>NW_022631039.1:13553412-14153412 GCF_010015895.1 Lontra canadensis | reverse complement strand
GGGCTGAGCACCAAGAACCGCACGGTCCAGGGGGCCGGGTTCCTTCCCACACATGGTCTGTGGGCCCTGTTGTGAGGACCCCTGAGGCCGACTCGGCCATCAGGTGCACATAGGAAGGGGAGGCTCACAGAGGCGAAGCCCCGTGAATGTCCCATACGGCCCAGGGGAGGCATAATGACAGTCACATTCCATAGCTCTGACCCCAAGTCTGGCGCCGTTCACAACACAACAGGGGCCATCCCTGCAGCCCAAAGGTCACCTCCCTCTAGGAGACACTCCCCCACTGTAAGCTCTGGGCCCACACCAGAGAGGCGAGAGCCCCCAGCAGAGGTACACCCCATCAGAGCAGGTGCACCGTCCAGGAGACCCACAGCATAAAGCGAGCTGGAGGCCGACACACTGCCTGCCACCTGACCTTGGTCTCCACTGCTCTGGGACCCTCAAGAGCCTGCCTTCCTGCCCAGCTGCTCGGGGGGCCCGGCCTCTGCAGAGATGTTCCTGGGGGCCAGGTGGGGAGGCAGGCGCTGGAGGAGCCCAGACAGGTCCTGCTTCTCAGGGAGGCCATGCCTGAGCGGGGTTGTGAAGGCCAGCTGACCCAGACATGTGAAAGCAAAGGAAGAAGCCCCGTCCCCAAACACTGGTCAGCAGATGGGAGGGGCAAGGCGATCCTCAGACAGCTCTGGGGCAAGGCTTGGGGAGCGGGCTGCCACCAATGTGCCTCTAAGCCCCAAAAGCAGAGCCCAGAGGGGAGGGATGTCCCCACAGGAGCCAAACTTCTCCTGGGGGTGCCTGGATCCACACAAGCAAGCGTGCGGGACGGGTGCTGCCCACACCCCCGGGGAGCACTGCGTGGTAGCAGGTCGGCACCTGGCAGGTTCCTGCAGCCCCCGAGTCCCCAGAGCCCTCGCTGTGGCAAGTGGAGTCACTCTAGAGTTTCAGGTTCTGGCCCACATGGGGTGTGTACTGCGGTCCAGTTCACACCCAGTCCCCACCGGCGCATGCTGCCACGTGCCCTGGACAGACGGGAGACCCCAGGACAGCAGGTGAGCCCCGGATGTGGCTATGCTGCCTTCCAGCCACTCTGCCGAGGCCAGAAGCTGGGTTCTGCCTTACCGGCCGGCCCCAACACCATCACCAGGGCTAGGCCGAGAGGACACCACACGTCCCACAGCAACCCTGTCCACAGCTGGACCACACAGGGCGTTGGCATGAGACTCAGCTGCCATCGTCACCATCCTCGTCTCCTCCCTCCAACAGGGCCTTCTTGCAGGAGGCGGGCAGGAGGGCTCCTGAACCACAGCCACACAGAACGACGGGCCACAGAAACCAGGGCTCTGGCTGGTCCTGGGAACTCACAGGCCCCTGCACTGGCACGAGCACGAGGGAGAGCAGGCTTTGCTCTGGGGCAGGTGTGTGTGTGTGTGTGTGTGTGTGTGTGTGTGTGTGTGCATGCAGCCAGGCCCCTGCTGGGCCAGAGCTCCTGCTGTCCTCGGAGTGGCGGCCCCAGGCCAGACCTCTTCCCCGCACACAGCCGGCATGTCCGGACCGCTGGCACCGTGTGTCCTCGCACAGAGTGCGCGGGTGAGCCTGAGCCCTCAGTCACGGCGGCGCACATCTGCGGAGCCCGCTCAGCTGGGATAGCGCTCAGCTATTTCCCAACTCTGCCTAGGGCCCCTTCCTGCCTGAAAATCACTGTTGGGAAAACAAAATACAATAAAGCAAAGGGGCCAGGAGGCTATACTTCACCGTAACCCCCTCCAGCCTGATTCCACCACCACCGCCGCGGGAGTCTGCCATCAGCCCCCAGGTGGCAGGGCCCCAACACCGCATGGGGGCCGCTGGGCCACCCCGTCTCTCGGGCCCATCTCCGTCCGGAGCCTCTCATGCTCAGGACTGCCAGCCCACAGAGAAGACTGCCCTGCTGCCCCACCGAAGGGCAGCCCTGCACTGGCGAAGCCCTTCTGACCCTGGGGCGCATCCAGACTGAGCTCACCACTGTGGGTGGGGAAGCTGAGTCCCACAGAGTGCAGTGACCCTGCCAAGGGTGGGAGGGCTCCGGGGCCCCTCGCGTCCCCTCTTGGGACCCTGGAAGCCAGTGAGTGTCTGCAGAGGGTCGGTCTGCCTTCTACTTAGCTTCTTACACTCTCTCCCCCATCTGTCTGTCCTCAGCGAGCATCCTGCCCGTGCCAGGCCCTGAGCGGGGAAGTAGGCAGAGGACAGGGTGGGATGGGGTATCCTGTCCCTTGACAGGGAGCAGGCAAAGGTGACAGGTGACTCACCAGCAGTCACTCAGAGTGCCGGGTTAGAGCACTCCTGACAGGCCAGGCAGCTCCAGCCACGGACCCCACAGCCCTTGGCCCAGAGGAAGCTCAGAGGCTCGGTGTCGTCAGTGTCCGGGAGGCCTTTGGCCGAGCATGTGAATGCACGCACACACCTCCAGAGAGTCTGTGGAGACTGCCCGCTGCTGGCTAGCTGCTCCCCACAGCCCAGCACTTCCTGCCGGCAGAGTCACAGGGGAGGATGGGGCCACCACAGAGGCCTGGGGCCCTACAACATGCAAGCAGCAGCCGCCTCTCCAAGCCCTGCCCAGCACTGCCCAAGGCATGGCAGCTGGTGCCAGGGGACCGTCCCTCAGGACACTAGGGAGCGTGTCTGTGGACAGAAGGCTGAGCCAGCCAAGAGGACGGACCCTCCGCCCACCCGACCCCTCCTGTGGGGTGGCCCGTGAACTCCGAGAAAGGCCCCACGTGGATGTGCCCCGAGCAGCGGGTGCCCACATGTGTGTGAGCAGCAGGGGGAGGCTTCAGTGGAAGAGTGAGGGAGGAGCCGGGGTCGCCCTGGGGGTGAGGGATGGGGGACTGAGGCTGGCAGGCCCTCACGGCCACATCGGGGAGCCCAAGAGGCAGGTTTGTGTCCCGTGCAGGATGGGGGCACTGGCTGGGCGGGGCAGGGTGGGCTTCACCTGCAGAATGGAGGGGAGAGCCCCTCAGTTGGACCCACAAAAGGGTCCAATGTAGGGCCCAGGGCCCACGCTGGAATCCTGGGGACTCACAGCCTCGCCCTGAAGGGAGAGACACATGTTCGGGGCAGGAAGGGTGTGTCTGGGGCCCCTAGCTGGCCCCATGGCCCCAGATCCCTGTCCCTCTGTTTTACCCAACATGGCTTCCCATCCTTCCTAAAGAGCCAGGATGAGAAAGGCAAAACCCCACCATCTGTTCCTGCCCACACAGCACCAGGCACCATGGGGTGACGAGACTGCACATGATAAGAAAACCAGTGTCCTTGGCAAAGCTGGGCTTCCAGGGGACCAAGACACAGGGAGGCAGGCACCTGTCCAGAGCCATCCGCAAGGAGCTGGGCTGGCTCCCGACCAGCAGGGCCCCGTGACAGGCACGAGAAGACTCTGCCTCCATGCCCTGCTGGGGGTCTGGGTAGGGGGGAGCCTGTGCATGTGCCTATCACATGCAGATGTCCATGCACATGTGCATACATGCACGTTCCTAGGCTCTGTTTCCCGGGACACCCCCACCACCCCCATCCCATCCCAGGAGGCTGCACAGCACCAGCGCTTGCCGAAGGAGATCCTGACCCATTAGTCGCGGTCTCTCAGCTGCCTGGCCTGCGGCCGTCCTCCACGGGGGCCACCGGGGCATCTAGGAGAATGCCTGAGAGCCGAGTACAGGAGGGACAGGGACCGCCCTGTCCTGTGCCTGGGTCCCCTGCTTTGTGGAGAGGCAGTGAGGCTAGACAAGGACACGGAAATCACCAGGCCTGTTCTATGGACCCATCCCCAAGATTTCCATGGACAAATGAGAGAAACGGCTCCTGCTTCTGGCCAGTCCTCCCCATACCCTGTTGCTCAGGAGGGCTGGGAGCTGCCCTGAAGGCTGGGCATGGCGAGCAGGAGCCCGTGCTTCCAGGACTCTGCAAAGCTACTGGAAAGTCTCTGTGCATGCCGCCAGCCTGGCGGGCCCCTGCTGCACCAAGCCCTGGCCAGAGCTGGGACAGGGTGCACGTGCCTATGCGGGGCTGCTGAGCATAGTCAGGCCTCGGGCATGGGGGAGAGCTGAAGGTGGCGAGGGACAGCAGACCATCGGTGGGGGGCGGCAGAGGCTCGGGGGATGGCAGAGCGTCTGAGGGATGGCAGAGATTTGAGAGGGGGACGGCAGAGGGTCTGGGGGGAATAGCAGACTGTTTGGGGGAACGGCAGAGAGTTGGGAGGGGGAATGGCAGAGGGTCTGAGGGGGACAGCCGACTACCGGGAGGAACGGCGAAGAGTTGGGAGAAGGACGACAGAGGATCCAGTGGGGGGGATGGCAGAGGGTCTGGTGGGGGGCATGGCAGAGGGCCTGGGGGTCTGACAGTGACTTCTGCCTGTCTCCACTCTGTGGTGGCTGCCCAGAGCGAATTGTATATCTTTGTTAATTTACTTAACATTTAAAAGAAACCGTGGTATTTCTACAAGATGCGAAACAATGATCAGCAATGCTGAGTTCTCCCAAGACGCGGGACATCACACAGGAGTGAAGTACGTTTCTGACAGTTCACACAGACACCTATCGGGTCCCGTCCGGAACTGCACCCCGGCAGCATCTCCAGAGAGAGTCTGGGGCCAACACGGGTCACGTAGTTCCCGCCCTCTGTGAGCTGGGGGTCCCAGCCCTGGCCTCACCAGCAAGCCCGAGTGCATGTCCCACAGTCCCACGGAGGGGAGGTCTCTTTCCTGTCCTGCAGTGCAGCACGCTGGCCTTGGCCATGGTCCAGTCCTGAGGCGCCTCCCTGGCCCAGCACGGACCCTCACCCATTACTCCAGCTGTCCCCTGAGCACGGCTGGTGCGGGATGCCCAGGTCCTCACTGCCCTCTCCCTCCCAGCCACACAGGGACGGCCGACAGCCAGAGGCAGCCAGATCAGGGCCTGATGCCTCCTGCAAGAGGCCCTGGGG
This sequence comes from Lontra canadensis, assembly GCF_010015895.1. Taxonomy (NCBI): domain Eukaryota; kingdom Metazoa; phylum Chordata; class Mammalia; order Carnivora; family Mustelidae; genus Lontra; species Lontra canadensis. The sequence continues at coordinate 14,148,468 of NW_022631039.1, read as the reverse complement.
GGCAGGGCAGAGCTGGGGTTGGCTGAGAGTCAGGAGACGCCCCTGGCCCGGGCCTCCACGCACACACAGTGAGGCTGATCCCGCACACACGCCATCGTCCAGCAGCGCGAACGGCGGGTCCCGGCAGGCCCTACCTTGAAGATGAGACAGTCGGCTTTGTGCTCGGCGTACATGGACGTCAGCCGGTACTGGTTCTCTGTCGTGATGTCAATCTGGTAGCCCGTGAGCGCATAGCAGACTTTCCGGAACTCCTGGATCTTAGTCTGAAAGACCTCCTTGAGCCGCTGGTTCTTCAACTCGGCGCTCTCCACCTGCTTCCTCAGCTCTGAGGGGGAGAGGAGAGGAGGTGAGCCTGCAAGCCAGGGTGGCAGCAGGGGCCAGGGTCAGAACTCCGGGCAGAGGGTCCAGGAAGCTGGACAGGCCACCTGTGTTGGCGAGCCCCGGTGTGTGCGCTGTCCGGGAGTGAAGAGTGTGGGCCGTAAGCAGTCTGCGCTTGTGCCTCCATGGAGAGCAGGGCTCTGAACGCCAGACCCCTTCCCGGCTCTGAGCCCCAATTCCACCCCTGGCCTGGTCCCTTCCTGAAGGACAACCAGGGCACACGGAAGCTGGCCTGGGTTGGGACGTGGGGGGTGCAGGGACCAGCCCCTGGCCACAGCCCTCAGGGAGGAGTGCTCTCTGACTGGGGACGCAGGCCTGGCCTGCAGCCCTGGTTCCCCACACACAGCTGTAGCCGCGTTCTTGCCGAGGGGCCAACACCCACCCGCATGGGCCAGGACGGAAAAGCGCTAGGTGGACGGGGGTCTTTGAGAAAAGATGCCTTAGAGACTCACGACCATGCTCTCTGGGGTTCCCCTGGCACCCGGAGACAAGGCCACCAGGTGAAGTCAGGCCCCTCGGTCCCCTTGGCCCCCACATGGCTCTAGCAGCGCCATTCAGAGCAGAGGCCCCCGGGCCCACCCGTCACTCCCACCACGGTCTAGGCCTGTGCAGGAGAAGATGCCGTGCCAAGTGCAAAGCCGTCGGGAGGCTACACAGCAATTACCATGGCTCCGTCCCCCATGGTGCCTTCCCAGTAATGAAAGCTCGATTACCCCCCACCATTCATTAGTGAGGCTGGCTCTCCTCGAACACCAGTGTAGCCTCTGAAACCAGGACCTTCCCAGTGGTCCTGTCTGGAGCTGACAACGGGGATTCCCCTGGGCCAGACAGGAGTCCCCTGGCCAAGGGGGTGGTGGGGAAACCCCCCAGCCTCGGAGCCGGTCAGCCCAGCTCAGAGCCCTGCCCATCGTGATGGGGACAGCAACCCCTTGTTCTCAGACCGACGCCCAGGCCCAGGCCCGTCAACCACCAGCTCCCTGGCGGGGCTGAGAGCAGGTGGTCCAGTCAGACAGCTTAACATGAGCAGATGTGGGTAGGGTCATTTCCTGGAGGAGGTGATGGAGATAGGGGACAGGAAGCCTGCATTCTGGGGAGGGAAACCCACTGGAGACCCTGTACCCGCTCTGCCCTTCCTGACCTGAAGCCTCAAGGCCCTCCCCCTGCAGCTCCTGGGTACGAGTCAGGCACACAGCCGTCTCCAGAGGTGTCACGAGGACCAAGCTGGACCTCACGGGACCCTAAGGGGCCACAGTGAAGTGCGGCGTGCTTCAGGCCATACCACCAATGAAGGGAGCCCAACAGCCACACACAGGCTCCCATAGGCTCTGCGGCTGCCTCAAGGCCACAGGGAGGGCCTTCTGCCCCAGGCCAAGCTCTCAACAGCCCCCTGCCCCTCACATGCTCCGGGTGGCACCAGGCCTGTGAGCACAGATCCTCTGTCTTGTCTGTACTGCTCGTGCCTCTGCAAGCAGCCTGGGGCTGGCCACATTCTTGCTCTGAATGTGGCCTCCTGATACCAGAGCACAGCTCCTTCTGGCCTCTCCGCCACACATATCCATCCCCATGCCCTGCCCTCACCTGCCCCCCCATCCAACACACACGGAGCCCTGGATTAATCAAGTAATCAGACTATGAAATCCAAGGGGGTAATTGGCGGCTCTGACCCCACGCTCCTCCCTGTGTCTCTTAGCCAGCCCACCGAGGATGGGTCCGCCAGCAGGAGGAAAGCCCATTCCACCAGGGAAAATCCACTGACCGAGGTTCCGAGGCAATATTTCACCCCTGTCAGAGGCTGCACGGCCTTTAATGTATCGCAGATGTCCACGGGGAAAATTAAATCTTGGTAATAACAGAGCCTGACCTTGGAGAAGGTAGGAGCCCCTTCGTCCACAGGCACCAAAATGCTGCCCTTTCCAGAGTTCATGGACTCCCACGAGTAGACAGGGCTCGGATCAGGAGCGGATGAGGCTGGCCACCTGCCAGGTGCCCCTGGGAGGGGCACCCAGGCGCCAGGACCACACGCCAGGCAGCACGCACACCCTACCCCACATAGCCTGCTCAACAGCATGAAGTAAGTCCCCCGTCACCCTCTGACGGGCAAGAGCAGGGGTGCTTGGGTCGGGGTGGGGGAGCCGCCACAAGGTCCCACAGGCTGTCAGAGGTCTAAAGAGGGTTCTGACCCCGGCCTGCCTGGTGCGGGTCGGGCGAGAGACAGCAGCTCTCCGGTGAAGTCACCTTAACGCAGTGTGTTCAGGAGGGACACGGTGAGTTCTGGCTGTGACTCAGGGCAGAGCAAAGACGGTGCTCTGACCTCCCCCTTACTCTGCCATTCAATTGCTTATATAAACATGAATGAATAATTCACATGATGGTTTGGATTAAATAAATAAAAGATGTGTCTTTTGCCTTGGAAATGCCATTGCTCTGATGCAGGCTCTCCTGGGGAGCGAGCGGAGCCTTCCTCTGGGCGGGTTTGGTGGCCTGTGCATGTGGCACTCATGAGATGCTCCTCCACGTCCCAGTGACCAAGAGCCCGAGACCCCAGGACCTGTAGGGACCACATTCTGCACCCACATGCAGGTACCCTGCCATACCCATCCCCAGCGCCGGGCCTGCTGGTGGCAACCACACGTGGGCAAGGCTGGCAGAGCAGACAAGTGGCCTCATCGAGTCTGCTGAGAGCCTGGACCACCCATCCCAAAGCTCTCCTGCTGGGTGCACATCCCGGGGACCACCAGACAGGATGGAGACCTCGTGCCTGGGGCGCCTGCACTCAGGCCCAGAACCAGCCCCAGAATCGGGGGGAGGTTGCACCCAGCCCAGACTTGCCCTCAGCCCTTTCCTGCTCCCACCCCCCACCCTCAACACTAGTCTCCAGCTGCGCTGGCTGGGAGACTATGTCCCCCCAACTCTGACCACCATCTTTCCTCTCTAGGCCACTCCTGCCCCTCCTCTCCTCAGCAGCCCTTTGCTCTCCTAGAGTCCTTGGTGAGGGACAAGGAAGGCCGATGGCCAAGTGGGTGCCAAAGAGAGAACATTGTCGCCAGGAGCCCGGGTGTGGAAGGTGGGCATGGGCAGTGGGGTCTGGAGCTGGGGCTGGGTGCCGAGGTCAAGGGGCCATGCCACCTGTCCCCAGCCATGTCCACGGCGCCCTTGGATAGCTCTGCCCTCCAGCCCCTGCTCCTCATCTCTGCCCAACACCTGGCTCCTCCTGGAGTCCTGGAAGGCAGCTGGGAAAGCCTGTGGGAAGGACGCAGAACAAAAATAAACTGCTTTCCTTCTCTCCATCATATAAAGGCTAGCAGGAGAGAGCACTTCACCCTGACAGCAGACATGTCAGGATAAAAGAGCAGTGGTTATGGGCACATAACCCTGGAGACCCAGATCACAGTCTGAAATTCAGAGAAATGCTTTTATCCTGGAGGGGTGAGGAGTGCAAGTGAGAGGCCAACGGGTGGGCGGCTGGACCTTCCCTGCAGAAAGCCTCTTCAGGGCCCCCGCATGCGGCCGTGCTGGCCCACAGAGCCCACTGTGTCTCTACTTTGCTAAATGTACACGCGCTACTGTGGTTTAATCCCCTTCTTCCCAGTTTGCTGGGGAAAGTACAGGGAGCTGGGTGGGCAGGGCGGCGACAACTGAGGTCTGTGCCCCAACAGACCACTGACCTGGGTTCAGGACGGAGACCAGGCGCCCTGCTCGCACAGGCTGCCGATGTGCAGCCCCTTCTTCCAAGCTCCCCTTACTCCTTGGAGTGTTGAGAAGCACAAGCAGATAGGATCACAAGAAACACTTTCAAATACGCCAACGGTTCCTAGGAGGGCAGCTGGAGGTACACGCCCCTCTGCACCAGTGGCCCGAGTGCGCCAGTGAGGTGCCCGGGTCTCAGCCTGATGCCCACTCAGAGCTGCTTGGCCCTGCCAAGTAGGGCCAAGTAGAACTGCCAACTTGGACAGACACATCTCCGGCCCTGAGTGCCTCAGCCTGAGCTCCATCCTGGGACCTCTTAAGGCCACGGCTCCCCATCAGTGGGCTTCCCCGACCCACATCTCAGGCCAGAGGATTCTGACAGCAAAGCAGGTGCTGTCCGCTGGCCACCATCCCAGCCACCCTGTGGGAGGTCAGCCCCTTCATGGTGGAGGCAGCTGGCAGGGGAGCACAGCTGGGACCGGGAGGTGAGGTGGCTGGGGCCTCGGGCCTCCCCCCACAGTCAGCCTAGAGTGGCCCTGGCAGCCAAGTCAGGCCCTCTGACAAAATTCTGAGCTCTGAAGGGAAGATGTGGTCTGGGTTAAAACCCTCTGCTGGTGTGCCCGGACGGCTCAGTCAGTTAAGCATCCGACTCTTGACTTTAGCTCAGGTCACAATCTCAGGGTCATGAGACTGAATCCCTGTGTCGGGCTCCATGCTCAGCATGGAGTCAACTTGAGATTCTCCCTCTCCCTTTGTTCTCGCCCACTTGAGTATGCTTGCTCTGGTGTATGTGCTCTCTCTGTCAAATAACAAATAAAATCTTAACACAAAACAAAACCAAAAATCCCCTCTGTGGACATCAGGCCTTTGCCAAGCAGCCCAGGCCGCCCCTCCAATTGTTCCTGGCTGCCTTTATTTCATGCTCTGAATGAAACACCACTCTCCTCCTCATCTCAGGACCTTTGCACATACCTGGAGCAGCTCCTCCTGGTTTCTAGCTGACTCCTAGTCATCTGACCTTCAAAACTGTGTATCTGGAATAGATCCCATCTCCTGCTGTATGTTCTCAGGGTACATGACAGTGCCTGCTTTAGCACAACAGAGCATTTTTAAAAGTTCCTTTCTGTTATCATTATTTCTCCAGCAGACTCTGAGCTCAGAATAGCCAAGGACTAGGTCCTTTTGTCCCACTGCCTCCCTACAGCACCTCAAGGAGCCGGGAGTACAGAAAATGCCATTTCTGCATAAATCCTAAATCATAACCCCTAGAAAATTAGTGTAAACAAAAGTAACGTACACATGGGGCTTCCCTGTAGACAGGGCAGATGGAACATACGTGCCCATCCTTGAACACACATGTTTGTCCTTGCTCCGCACTGCAACCGCTGTGGGAGGGAGGGGAGGTGGTGGCAGACGAGTGGGGTGAGCAAGATCTTTGAAGACAAAAAGCAGACAGAGGAGAGGAATGAGGCTTGGCAGACCTACAAGAGTGGGGCCTCACTGCCTTGGGTGGTAGGGAGGCTGACTGGAGCTGGGGCTCAGGGTCCATATGGGGGCACATGTGTCCTTCCTGTCCCCCAGGTGATGCCTCGCCTCTCAGGGCAGCTGCAGGAAATGCCGACACCTGCCCCCTTACGGCCAGGTTTATGCCCAAGGAAAGAGCTGGAGCCCCCCCCCCGGGGGGGGGCAGCAGCTTGCTTCCTGAGAAGCCAACCAGTAAAGTGTGGACTGGCACCCACACCTCCTGTCAACACCGGTGCAGGGAGGTGGGCAAGAGCACGGGCTCAGCAGGAAGAAGTCAAACTGCGCCAGCAGACCCAGTGGGGTCTGAAGCGGCCTGCACACACGCCCCATGCTCAGGATCCCTGGAAGGGGGCCCAGGGCTGTGTGTCCCCATGTCCAGCAGACCAGCCCCAGCAGGGATGCCCACCAGCCGACTGCCTGCCTGGGTGGGGACAGAGGCCCTGGGGAGGGCAGTAGAGAGAAGGGGTGAAGGGCCGGGCTCAGGGCAAGCACACAGGGCAGGGAAGCGGGCCGGGGGCTGGGGGCCAGGGACCAGGCTGCTGCTGGCCAAGCCATCAGAGGCGGGCCGGCCCGGCTCCTGCAGTGGCGCTTTGTTTAGGAGCTGGAAGCAGCTTTTGAAATTTTCCTTTGGGGACTCAGGACAGAGTCATTTTTCTTTCTGAGAAGTGAATAAAAAACACTTAGCCAATGCTACGATTTTCAGGCTTAAACAACAACAAACAGCACTAATATTTCACCATTAGCAACAGTGGCCCTCTGAGCCCAGGCTGCTCCAGGCAGCTGTTTCTAAACCTGGCGCCCGTCCGGGCCGCTCCAAGGGCAGCGTGGGAAAGGCAGCAACGGAGGGCTTCGAGACCGGCCCGCCTGGAAGGAGGCAGCAGGGTGAGGCCCAGGGACCAAGGGTGGGTGGAGTGTCCCCCACTTTTCCAAGAGGCTGGACAACCAGCTTCCCACTCTGTCCCAGGCCCTGAGGCTGGCGTGTGTGCCCTGGCCCTTGGACACTGTGCCCCTCAGCTCTGGGCATCCCTGGCACTGCACTCCACAGCCTGGAGGGGTCAACAGGGCAGAGATGATGGCTAGTGTGCCCTTGGGGTCCACGCCACATGGGTGCTTAGCAGTGGACAGTGACAGCAGGGTGCCTGTCACCCACTGCCCCATGTTCACTGAGCTCTGATGCACGGCCTGTGCCCTGGGTGCATGCACCTGTGTCCCTCATGCTCACTGAGCTCCAATCCATGGCCTGTTGCCTGGGCGTGCCTGTGGGGAGGCTGACTGATTGCCCGGCTCCCCAGTAAGGAGGCTGAGGCCCTGACAAGGGGTGGGCCCACTGTGCACCCAGCAGTGCTGGCCACAGATGATCGGGGCCGGTTGGCTTCTGGAACAGTGCTCCCTGTTGGCTGTCTCTGGCTAAACTAAATGGTCAGGTGCCCAGGCAAGGCCCTGCAGGGCAAGAGGGTCAGGAAAGACAGCATGCAACCACCCCAACAGGCCCCCCAGGAAACCGGCAGCTGGGCCAGACATTCCAGAAGGCCAGCTGGTGCTCTGGCTGCCCTTAGCCCCAAGGCCCAGGAGGCACAATTGTGCCCAGTCTTGGCAATGGGCATGAGGCAAGGGCAGTCCCATCCTCCGTTGTGCACAGGACCTGGGGGAGCCGCGGGTCTGCAGGTCAAGGTCCTGAGTTGGGTGTTTGTTTCCTTGGGTTCTGGAAGCTGGTGATGGAGCTGAAGGAAATGCCTGCCAGGTGTCTGGAGGACACACACATGGGGAGGGGAGGAGAGGGGGACAGTGGTTGTGCCCATGGGAACCAAGCCACGGCAGCGCACTGTGAGACCACAGGAGCAGCTCTTTGATGTGGATGTGCTGGGCCTGGAGAAGTTGGGGCACAAACTGTGTCCCCATATATCTGAAGGGCACATGGATGAAAGCAAATGTGTTCTGAGTTGGCCCCTGCAACTCAAAAAAGACCAGGGAGGGGACCAGCCTCTGTAAAGAGGTGCGTCCTGAGGACGGCTAAGTGTCAGGGCGATGCAGGGCCTGACATCCAATGAAAGAGCTCCTGCACCCCTGCACCTTGAGAGGCTAGCCCCCGAGGGCAGTGCGGCGGGCGCCCCGTCCACACTCCCACCACACGGGACCATGCTGAGGGCCAAAGAGCCAGGCTGGGCCTGAGATGTCCCTGTGGGAAATGTCCCTGGGCCTCTCCGGCAGGTGCATGAGAAAGGAGGTACGGTGGGAGGGTGGTGCTAGTTCTGCTTGTACCCAAAGCTGGGCCACACTTCCGGGGCTAAATTATTCACTTCTCGTAACTTCTAACTATTTTAGTTTTACATTTTTAAATATTTAATAATTAAGCATCAAATATTTATGCAATTTTATCAACAACTATGGGAGCCGACCCTGCAGGGGCTGTGACTGTGGGTCTGGGTCCTGGTCCTGGCCGACGGTGCGGAGCGGGGAGAAACATGCCTGCCCTGGGCAGGGGGTCCCATGCCTCTGGGACATGCGCAGAAAAACCGCAGGGCCACTGCCCTGACGCAGCAAGTGCATCCCTGATGGGCTCTTTCTGCAGGCTCCCGTCCCATCCCAAATGCAAACCCAGGAGAGGGCCCTGGGAGGCTGGCAGGCACAAGGGGCACCTAGGCAACCTGGAGCGACCTGTGTGCCCATGCCTATGCCAGCCGGGAGGTCTGAGGGCTCCCCGCTTCCCTGCACAGCACTCAGGGAAGCCTTCCATGGAAGGGCACGGTGGATGCTGCCGCCCCCCTCTGTGGGCCTCAGGGACCGGTGGATGGGTCCCTACCACCCACTAGACATAGACTTTTGCCTTCCTAGGGAAGGGTTCGCTTGAACAGCCTGCAGCCGGAGGGCCCCTGGGACATGGTCTCTCCATTATGAGCCCATGTTCCCCTGCTGGGCCGGAAATTGCACGTTTTACACAAGAGAGAAGACATTGGCCTGGAATTATATGCAGATGAGCGGCGTGTGTGCCCACCGCCGGCTGCCTGGCAGACGCCCGCCCTGGGTGAGCTTGGTGCCAGCTTTCAAACAGGGGCATCTCTGTGTGATTAATGGCTCACTCCACAAGCAGCTTGTCACCTTGCACAAAAATGATCTGAAAAGACACCAGCAATTACAGCCCACCAGATTATGGGGTGGGAGAGTCTCGGGGTGACAGGCGGGAGCTCATGTGATATCATATTCCCGGGAAGGCTCCCTCCCCCAGCACGGAGAACAGAGAACAGTCGAAGCCCCAGAGGATGCTGTCCCCCCTCCCTCGCCTCACTGGGCACCAGGCTCCCCAACCCGCTGCCTCTTTCGGGAGTGGAGGACCAGCTGAGCCTTGGTGGAAGGCCACGGCCAGCCCCTCGTCCGGGCAGCTGACAGATGTGGGGTCAGGCCCAAAGAAGGTCAGTGCCTTGTTCACTGTCACCCGGCCAGGAAGCAGAGAAGTCGGACATTCACACCAGGACTTCGGGGCAGGATGGGTCCCCCAAAGGCCATCAGGCAGCGCCAGTGCTGCCGTGAGGAACCATCCCTGGACACGAGGTGCCCCCTCGGGTACAGAGTCTGGCCTCAGTTGCTTGTTGGAGCCTTCCCGGCCATGCTACCAGCAGGGGCCACCCACCCTGGGATCCCAACGTCCCAGTGTTCATGCACAAGCTCACACTCCTCTGACTTTGTTTCACTTGTTTGCGGGCATTTCCTCCAACTAAAGCACATACCCCATGCGCAGGTTCCAGGAGGGCTGAGAAATACGTACCCTGCGGAACCCGCTGGCTTACAAGCACGCTGGCTCCGTGAAGCTAAGTCCTATCTCCAGGGGTGGGGGACCGGGGACCAGACAGCTGGAAGCACACTGCCCAAGGCATGCACTCACAGACACACATGGGTGCTCACACACACAGGCCTGTACACACACAGGTGTGCTCACACACGCAGTCCCACACACATGCGCACCCACACTCGCAGCTCCGCGCGCACACACGTGCACTTACACACTCTCACACATCCACACATGTGTGCTCATGCACCCATGCATGCACACGTGCTCACATGCACACGGTCATACACCCACACACAGAGGCCCGCACACACGCTCACGCATGCCCACATATGTGTGCTCACACACGCAGGCCTGCACACGCACACGTGTGCTCACACACGGACACACACACGCAGGCCCCCCCCACTCACACACACACACGCATACACACACACACACACGCTCACAGACCCCCGCCAGAGCCAGAAGCCACGCAGAGCGGAGAAGCGCATAACAGCTCCATCCCATCACAAACCCCGATGTAGAGAACGCAAGTTTCCCGAGACTCCTTTCACACACGTCCCGGCAGGTGGCCTGCTGGGCTCATAGAGCCTGGGGCCAGCGGGCAGGACGGCCCACGGCTGAAGGCAGCGGAGGCCAGTGGCGGCGGCAGGGTCGCTCCTGCTGCGTTCCCACGGCGTTCCGCATGGCGGGCACATTCCTCATTTCCAGCAGTGGGCTCCCAGAAGCTGAGTCCCGGGAAGGTGCGCTTCCTCTCGGAGAGGGAAGAGCCTCTCAGAGCTCATCTTTTATTGACGGAGTCATTTTCGAGTCAATCTGTCTGCTTTGGGCGAGACAAGATTTTAAATCTTTCTCTCCCTGCTTTTGAGATGCGGCAGTCTATTAAAACCTGCCAACGTATGCGGCCAGGCCAAGGAAGGCAGAGGACGGACAACCCGCTTGGTGGCTGTAGCCACCCACAGACCACAGGGTCCGGAGGAGGGACGGAGGTGGGAGACAGAGGGTGGGCAGGGGGCGAGTCAGCCCTCTGGGGATCCAGAGGAGTGAGACACACAGGCCAGACACCTTGCCAGACACACAGGCCCGAGAGGGAAGCAGCGCTCTGAGGCGGCAAGCAGCAGGGACAGACAGCAGCCCTGGCGCCTGGGGGCCCACTGGGGGTCCGCATCCCAGGGGCTCTGCCACAGAGCCAGGCTGCTACTCCCGGGGCCCCTGACCTGGTCCGTGGCGCATAGCTGCCCATGGGCAGACAGAGCTGCCAAGTGTCAGGTGAGGCTCAGAGGGCGAAGGGGCCTGGTAGAGCACAGCCAGCCGGAGGAGGAACTGCCAGGACGAGAGTCCAGCCCGGCTCAACTCCGCAGGCACGGCAGGGCCCAGGGCTCTCCCATCAACATGAGTGACTGGGACAGAGGCTGTGGGGAGGTGTCTGTGTCTGAATCCCAGAACCAAGGCAGAAGGACCGGGCAGGCGGGAGGGAATGACGCAGATGCAGATGGAGATGGTCCAGGGGCCCAGGGTCCTCATGTGGCTTCTACGAGGGGAAGAGGCAGGAGCAGAGCGGGTCTGAAGAAGACGCGCCACTGGCATGGAGATTGGGGGTGGACTGAGAGCCACAGAAAGCAGCTGCCTTCAGCAGCTAGAAATAGAAATAGAAGAGGACCCCCAGAGCCTCCGGGCGATGCAGCTCTGCCAACACCTTGCTGTCAGCCCCGATGTGATTTTTGACCCCCACTGCTGCCAGATGAGACCTCTGGGGGTGCAGATGACCTCCACTGTGGCCACAGGTGCCTGGGGGCATAGGTGACTGCCATGGTGGCCTGTCTGAGAACCATCTCCCTGCCCCCAACAGCAGCAGCAGGACTAAGCCCTCACCGTGACCAGCCCCCAGGACAGGAACTTTAGAAGGGCTGGTGACTTCTTTACTCACCCAACAAGTATGTGACAAGAGTGAACAGGATGTCTGGCATCATTCTAGGCTTAAGGCACACAGCGTGGACAAACCTCAAAACCTCAGGTCTGAGGGAATTATGTTCCCAAAGGGGACACAGACAAAAACACACACAAGCAGAGCAAGGTGGTCTCCAGAGCTGTTAAGCGCTATAGAGAACCAGAGGGCAGGGCTGGGAAGGGGCTGCAGTGTTGGCAGCTGGTCACAGCGGACCTCCAGGGAGCCAGGGAACAAGTCAAGCACAAGGTGGGCAGGAGGCGGCCAGGACAAAGGACCTGAGGCAGGAGGCAGCTTGGACCATTCATGAAAAGCAGGGACGAGGCCAGCAAGCCAATGCGGAAATGGACACAGGAACGCCAACGGTAAGGCTGGGCTGCAGTCATCCGGCCACAGAGACCAGCACGCAGTCCGCGTGCCACCGCTCCACTTCAGCAAAAGGCCCATGCGAATATTTCCCAATTCTGCTAGATGAAAGAAATCCAAAGAGGGTTTTCTCACTTTTATAAAAAAGGCAAAAAGCAATAGTAGCATTCAGTGTTAGTTCTGCAGCAAGCCCTCAGAGGCAGCGAGCACCACTGGCAGCGTGAATGGCCCCCCAGCTCCTTCCCCAGGAGCCATGCGTGGCATCCCAGCATCTGGCCGCTAGAACTCAGAGCCACAGCTGTGCACGTCTACGCTTTCTCCTGACCGATTTCGTGCATCCAGCAGCAAGCTGTGTCAGAGAGAGGTGGTACTTTGGGAACAACCAGACCTCTAAGTAGGAATAAATGAACGCTGCATCCTCCTTCACATCACATATAAAAGTCAGTTTGATACAGAGCATAGGTCTAAAAGCGTCTAGAAGAAACCAGGAGATGGCAATGCTGGAGCAAGCCAAGATTTCTTAGACAAAGAGCTAAGAACAGAAGAAAACACGAGTAGATTCGACTTCATCAAAATTTAAAACTTTTGCTTATCAAAAAGCAGCATGAAGAAAACGATCACAAGAAAACACTCCAAGCGTTTAAGCGGAGATGTGAGAATGACTCAGGAGATGTGGGAACGCACTCGCCACTGCTCGCAGTCGGGGAGACACAAGCGGGGCAGACGGCACACCGTCAGGAGGCCCGTCAGCACGGCCATGCCCAGGGGCCAGAGAATCAGCGGCATGTGGGGCATAGGCGGTGGGCTAGAGACGCTGCTGCTGCTCCAGAAAACATCTTGGCAGCTGCTTTAAAGGTTAAACACAAGCCTGTCCCCATCACACCCCAAGAAACAGAGCCCCCAATTCCACTCCTACCCCGTGCAAGTCTCGTGGTCCCACATCCTCAGCAGTGACATTCCAATGAGCCAGGAAGAGGACACTACCACGCATCCATCAGCGGGCGATGGCCCAGACAAAGCGAGGTCCGCACCATGAGAGCATTACTTGGTAGCACGCATGAGTTCACGGCCGGACCTTGAACACGTTTCGGTGTGTAGCAGGTGGCGGACATGTCACCAGAGGCAGAATGCAGACTCTGGCCCCACAGCCAGAGTGGACGATGGCCTTAAGTGGGCAGCAGGGACCCCTCGGGGTGATGGAAAGACTCATTGTTTTGACGGTCGCAAGCCTTGCATATTTACTAGAAATCAATGCATACTTAAAACAGGTAAAGATCAGGAGTGTTTGTATGAAAGGCTATTAGAAGAGTTCTAGGGTCACAGTGAAACTGAGTGGAAGGTATAGAGATTTCCCCTACGTGGACACACAACACATCCTCCCCCACACTACGGGCCCTGCGGCTCCACGTCCCGTCGGCGTCTGGTGCTAACTGTGTTCTGGCCTGTGGCCATTCTATCAAGGGGTGGCGGTGTCTCCTTGCTGCCATGGGAGTTCAGTTTTAAACACGCGGATTTTGCAATGCCTCAGACACACCCCACTGGGGGTGTCCAGCAGAGGGACAGGCCCTGCAGACACAGCTCTTCTCTGGACAGATGCCCACCGAGGCCTCTTCTATGTGGTTACCACAGATGCCCCCACCCGCTTCCAGTCCCCAAGCAGGAGGCGCCCAGGGCAGCAGCTCCAGCCTCGCACCCAGCGGCTATCCCCAGAGCAGAGGGGAGAGGGCAGAGGAGGGAGGATGGATGGGACAGCAGCCTCCCGGTGCAGACAGAGCCGAGGCCCAGAGTCCAGGCAGCGGGGCCATCGGAGGAACAAAATCCACGGAGCAGGCGAGGCAGGGCCCCTTGCTCTGCCAGTATGCTGCAGGCCCAGGGGCTAAGTATCGGGACTTCTTTACAACTCCAGTCAAACACCCCATGGATGGTGTTGCTCTTCATTACCTGACCCTGAGAACAAACAAGCAGCTTGGGGACAGAAGGGCCTGGGACACGTGGTGATGAAGGTACCAACCACTCCGCTGAGCCTACTGTCTGGAGGCAGTGCAGGAGGGCGGGGCCTGGGCATCTGGACTCTTTCATGACCCCGGGCTCCGGGCTCTCCATCGAGGCCACACCTGGCCCCCCATGCACCAGCAGCCTGACCCTGAAGCTGCCTTCCCTCCCTGGGCCTTGCTTCCTGCCCAGCCTTCAGAGACACTGCGGACCCTCTGAGGTGAGGCTGAAAGGGTGGGCTCAGCGCATGCTCAGGGCATGGGACCGGGGAGACCTAGGATCCAAGCTGGGCTGAACTACAGGGTCGCTAAGAACTTGTTACAGTACCTTCATGGGGACCTCTGGCTCAGAGAGATGGAGTGGACTTCTCCCTCCCAAAGACAACTCTGTGCCTGGCCGTGCTGGGGGCCACACAGCAGAGCTCAGAGGGTCGGGGGAGGAGGAGAGAGTCCTGGGGCCCGGCACGGGAGCCATAGTGCCACAGCAGAGCAACTCGGGACCCAACCTGGAAAAGGAAGGTGACCTGGACCCTGTGTTTCCAGCCCAGCAGCAGGGGCTGGGGTGCGCCCGTGGGTCCTGGGGCCAAGTACAAGGATGCCACATGTCCGGGGGAGTGCTGGCTCCTGGCAGTCGGGCCACATGAGTCTGTGCCTGGGGCCCTCCCTGCCCAGAGACAACGAGGTGCAGCTGAAGACTCGCCTACCAAAGTAAGTTACGAACTTAACACAATTCCAATAGAAACGAAAACCTCCCCAGCCTTTTCTTGAACTTGACAGAGTGATTCTAAAGTTCCTGTAGAATAATAAACAGGTAAGAAAGTCTCCAAGTGACAAGGAACCCCTCGCTCTACACCAGATGCTAAAACATATCTCAGAGTTACAATTAGAAACAAACATATAGTAGAGATAAACGAAGTCAACAGGAGACACAAATATAGACGCTGTTATGTATCAGAGCCTCGCAAAGATAAAGGCAGGTCATAAATATGAGGAAGAAAGAAAGACGGCGTGATAAACGGGAGCCAGGCGATCGCTCATTGGTTTGGGAAGGGATCGACTTAGACCCTGACCTTACTCGACACACCAAGGTAAGTTCCAAGTAGATCTTTAAGTATGAAAAATAAGCCCCCCCCCAAAAAAGAAAAGAAAAGAAAAGAAAACCCCAGAAAAAAACAGGATTATTTATCAAAAGGACTTTCTAATCTTAAAAGTAATGGAATCAATAGAACTCAAAAACAGTTCAAACTTTCTACAAAAAATAATCATAAAGAAAAACAATAAGGAAGTGATCAAGGAGCATGGACTTGGTGAGACCACAGTGGAAGGAGCAGGTGAGACATACTCTTCCTTGTTAGTGAGCAAAGGAACATGTTAAAACAAGGTACCATTTATATCTAAAATTTTGAAAACTGTGCAGTATAATTGACACTTTTTGGTGTCCAGTTCTGTAAGGCCACCACCTCCGACACTCAGGACCGCTCTGTCACCCTGGACAGCTAACTGCCACATACTTTGTGCTCCTGGCCCCGGCACCTGCCACCACACCTGTTCACCGACCTGCACTCTTGCCCTCCTGAGTGTCCTGTCTCGGGGACCCTGCAGGGCACTGCCTGCGGTCCAGCTCCTCCCCCAGCATGGTGCCTCTGGGGCCCCCCAGGCCCCCAGGTGGTCAGCAGGGGGTCACACTGACGCGGAGCAGTGTTCCACCCACAGACAGACCCCTGTTCTCCACTCACCCGTTAAAGGACATTGGATTGGTAATGGATTTTGGTGACTATGTGTGACGCTGCTGGAAATATGCATTCCAGTTCCAGGGAAGAAGAGGGTGTGAACTCAAGCCTGCCTTTCAGTGAAGGGGCTCACGCTGGAGAGAGTGCATGGAGCGGCCGCCACTGGTCCCAAAGGGAGAGGCCACAGGTGGCCGAGGGTGGGACCAGAGGGCCAGCAGCACCAGTCCCACCACCCTCACCACGGGAAGTCCCCGCACCAGCCTGGGCGACGGACACACGCTGTGAGCCGTCTTCTCATCCACAGCGCGTCGCGTTTCCTGTCTGGTCAGAACACTGCTCGAGAGCACGCAGCGTAAGGATCCACTGTGAGTTTGCTGGCCTCACACCCAGGAATTGCTTGTGCTGAGAGTGAACAGAAACGGCATTATGTTCCTGACTTCAGAGTCCATGTGTCCGCTGCCAGCGCATCATGCACAACACACGTGCTTCTTACATGCACACACGCACTCTCCTGTCACATCAAGTGTGTTCAGCAAGGCTGCAGGACACGAGGTCAGCTGGATCACAGGAATCCATGCCGGTCTCACTTCAGCAGTCTTCGGGTCTGTTTTTGCTTCTTGGGGTTTTATGCACCGAGGTTCATCCACAGAGGAGCGCTTCTGCTCCCTCCCTTCCTGTCCCTAAGGCTGCTCGTCCCTGGGGGCCCAGACCGGGACTCCCGACATGCTCACTCGGGGTGCTGGACCGCCTCTGCCTTCTTTCTCACCTTGGGGAAGCACGGATCTGCTGTGAGGGTGCGTGCAGATGCTGTGTCAGGCTGAGGAAGCCCCCTCTCTATTTAGCTTGCTAAGAGTATTCCTGGGTGTTGAACTTTGCCAAATTACCCCAGCAATCGGTTAGATCACATTGATGTAGTGGATGACATCAATGGATATCTGAGTCCTGGAATAAATACAAAAATAAGTTCCTAAGGGTCTTGTTTTCTGTCCTGTCACTGGTTCTCAAATTAGGGTAATATTTGCTTCATAAAATGAGTTCAAAAGTGCTCCCTCTTCACTTTTCTTGAAGAGCTTGTCCAGAGCTGGTAATTGTTCTTTCCTTGGTACAATTTGCGGGTGACAGCACCCGGGCCTGGAGACGCCTTGGGAGGCATCCTGATCGGAGCTCCTGATCGGAGCTCCAGCTCCTGCAACAGCTATGGGACTGTGGGGCTAGTTCCTTCACAGCGGGTGAAATTTACAGTCGGAGTCTGCCAAGCTTGGCTGCCGTTGCTTGTTTGTTTGGTTCCTGGTGCCCCCGACCCCGCCCTGGACGAGAGGCACTGGAGCCTGGGCTGGATGCCGCGAGCGCTGGGTGCAGGCAGACTTGAGAGAAGGAGGCAGGAGCAATCCCTCCTCTTCATCTCATCCCCTTCTCCTCCGGGTCCTTGGCAACCCCACGGAGGTGCAGGTGCCGTGCCGCTGGGTGGGCGCGTAGCCCCTGGAGAGCCATGACCTCAGGACAGTGGGGTGAATCCCAGCTGCGGAAGCACACAGCAGAGCAGGGAGGGAACCTGGGAATGTGGGGCAAGGGGAGAGGGGATGCCGAGGAGGTGTGCCTGGCACCCACACGGGCCGTGGAGACTGTGGTGTGGCCCCAAAACTGAACGGTTGTGGAGGCACAGTTGTCCGCAGGCACGGGGACTGCCCTCTCAGTCCACCTGCACAGCCCGCCTGCTGAAACCGACCGACCGAGATGAACGTTCTCCACAGAGCTGCAAGAACACCGAGAATCTCGCAACATGGCTTTCAAAACCCACAGAACACATCCAAAATTAAGCGGCACATGAAGAACCAAGAAAACACTAACCTGCTAGGAAACACACAGCCAACAGGTGCCGACCCAGGATGATGGAGATGGCAGAACCGCCAAGCAAGATTCCACAGACGCCCCACAAGGACTTTGCAACACCGTCCACTCGGAAACCGCATTTAGCACTGGAGCTGGCTGTGGAGAGCATGTCGGTGTACAGGTCCCCTGTCCCCAGATGCTGCCACTTGCCTGTCTCCCACTTTTACCTTGCAAACATCATTATGTGCAATCTGAGTTTCCGATGCCCTGTGCCTCTTATGCTGAGGGCAGGTTATCCGAGAGACTGCAGAACACTTGTCCGAAGCCGTGGAGGCCAGAGGGAGAGAAGCAGTGTCAATTTCCACAACGCTCACAGGACCCCTCACCTACAATTAGCAGGGGTATCCTTCAGAAGTGAGGGCAACACAGGGTCACCATGTGGAGGGAACCCCAGGATCCTGAAAGAAATACCCAGGGAGCAGATAGCAGGGGGAAACTTGGAATTTCAGGAATGAAGACAAAGCAACAGGAATTCTAAATGTCTAGGTAAAAATCCTGAGCCGTTGTGTGTGTTTGTGTGTGTGTGTGTGTGTGTGTGTCCAAAGAGATACAATGAATTAAAAAAACCCTAAGATATATCAAAATGAGATACTAAAAAATGTTCCAAATAATCTGGAAATCGGTAGAAATGGGAAAACAGGAAAAAGAACACAAAGGCAAGTAAAACTAATCACAAATGGCAGGCCTAACTCCAAATGTATTAAAACATCACATTAAATATAAATGATCTAAACACACTGATTAACAGACAGAATATACCTTCCTGTCATGTGCACACGGAACATTTACTAAGATTGCTCAGTACTGGCCATCGGACAAATCCTGAATTAAAAACCAAATTATACAAAGTGTGTTCCCTAAATGTAATGGAATTAAACCAGAAACCAATAACAGAAAGCCACTTGGAAAATCCCCAGACATTTTGAAATTAAAAACACACTTCTAAATAATTTATGAATCACAGAAGACACTTTAAAGAAAATTTGAAAAATTTCTGAACTGAACAAAAATGCAACTATAATATACTAAAATTTGTGGATGCAGCTAAAGCAGTACTTAGATGGAAATTTATAGCATTAAATGCTTATTTTAGAAAACAAAAAAAGATCTCAAATGAGCAATCTCACTTTCCAGCTTAAGAAACCAAACTAAGAGGGATGCCTGGGTGGCTCAGTCGGTTAAGCTGCTGCCTTCGGCTCAGGTCATGATCCCAGGATCCTGGGATTGAGTCCTGCATCCGGCTCCTTGCTTGGCAGGGAGCCTGCTTCTCTCTCTGCCTCTGCCTGCCACTCTGCCTGCTTGTGCTCTCTGACAAAGAAATAAAGAAATACATAAAATCTTTAAAAAAAAGAAAGAAAGAAAGAAAAAGAAACCAAACAAAGAGCAAGAGGAAGCTGAGCAAGCATACCAAGGAAGTAACAAGGAAATGAGCAAAAGTCGGTAAAATTGGAAAACAGAGGAACAATACTGAAAAACCATTAAAACCGAAAGCTAGGTCTTTGAAAGACTGATCAAATGGATAAGTTTCCATCAAAGTTGAAAAAGGAAGTAACAAAAGCAAAAACACAAATTACCAAAAAATCCCACAAACTACCACAATTCACCTAAGAACAACCAGATAAGCTGATCGTTCTGTGGTCGTAGTCCCCGTGGGCCACCGTCACAGAACACGGCAGACCGGGTGGCTTATCAACACGAGCTTGTATTCCTCACGGTTCTGGAGGCTGGGGAGTCTGAGATGAAGATGCTGGCAGATTTGGGGTCTGGTGAGGGTCCAGTTACAGGCTCACGGACAGCATCTTCTCACTGTGTCCTCATGTGGTGGGAGGAGCGAGGAAGTGCTGTGGGTCTCTCTTCTGAGGGCAGCAGTCCCATTCGTGGGGGCCCCACCCTTATGCCCTCATCACCCCCCAAGATCCCATCTTCTAACACCATTGCATTGGGGATGAGGGGCTCAACATACAAACTGTGTGTGTCGGGAAGGGGGCACAACCGTTCAGTCCCTGGCTCCTGTAAGTATTAAAAACCTTTGGCGACCCAAAGCTACGGGTCCAGATGGGAGTCCAGCAGGTGTGTACAAAATAGCTAAAGAGGAAGTAATGCCAATCTGACACCAACTCCTCTAGGAAAGAGAAGAGGAAGAAACATTTTCTGACTCATTTCATTCATTATGCTGATAAATCAGACAAGGACCGGACGAGGCAACTATAGACCAATATGAACAACGACACACAAATTATTGATGAAATATTAGCAAGTTGAATCCAGCACCATAAAATGGAAGAATATGCCACAACCAAGAGGAATTTATTGTAGGAATACAAGGCTGATCCAAACTTGAAAAATTTCACAAGTAATCGTCCACACGGACAGCCTAAGGAAGAAAGAACGCACGACCTTACCCACAGATGGAGACCCAAAAATCAGCATCCAACTTGACAGATACGCTCCGCGGGCTTAGGGGGGCTCCCTCGGCCTGACGGAGGGCACTGACACACGGCCTGCAGCTCCCAGCACCGGCGGCGAGGAGGGACGGAAGGCCCCCCAGGAGGTGAGGAACATGGCTGGCACACCCGCACTCTGCACCACTAAGCAGAGCACTGGGCTGCGGGCCAGGCAGGGGACGCGGGTGCCCAGGCTCTACGGGAAAATACAGAACAGTCTTCACAAATGGCATGACTACGAGTAAAACCAACACAATCCAAACGAGACCCTCCCCGAATTGGTATGTGGTTCTGTGAGGTCCAAGGACACCAGACCAATCACACTTCTACACACAAAGCAAGATCAGCTGGAAACAGTGGACACACACACACACACACACACACACACACTAAACTCCAAGATTTTCAAACAACAACCAGGAAACACTTCAGGATGTTTCTAACAGAGCACGGGTACCGCTGAGGAAGGAAATGCAAGGAAGCTGTGCTGTGTCTTTCCACCGCAGGGGTACGGCTCTGCCCAGACTGATGTGCAGACCTAACGGGATGCCCATGAAAGTGTCGGCCGGATTTCCTGCAGACAGAGACAAGCTGGATCTCATGTTCATGCGGAAAGGCAGTGGGACGAGAACAGGCAGGTGCTCGTGAAGAGGGGGCGCGAGTCCGAGGACTTGTGTTACGGATGGAGGGTCCAGCTATGGCTGCTAGGCAAGGTGGCATCGACGCGACAGACACGTAGGTAAGGGGCACAAGACCTCGGAGCAAGGGTAATTCACTGGAGACGGAAGAGGCTTTTCCATGGTTGACGCCGGAACAACCAGACGTTCAGCAAACTCCTCTCAAAACTCATCCCAGCCGAAACCTCACATCGCACGCAAAACTCAACTCTACGCAGATCACCGAGTCAGCTGGAAGACTAAAAAACTCTTCGTAGAAAAGTAAGAAAAAAGTGTCTTGACCTTGGGTCAGGCGGGGCTCTCAGATGAGACTCCCGTAAAAGGAACATTCATTGTCTGAGCACAAATGGAAAATGTCTGCTCTGAGAAGGATGCTGTGAGAAAGTGAAATTCCCCGAACTCGGTATAAAGAAAACAACCCAATAAAGGGGAAGCTAGAGCAGAGACCTGCCCCAGAGGACGCGGGGCAGGCCCAAGGTGCTGCTGGGGCTCATCCTCAGACAGCGGGGAGCGCCAGCTAGGACGGGACACGCTGCATCACCACACACATGCACGCACATGCACACACATGCACACCCGTGAGAACTACCCCGGCAGCACCAGCGTCTGTGGGGACACATGGCCACTGGCCACGTATGGACACTGAGGGACAAGGGCCAGTTTTCTGGAAGCCAACCACGGGCTGACCCAGCCATCCCCACCAAGAATGTGCCCTGAGAAAATGGGCTAATGCTCCCACAAGCACCTGTGTGGTGGTTTCCTGTGCCCGGTACTCTAATACTGGTGTACTTGGGTGCGTCTGCCCCCATTCTGGAAGCTCAGGTTCAATGTCTGCTCTGTTTTAAAGCCCCTGTGGTGCTTTTCAGACTCATCCCAGGTGTGTGCCACTCAGGCAGCAGCCAGAGGCTCCAAAGACCCAGGCCACCCATCCTTCCCTCCTGCTCCCAGGCCTGGGGAGTGAGGGCTGTTCTGCGGGGTGGGTGGGTCAGTAGAGCCCCAGATCAGGACCCTCCTGCAGCTCACAGGACCTGCCCGGGGACAAATGGGAGCGCTCATCTGGAGCAGGGGCGCGGGTGACTGCAGGGACCCTGCATTGCTCCCTGGATTCCCTAGGCACGTCGGTCTTCCTTCTCCCAGTGGATGCAGCATTCCTTGTTGGCAGCACACAGGGACGGCTCTCACTGTGGCCCCACACAGGGCTGGGCACATGTGTGGGGGCGGAGGACCAGCTGAGGGGATCCCTGCCTGGAACAGCAGCCCTTCTCCCCTCCTACTCAGCCCACTAAGCTCAGCTGAAGCCACCCACCCTGGCCTGGGAAGCTGCCCAGCCACCAAAATCTGCCCCTCTTTTGGCCCTCTACACCCAGGGCCTGCTCCGAGGCCCCCGGCCCCCCTGGCTCTTCCCCCATTCTGTCCTTAGGGCAGGGACAGGCCCTGCTGCCACCTGTGGGCCCAGAAGGCAGCCGGCGGCCGGTGATGCTGGTAATGGGAGTGTGTGCCTCAGGGGCCACGGCGAGCCCACCCCATCTCCTCCGTGGTGGCGCCCTTCCCTCCCCTCCATGTGACCCAGTGGAAGCTGGGGGTGGCTGCCTCACCCGAGGGCACCAGGGTGGCAGAAACTCAGAAGGCCTATGCCTTGTGGAGCCACCCCACCATGCCAGGCACCTAGATGGCACCTCTTTGGTTCATGCCCCCTGGCCCTCCGGTGTCCCACCCACGCAGGCCGCTGCAGAGCCCGCAGAGAGGATGGCACGACGGAGGGAGAAGCAAGCTGCTCTCTGTGCCCCAGTCTGCCTCCCCGGGGTGGAGCTCCAGAGCCCACCACCCTACCCCACTCAGGGACACCCTGGGATCAGCTGCACCCACACAGCCAGGCCGTGACAAACCTCATCACCTTCACTGTGTTGCTGTCAAAACCCGGTTATTTTAATATTAATGCATTACCTAATTAAGCTGCAATTAATAATCTCCCTGGCTGAGCCCGGGTACTACAGGGGGCCCTGTGGGGAGCCAAGAGCCAGCTGGGGGAGGCTGAGCATTTTGGCTCCTGTCGACCCAGGGGACTGGGTCCTTGCTAGCGGTCATTCAGCAATTCCTCTGTCAAAGATCCACAAGAACCTCAGAGCAGCTCTCCCTGAACTCTGAGAGCGCAGTCAGCAAGGGTGGGCGGCTGTGCCTGTTCCCCCCCCCCCCCGCCCAGGTAGCCCGATGGGTCCTTCTCCTCCTGATCAGCCAAGCTGCTCTCCTCAGGAGGCCAGCCTCCCGCCGTTAGTCCAGCTGCCTGCCATGTGCACCTGCACCATCTGAGGGCCGTGGGCACCCAAAATGAACTTGGAGGCTGCTCCACAAGGCCAGCTCAGAGCAGACGGGAGCCTGTCTAACACTTTACATCATCTGTCAGGGAACCAGTCGTGCTCCTTTAAGGTCCGTCGGTCAGTACTACCCCTGGGGTGCCCGAGAGCAGGGGCCCCTGTAGGGGTTTCCTGCCTCATCTCTGGCCTTCCGCCGATGCCCAGACTGGGGCAAGCCTGACTGCTCCCAGTAGCACCGGTCAGCACAGCGGAAGGCCTGGGCGAGGGGTCCTGCTGCTCGGAGGTGTGGCAGGGCAGGTGGCCTGTGAGATCCGGGGTAGAGGGCAGCAGCATGGGGGACATCTGTTGGTGGCTGGAAGGCCCCTGGAGCCCCACTCTCCGAGGGGCATCTATGGGGTACCAGGCACCCTGGCCAGGGACTTCAAGTGCTGAGGCTTCTGTGAGTGGCGGGAGGTCACAAGTCACCGTCCAGCAGCCTGGCCCCACATGGCTGGGGCTGCGTGCCCTGCAGATGACCTGGGAGCCTCGGGGTGGCATGCTGGCTGAGCACCCGGAGCCTCGCAGGCAGAAACAAGTACCCCACTGCGCCATCTGCGCGCTCGCCAGCCGGTCAGCAGAGGCCAGTCGTCCGCCTGTACGCTCCAGTGCTAACCACGAGGCGCCTGGCTGTTCTACCGTGATCCCTTGGGGCTGGGTCCTACAACCATACTCGCCGTGTGGCCTCTGCCACAAACATGACACAAATGCCTGGCACAAGGCCATGGGCAACCCAGCAGAGGTTCTCAGAGCTCCTGCTCTCACCGAGCTCGTGGAAGCAGCGGCCCCAGCCATGCCCACGAGCCCTGCACCTCCCCCACTGTGGCAGCTGTGTGGTCCGTCACCCGGTGCCCCAAGGAGGCCCCATCCCTAACAGGGTTGTGGCCTCTGTCTCTGCAGACCAGCGCCGGGGTCTCAGTGAAACTGACACGCACCGGCCTTCACAAGCTCGACCTGCACGCGAGCCTGAAATTCTAGGCTTCGGTTTGATGTCAACTCTGTTGCACAGGTAGGTCGCAAAGAGTCTACGAGAGTCCAGTGGCGGGATGGGTGTATGGCCTACTACGGGGCTTTGGCTGTACCCACTGGCTGGTAACTTCGGTACTAGGTCCTCCCGTGGTGGACCCACGACGGTGTTGGCGCTCCCAGGTCGGACAGTGAGGCTGTGCTTACTGCCGTCAGACCTCTCCCTGGACTCCTTGCCCTGAGTCGCTTGTGTCAGGTCCCCACACTGTCCTGACTGCAGCCATGTGAGCCGGGCCAGACAGGAGACCGGGACTTACTCCTCCCGACACCTTCTGCTGCCCCTACAGCTGCTGACCGTCCTGTTTCTCCAGCGGCTCCATTTCCTGGGTACTCATGACCAACTTGGCAAACCCCTACTGGGGGTCGACGTTGGAGCACCCTGACCGTTTGGTAGGCATGACAAGCTGTGAGTCCAGCACCCAGGCGAGGAAAGCTCTAGTCTGCACCATCTCTCAAGACACTGGACACCTTCCATTCTACAAGGTTCCAGAACTTTCTGACCAGTCTCAACCTGCTCTGGCTGTTCCTGGGGCAGCTGTCCCGGGTCTTCCTCATCTCCCCAGGGCTGGCGCTCTAGCCTTCTGTATCCACATATTGCTCCCTGGCTTCTGCCCTCGTTTCAAAGGTGTGCATCCTCCACGGGCCTCGTGAGAGAGGGCACCTCGAGCTAGCGTTTTCTAGACACTGAACGGCGAAAACAGAAGCAAACTCCTCCCTCGTGGGGCTGAGCGTGGGGCTGGCTGTGGGCTGCGGTCTGGTCCCTCGGGCACCCAGAGTCTGGCCCCTGGTGGCTTTCTTGCTCCTCGAGCCACAGTTCAGAAAGGAGCAGCCTGTTTCTCCCTCTCTGGGAGGTGACAGGTGCCCTTGTCCCCGTGTTGAGAAGCCTCACTATGACAAGTCCCAGCATGGGGCGCCTCCCTCTGACCAGCCACGAGTCCCCTGGGCCCCCCCGCCCTCTCCTGGAGCCACCAGAGGAGCTGCAGACACCCCATGCCCCTCATGCCTCTATCTGACCTTCTGCTCTTCTGTGCACATACACTCCCCCAATTTTCTAAGTCTTCTGTTTAGCTTTTCACTTCAATTTTGGTGTCTTTAACTTCGGAAAGTTCACGTGTTTCCTCTTTGAAAAAAGTAAAGCAACACATCCTTCCTCTCTGAAGACGGAGGTTTTGTCTTTTCACCTGTGCTGTTCTCTCCCTCAGGGCCCGGCAGTCCTGGGACTCTGCTCACAGCGAGGGGACAGGCCTGACAGGGCGCCCCATGTCAGCTGCTGCAAAAGGAGCCCGTCCAGAGGGTGTTGTGGTGGGTGAAGAGAAGGGGGTGGATTGGGGCGGGGGTCCCGGCACCCACACGCACCACCTCTGAGCTCACTTCGCTCTTTCCATCCAGGGACCCTCTGCACGCCGCAGATGTGTCTGGCCCAGCAGGCCTGACACGGAGCCCAACATCCTCCGTCCCTAATGAGTTCCCGGGGAGGTTCTGCCAGCATGGGGCCTGCTCTTTGGGATTCTGGCTCTAAGAGAATAACCTTGGTTTTCTGTTTCCTCTTTTCATTGTTGCTGGGGGCAAGGCCACTGTCTACAGCAGGGTGCTGAGTGGAAGGCTTGGGGACCGATGCCTGTCTTTATGCCCTCTGGCAAGTGTCCTTAACTGTCTGCCCCCAGGGCCACCTGCTACCACCTCCAGCCTCGGGGGCTCTGGGGCACCACTTGGACCCCTCTCAGCTCCACCCCCTTCAGCCACCCACCAGCATCCTCCAGTCTTCTCTGTGGGTTTGCACCTCCCTTGAAAATGAATTACAAAACCCCAAACCTCCCACAGTCAGGCTGACAGCAGGTCGGGCCAATGGCAATGGCAAACAAACGGGGCAGAGAGGGGGCTGCAGCCAAGACCCCCGAGCAAGAAGACATGCGCAGAACAAGTCCTGGGCAGGGCTGGTAGAGTTGAGGGGGACAAGATGGTGGCCAGAGCCCTGTGCCTTCATGGGACAGAGGATCTGCCCAAGGAGGTCGGGAGGGGCTTTGAGCAGGAGGAGCAGGGCCGGAGCGCAGCCGGGAAACACCCGGGGAACAGGGGCCTCACCCTAGCTCACTGATGGCTCAGTGTCCCCGCCAGAGCTGTGGCGGAATAGGCTGGGCAGCCCGCAGAGAGGCTGGCTTCTGCACCCGGCCCTCCCCCTGGACAGGGACCCGGGCAAGTGGGGCTCCTAGATATGCCCCCCCCTTGGCTGGTGGGCCCCTTTGCTCTGCACTGGCCGGGCAGCTCCAGCACAGGACCCAGTGGGAACAGGAGGGTTACTTGCTCGCATGGGCAGTGACGAGCCATGGGCTCAGGGCCTGTCGCCCTGGTGTGCAGAGCTGCAGAGTGCGGGTGAGGCCGTGCTCATGTGTCCCGCTCCTGGCCCCTGCACCAGGGCTCTGGACTCCATGAAAGGTACTTAGATCCATGAAAGATGGTCCCCATTTCCACAGAGCATTGGATCGACTCGTGATTAATGGGACACGTATATACCAAAAAATGGCACAAATCCGTGTGAGGGGCTGGGAAGAGTTCAGCCACTTATTCTCCCACGGCTGCCGGAATCTCTTCCCGCCGGGACCTGAGGCCCCTGAGGGGCTCTGTCCCAGGCCCCCCCGCAGCCCCCTGCCCACAGGATGGCCCACGGACGCAGTTGGGAAGGGGCCTACCTGTTAGTTCCTTGGACGAAGGCAGACTTGCAGCGGCCTCCAGGTCAGCGGGGACAGGGCCGCCTTGCTCCAGGGCGCGCACGAGCTCCCGCAGCTGCTCACACTCCTCCTGCAGCCGGGCCTGGTCCTCGCGGAGCCGCTGCTTGGCCGCGCTGGCCGGGTTCATGCTCATGTGCAGCACTTTGGTCCTGCTCTGGTCGTAGCCACCCTGCAGGACCATGGGGCGGGTCAGCACAGCCTGGATGGACAGCTTTGGGGATGGACACTGGGGGGTGAGAGCAAGGACGGCCACCTCTTCCCTGGGCCTCCCCACCCGATTGATGAGGCCATGGTGCTCTGACCTGCCTCAGGGAGCGGCAAGGGGTAGCTGGGGGAGGAAAGACGGAGAGACCCGGAGACAGCCCTTCGGAATGTCGCAGGTGCTCGGGCTGCCCGGGCGCCTGCCCGTCTCCTCACACAGCATCTGGAAAAGCACACAGGCAGGGCATCACAGGAGTCTGTGCGCTCCAACACGCCACTGGCAAACACTCACACCCGGGGGCCTGGCTCCCACACACCCCGCTGTCTCGAGGACCACAGATGCAAAAAACAACACAAACCTGAGAGAAAGACTGAGACGAGAGCTAAGTACCCATGCAGCCCTGCCGCATGTCCCTATCACTAACAGCACCAGGGCCGTCAGCAGCTTACCAGTGTGGACGTGGCCCTTGCTCAGCTGTGAGTCTACACACACGTGCTGGTACAGCTGCCTGTGCGTTCCCGCCCATGGCCACCTGTGCACCCCGCCTCGACAGGGCCCAGCCCAGCTCCCTCCCCTGCTGCTGCCCTAGCCGCCCACCCCCCACATGGCTACCTGGTCCAGCATCTGCGGGCCGCTCGTGACAAGAGCCGCACTGGGCACAGGCCCTCATGCCTCTGGGTTCAGCCTCTCCGCTTCCCAGGCACCAAGGCTGGCCCCCGTCCCGCCTCAGGGTGCTGTTCCGAGCACAGCAAGGTTGCCCTCACATTCGGGAGTCTAGCTTGGGTGCTGGCTTCACAGATGACGTCACAGTGACGCACACGTCCATGTTCAGCGTGCAGTCAGATCAGTCAGTGTTGACAAACGCAGTCACGTGTCCTGCCCCACGCTCACTGCCCCCGCGGTTCTGGCTTCTCCAGAACGTGGCTAGCTGAGCCTTTTCCAACAGGCTTCTTTCACTTAGCGCCGTGCGTGGAAGGCTGCACCCCTCCCTTGCTGGCTTGCTGGCTCATTTCTTTTTGGTGCTCTGTAGCACTCCTTCATGCAGACGCACCTGTGTGCGGGTCTGCTCACTTCTGAGGGGCGCCCTCATCGCTTCCAGTTTGGGCAGTAATGGAGAAAGCCGCCATGAGCAGTCCCGGGCAACTTCTAGGACAGAGAGGTTTGCAAGTAACTGGGTCCAGCCTTCTGTTGCTTCACCCACCGCCTCTGCTGGGGCCCCTGCGTCCCCCGTGCCCCAGGACCACCCTCGTTCAGCCAACAGACACCCCTCGATCCCCCTCTGCTGCTCCCGCCTGCCTGGCAGCCCCTGTTCTGGTTAGCAGACACCGCCCCACTCCAGCCAAAGCAGATCCCTGCTCTGCCCAGTCCCGGAAACCAGCGTGAACGTGGCCCTGTGACTGGGCGAAGCCATTTTCCTGAGGTTTTATCCCCAGTAGCCAGCAGAGACTGGGAAAGATGCCTCCTCCCTCCCGAGGCTGCAGTTGGGAGAACCAAGGCCTCACTATCTGCCACATGTCCCACCTCTTTCCTCCTGGCCTGGAAGGGCCCGGCCCACCCCAGGGAAACAAGGTCAGCAACGCAGACATGGGGAGCGAGTGAGGCCTGGCCTCCGTGTGGAGCTCAGTAAGCATGTGGAGAATGACTGGAAACCTCAGACCCAACCCCGGGCCCAGATGAACCCCTCAGCCTATGGCCAGTGAACATGCCTACGGGGCCACCTGGCAGACGCCACGACGCATGACAGTCTCAGCAGTGACGACCGAGAGCCACCAATGCACGGACAGACGGAGCCCAGGGGGAAGGGTCATCTCCCCAGTAAATGGCGTGGGGGCAACGGGATGCCCCACTCACTCTGACCTCACAGCACACATGAACCCCGACTCCTGAGGGAGGGCAAACTGGGAAACGCAAGGTAAAACAGAATCACGTTAGGAAAAAACACAAGAGGACATCGTGACCTTGGAGCAGACAGAGGCTCCTCTGAAACAGGAAAGGTGCGGGCCACACGTGAACACAAGCACACTTGACTCAGAGCGAGAAGGCGACGGCAGAGGCGGACGCTTGGAATACAACACCTGACACAGGACTCATGCCCAGAATCCCTGGAGGACTCACACAAGCAAGACAAGCATCAGACAATTCAAGTTTTAAAATGGGCAAAAAATGCAAACACTTAGCAAAAGTGTCCCAAAGGCCGACAAGGCAGGAAATGGAGCACAAATTAATCGTCAGAGGGATGCCAATTAAAACGGCTGTGAGATAGCCCGCACGCATCCCCGAACACCCAGCCGGCACCGAACAGGTGGGAAACACCCAGCAGCACCGTGTATCGCGCGGCCAGCGCTCGTGCAGGTGAGAACTGGAACGGACACAGCCACCCTGGAAACACCACTTGGCAGCGCGGGTGCTCAGGGAGAGCAGATGGACATCCCACGGCCAGCAACTCCGGGCCTTGCACAGACGGCCACCGGGAGTCAGGCACCAACAGGTCCTGGTCTTGTGGTCCACGCCCATCAAACGCAGTGTGTGGTCCCCATGTGGAGGACCATCCGCGAGAACGGGCATCACAAACAACACCGAGCAGCGAGCGTCGGACCCAGCGGAGCCCACATCAAGGCCCGACGGCACCCCATGGCGGCAGGCCACACTGCTCTGGGCCGTGAAGGGAAGGTGGGGCCAGCCGGGGGGCTCCAGGGTGTCTGTGATGCTCTGCCTCCTGCTCAGGACGCCGGTCACCAGCAGGGTCAGTCAGTCAAGGGAAATCCGTTTCTGGTGTCCCGCCCTGTGGCCGTGATGGGAAGGGGCGCCTTGACACAAGGACCATCCAGAAACTCACGGGAGTCGAATGCTTGACTCTCCCAGAATTTACTCACGCTTGGGAGTGAGGGAGGCACACACACGAACAGATACATACGTGCACGCATACATGTACGACACTCACGTGCACACGCGCATATGTACACGTGTGTGCACCCACATGCACACGAACACACTCATATGCACTCACACAGGTAGACACACATATATGCTCATACACCGAGATGTGTGTACACACACGGATGGGCACTCAATGCACAGCCTCACACACACACACACACACACACACACACACACACACACACAGGTATGAAGGTTAGAGAACCCCAAGGGGAAGGGGAACTGGGGATCCCTGCGGCCCGTGGGACCTGTCTCTAAGACCCTAATGACCCTGGGTCAGTTTGCGGGGGGTGGGGGGGTCCCAGCCTTTTGCCCTCATGCTTTTGGATCTGCCAAGAGCAGCTCCAGTTTATAGTCTGGACGACTTGCCCTGTGGCCCAGGCGAGTGGGGGTGGGCTGGGAGCCAGGCCTGGGAAGCTCCCCCTCCACACAAAATTGGCTCCTGGAGGCTCAGGATCCAGGAGATGCTGCCTCTTCTGTCGGGAGGGATGTTTGTGGGGTCACAGCACTGGCCACGTCTCTCTGGCCATCCCTCTCCAGCCTCCCTGACAAGAACAGGGGCCACAACAGGGCAGGGGAGGGAGAGGGCTGCCTCAAGGGCTTCAGCTCTGCCAGAGCAGAGTTGGCACTGCTTTGAGGAAGGCCCCGGACCCATTCTGGGGCAGGTCCGAGGTCTCCCTCCAGCCAGGTGCTCTGGGAGGCCCATGTCTC
The DNA here is from genome assembly GCF_010015895.1 of Lontra canadensis. NCBI lineage: Eukaryota > Metazoa > Chordata > Mammalia > Carnivora > Mustelidae > Lontra > Lontra canadensis. The sequence goes on along the minus strand of NW_022631039.1, from coordinate 14,118,102 downwards.
CTGAGCAGATGGGCAGGAGGCCGCTGGCCCACCACCCCATCCCATCTCTGCTGGTGAGGCACCTGGGCCAGAAGAACAACCACGGCCAAACTTCCTTCCCGCCCGATCCGCCGTTCTTTGCCCTCTCCTCGACAATAGTCCCATTTCCCACTGCCATGTTTCTCCTCTCTCTTCCTGGAAAAATTCAGATCATCCCACTCCCCCGGGAAGGAGGCTGGCTGCAGACACATCCGTCAAGTGCACCAGGGTCAGTGCACGAGCTGAAGCTGCCTTGGGTGTGGTCCTGCCCCGTCACTGAAGGACACTGAAGCCACCATGGGGGCCCAGGGCGGGGCCAGCCGCCAGCCCAGAACACCTGCAGGTGCCTGCAAAGGGGAGGGGGATGGGGCTGGGGAAGGGAGCAGCAGGATCATCTCCCTTCTACATGCCCCCTCTGGAAAGTAAAACACCTTCTGGGTGTTCTAGGCACAGGGAAAGGCAGCCCATAAGCCCCATGGTAGGAGGGGAGAACAGACACCAGCTTCAGCTGCGGGCCAGCATCCACGGCCCCCTGAGCCCCTCTCTGCTGGCATCACCTCGGAGAGAGAGAGGAAGGCCACCTGAGGCCACCAGAGGGTGGGGGCCCGGGATTCCGAGGAGCCTGCTGGGGAAGGCACTGAGTGGGGAGGACTCGGAGCTCTTGATGGGTTTCTGAGAACCTTGTAAAAACCCCAAAGGATAAAGAGAGATTCTGTAGCTTTGGCTGAATCATAGACTCTGAGGCTAGAAGGCAGTGTTACTCCTAGAATTTGAACAGTCTGGGAAAGATAAGCAAGTGTGTGAAATCTATCTGCCCCACGCAGCTGGGTAGAGGCCCGGTGGCAGCAGACGGCCTGGCAGCTTGCTTTCTGGGCCCTTGTGGGCTGGGGTGGGGGTCTGGGCACACAGGGAGGGAGTGTAAGGCTTCACGGGCACACGCCTCCATCCACCAGCCCAATTGGTGTCTGCACTGGGCACCCAGGAGTAAGCCATGAGCCGTGCAAAAACACAGACCCAACTCTTGTCACACACGAGTCCCCAAATGCCATTCTTCCTTTGGTTTTCCTTCAACCCTTCAAAAGTGTAAGAACAAAGATGGGTGAGCAGTCCTTGGGCCTGGACCCACCCCTGCTGAGCCAGAGAGTCAAGTCCCTTCTTTCCCCAGCCACGAAGTAGATGCTCTCCTGGCTGGAGACGGGAAGTGACCGCTGATGTCAGGGGACTGCACAGGGAGGCAGGTGTGGGGTGAATCAGGGACCTGCGCCCAGACATCGAGGTCCTGGAATGGCATCCTCTGTTATGGAGACGCCAAACACATGTGGGTGGGAAGGACAACCACCACTCCCACCCTGGACCACGGCATCCTGGGGTGGTCCTCCCCTCGAGGGCAAACTGCAGGCATAGAAAACATGTGCTAGGGGATTTTGGGATCCAGCAGGGCTCAGCCAGATGGGGCGGACGGAGGGAGGAACCTAAGCAGGGAAAGCCTCACCATTTGATGAGGGTCTGATGAGCTGGGACAAACGACCCACTCCCTACAGGAGTTAACACAAGCAAGCCCAGCATGGGGAGGCCTCGGCTCCCGGCGTTTACAGCGAGGGTAGAGCCATGGGGTTGGCACCCAAGCCAATTCTGCTGCAGTGAGAGTCATCTCCCCAGTCTGGGGGTGACCTGCAAAAGCTCCTGCTCCTCCCAGCTTTGGCCACAGAGAGCAGAATCCCCAACCACCCCGGATGGTGGGCAGAGGCCACAATGTCCTGGCTGGGATGACCTCTGACCTGGTCCTGCCCTGGGAGCCCCAACAGGCTGACGGCAGAGCCCAGCAGACAAGGTCCCATGGCCTGGCCTCCACCTCCAGGGGGGAGGCACCTGTCACGGAGATGGCACCTGTGGCCAGTGCCAGGGTGAGCTTAGCTGCCCCCACCCACACACTGCTCACCACGGCCTTGAGCTCCCTCCCCTGGGAAACATGGATGGACCCAGCCCTCAGGAATGTCAGGGAGTGACAGTGATGTGCTCTGAGGTCCGTCACGGACTATGAAGTTTTGTGCCACCGCGAACCACCTCCCCAGCACGTCCGCAGTGGGTAAAGAAGATGGAAGGTCTCCTGGGCACGTCAGCTGACAGGGGGCCACAGCCAGACTCCCCGGGTGTGAGACTGTCTACTGCCCATTCCCTCCATCTGCGCGGACCGTAAGGACCCAGCAGGGCAGGCGGGGCCACATCCCTGACTCCGCTGGAGAGGACGGCCAAGGGAGCTGGGAGGCCCTCCCGAGGGGGTCTGGGGCAGGGATGGGGGCTATGGTCCATACCCCAGGCTCACCCCTGCACTGAGACGGGCCTGCAGAAGGGGTCAGGGATGGCCAAGCACAGCTATCCACTGTCCAGGCAGTGCGGAGCCTGCCAGCCCTGGGTCTTAGGGAGTGAGCTCCCCAAGCAGGCCGGCCCCCACAGAATCAGGCTGGGAGGCCGTCACATGCCCTGTAAGCCTATGGCAAACCCATCCCGGGAGTCCCAGCCCACCAGGCATTTTTCCTCTCTACGGTCAAATTGACAAATGAGCCTAAAGGCACGTCCGCCGGCGCCATCCTGACTGCGCCTGCTTCTGCCTGAGGACCAGTGTCCAACGCTGGTGCCCCACTTCTGGGACCAATACAAGGATGGAATAGCAATGCGCCTGCGGGCATGACCCGCTCCCTCCCCACAGCTGAGGGCAGGCTGCTTCTTGGGAGACGGTCCCATGCATGAGCACCCATGGCAGGCCTGAGCCCCCTCTCCAGACAAGCAGCCACAGCAGGAAGGTTCCAGATCAGGTCTCAGTGGCCACTGCCCCACGCATCCTCCCTGTGGAGTCCCCCACAGCCTCTAGGTCGACATGGCGCATCCAGGTCTGAGTATATGCGTTGTGTGGCCTGCCCTTTTCTGAAGCATTAGAGGCTGCACGCAGACCCCGACAGAGCCTCCCTGGGACGAAGACCCCAAGAGAGGCCTTGACTCTTCCAGCCTCCCTGCAGGTCCACCCACTGAAAGCTGGAGCTAGTGCCCGGGGAACACGAGCACAGTCACCCAGACGCCCGTGCTGAACAAGGAAGCTGCTGTGTTAAGCCACTATATTTTGGGGTGTTAATAACAAAGCAACACAGAACAGATACTGTCTCTCAAGGAGGCCATGAAAGAAATGAGATGAGCCCTAAGGGCATCCTGGTTCCCACCAGGTGGGCAGCAGGCTCCTGGGAGGCTCCAGAGCCAGACTTTTGGGATTCTGCAAAGAACAGTGCCGAGGGGTTACACTCCAACCTGGGTAACCATAGTGCCAAGACAGTACCCCACTGACCCCTGCCCTGGCCCGACTGTGGAGGACAAGTGGGAGGATACACAGCTAGCTGGGGGAAAGGCCAGCCGGTACCACTGGGAGGGCAGTCCCAGGCCCTCCTCCTGCTGTAGGGGTTGAAGGCCCGCACTGCAGCACAAGGAATGAGGAGCCCCGCATAGAAGCCCAGGGTCACAGCGCATGCCCTGCTCCATCCCATCTGTGATCACGCTCCATCTTTCACAAAACCCTCATTTTAGGGGAAACAGGTAGAGAATGGGTCAGGGCACAGAGGCTTAGGGCCCCGAAAGCTGGGGCAGATGGTCTGGTGAGACAAGCCTGGTGGTTTGCTCTCCTGTTTCCTGGAGATGGCTATTATGTGGGCCAGCAATCCTTTCCACGAGTGGGCACAAAGCAAATATTCAGGTTTTGTGGGCCACACAGCCTCTGTTGCTACTGTACTGCATAGGCAGCCACAGACTTACGCAGAAAGATGGGCACTGCTACGTTACAAGAGAGCTCTACTTGCCAAAATACACGGCCGGCTGGACCTGGCCCACGGGCTCAGGTTTGCTGACCTTAGGTGGGAAGAATCTGAGCAGGAAAGTGGGAGGGGGAGGAAGGTTCTCCCGCAGGGACGTGCTACGGACTGTGTGGCAGGCCGTGCCGAGGCTGGGCCAGAGGCTGGTTTCCAGAGTGCTGGTGCCAGTGATGGGGGAGCGTCCCCAGCCCACATAGCCGAGCCAGAGCACACTGAAAACAATAGTGAACAAACAGTGCTGGCAAGGACCAGAGACGGAAATAAGCACCCACAGACCGGAGGACGGCGTGTGTGACAATGACCGCACCCAGCTGGTGGGCACGTGCCCTTCATCCCACATCACCCAGACGCCAGCTGCTTCCCAAAGTCACGTGGCACTGCAAGGGGCTTGGGAGAACCCTGAATAACCTGGCCACCCTGAAGGGGGTACAGCACAAAGACCCCCACCTCGATTACAGGAGCCATGCACTTGGATGCCGGCCCTGGTATAGACGGGGAACTCACCGGAAGAGAATCGAGAGCCCACGGGAGACCCTCCCATCTACAGCCAGCAATTTCCTACAGTTCTGCCAAGACCACTCAACGAGGAAGAACAGTCCTTTAATACACGTGCTGGGCCACGGGACACCCACAGGCAAATATGTGAGGCCGGACCCCTACCTCACGCCATATGTAAAACCCCAACTCCTAATCAAACACCTAAGCATAAGAGCTAAAACTACAACTCCCAGGAAAAAAATGTGAGCTTAAGCCTTCGTGACAATGGATTCCACCGTGCGTTCCTGGACAGGATGCTAGACACAAAGAAGAAAAGAAAAAGGAAAACAAACTGGATGTCATCGCAGTGAAAAACTTTGTGCTTCGAAAGACACCTTTGAGAGAAGGAAAAGACAACGTACAAAACAGGAGAAAATACTTATGAGTCACACATCAAGTACGTGACTTGTACCCACGATGCTGACTCAGTGCGGACGAGACCAGGTAACAGATAAAAAGACGGGCAGGGTCTGATGACACACTTCTCCAAGGAAGAGACACAAACCCAAGTAAGTACGTGACAAGATGCCCAAAGCTGATGTCATCGCTCCTCAGGGAAAGGGAAACCAAAGTCCCCATGAGATAACAAGCCTTGGCGAGGGCGGGGAGGAGGCCGAGCCCCCAAGGACCACTGCTGTGGGTATAAAATGGTAACAGGCCCTCGAGTAGTTGAATGTGGAGTCACCACACAGCCCAGCAGGCCTACACACCGGGGTCTGCCTGTGAAGAAACGCTCACAGCATCGTTATTAATGGCAGAGGAAAGGCGGGGAGAACCGCGTCCGCACAAGGGAACGTTACTCAGCTCTGACACCCACAACAACACATGTGCTCCTTAGATGCACAATGCCCAGGGAGAGAAGCCCCTCACAGAGCACCTCCAGGACGGGACCCCACACAGGTGGCAAGTGGGCCAGGGCCTGCGCAGGGCAGGAGACAGAGGTATCGCAGGGGCAGGGCACGGGATGGCGTCCTGAGGTAACGAGAGTGGTACGCCATCTGCAAGTCCACCAAAACCACCAAATCACTCTCGTTTCAAATGGGTGAGGTACGTGATACATAAATCCAATCCCCATACAGCTATTTAAAAAAAAAGAAGAGAAAAAAAAGGCAAGTGGTGGGGTTAAAAGCTGGCATGCAGACGGGAGAGCAGCCCCGGGCCCAGTGAGGGAACGGGTGCTGACTCTGGCACAGGCCCCCACCTCCCGCGTCACCTTGGGGCCAGCTGGAAGAGCTGGGGGCAGGCACCTGTCTACCTGGGCACCCCTCAGCTGTCCTGTCAGGACCCGAGAGCTGGGCCTGGCCCCACCAGTGGCTCTCCTTGTCTCCAGGGCCTCAGGAGGCACCCAACCAGCAGCCAGGCCGCAACATCTCTGAGCCTCCTGGGCACACTTGTGCCCCCATGGCTGGTCAGAATTTGCTGCCACGGTCCCCCCGAGGGACGTTCCCTGACCTCATGTTCTCAGACCAGTTTCCTGTGTTCAGGATCCCAGCCCCGGGCCCTCAGGGCTCCTGCAGGCCCCCATGGCTGCCTGGACTGGCCGCCCCGAGACCCCACACACTGCTGGGCCCCCATCCCGAGGACAGAGCTCTGCTGTCTGTCCTCCCTAGAGATGTCCGACGGGAGCCAGGCCCCTCTGCTCAGGCCTGTTTCATCTGAGTCTTGACACAGGGGTATTTTGGGGTGCCTAACTAGCACATGCAGACCTGAGACTGCAACGTAGGGCATTGGCCAGCCTGGGTCCCAGAAAAACCCTAGCAGCTGCCTCTCAGCCATGATCGCAGCGAGGCTGGTTGGCGGGGAGGGAGCTGGGGGCGGGGGGTGCACAGACCGAGTCCCCGAAGCAAGGTGTCAATGCCCTGAGGGCCTGGGTGTGCCGCTGGCACCTGCCACCTGGAGCCTTCCACACTGAGCTCAGAAAGCTGAGGGCTGGAGGAGGTGAGGGGAAAGTGAAGCTGGTGGGTGCCATCGGGGCCCCTCAGGAGTCTGCCCAGGTTTGGAATTGGAAAGCGTACGTACCAGGTGGCCAAATGCTGTCTTCCCAGGGTCCAGAGAAGACTGGTTCCCAGGGCAGCTGCTTGTAGGCCCAGCCAAACTGGAAATGGGCACTGTGGTCATCCTAGGATCGCCCACAGATCCCATCCTTCTCCCTTCCCCATGCCCTGCGGAGCTGTCATGGGGCAGACAGGCGCTGACCCATGTGTCGGGACCACGTGGCTGGAGAGCGCCTGCTACACCATCCCCTCTTGAAGCAAGGAGGCCGTCCTTCCGCTTCTGTGTGGGCAGCATCGTGCGGTGGACCCCAGGGAGGTCCAGGAGGGAAGGGAGACACAGGTGCCCCCGGCTGGCTGGTCACAGGACATCCAGCCCCCGAGAGCAGAGGCTCCCAGATGCTTCCAGCAGGTGGGGATCCCGTGAGGATGGGGAAAGGGAACCCAGTGCCTCGCCCAAAGCCAGCACCCCATAAGGACCCACTGAGGGGAGCCAGTGGCCCTGCACCGCTAAGGGCTGCCCTCAAGCTCCCACCTGGCTCTTTGGGCAGCATGCGTCGTGGAACCTCTGCTTCGCGGCCGACCTCCCACCCAGAGGATAGCGCAAGCGCCTAGGGAGCAGAGCTGTTCCCAAGCACTACCGTCTCCCCCATGAGTGGTTCCTATGGGCAGGAGCGCCCAGCACAAGGGACAGAGTGGGCAACTCTGCGGGCATCTGTGACCAAGGGGCAGCTCGGAGTGAGAAGGGGACATGGCTGCCAGGCGCTGAGATGTGTCGTCCCCTTGATCGATTCGCAGCTAAGACACGGGTGGTCCTGACAAGAATCTCCAAAGGCCAAGTTGCAGGCATCCTCAGACGAGCTGGTGAGATTCCTCACGCGACACACACCTGTGTCGCTCGCGGCGGGAGCTAGCACTCCTGCCAGAGAACGACCTAGTTGAAGCCAACCAGGGCCAGACAGGGGCTGGCCAGGGTCGCGGGGACATCAGCTGCACATTTCCAGAAGGGACATGCCTCTGTGACCACCAGCCCTGTGCTGGGGGCAGGGGGCTGGGCCACAGGGTGCACCCCGCTTGCCCCCATAGCAAGGATTTTCCTCTTGCTCCCCGACTCCGTGCTAGCTGGGGAGAACGGCCGCTCCCTCTGCGTCCGGGCCCATGGGGTGTGGGGTGGCAAGCAGCACCAGGGGCCCCTCTGCCCCAGCCCGTGCCGGCCCTCTCCCATCTGCAGAAGACTGAGGGCAGTGGCCACCATCCCTGAGGGCCCTCTGGGCCTAGTGCACACAGGCCTGCAAAGAGAGCGAGCCCCGGGGGCCCTCGCCCAGCCTGTGGCCACACGTGCTGTGGACGGCGGCCTTGGCAAGCCAGGCGAGGAACTGGCTGCCCCTTGGCCCACGGCCCGGGAGGGAGGGCGCCTGCTGCCAGACCTGACGCGCATACCAACAGGCCCTGCTGGAAGAGGCAGGGATGCGGCGAGAATTAAACAGCACGGTTAAGTAAGTGCTGGTCCTCATGCATATTTATAAATCACCCGGCCTCTAAGTTAAATCAATGTCTCTCCTGGCTGAAGGAAGCACAGCTCAGGAAGAAGAGCAGGGGCCTCAGGGGCACCTGCTGGGTCTCAGGGCCTCCCTGGGCCCTGCCGTTGTGACCCTAATCCCCCACCCTGGCCCTGTGTCGTCTTCTGCCTGCTGCCCCCAAGCCTGTGGACCGGCTCTGCACAGGCCCAGGGCTGGTGCTCCTGGGGCTCAGGAGCTACATGACCTTGGGCAGGTCCCACAGGCGGCGGGGAGCCAACAAGGATCTTGCTCCGTGCTTAGTGGGCTCCTGTGAACACTCCCTGCCTCTGAAGCCTTAGGCACCCAGCAGGCCTCGTCCCCCAGAGTGGGGGAGCGGGAGCCCATGGGACAGTGTGCCAGCTGCATGTGGACAGTATAGGGAGTGGTGGCAGAAGTCACACAGAGAAGCACAGGCTGAGCTCCATGCCACCACCCCCCGCCTGCCGGATCTCCAGCACCATGAGCAGCCAGCCCACTTCTTGTCTCAGAGATTCAGAAACTCTTAGGCCCAGAGCAGGGGGGAGACCCACACACCTGCCCATGACTGGTCACTGGGGGAGTGGGGGGGCAGTAAAAGGGATAGAGGCCCAGGGGTGGTGGCCACAGAGGCAGGTCCCTTCCTCAAGCCAGAGGCATTTCAGTGAGGGGGCAGCAGGTATTCTGCAAGCCTCCATCTGCCCTGGGCCAACATGGCTGAGGAAGAGGCCAGGGACAACACGGGCCCAGCTCCTACCTCCTCCATTTCCCCTTGATCCCCAGGACAGAGGCTTGATTCAGAAGCTGGACACTCACCATCCCCTATGGCCAAAGCCGCCACCTCTCAGTGGGCTGTCCTGATTGAAGGCGGGGGTCTGTGTGCATACTGTGTCCAGCGCCACATAGCCAGCCCTGAAGGGACAAGCCACGGCAGCCAGTGGGGCCATGCCCTCGGCCAGTGTCAAGGAGAAAGGAGCAGGATGGGATCCAAATCCAGGCTGCGGGCCTCATGGGGAGAAAGTGACAGGCTGTGAAAGGGGCCTGTGGAGGCCATCGACCCACCAGGACAGGACCCTGGTGTGCAGGGTGGGGCTGGGTCCTGCTAGTCCTGGGACACTCCCAAAGGACAGGAAGCCCAGGACAAGTGCTCCCTAAGCTGGCCTTCCTTTAGCCCGTTCTGTGTCTCAGAGGTGTCTCCATGGACACCTCTGAACTTGACAGGAGCTGGGGGAACTGCTATGATGGCCAGGAAGCCCTGCACTGGCGTCAGGACAACGGGTCTCTCCTAGCTCTGCCCTAGGGGCTCGAGGCCTTGGTTCCCAGGAGGGACACCGGGTGCTGCTGGGCACGAGGCTGTAGCTGGCTGAGCAGGGCCCAGGACACATGGGTGGTCCCAGGATGATGGCACTGCCTTTGCCCACCAGCCTCAGCCTGTGGCCGCAACACTCCAGCCCCACTCCAAGGAAAATTCAACTTGCCTTGAAGGGACACACATGACATGTCATCATGCCCAGCCTCTAGGCTCACAGATGGCTTGGCCACCAGCACGCTCATCTATAAGCTTGGTGAGGAGCATGCAGAGGGTGAGGTATCAGCACGCGGTCTGAGAGCAGCGAGGCTGTGAGGGCCACTGACAGCGCGGGGCCACTGCACCCTGAGCCAGCGCTCCCTGTGCCACGTGATTCCAGCCCAGCCAGCAGCAGAGCGGGCAGAGTGGGCCAGCCGGTACCCAGAGGGTCACAAGGCGGAAAGGCCCCATGCGCACACAGGGGAGAGGACCGGCGGGGCAGCAGCCTGGGAGGCTTGAGGCCTGCGGGGACGCCCGCTGACACCGGCTCATGGGATGAGAGGGGGCTTATGATTCAAGACACATCATTCTCCTCATAAAAAAAATCAAGAGAAATCAGCGCCTGTGGAAATGTCTCCATGCAAGTACACATCAGCAAGCTGGCTTTTTTTAGTCCTCGGCGTTAATAAACATGAGCAGCCGGGCGCCGCGGAGGGGAAGGGAGGCTTGGGCTCTTTCCTCAAGCGTCTTGTTTTACACATCCATCCAGGAGCGCAGGCCTGGGGCACACGCCTGCTTGCTCACTCCACGTGTGAAAGGGCGCACGCTGCTGCCCCGGGCTGGGTCACAGACCTCTGGAGCGGAGCCCCGAGTCTGCGTGTGTGCTCATACGGCCGGGACACCGAAGGGAAGACCCCTGACCAGAGGCAGATGCGACCAAGAAACGTAGGAGATGAACACCTGTCAGTGTTAGGGTGGGGCACAAAGGGGACCCCACAAACGTACACAGAGCAGTGTCCCCACACAGAACGGTAATTGTCCTCCTACGTCTGCTCCCCCAGAGGTTCACTCTCCTCTCACGAAACCTAACAATTTCCAAGTTGGCTGGAGAACTAGATATATTCATTCCAGGGGGCACACAAAAATAAACAAGAGGTGCCAGAAACATCCTGCAGGAGAAGTCACAGGGGCAGGGAGGAGGGGACGTGTCATCCCTGGGAGCGGCCCAGGCCCGAGGGGACAGCACCTCGCACCAGTGAGGGCAGGTTTGCAGTAAGCGGTCCTGGGGCTACGGGCACGAGCCCCTTCTAGGGAACAGGCCGATGTCAGGCTTCATACCTGGTAAAACACCAGACCAAACCCAAACACCGCAGTAGCCGTAGATTTACACATGAAAACGAACCGCCATAGAGGAACTCCTTCACAACCTGAGCCACAGAGGATACGTCGACAGATGCACCTGTACGAAAACTTACATACCAAAAACTTCCACTCGCTTAAAAACGCCTCAAGCAAAGTCCAAAGACAGATGATCAATGGGAAAATATAACTCACAACTTAAAACAAAACACCTCAGCTCCTCATAATACAAAAAGCTCCAAGAAATCAATACAACCAACAACCCATTTGAAAAACGGACCAAGGGCATTAACACATACGAACACACTGAAACACCCTCGCTCCCATGTGTAATACAAGGACTGGAGATTGAAAGCATGCTACCCCCCCACCTGCGGGGGCAGGAGGTCTCCCCATGGGACAGTGCACTCCTGGCGAGCCTGCAGCCCACGACGTCCCCCGTGGGGGGCAGTGGTCGCTGACGGACCACCATGAGGCACCATCCGGCAGAAGCCACCAAAAGAAGTACAGGTACCCTTTGATCCGAAGTTTATCCTACACACACGCACACACACAGAGATGCCGGACACAGGACATGCGCCACAGCCACGTTTATGGCTGCAGAAGGGGAAGACAGGCCACAAACAGCACCAAGTTCAGTATGTTACGGCATATCACAGGGACACATCAAGTGGCCATAAGAAAACCAGTGAGACCTCCCAGATCTGTTACGTGAAAAACAAGGGGCAGAATGGTTTGAAAACAGGTCATCTTTTGAGTTAAAAGGGGGGCCGGCACTAAGAATTTGTTAGGGGAAAAACAACCAGCAGTCAAAGGAGATCCTACACAAGAAGAACGCCACGAAACACTTCTGGCACCAACCTGTCCCAGCCACCGCAGGACGCAGGGCCAAGCTGCTTGGCCCCAGCTTCCTCCAGAGCCCACCTCCTCGCCACGTCACCTGCTGCTGCACCCCCAGGTATGCCCCGCTCGTCCACACCCTGAGTGTGGGCTGGGAGCCAGGGAAGGTCACTGCCTGCAGAGCTCGCGCTCCAGAGGACCGACCCACAAAGAGGTCCCGGATGTGGCCTGAAGGCACTGCCCAAGCTGGCCTCAAGGGATGGGCAGGGCTGTTGGGCAGAGACCGGGGGTCGGGGGGCGCCCCAGACAGTTGTCATGGGAGCCGGGAGGGCTGAGGGGAAAGCCAGCTGGATGGGGGGACCCCAAGCTGCCAGGGCAGGAATGCGAGCTGACGGTGCAGCAGGGCCTCTGCTGGGGGAATGGAGGCACAGGACGTGGGGGTCTTGGGACTTGAGGGACCCGGCTCCTTCATCTGCTTGGAGAGAAGGACCACTCTCTTTCTTCAGCGACCGGAAGGCCTTCTATGTGTGCAGCCGACAAGGGGCCTCACTGGGCACTGGAGGCGGGGTGAGGGGCGACTCCCGCACAGCAGTGATTGGCACCTGCCTGTCGCAGACCAGCTGTGGCCGTGGCTGCCCACTGTCAGTCTAGCGCCCCTAAGCTCTGGTCACGCTTGTTGGAGCTCTCCCTTCACGCAGGATCCCCAGCACATGGCCTGTGGGATTTGGCCCCCCTGGGGAGGGGCCCAGAGAGCACTACAGACACATAGGCAGAGGGCCAGCCAGGGATGGGACACACCCAGGGTCGTGGTCAGTAGCCGGAGTCCACAGGGGAAAGGTCAGAGGCAGGAGGGTTCTGAGAAGCAGAGGTCAGGCCTGCCTTGGGCTCAGTGCTCCTAGGCAGGTGGGAGCAGGTGGGAGCAGGTGGGAGCAGGTGGGGTAGAGGAGGTCTGTCCCCGGGAGGGGGCCCAGGCCGGGCAGGAGGAACCTGCAGGTGGAAGGGAACCAGTGGGCACCCGGGGGCCATCCTGTCACAGCATCAGTGGGGAGAGGGCAGGGTGGTGTGAGGAGTGCAGCTCCCCCAACCTCGTATTCAGGAAGAGGGAAGGAGGTGGAGGCCGGGAGGGTCTGATGAGACAGGGCTGCTTGCCTGCTGACGCAGGGACAGGAGTGGGGACGTCTCCACGGGCACTGTGAGCTTTCCGCTCACAGGCAACCCAGCAATTTTCTACCCACTCCGTTTCCAAAAACGATACTTCTTTCAAATGTCACTGGGCTACAGTCTGGTCCCCTTCCTGAGCAGCACCGCTGGTGGGCTATGGGCAGCCCCACCCAGTCCTGGGGAGCCAATGGCGGGCTGGGGCGGCGGGGGGTGAATCGGGACTTGCGCCCACCCCGGCTGGTCACCTGGCTGGATACACAGCGTGATCAGGCAGCACCGAGGGCAGCAGGACGTGGGCTCCTCTCCCAGAGATGAATTCTGCTTGATTACATGCATGCTGAAGCATTTACAGGGAAGGGTGCAGATGTTTGCAATTTGCTTTAAAATGCATCAAAAAACGGTAAAAGCACTGATGGATGGTGGAGGGGTGGCATCAGGGGGCCCCCACGCTCATGCCAGGATGTGGGCGGTAGGAAGTGGGTCTGCACGGAGGAGCTTGTCCGGCTTTGCTGGACATTTGAGGATACTTGTCGCGCGCTGGGACCAACCCGGCGGGGCCGAGGGCACAGAGTGCACGTACGTGGCCCGGCTGTGCTTTGCACATGTGGTGTCCAGCCTGAGCCAGGCTGCTGATAGATATATGGCCCCCGGCCCTGGTGCTGCCATGTCTGGTCCCCTCTCGGTTTCACCAGTGGCCCATGGCTGTCACAGTCCCCAAGCCTGGCCCGTCAGAACCTCCAATGTGGAAAAGCATGTTTGTTGTCATCAAGGTGATGCACAGGATGGCGGGGTTTCTACTCACAGCAGTCGCGGCAGTGGCCCTGCTCAGCTGGCAGTGAGACACCCAGCCTGGGGGCTGTCACTATGGTCATCAAAGTGGCCTGACTGACACCAGGGCCACAGCCACCACCCACGCCAGAGCCCATTCACTGAGAAGAGGCCAGTGGGAGGTCAGGGCTAACGAGACGTGTCCTGCTACCATTCCTCAATCATTCTCTTGACTCTGGGAAACTGAGGCCTGTGGAGAGGTGTGTGGGGCAGGGCTGGGGTGGGAGGGAGCAGGGGGCCCAGGCAGGGAGGATCAGGGCCGTGGCGGCACGTCCTGCTCCACGGCTACCAGTCTCCAGCTCCAGCAGCCACACGGGGAGCACAGGGCGCCCCCTGCCTCTAGGCCCAGACATCCAGGCCGTCTGCTCACTCCCAGCCCTGGAGAATTCTGGACCTGTCCAACCCATCCTGCCTCTACAGAAGGTGTCTGTGAGCGAGCCATTCACAGGCTAGCCAACCGCAGGCCTCAGTTTCCCCATCACTAGAGGGCGGCATGCATGGGACAGCTGCAGATCCCCCCTGGTGGGAGTCCCCTCCGTGGGCTGCGGCACCAGGACGAGTGTGGGGACAGCCGGGCCCCGGCCCCACGGCAGGCCTGCCCCCAACGGCCGTCCAGGCACCCAGAGCGAGTGGAGCAGCAGGCGCACACCAGGCTCGGAGCGGTAACCGGAGCTGTTTCCTCACCAACCAGCTGTGAACTAATTACAAGAAGTTCTAACTAGTGGCGCTCCCTCTCCAAGCATATGTTCCCAATTAAGTCAAACTGCAGCTGATTTTAATCAATCTTCCTTGAAGCGGCCCAACTTGAAGCCTCTCGCAGAGCAAAGAGGGGACAGTGGGGGGCGTGTGCTCAGGAACTCCGGAGCCCCATGGCCGGACTGCACCCTGTGAGGCGGGGGCTCGCTGGGCAGTAGGGGGCGGACACCTGGGCCTCGGCCAGACACAAGTCCTTCTCATCCACTCTGCATGACCAGCACGGCCGTTCACCTGGCCTTCACTCCTGTCTGTCCCGGGGGTCTGTGCGCTCAGCCGGGCCGGAGCTCACAGGTGCTTGTCATGAGCCGGACAAGGGGATGGCGTCTGGGTCAGTCAGACGGAAAAGCCGCTGCCTCAGCCAGAGTCCCAGCCCTCTGGAACGGCCGGCTTAGCACCGGGGTGCCAACCTCTGCACCACACAGCAGACCTGGGCTGGGGTAGCCAGTGGGGGGAGCGGACCAGGAGACCAGGAACCGAGTTCCCAGCTCAGCTCTGTCCCTTCTGCTGGGTGCCCTGGGCCGAAGGACAGCCCCTCCCTGACTGGACGTTTCCTCATCAGGGAAACGGGGTAGTGGGACCTCCCACTGGCGATCATGGACACAGAGAAAGGTCTTCAGAGCACAGCAATGGTGCATGGCCGACTTTCCTGAGACAAGACCCAGTCTCCACGCAGGGACGGCCCTCGTGGATCTGAGCTGCAAGCAGGAATATGGAGAGGCTATCACGGTCCCCCTCTCCCTGCCCCTCAAGGTCAGCGACGGCACTGCTGCAGAACAGCAGGCTGGCTGCGGGACACCCGCCGGAACAGAGAAAGCAGGCATGTGTGACCATCTAGAAGCTTCCACCACCCACTCCTCTGCATTTCAGCCCTGCCACCCTCACCCCGGGGCTACAGCCAAGACCCAGGGAGTCCTGCCACATCCATCCACATGCACCTGAGCCCCAGCAGGACGGAGACCTGGCCCCCAAGGCCTGCCCCCGTGGCTGGGCTGTGGCACCTGCTGAGCTCCTAACCGTATCCCATAGGTGGGGAGACAGACGCCACCTGGCCCCGTGGGTGGAAGCCCAGCCCCTGGGCCATGAGCAGCTCCAGAACTTGCTGCAAGGCCTCTGTCCCACCCAAGGGCTGGTGTGGTGCTCAAAGTATCTCCACCCAGGAAGACTTGAGATGGGAAGAGCACCGGATACCCCACCTCCCGGCATGCTGGCACTGGTGGTGAACGTCCAATGAGCCATGGGGCTCACCTGCACCGCACCCGAGATCCTGCCAAGCGCCACAGCAGGCTCTCCCTGGAAGCCCAGAGGCAGGGAAAAAGGAAATGAAAGATTTCAGCAGGGCTCCATGCACCGCAATCACGGGGGTGGGGGGCCTGGGCCGCTGCCAGCCCTGCTGGCAGGCTGCACCCAACCGGACACGCAAGAGACACCCACCAAGCCTGCTCTGACAGGGACCAGCTGACAGGCAGCCAGGGCCGACCTGCCGACAGCCCAGCTCTCCCTTCTGAGGCCCGCGGCCCAATTAAACCGGCACAGCTCCTAGCGTTGACCGCCGCCAGCCACGGCCCACGGCGCTGTGCCTCATCAGAGTTGTCACTGCTCCCGACTCCCAGCATCGGTAATAAAAAAGAGATTTGATTTGCCTCTAATAGGTGTCAAGATAAAATCAATGGCCTGTCCAAAATCTGGGTAATCACGAACTTGCAGGTTCCTCGCCATGGAACAATTCAGACAGGAGGATAACAACGGAAAACAGAGAGCGAACAGAGTCAGCGGCAGTGTGACTTCACGGCTGTGGGAGGTGGGGACGGGCCTGGACACAGACCCCAACAGAGAAGGTCCCTGGGGGTTCTCAGCCACTACACGGGCCACAGGCTGTGGCCGGTATAGGGGGAGGGGAGAGGGGAAGAGCACTGATGGAGCACAGGACCGTGGCCCTGGCCTGGTGACATGTGGGCCAAAGGCAGCACCCCTCTCTGCTGGGCTCCGGGACACATGGTCTCGGCCAACGAGGGGTGCGTGTGTCCTGGGAGGTCCCCGACTCGGCTTAGTCTGATGAACCAGAAGACAGGGCGTCTACGGGTGTGGGAAGCACAGACACTGACACGCAGGGAGAAGCCAGGAGAGCAGGGCACGCCCGGGGAGAACACAGAGCGCTGGGAGAAGCCTCCACCTGTGGCCGCCCGCCCACACGCACCTGCAGGGTGAACCTCTCGAGCTGCATTTCCAGCATCTTCTTGTCTTCTTCCAGACGACTGCGCTCCCCTTCCAGTTCCTCAATCTTCAACCTGCAAGAAGAGCCGGACCATGAGGACACAGTCCACAGCCCACACATCCGTTCCGACAGCAAGGGTTTCTCTGTGGGGCGGGGGGGTGGGGATCGGTTCTTGCACAGGCGGGGAGTGCGGCCCACGTGTCTGCTCTGACCGAGAGGGGAGGGTGCTACAGGGGATATTCACTGATCACAGCTGGGGGGTGGGGTGCAGGGGAAAATGAACCAGCACAAGTAGGAGCCTGCACGTGTCCTGCACCTGTCGGTCCGCTCACAGCAGGTGTGACCTCATGTCGTAGAGGACACAGAACCACGGAGATGGCCTGAGGACAAGCGTGGGCTGGGGAGGGAAGCTAGACTGCGGGGAAGTGGGCTCAGTGCCGACACAGGCATGTGGCAGGCTTCAGCTCACTGTGAGAAACTCTTATTTTTGTCTTCATTTTTTTAAAGTTAATTTTCTGAAAGGCACTACATTCACGTGATTTACAAAGCAGAAAGCATGTCCAGGAAGCAGGGCCCAGCATGCACACAGGCTAAGGTCCAGGGCCTTCCCCACCACTAGCCAGAATGGAAAACTCTCATTTCATGGATTATTCAGGAAGGTCTTGGCTCAGGAGCAAGAGATAATTATCTCCAGACTCAGAAGTGCTCCAGGATGGCCTAGCAAATCACACAAGATCTGAAAGGACCAAACTCTTTCCAAGAAACCTAATTGCATCTCTGAAAAAGCTCAAGAAGATTTATACGAATACAAAAACATTCAGAATCCAACAAGCCAAACTTCAGTGTCCACCAACTAATCAAGGCCTAGCGGGCATTAAAAGAAGTAGGGAAATATGACCCATAATGAGGAGAACAATCAATCAACTGGAAGCCACCAAGAACGGCAGACAGGAAGTAGCATCCAAGGACCGGAACAGTTACTCCAAGTGTCGGGACATGGAAGCAACAGTCCGCTGTCCAGCAGCTCAGCGGCTGAGGAGCAAAGAGCAAGATGACCCGATCCCTGGAGGGGAGGCCCCGGCGCCCAGGCTGACAGACACCCCGGACAGGCTAACGACACAGTCGACGCGGCAGGAGACAGGTTCACACTCTTGAAGACTATAGAAAGAAAACAACCCAACACACAAAACACCCCAAACAACCCCTAGTGAAATAGACAAGAAAAGGAATATTTAAGGCTGACAGGGCCGTCCCTGAGCTGTGGGGCCATCATGGAACACAACATCTGCATGAGCGGGGTCCCTAGAGGAAAGGACAGGGACGGAGAGAAGGACAAATGCTGCAAGAAAGCCCCACATTTGATGAAAAGTAAACACAGACCCAAGGAGCTCAACAAAGCCCAAGCACAAGACACATGAAGAAAAATAGCCCCAGTGCACGTGTGAAACAGAAGAAAAATCTTTAAAATACTGAAATAAGAAAACAAGGCCAACCTAGAATTCGATTCCCAGTGAAAATATTCATAAACAAAAACAATATAAAGCTGTTCTGAGGCGAACGAAACCTGCAAGATCGTGTCGCCAGCAGACCTGCTCCGCAAGGGAGGTCCAGGGAAGCCCTCCTAGCAGCAGGATGGGGACACTGCAGGGACACGAGGATCCATGCAAAGGAGCGAGGAGCAGTGGACAGCGTGACTATGGTAGCAACTATGTGGCTTTTGATTTCCTCTAAGGATGGCTAGCTTCTGTTTGCAGCTGGTACACAGCTGACAAACGCTATCACAGGACTTTCAGGCACGTAACGCAGTGACCCCATGACTAATGTCACCATCTGTCCCCACACAAAGTTGCTGCATGGTCAGGGGCTGCCTTCCCTGTGTCGTATGTCACACCCTATGACTTACCTGTTTTATGACCACAGGTCTGTACCTTCCAATCCCCGCCACCCACTTTGCCCACCTCCCCTCCCTGGGTAGCCAACAGTTTCTGCTCCTATCTGTGAGTCCTTTCTGTTTCGCTTCATTTGATCACTCATTTTGTCTTTTAGATTCCACATAAGTGAAACAGTATGGCATTTGCCTTCTCTGACTTAGTTCACTAAGCATAACAGCTTCTAGGTCCATCCATGTTGTCATAAGAGGCAAAATCTCATTCTTTTTTTATGGCTGAGTAATATTCTCCTGTGTGTATATACTGCATCTTCTAGCCAAGATACAAAATTACTGTTTTTTGAGGAGACTGTTTCTACAACACTAATAAAAAGTGTATTGGGGTCTGAGGTAGGATTATAAATAGAATGTGTGACACACACAGCACAGAGGCTTGAGGGGGAAGATCAGATACATGTAGTTACGAGGCTGCATCACTTGCAGGAAGGCTGTGGTATGTGGAAGATGTACCGTAACCCCTAAAATAATCCCTAAAATAGCAAAGAGTGATGACTAATAAGTGAAATAAAGGAAATAAAATGAAACAAAATATACCCAATAAGTTAGAAAGAACACAGGAAAATGGGGAATGCAGAGGAAGAGATGGGACGAGTAGAAGATAGTGAGACCCAGGTGTACCAGTCACCACAGGACACGTGAGCCTACACGCAGGCCATCAAAGTGGGCAGGACAGCAGACCCCAGCCATGGGCTGCTTACAGGAGCACTCGTGACACAAAGAGGCGCACCTCCGTAAGATACCAACATGAGGAGGACAGCGGAGAAGGCTGAGACACTGCTGGTGTCAAGGTGATTCCAGAGCCAAGAACGGCACCCACAAGGCAAAGTCATAATGACAAAGGGGCCAACTGGCCAAGAGAACATTACCGTCCTAAGAGCGCATACGCCAATGACAGCGCTTCAATGGAGACGCGGCAAAACCTGACAGAAATGTGGGGAGAAACAGCCAGACCCTCAGTTACAGCCAGACATTTCATATCACTCTCTCAATCACTGAGAGAGCGAGAAGCAAAAAACCCAGGAGAAAGTAGACATGAACAACATGATCAGCCGGCTTGACTCAAGCGTCCAGCAGGAGCCCTCTGACGAGTACAGCACAGGGCACAGTCTTCTTGGGTGGACACACAGTATTTACCAGCACAGACAGAGGGTGGGCCATGCAAGGAGGCTCCCTCAACGTGCTGAAAAGGATTTTTTAGTAATTCAAGTACCTTTTGTGTCCCTAATGGAATTGAGCTACAGAAATCAACAGAAACCAAAGAAAGATAATTGGACAGCGTGATCCACAACAGCACCCAAGAACACGGAGCGCAGGGAGATCATTCTGGAAATCCTGTCAGAGGCCTGCCCTCTGATAACTACGCAGGGGTCCGCAGAGCAGCGGGGAATCAGCATGAGCCCGAACACATGGGGTACTCGTGGCTATGGCTGGAGGGCTGGCCTCACGAGATTTCACTTCTCCCCACACTGTTCAAGAGAATCCAAACCATCCCAGTCAAATCCCACACATTTCTCTGTACAAACAAGCTCATTCTAAAAGTCATGTGGAAATGTAACAGGCCCAGAATGCTCAAAACAACAATGGGGAAAAGGTTGGAGAGCTAATAACCTAATTTCAAGAATTGTCAAAAAACCACAGTGACCACAATAGCCCTGGCCTGAAGTCAGACTGAGGAAAAACAAGAGGCCCCAGAAATAAACACCTACGCGTGGACAGTGTGTTCTGATACATTTTCTAAGGCAATCCAGCACAGAAAGGATGCTTGTTGTTGTTGTTGTTTTAAGATTTATTTAGCTATTTTAGAGAGCGTGAGAGAGAGCAGGCGCGCAAGCCAGAGGAGGGGCAGAGGGAGGAGAGGGATCTGTAGCAGACGCCCCACTGAGCACCGAGCCAGACACGGAGCTCGATCCCAGGATGCAGAGCTCACGACAGCCCGAAATTAAGAGTCAGACACTTGTTCCACTGAGCCACCCCAGCGCCCAGAAAGGATGTCTGTTTAACAAACAGTGCTGGAACAGCGGGGTATTTATTAAAAAGCAAAAAACAAAAAAACAAAAAAAGCAAACCTCAGATTCTATAATGTGTATAATATAAAAAAAACCCCTCAAAATGGAAATATAAACCTCCACATAAGTTGAAAAATAATAAAATCCCCAAGAATATACAGGAAAACATGTGAATCTGGGAGAGGAGAAGTTTCCCAGCTCCGATATCCAAATCATCACAAATAAAAAGGAAAAACATGATACAGATTTCTCTCTGAAGCCTCATGAAGCAGCGAAATGGTGAGCGGCAGAATGGGAAGAGACGCCTGCAAATAAAGTGTGTGACAGGACCCGTGCGAGAACGGACGGAGAACACTCGGGCTCGGCAAGGAGTAGACTGCCGGGGGAAAACGGCCTGAGTGGGGACGCTGTGCCGAGCAAGACACCGATGAGGACCAGCAGAGACACTCAGCGTTATCGGTCCTTTGCGATACACAGTCCAAACCACAGGCAGAGGCCACCGTGCACCGGCTATGGTCACAGCGAGAAAGGCTGCGGGCCAGGTGCTGGCAAGGAGACCCTGGAGGCCGTCTGCTGCCCGCGGGGATCCGGGGCGGTGCAGCCACTCTGCAGCCAGGCAGATTCCCAAACCAGGGCAACACGCCACCACCAGCCATGCCACATGTCGGCGGGTACCTGAGAGAAGAGAAGGTACGTTTGTACACGAGGACTTTGTCGGAGATGAAGGCCAAAAGCCTGGGAAAGTGAACGGCTGGCCCCAAGTGCCCGCAGACACGCCGCGGCATGTCGAGCTGGCAACCAGGAGGAACGCACTGCCGGTCTGTGCACGCAGATCTCTCCAAACAGCGAGCACTGACACACAGGAGTGGACACTGCGGGAGTCCATTCCTCTCCAACTTCCAAGTGCCACACAGTCCGCTCGAGTGAACGCAGATGAGCAGCGGCCTGGGTGGGGGAGGAAGGGAGGGTCTCAGGCACTGGAGAGCAAACGTCAGGTCGCAGGAGTGTGGTGCCGACAGCGGCGTGCGGGCACAAGTGTCTGCAAGAACGTCACACTATACGCTCTGACCACGTGCAGCTCACTGTCACTTACATGGCTGATGTGCCCCTACCTCACACCTGCGTAAGCCTGCTGCAGGGCCCCCCAGAGCTGGGGATACTGGCCAGAGCGCCGACATGCACCACCCTCGCCGACAGGAACCGATGGGAACTGATGGGAAGCGGGCTCTGGTGGTCGGGTTCCAGCGTTGCTGCCCTTCCCTGCTGGGTCACGGCTTCGCAGAGGGCTGTACGAGGAGGCATCCCCCAGGGTGGGGGTGGGGGGAAGTCGAGCACCCGAGGCCGCCTCAGAGAAGCCGCCTTTCAGGAAGGACTCCTGCATCTTGGGCGCAGGCTGTGAGAGAAGGCCCGCTGGGCCGCCGGGCAGCAGGATGTTCCGGACTCTGAAGGCTGGTGAGCACGTGCCCTTGAGGGCTACGTTCAAAGAAGCAGGCATGTGGCTGCAGGCGTGTCAGTGAGACGGCTTGCTCTCGTCCAGCCCACAGTTGGAGGACAAGCCTACACCACTAACACTTGTTGACGCATTTTAACATGGAGCACTTTCTCTCCCTGGTCCTCCTCTTCCAGCAAGCTGTCACCTTGCCGAGGGAGGGAGAAGGAGCCCACTCACAAGGCTGCTTTGCCTACAAGTGGTTCAAAGCAGGCAGTTGTGTGTGTTTCTAGAAACAAAGGACCTCCACGTTTTGTAGACGTGGGGGTGCTTTATAAACCGGACGCCATCCCAGGTCACCGCTTGAGAAGTCTCAGCCAGCCACATGGGTGTGTGTGTCCAAGAATCAGCTAGGAGACAGCAGCTGCTCACTGTTCTCACTGAACCACGAAACGGGGATGGTGTGGGGACGGGGTGCCGGGAGTGAAGCCCCAGAGTTGCCCAGAGAGGGGACAGCCAGTGGCAGTGGCCCACGATGCACCTGTCCAGGCTGAGCACCCACAGATCCCACCTGCACACACTGCCTGTTGCCTCCTCCTCCTTGATGGGCCCTGACCGCCGGCTCACACCACCCCCGCAGCCTTCCCCATCCCGTGCGTCACGCGCCCACCCTGCGTTTCCAGCACAGAGAGAAGTGTCAGGCTCACACAGGCCTAGATGACCGTGTCTACACACAACTGTCGGAATCCCGCAGGAGAGGCTGGAGAGGCTGGAGCATGGAGAGGCTGACGGCCCAGGCTCTGGGGTCAGTCATACATGGAGCGGGGGTCTGGCTGTGGACCGAATGTCTGTGTCTCCCCAAATTCTTATGCTGAAGCCCCACCCACCGTGTGATGGAACGTGGAGGTAACCACGGTTCACTGAGGTCATGAGGGTGGGACCCTGCAATGGGGTGACCCTCCCTGTCAGAGATCCGAGGGCTTAGGCACACTGTACCCAGCTCTCTGTCCTGTTGTTGCAAGCCTCCTGCAAACCAAAATGTAATCCAAAATGAACACTGGGCATGAAAGAAGGTTACGGGTATCACTCTGGACAAGATACTCGTTCACTTCCTTCATCTATAAAACTGGGAAAATAATAGTCCATACTTTTTTTTTTGTCTTTTTTTTTTTTTTTACAGCTTGTTTTAAGAAGTAAATGAGTCAGTGCTTGGCACATAGTACATTCTCACGCAAGAAAGAAACACAGAAAGAAGGAATGACAACAGGAAGAAGGGAGTGAGTGGAGGGGCTATGTTGACACTGGACACGGCACCAGCCGCCCGCTGGAAAGGGGCCACGACACAATGTGGAGGCACAGTGTGGAGACCCCGTGGGCTGGGTCCCAGAGGCACAGGACAGCAAATTGAGCAAGCATTTTGCAACAAGCAGATGCTGGCGTTAGAAAGGGCTACACGAGCCACAGACCAGGCAGGCCTAATGGATGTGGGAACAACGCACTCCCCCTCCCCGGGACAACAGAGTCCTTCACAAGGACAGGAAAGCGTTCTCCAAGACAGATCGTATTCCTGTGGCATTTAGCAAACCTTTACACATTTTTAAAACCAGAAATTGTACAAACTATATTCACAGACCATAACGGAATTAAACCAGAGATCGGTAACAGGCAAGTAGCAGGAGAATCTCTAAATGTCTGAAAGTCTAACATCGCACATCTCAATGACACGTTGTTTGGAGAAGCGCCTGATGAGACTCTAAATTACGTTTGCGTGAATGTGACAAGAACACGACACAGCTCACTGCAGGACACAGCTGAAGGGGAGCAGGGACACTTCCACTGGAAAACAAGATCTCAAATCAATAATCTAAGCCTCCACCTTAGAAACTAGACAGAAAGGGAAAAAAATCTACCCAGAACAAGCAGAAGGAAAGATATATAAAGAGCAGACATCAGTGAAACTAAAAACAGAAAAACAAAGAGAAAAATGCAAGAAACCAAACACTCATTCTGTGAAGAGGCCAGTGACACAGCGAGCCTCCAGCAAGACTGGCAAAGAAAAGACAAAACAGAGGACACAAAGTTATCGTATCAGGAGCAAGAGGTCTCGCCCCCCAGATCCTCCAAACCAACAGGAAAGGAGCCGTGTACACAGCTGTGTGCACAGAACCTGCCAATTCAGGTGGGATATACCGATGCAGCAATTCAGCCAAATTCTCCCAAGATACAGCACACAGCCTGGGTAATTCCAGGACTAGAGGAGACGTTACACACGACAGAAACATCCAGGCTTAGTTGGTTTTACTGGATGCAAATGGTTAGGGAAGAAATGATGCCAGTTCGACACCATCTCTTCTAGAAAACAAAGGAGAAGGGGATGCCTCCCAGCCCGTTACACTGGGTCAGCATTATGCTGTACAAACCCAGACAGGCACAGCCTGGAGAGCCACGGGCCGGCATCTCTCATGAATATGGACACAAAACTCATCAACAAGATGTGAGCAAGCTGAATCCAGCAATATGTGAGAAGGACAATACATTACAACCCAGGAGGGCTCACCTCAGGGTGTCAGGCTGGTTCAATACTGAAAAATAAATCAACGGAATCTGCCATATTGACAGTCTGAAGAAGGAACACCACATGATCATACCAATCAATTCAAGGAAAAAGAAAGGACCTGAAAAAACCCTATTCATTCACGATAAATCGAGAAGAGAAGGGAACTTCCACATGCTGACAGAAGGCACCTACAAAAAACCTACAGTTCACCTCATTCTCAAGGGCTTCAGACTGAATGCCCTTCCCCAAGACGAAGAACAAGGCAAAGATGTCTGCCTTTATCATCCCACTTCAACATCGTGCAGGTGTCCAACCAGCACAAACCACAAGGAAAGGAGACCAAAAGCCTATCACTCGGCGAAGACCTCAACTAACCAAATTAACAGACAACAGAACATCCATGTAGAAATGTCCAAAGAATTGGAACAATAGAACCCTCATAAAACTGTTGAGAACATGAAGTAAGGTTTCAGGATACAAAATGAATAACTACAAAATCAATCATTTCTAGGTAATAGCAATGTACGAGAGTAAACCAAAACAAAACAAACTTTAGAACTGACATGAAAAGACATACTTAGGTCCAAACCTAATAAAATTAGACATGAAAACTAGGACATTACTTCTAATGTTTTTGGAAATAAAAAGGACCGCCCGATAAGACCATGGATGACTAGACACAGATTGGATAAGTGAGACTAATTCCTAGCAACTAACAAATTACTAAAACTGACACAAGATAAAACAGAAATCTGAAGAGACCAGTAAAAGTAAGGAAACAGAAGCAGGGATAAAACAGAGCAAAGAAAAGCGCAGAACTGCACACCTTCATGGGTGAGTTCCACCAAACATTCACAAGGGAGTAAACATGAATCCTTCCCAAATTCTTTCAAAAAGTTAAAAAGGAGGGCATCCTTCCAAATTCATTCTACAAGCCCAGTGTTACGGTGGCACTCAGCCAGGCAAAGACACCATGAGAAAACCCCAGACCAATGACCTTATTCAACAGAGAGGTAAGAATCCTCAACAACATACTAGCAGGCCGAATTCAGCACCATATTGAAAGGATCATACACCACAACCAAGTGGGACTCGTGCCAGGAATGCAAGGTTGTCTCAGAATATGGACATCATTCAATACAATATACCATATTAATAGAATAAAGAAAAACCCCACATGATCATCTCAACAGACATGGGGAAGGCATCTGACATACCAGCAACACTCTACCTGTAGAGAGGGACTTCAACATGACAAAGGGCCTATTTGAAAAAACCCACAGCTATTACCGAGCTCAGTGGTACAAGATTGAAAGGTTTTCCTGTAGGATCAGAAACAGGACAAGGATGCCTGCTCTCACCACTTCCATTTGACATACTACTGGAAGTTCCAGCCAGAGCAATTAGGCAATAAAAAGAAATAAAAGTTTCCATACTAGAAAGGAAAAAGTAAAACTGTATTTGCAGCTGCCATAATCTAGAAAGCCCTAAAAAATCTGCAAAACCAACACACACCTGTTGGAGTTAATAAATGAATTCAGGAAGCTGCAAGCTATAAAAACAATTATGTAAAATTCAGTTATATTTCTATCTACTAGTAATGAATAATCTGAAAAGGAAATTAAGAAAACAATTCCATTTACAACAACATCAAAAAGAACAAAATACTTAGGAATTAACTTACCCACGGACATAAAGGTATGTATATTGAAAATTGATACATGTTACTAAAAGCAATGAAAGAAGGGGCACCTGGCTGGCTCAGTCAGAAGAGTATGTGACTCTTGACCTCAGGGTTGTCAGTTTGAGCCCCACGTTGCATGTAACAGGGATTACTTAAAAATAAAATCTTAAAAAAAAAAAAAAAGGAAAGAAAGAAATGAAAAAAAACCGAAATAAATGGAAGGCATCCCATGTTCAAGGAAGACTTGAGTGTGGTTAAGACCTTGGAAGAGTCCAAATAATCTTGAGAAAGAAGAATGAAGCTGGAAGACTCCTACATCCTGCCTTCAAAACTTAATAGAAGGCAACAGTCATCGGAGAGGAATGGGCTTTATGCAGATAACAATGAACAATGTGGATGAATGTCACTGAAGCCAAGTGAACAAAGCCAGTCTCAGAAGATGACATATTGTAGAACTCCACTCATCAGACGTCACTGACAAACATGGAGAAGGTGTCCGTGGTTGCCACCGGGTCAGCGGTGTGGAGGTAGGGAGGGCACAAGGGGGATTCTGAGGTGATGAGATTACTTTGTTCTCTGACTGAGGGGGCGAATAAAATTAATAGAATGGCACCCCTCACGAGAAAAGGTAATTTTACTATATAAATAATTTTTAAAAAGATTTTATTTATTTGTCAGAGTGACAGAGGACAGAGAGAGAGCACAAGCAAGGGGAGTGACAGAGGCAGAGGGAGAAGCAGACCCTCCGCTGAGGAAGGAACCTGATGTGGGGCTTGATCCCAGGACCCCAAAATCATGACCTGGGCTGAAGGCAAACGCTTAACTGACTGAGCCACCCAGATACCCCTGTAATAATTTTTAAAGTAAAATATAAAAAAGCTGGTAATGTTCTGTACTTTATCTGTACCTTAGTGTGATGGCAAACACATGTGTCCACATCTATCAAACATGTCTCCGGCACCAGGTGGGGGTGAAGATAGGGAGTAATTTTATTGCTGACCTCCTTTCAAGATTTTTATTTATTTATTTGACAGACAAAGATCAAGAGTAGGCAGAGAGGCAGGCAGACAGAGAGGGAGAGGCAGGCTCCCCACTGTGCAGAGAGCCCGATGGGGGCCTCAATCTCAGGACCCTGAGATCATGACCTGAGCCAAAGGCAGAGGCTTAACCTACAGAGCCACCCAGGCACCCCTGCTGACCTTCTTTAGAACTGAAGGTGCACGGTGATAATAAAAGGAAAGTGGCTTGTATTTGGTTTCATTATGTTTTAACCTTTTCCAAAGAGAACGCACCATCTTAGACCTGTGTCCTGGGGTACAATGGCACAACCTAGCCACTGGTACTCTGCCAGGCATAGCTCCCTATTTTTTAGGGATGCATTTTTAGGGGATGTATTCTTTTGTAGGTTCACTAGCCTCAGTAGAACACTACTTCCTAAAACCCTCTTTGGACTGTTGGTAGAGTTCTGTAGCCTAACGCGGAGAAGGCACAGGTGCAGAGCCTGGCCCACGGAGAGGAATGAATTAATGCTAGTTGCTTTGACTGCAATGATTACCGCCACTACCAGAGCAAGGACCTGTCATCACTCGCCAAAGTACGACGCATCAGAATTCTAAACGCAGCCAGACTTCTGTGGTCCAAATACCGTCGGGCTTCTGAGACCTAGAAAATATCCTTGCACGTCCGCCAGAACACGGACCACAGCAAACGCACAGGGATGTTCATTGCAGCTTGCTCTGAATGGCTGAAAACTGGAAACAAACTCCAGAAATGGATTAATTAACTATGTTTGGTTATTTTATCCATTAAATTTATAAAGAGTCTGTAAAAACATGGGAAGGAACAGGGTTTGAATGCTGTCCTTCCCTGTTTATAAAACAGACGTGAACGAGAAGAATGCCATGACTCCAGGAGAGGTAGTGGTTCTTCTACAGACTGAAGTGCAATCTCCCTGAAAATCTCACTAAAACAAGAGTAAAGGCTTCGCTTTTTGTTTTCCCCTATACTTTGTACTCCCACGAGGACAAAGAAAACAAAGGAAGGGACAACATCAAAAGACCTTTAGAAGCCAGAGAGCAGATGGAGGAGCGGTAAATGACCCAGAAAGCTAAATCCGGGGCTGGCCGTGGAAACGCCAAGAAAATTCTACAGTCTCAGGAACAGGCGCTACCAGTAGTCACTTCTGGGAACAGGGTGAGGGTAGGGCTCAAACTGGAAGACTGTGTGGAGGTGCTTTTTTTTTTTTTTTTTTTAATTTTTAAACTTTGTAGGAAATAATTACAGCAATTTGCAAAAAATGTACAAGGAGGCTCATGTGCTCTTCACTTAGCCTCCCTCTGGGGCAACAACGTGAAGCAAATACAGTTCAATATCAAACCCAGGAAAGCGGACCCTGGGGCAGCCCCCAGAGGTTCCCACTTGCGGGCCCTCATGAGCTCCCACCGTACGTGCAGATCTGTGTAACCACCACAGTTAAGATGCAGAACTGGGTCAACATACAAGACTGCTCACGCCATCCTCCTGGAGATACACGCACCCCTCACCCCCCAAACCCTGACAACCTCCTCTCTTTTCTGGAACAGACCTCTTAAAACTGATGTTAATTACTCTTCAAGCTCAGAATTCTTGACGGACACCTGCTGGGCCTGGAAATATCTTTTGGGGAAGTGTTTTAGTTATGAACTCGGTTGGTTGATGCCTGTAAGACTATGCAGATGATCTATTTCATGTTGGTTGAGGTTTGGGAATCTGTGGATTTTGAGGAATTGGTCCATTGCTCCTAAGATAACGCGCTTGTCGGCCTAACGCTAGGGACGCCCCCATCTCGTTCCTGGTACGGGTGACTGCCTTCTCTTTCCATGTAGGTCTGTTTTGCAAGGAGTTTATTAATTTTATTGCCCTTCTTTAAAGAACGTTTCGTTTCAGTAATTTTTCTATTGTTTTTCTGCTTTCGATTTCATTATTGTTTGCTACGTATTCTTTCTTCGTTTCTGCTTGTTTGGGGCTGGAGGCTGGAAGTTTGGGACCCACCCCCTTTGAGCGCTATCCACCGCCTTGGTGCTGACAGAGCCGTGTCGCAGCGAAAGACCACTCAGTTGTGCTGACTTCTCCTTCGAGACTTCCTTTTCCACACACAGGCTATTTGGAGATGTGCTGTCTAATGTGCAAGTGGGAAGAGATGGTCCCGCTGTTTTCCTGTTCCTTCTAGTGTGAGGTTGGTATGGTCAGAGAGCGTGCTCTGTAACGGATTCTTCCAAGTGTGTCTTCTGACCCCGGACACGGTCACTTATAGAATGCCCGGGTGCCTGTGAAAGGGGGGTTCCACGGAGCGTACCATAAACGCTCGCCAGACCCTGTGGTTGGTGGTGATGCTGAGTTCCTCCATGACTTCACGCGGTCCCTTTCAGCGGTCCCGCCATCGGAGCTGAGCAGAGGCCTCGACCACACACATGGATCATCTGTTCCTGCCATCAGTCCTACCGCTTCTCACTTCACGTTCTAAAGTTCTGCTATTCGGTGGAAACACACTTGGGATTGTCGTGCCTTCTTGCTTCACTGGCCTTCGTGTGATGTCCCTTTGTGTTCACGGCAATCTTCTTTGCTCTCAAGTACATTTTATCTGATATTAGTTAATGCAGCCATGTGAGCGATGCCCCATCTTCTGCTGAGATGGCTGTGGCTGAAGGAAGCTTGGTCAACAGAATACGAGCGGTCCTGTGTCTTCACCCACCCATTAAGCTCCATCTTGTAACTGGTGTGCCTAGATCATTTCCATTAAAAGTAATCACTGACTTGCTTGTGCTTAAATCTGCCGTGGTGTCATATGTTCTCTGACTATGCCTCTGTTTCTCGTTTTCTGCCCTCCTTGGATGCATTCAGGGTTCCTCTGTATTTTACTGACAATGTGGAGTACAGTGCATGGTACAGCTGTCTCCGTGGTTGCCTCAGGCCCTCAAACGTACACCTGTGGCTCAGCCGACGGCATGACAGGACAGCACAGTCAGGAGTGGAAGCAGAGCTGCCCCCAGGGCCTGGCCCCCCATATACACGGAGCGCCACCGCGATATGCCAGTCAGCGAGTCAGTGAACACAGGGGCGGAGGACAGCCCACGCCCCTGCCCTCCTCCCCTCCATTCACCAGTCCTCTTGTCTGGGACGCTCCCTTAGCCACTGGGCATGGGCGGGTCCTTTGCTCACACTCTGGGGATGTCTGGCTTCTCTGCTGCCCCCTGAAGCACACTGTCCCCAGCTGACAGCTGGTGTCCCTCAGAGCGTGAACGCCCCTGTGTGCTCCCTCAGCCTCCACAGCCCCCGAGGCCAGTGCTGTGCGGCTCCAAGTAGCGTCCCTGCATACTCCTATGCTGCTTCTCTCAAGACTCCGTCTCTAATTTTCAGGTTAATTAGGATGTGCCATGTGAATTTCCGTGGTCATACACGGTGTGCGGTTCGCCCAGCTTCTTAAATCCACACGTTTACGCCCTTCACCAAATTTGAGGCATTTTCAGGCATTGTTCAG
The DNA here is from genome assembly GCF_010015895.1 of Lontra canadensis. NCBI lineage: Eukaryota > Metazoa > Chordata > Mammalia > Carnivora > Mustelidae > Lontra > Lontra canadensis. Next base: position 14,087,586 of record NW_022631039.1, on the reverse strand, counting down.
ATACTTTTCCAGCTCCAGTCTCTCTCTTGCTTCTGGGGCTCCAATTAATGCATGTTTATCTCCAGGGCCCCAATCCCAGTGGCTCTGCTCCCGTCTGTCAGCCTGTTTCCTCCGTCTGTCTGACTGGTGCCGTCTGTCCGTCTGCCTCTGAGGTCCTGACTCTTGGCCCCAGCCCACTCTGAGTCTGCCCGTGAACTCTGCATTTCTGCTTGCTGGATTTTCCAGGTCTACAAAAATTTCTGTTGGGCTCTTCTCCTTTTTTTTTTTTTTTTTACTAATTTCTCCTTGGGGCGCCTGGGTGGCTCAGTCATTAAGTGTCTGCCTTCGGCTCAGGTCACTATCCCAGCATCCTGGGATCAAGCCCCGTGTTGGGCTCCTTGCTCAATGGGGAGCCTGCTTCTCCCACTGCCTGCCACTACCCCTGCTTGTGTTTCCTCTCTCACTGTCTCTCTGTCAAATAAACAAACTAATTTCTCCTTTTTTGTTGAGGTTTACCATTTTTTCCTTTGTTTAATAAGATTCCTGTTTGTTGATGCATTTTTATGATTGCTGCTCTATGATCCTTGTCAGATAACTCTAACACCCACGTCACTGCTCTGCTGCCTGCTGTCTTCTCTCGTTTACATTACGACAGCCTGGGTACGATACAAGACTTTTTACCACATCCTGCAACCGAGTTCCCTGCGTCTGGCAGGCAGCCGTGGGTAGATGCAGTGCCTGGTCCAGAAGGCGGGCACACGTCCCACTACCCATGGGCCATGTTCATGCGATGCTGGCAGAGCTGGACACTGCACATAGTGGGGTGTAAGCCGGGCTCCCCATGGGGTCCCAGGGACCCTGGGGACGGGAAAGCAAGGGCCACCTCATGGCTGCTACAGGGCAAAGTGCAGGCTTCCTGCTGGGCCTTCTGAGCCAGGGGCAGTGGGGAGGGGGGAGGAGGCCCCCACTGTCTTGCTCCAGCTCTCAGATGCAGGGAAATCCGGACAGTGGGCTGCAGGAGGCCAGCTCACCTCGTCCTGCTGACACGTGCGGCACTGCCCACTCTGGGGCCTGGACAAGAAGACGGGTCACCACTGGCCCGGATGACATGGGCCGTGGGGACTGAGTGCCCCTGCTGGTTGTCATGGGTGGGTGTGGTCAGACAGGCTCTCCCTCCATCCCCCAATGGGTGTGTGTCTGTGGTTCCTCCAGGTTAGAGCCTCTGCAGCTCCCAGTCCTGGGGCTCAGGCAGAGGCTCAGGGAGCTCACCACCGCCCTGCTCAAGTCCCAGGGTCCCACGTGGGCCACCTTCGATCCCCTTCTGGGTCTTGCCTGCCTGTGTGTCATGCTGGGTTTTGAGTCATACGGTGAGGACGTGGGCAGGACAGGATGACTGACCAGAATGGGACTTGGAGATCTTCGGAAAAGCCAGCATCTCTGTTTCCCATCACCCTTTTTTCTCCCTGTCTTAGAAGAACACCAGAGGTTTATTTTCTTGAGAGAGAAAACAGCAGGTCTCCGGGCCGAGGAATACCAGATAAAGTGCAAAGTCACCGCGATGACCAGGGGACTTCGGGAACGTTTCCATAGTGATGCTGAGCTTCCCCGTTGTCCTGTCCCCTCAGTTCCCAGGCGATAGCAGCACCTATGCCTCGCAGACAGGATCTTCCCCAAAGATATGACCAGTCCCAAGGCCCCTCCAGGCCCTACCTGTCCCATGAGCAGATGGCTGGGCCCACCGCACTCTGGAGGTCGGAGTGAACCAGACTGAGAGAACAAGGTCCGGTTTACACCCACCACACTGACCTGAACACGGAAGCAGCCGAGAAAGAACAGGCCGCCCAGAGAACGGAGAGCTACACAGCGGACACAGCGTGCTCACGAAGCCACAAGGCGTCTTATGTATAAAAGAATCCTCAAGGAACAACCCAACAACAAGAAATTTTAGGAAACATCACTGTAGAAATACAGTAAGAACAGGCTGATAAATCTCAGAAAGAGAATCTTACAGAAAGTAGAATAAAAAGATAGAAAATAAAACCAAAAATCTTTTTAAAACACAGCACTAATTCAGGAAGTTCAACCCCCAGATGATTGTAGTCTCAGAAAGAACTAGAAAAACCGAAGAGAAAAAATAATGCAGAATAACCCACGAGAATCAGCAAGGACTGAGGGGGCAGGGCCACCAGAGGCCACTGAGTGCCCACAGAGCACATGAGCACAGGCCCGAGCGGGTATCCACAGCAGGTGGAAACAGGCTCCAAGGAGAAGACTCGGGCCCAGAGATGGCCATAGGCACACGCCTCCCCCGCTGCTGGCCGCACAGGTCAGCGCAGGGAGGCCCTATCACTCTGTAGGTGGCACCCGGCCCACGGGCACGGCCACCAGCTCTAGTCTGCAGAGCCGCGGGCTGGCAGAGGGGTCCAGGCCTGGTGGTCCGGCCACTGCTCACAGAGGTGCCTGCAGCCCAGGCAGTGGAGTCCTGCTGACCCTGCTTCCCCTGTCCACCCTCCCAACGAAGCAGCCAGTCAGCAGGGAGCGTGAGGCCACAGGAGCTCCAGGAGGCTGCCCTAGTCTCCCCGGCTGATCCTGAGAAACCTGGTGCTGGCCCAGAAGCTCATGTCCTGTGAGCACCAGGCCTGGAGGGTTGCCTCACCCTGGCAGCACCACTGTTCCACTGGGACCACTCACCAAGGCCCATGGCCCCAGGTCTGTACGAGAAGGCGGCAGCAGCAGGTCTGAAACGCGGGGAGGCTGGCTGTGCCCTCAAGGCCTGGGCTGTCCAGCAGTGCCCTCACCTCTGAGATCAACCAACCTTTCTGGGAGCTCCGGGGGCAGGGCCCATGTCCTCAGGATTGTAGACTCGTGGGTGCACAGAAGACAGGGTGCTCATCAAGGACTTGTTCAATACAAGGTGTTTTTTAAAAAAACAAATAAGAGGGGGCCCCTGGGTGGCTCAGTGGGTTAAGCCTCTGCCTTTGGCTCGGGTCATGATCTCAAGGTCCTGGGATCAAGCCCCATATCAGGCTCTCTGCTCAGCAGGGAGCCTACTTCCCCCTCTCTCTCTGCCTGCCTCTCTGCCTATTTGTGATCTCTCTGTCAAATAAATAAACATAATCTTTAAAAAACAAAAAAACAAATAATAGTCTATCACCTGGCTTTCTGGAAAGGGCGTGGATGGGACCATGGGGCACATCCCTTTAGCCCCCGAAGCAGGGGTCTCGGGGTAGCGGAGAGGGCATGGAGCTGGGCCAAGAGCAGTGGGAAGGGCCAGCAGGTGTGAGAGCCACGTGCGACACTAGAGTGACTGAAGTCCACCTGGCCACTGAAGGCACAGACCACACTCGGGACTGCCAGTGCTGCCATGTGACCGCGGAGAGGGGAGCACCAGGATTTACTCCTGGGAAAAGGTCCACGGGCTCCACCTGAATCTCTGTGCACATTCCCTAGTTTGCTGGTTTAAGAGCAACGTTCGTGTGTGTGCACAACATCACGTGTGAACCACAGGGTGGATGGTGGGGAGAACCGTGGGATGAACGGCGGGGTGAATGGTGGAGTGAGTGTCAGGGTGAACGGTGGGGTGAACCGTGGAGTGAATGACAGGGTGAGTGGCAGGCTCCACCCACACCATAGCAGTGGAGGGGCTGGCAGAGCCTCACAGCCACTGGTCCCGGGAAAGGGACAGGGTCGGGGGCTCCCCATGGCTGTGCTCAGTGGACCCCAGAGCCGGCCTGGCAGGTGCTCTCGCCACAGGGCTGAGGGGGAGCGCACAATGTGCTGTCATGCATGGCCCCAGCCTTCCCTCAAGCGGTCAGATACTCAGGAGGGCAATGAGCACATGTCTCGGCAAGTGGTCCACACAACTGCCGACCTAATTCCAATTAATTAGCCACAAAGGCTCGTCTCCCATGGTTGCTTTCACCAAACGAGATGGTGGAAACAGGCAGCTTTGATCTTGATGTACAAGATATCACTGATGAAGCCTTTTATTTAGATCTTAAAAATAAATATAAATGAATACACCCAAAGTGTGCCCACCCATGCAAATGTTGAGCGCAGCTGGCCCTGGTCGGCCAGCAGCTGACCAGGGCCTGGACAGCACCCCCGCATTCCTGGGGAGGGTGCGGTGGGAGGCAGGACCACTGTACCTGGCGGCTCAGGTCCCAAGCACCTGCTACATGGCTGGGGGTGAGGGTGCTAAGGCAGAGTGCGGATGCTGTGTCTCATCCACGTTCCCACACTGTGGGGGGCTCCCAGGGCAGCCCCCAAGGCCCCTCATATCAGTACCAAGAACACCGCCCTGGCCCAGCTCCTTGTGGGGCTCCTGTGGGGAAGCCCATCCACATCCCAGAACTTGGCTGTGCCCCAGGCCTGCCTGGAGCCCCTCTGCCAACCCTCTTCACCCACCTACTATCAGGACCCCCACAAACCACGCCCTCTGACAGAAACAACTGTGCTCCTCTGTGGGCTGGGCCTGCTCCGGGAAGTCAGGTGTAGGAGAGTGTTTTCTGCATCTCTGCACACCGATGTTCCCACAGCAAGTACTCAGCTGATGCTCGGCTGACAGACAGCTGCCCCCGGCCAAGCCCCTCTTCCAGGGCCCCACTCTGAGCAGCCAAGGGCGCTCTTACAAATGCGATGGCCCCTTGGTCCTCAAGGCTCCTGTGGGCCCCACTGCTCCTGGGAATAAGGCCACAACTGCAGAGGGCCTCGCCTGGCCTGACCCGGTCCCCAGCACCCTGCTGGTCCCTCTCCAGCACAGAGACCTTCCTCCCACGTACGTCCTCACACGCTGCTGCCTCCCCCACTAATCCTAGGTTCCCCAGCCCCGCCCAGCCCACCCCCGGAGCCTCCCAAGGCCAGCAGACTCCACGGACTTGGGTTCTCACAGCCCATCTGCCATGCTTCAGCAGCCCAATGCTGCTGACCTGATTTGCCGGACATCCCCCCTCATCCCCCTTACACAGTAACATCCAGGAAGACAGACAAGAGGTGCTCTTGCTCGCCCTGCCCCATCCTCACGCTCAGCCCACAGGATGCCCACCGCACACGCTCGCACCTGAATAAGCCCGGGAAGAACAAACTGGTGAGTGCAGGACCGCGGGGTCCTCAGAGATGGCTATTTATGAGGCCGAGGTCCTGACATGAGAGCGGCTCTGGAACAACGGGAGAAACCTGGAACCTAGAAGGGGACCATCGCCTGCACACACACTTTCCACGGGGACGTCCACGGCCGGCACTCGGTCTTGCATCTGGTTCTCTCAATCTACACAGGAGAGCTGTCCGCCCAGCATAGACCGGGCCATAGTCCCGGGGTGGGGGGGCACAGGAGCCAGCTCATGCTCTGACCCCAGCCACATCCCCAAGGAGCAGGGTCCTCATCCACTCTGTCTCCCTGACCCAGAAGAAGCTCCCAAGGACAGGATGCCGGGCGCCCTGTGCTGGCCTGTGGCAGGCGCTCAGAGCACCCCGAGCCCAGGTGGCTTGGCCTGCACTTGCTTTGCACAGAGATTCTGGGGGAAGGCCGTCTACTTGCCCATCAGCCACTTTCCAGTGTCAAACTGAAACAGCAGGGCCAGCTTGGGGACCCAAGGGGAGCTGGGAGACGCTCCTTCAGAGTGCTGTCTCAGTCTCCCTGAAAGCCTCCTCCTTCAGGACCTGCGACCACCCCCCCTTCCCAGGAAGCGGGCCGTGCGCTCTGTGAGGATGGGGTCAGGAGGAACTAAGAAAGCCTCTAGGGGAGACAGCTGTGTCCTGAGCTGGCCGGACACACGGACGGAAGGTGGCCTGGCCGACACTCTTCTGAAGCAGGGCTGTCCATGCCCGAACCCGGGCAACCCCCTATGCCCCCACAGACGGCAGGACCCTGGACGGACCTCAGTGCCGGGGGTCAGAGCCGAGTCTCCGTGCGGAGGGCTCCAACTGCACGGAGTGTGATCCAGGAAGGCAGGCCCACAGGCTGTGGGTGCTGACGTACCGGAGTGAGCTGGCCTCCTCCCTGCACAGCGGGAAGCTCTGCTCAGCAGCACTGGACTGGGACTGCAGCATCTTCACCTCCATCTCCAGCTACGAGAGAGCACAGGCAGGTCAGGAGGAGTGGCTGCTGCAGCCCGCCCCATCCCCACGGGCCGCAAGAACCCAAGATCCCGTACCCGGCTTCTGGGAGAGGGGGTGACACCAGAGGCAGAGCCACTGGGGGCAGAGTTGCCATCGCCTGGGCTCCGCTGTGTCCCAGGGACCCTGGGCGGCCGGATCTCACAGCCTGCAGCTCTCAGCACCCACCACCGGGGCAGCAACAGACATACACTCGTTCTGGGCCATGCGGATGGGAAACATCAGAATGGGGGAAAGGGGTCACAACAGCTGGAAAGGACACAGTCTGAGTTTACCAGTGCTTTGATCTGCTCTAATAGTCATGGTCTTTTATTTATTTGCTGCTTTGAATTCCTTGCAGAATGACAGTGATGCACAGGTCGCCTAGACGGGAACGGGGATTTGAACTAACAAGGAGTGCCGGGGGACTGGGACAGATGCAAAGAGGTTGAAGAAGGAGCAGAGAGGGGGTTCCTGCCTGGTGGCCCAGGTTCACGGACAGGGGCAGTGGCAGGGGCCTTCATAGAAGCGAGCCTGCGAACTGCATACAGCCCCCAGAACTCCTGCTCCCCAAAAAGCATGCCCCCTTCCTCAACCCCACCTCCTTGCTGGAGACGCTCGCGATGCCCAGGGCTATTTCTCAGGGCCCTGTCTGGCAGATGTGGCTCTGCATCCATTGATCTGGCCAGGGTCAGTCTGTCTGACTGCTGTACGTCCAGCTCTCAGATCAGGAGAGATCCTCGGTAACCACCATGCAGCCAGAGAGGAAATCGCGTAACCAGGATGGTCTGCTCTGGCCCAGACGTGGGGTTCAAGGCTCCTCTGTGGGAATCTGAATGTCCCCAAGTTGACAGCGGAAGGCCGGGAGAGGTGCCTTTGTCTTTTCACAGGGCCTTCCCGGAAACTGCAGCCCCATGGCTGGTGGGCACACCACCAAGAATACAGACATGCCAGCCTTTGCCACTCCTCATCACACCAGACCCAGTCAAGGGGGCAGATGTCCCCCAAGGGACTCTGACAAGCCAGTACTCATTAGAAATGACCTCAGTCAGCGCAAAAAGCAGCTCAGGGGCGAGCTGACAGGTGTCTCAAGCTCCAGGCCCCACAGAAGCCTGGACAACGAGGACGAGAGTCCAGTGAGCTCGGATGAGGGCAATGGACAGGGTTGGGTCACAGGGCAGACACAAGACTTCCCACATCACTGGGGGTGGCCTGCACACAGCTCCCAGGCAGCCCCTCCCTGCAGTGGCCTGTCCGGATGCCCCAAGGCTACTCGACACCCCCCCAACTCTGCATGCCAAGGGACAGGTGACGTCAGGAAGAGACCTCCTCCCACGCCCACCCAAAGGTACAGGCTGGGAATGACGTGGCCAGTCCGGGTCTGTGGACCTGTTTCACTACCCTCCGGGCTGCACGACTGAAAACCCTGCCCTTTCCCCAGAGCGGCCAAAAGCTCCCCAGCCTGCACCAGCAAGTAAGTGGACGACGCTGCTGTCCTGAGCCAGGAGCCAGCAGGGTCTGTGGGAAGGGTGTGGACAGATCAGTGTGGCCCAGGGCTGGGGGACCAGAGAGCGTCTACATTATCTGCCTAACTGGGCCTGAATGAGCAGCCTTCTTCTCAATAATGTCCTTTCTGGATTGTTCCTGGAAAGGTCCTCCTGCAGCAGCTTATTGAGGAGTTCCTAGGCCCAAGGCTTCCAGTCTGCATGAAGCCCTGTTACCAATCATCTAGGTCCCAGGTGGGACCACCACACACGCGGGTGACCACAATCCTGCTGGTTGTGGAGACCAAGCACGAGCAGTAGTGGCCTCCACGAAGTCCCCAGAGGAAAGGAGACAGAGTCCCCACACACACCCACCAGTGCCCATTGGCTGAGGTCCCCCTGCACAGACAGGCACAAAGAGACCATGCCGTGGCCCCACAACGCGCAACAAGGCCTGCTCACCTTCCCGGAGAAGTGGTGCCAACCATGTCTGGAGCCCCTCCTGCCCCCCCATCCCCACACACCTCCCCGCGCTGGCCAGGCTCCTCACTCCTTTCTGATGCCATCCAGACGCTTATGCAGGGGCTAGTGGCCCAGGATAACTCTCCCGGGTGGAGAAGGAAACAGCAGAATGCAGCTGGGCTGGTCTGTCTCCATCTCTCGAGCAGAGGAGGCTGCACATCCCACGGCGGCAAGTGCCCGCGCGGCAGACAGGTGGTCTCTCTGCAGGAATGTCCCAGTCCCAGCCCCAGTCTACCGCCCCACCTTCCATGCAGCCTCGGGACCCAAGGTTCAAAGGTGGGACACAACAGGTACACAGCCCAGAGGCCTCTGCAAAGCTCCGTGGTCACCCTGACACTAGCTGCAGCCCCCTGGAGCCGTCCGGCCGTGCAGCCCCAGGAACAGCATATGCTCCTGCCAGCAAGTAAGACCCGGTACTTCCCCTCATTTCTCTCTTGATTCACTGTTAGAAAAACGCTAAGACAGCCTCACCTTGTCTTGTACTCTGGCTTTCTCACCTAATCTATTTGGGAGAGATTTCCAAACCGGTGTGGAGCGCACCTCCCAGTTCATGTCTGTGGCCCCACAGATCCCGCTGCGCGGGCCTCCAGTCTCTCGCTGACCCGTCTCCACGGACAGAGGTTTCAGCCGCTTCCCACCCAACAGCATGGAATCCATGCCGCAGCACGTGGCTCTTGGATGCGCTGGTCCCCTCGCAGGGTTCCTCCTGTGGCCGACCTACCGGCCCCGACATCCCTGTAGGAGGATGCGGAGGAGCGATGGCCACCCGCTGACGTCTGACTCCACACTGTCAGCAAGCTCTGCATCTGCCTCTGATGTCCTCTTCCTCTGCCCTTCTATCCACAACAATTCCAGGGTACTTTCTCTCTTCTGCCCCAGCCCTCCCTTCAACCATCTCAACAAAACAAAAAACCAACCTTTGTAGGAAACACTGGGGTTGTGGTAAATGCACAGACTGGGAAGTCAGCGCATGAGGGGGTGCCGTCAGCCCCACGCACCCCACACCGGGAGCAGGCCTGGGGCTCGTGGGTGCCCTGTGGTGCTGCTGTTGTACGTGGTGCATTTTCTTACCTAGCTCGTGTCTGGATGTGCAGGTCTGAGAAGCCCTGCGCGGTAACCCTGTCCCCAGCCTCACGACCGTGGACTGCTGCGGCCGTCTCAGTGGGCAAGTCCAGCACACAGTCACGTCCGAGGTGCGAGCAGCAGCCTCCCTCTGCCAGCCCGAGTCTGCACCTGGGCGCCTGGAGCCCTGGGCATCCTGTGCCTGTCTGCGGCAGCCCTGGAGCGGAAGCCCGTATCTTCCTCCACAGCATGTCAGTTCGAGGTTGAAATAGACACACTCTATCATGTCGAGAAATTATCCATATGTTCACGTTTTATTAAGACGAATGTTGGGTTTAAATTCCTTTACGGCAAATATGGAGCACTTGCCCTAAAAAAAAGCTGGCAGCCCAGCACAGGGATGGGGGGAATTGTGGGGTCCGTCCTGGGCCTGCTGGCTCCCTGCCTGACCTGTGGGCCCGGTGCTCAGGGTGGCGTCCACAGCCTGGGCCCCCGCGGACGTGACGGCCACGCAGCACAGCTGTCGCTCACCTCTCAAGAGCCTCTCTCACCATGCTCGGTCAGCACATGTGGCATACACGGGGTCTGTGCTCTGTCGGCCCCACAGAATCTCCCCCAAACCGCCTCAACCCGAGGCAACTGTTTTCTGTTACCTCTTGCTGGGGGAGGGCAGGAGCGGCCAATGTGCAGACAGTGTACTCAGTCTCCTTAACGTTTCAGTCGCGTCCAGAGTGAGTACTGCTGTGGTACTTCCATTTATTCTTTTTAGACTGACTTCCATGTTTGCTCTGTCTCTGCCACCCTCGAGGTGCAGCTCAAACATGGTCCAGTGCAGGAGCCACGGCCGGCTCTGTGGCCATGTGGGCCTACACCTGCAGGGCACCTCCGAGCAGGACCAGGGGGCCAGGCACCAGGGGGACTCCCACACGCCCTCCCTGCCAGAAACTGATTATCCTCAGTCCTCATGCGTGTGGGGGGTGCGTCTGCTCATTTTTCACTGGGACTGTGAATGACTCATGCATTTAACTAACTTTATTTTGGGGCACAAGCACTTGGATTTATTATTTCCAGTATTTTTCACTTTCTTATTAACTTCTGCTTTGATCTTCACGAATTCCTACTTTTTGCTTTACTAGGGCTTATTTTGTTTTCCTTTCCTGAGTTCTTGATCGGGGTCTTTAATCTATCTCTATTCACGCTTTCCTGCTCAATAATATAAATATTTAATCCGCGATTTTTCTTCTCAAGCCCGCTCTGCTTCCCACAGGCTCTGAAACGTGTTTTCTGGATTCTGTGCACTTCCGACCCAAGAAATGCTGAAGACAGAGGCTTGGGTTCTCTTTCATTTTTGTTTTGTTTTGTTCATAATCTCAAATTCATCATGTCGTGAGCAGGTGCGTGTCTGCATTAGTTCTGCCTGTTTGAGCTCAGGAAGGTTTTCCTATTGTCAATATACAGTGAATTCTGGCGAATGTTTCCCATGAGCGGTTTATAAACAGCATTCTTTAGTTTTGGCGCTGAGGGCTTTATCTAAAACAGACTGTTCCTTCCATCACTACTCTTGGTCCATTAGAAATACCAGGTGCCACAAAGTCAAACTCTCCTGCTGATGTCCTCGAGGACTTCCCCGAATCTCTCCCCATTTCTGCTCTTTCTGAACGTCGATGATGTATCATGATCTTGTTTACTTTTTTGTGTGGAATGAGTCTGTACCTCTCTGTTCTCTTCCTTTGACATAATACCTACACTCTTCTGCTTTTGACAGTCCTTGTTTGCCTCCTGCAACAGAAGTGTGACCCTTCTCACTGCTCACTTTCAACAGTTAAAAGTGCTCTCACTACACGACATTAACTTCAAATGCTTTAACCTTCAGCTACCACGGCGGGAACACTGCCACTACCATGACCGCTCCCGTCTGCTCCCTTCCAGAGAATTTCCATGAAACCCATGAACTCCGCGTTTACAGAACCCACAGCAACTGCCTGGCTCTACTTCCTGACCCCCCCACGCTGGTTTCAGTCTTCCAGGCCTGTGGGGTCAGCTGTGGCCGCCGCTCCTTGTAGACACACACCCCGGCCCTCAGGCCCGCCAGCTGCAGCTAAGCCTCTGCTCCGGCCCCACGGACACTCCCGGATTCTGGGCAAAATGTTCACAGTTTTCACCAGCTCAAGGTCGGGTTGTTAATTTTTTCTGTGAAATTCTTTTTTCTGTTATTGCTTTTCTACAAAACATTTGGGTTTTACAAAACTGTGTGATGTTGCCTTTATTACTCATTGGTGAAGGAGATTTTCATTCAATCCAGCTTTGTGCAAAAGGGCCACACTGCAGAAAGGACAGGGTGCCTTCTCTTCTTCCAAATCTGACCAGGTGGCTCCGAGTCCCATGCACACTCCCGACTTCTCTCTGCAAGAGGGGAAGCCACAAGCTCTCATCTCCACCTCCTACTGCGGCCGTGCCCTGGCGGCGGAGCTGGTGCACGGGGCTGCTCCTTCCAGCAGTGCTCTCTCTGAGCAGCTTCACTGCGGGGCTCCGTCCCCCACGCCCCGCCACCACCTCCGCTGCCAGCCAGCTCCCTCCCGTTAGGGGCTTGGGCTTTAGCTGAAGTTCTGTTTGGCCCAAATTTAGGTTTGCCTTTTTTGGCTTTTATTCTTCTTGGTACTTTTGGACAATTTCCAGGAAAGGAGGAAGAACTGCTGACTTATGCCACAGTGTTCAAGGCCAAATAGGCCCTTTTAACTTGTAAGCTTGACTCCTAACTAATAGGCTTTCCACTTCACCCTCTCCCACCCTGCCAGGGCCCGACACCACAGGCCTCCGAGGGCTACAGGCCACATGTGCTGAGGCCCACGAGGAACTGCCTCAGCCCTGGGAAAGCCTGCCCTGCCCCAGCTCCCCATCCCGGGATGGTGGCCGGCACACAAGACACATGGTATCTGTCTGCCAGTCAGTCCCCTGCCACCATCCACACCTACCTCAAAGGCTACCTTCCCCACCAGTCCTCCCGAGAGGGGAGTGCCAGCCCCCATGCGCTGCTGAGCCATTCGCTTCCAGTGTGTGACTCTCCTTTCCCACCGGCTTGGGAACCCCTGAAGGTGGACACACTGCTGTCACCTCTTTACCCAATTCCCAGCTCAGCCCGGGGTGCAGGAGGCAGGCCAGGCCCACGGGCAGGGGCCCAGGGCACACGGCTGACCAGTACGCACCCAGGCCTGGCGCGTCCCTTGCGTGCGTGGTCCAGAGCAGGGCAGCCGTGGGAACGTGGATGGGCCAGGCCCTGCCAGGACAGCACAGGGCAGGGGGTGGATCCCAGGTAAAGACACAAGGAAGCACCCCATCCAGGAGGGAGAGAGACCTGGAACTTCTTTACCCACCAGACACCCAATTTCAGAAACTACTTAAACGCTTCGGCATTTAAAAGGAAGGAAACCAGTTGGGTTTGAAAGGGGCTGTGGGAGGAGAGATGTGAGCAGTGCTACTGCAGGTGCCTGGGAACAGCCTCTCTCCCGGGCCCCTCTTCTGGGGGGTTCACGCTACACTGTGCAGGATCCCCTGGGCTTGTTCACATACAGGCTGAACCTCAATGTTCTCATCTGTAAAGTGGGGACAGAACCTCCTATTCCTGAAGTCTGAGCAGGAAGCGAGAAGACCGAGAGGAAAGTGCCCATTCTAGGGCCCGGCACATGCCAGAGCCGGAGTCCCATCCCCATGGTGCCGCATAGCCACTCCTCTGAAAGGCGCCCAGCGCCCACCCACAGCACCTCCCTCCTCCACCCTCAGGCCCAGCCCTGGCTCGCTCGGAGGTACAGGAGAAGCCACGCTACTAGGAGCTGGCACTGGAAGAAGTGAAAATTGGAAATGCATTAATATTGCCGTCTGCAACTACCTATTTCATACTTGACTGAGAAAAATCTGTATTTGGAGTTGGTTTAGAGAAAAAAAGAACACAGGACTAATTGGATTGCATCTTCTGAGAGACTTGCTAAATGACAAAACCACGAGGGCAGCTCTGTGAGTCATTCCAGGACCACGGCCAGCTCCCAGGCCTGCTCGGAAGGGGGTCCCTCAGAGGGGCTGTCTGTAGACACGTGGACCGAGGCAGCATGCGTGATAAGGACGAGCTCAACAAGCCAGGCACAGCCTGGATGAGGTCCTGGGCTCACAACGGCCCGAGGGAGCCCCTCTGCAAAGCTCCCTGCTTCATCTCCACATGTGTGTCCCAGAGAGACACCTCTGCCTTTCCAACCTCTGAAGTTAATACGCAAATTTATATTCCTTTCTTGGGCTCACTCTCCAAATTAACAGGCATAATTACCAGCAGCGCCAGCTCCAAACGACTCTAATGCCCAGGGAACCCGGCTACTGGCAGACTGTGCTCACAAACGGGGGTGCCCCTGGGGAAGTCAGATGTGCCAGCCCCGCTCACGGCCCCCCTGGAGGCTGCTGCTTCTCGCTGCCTAGCCAAGCACGCTGAGGCCAAGGAGGTCAACCTTCCTCCAAAGCCAAGGTGGGCTGACACCCCCTGCAACTTTCGTGTCAAACCCGGAACCTAACATGCATGGGGACCGGGGAGGCAGCCCTGCAGAGGGTCAGGCGCCAGTCGCCCTGGGCCTGGCCAAAGGACCCTCCACCCCCAGCCTCCCTGGCTCTGACGATGAGGGAAACAGAGCCTACCACTCACCCTGACGCCAAGGCCATGAACTGCCCAAGACTTGACGGCTCCACTCTGAGGCTGCCCGAGGAGGAAGTCAGGCGGCACAGAACCTCCCAGCCTGCACACAAGACCCTGGGGACACCAGCAGCCTCCAGCACAAAGGCCTACTGGGCGGGAAGATGGCTGAGCATTACCATCTTGCTTTCTTTCCAGAACCTCACTTCATACCACGTGTACATGTCGCTAACTCAAACACTATGGAACCACTAAAAATACCCATTTATTGGCTCAGAGCCCAGGCCAGCATCCACCAAAGGACAGGCCACCCAGGTGAGCCTTTATTTTCAACGGCCAACCGCAGCCAGCGGTTCACACGCAGCACGTGCCCCAACCACAGGTCCTTACTGTCCCTCTGGCTTTCTGCCCCAGGAACGCTGAGTTCTGGAGAGGCTGCTCCCACCAGGCCCAGCACCAACCTCCAGGCCCTCACAGGGGCCAGGAGCATGAACCTGGTCCTCACCCTATTGCTGAATGAATTCGGGGTTGCCTGGAACTCTCAGCCCTGACCCCAGACCACAGGGAAGACACTGGTTCAACGGGCCCCCAGGAAAGTCTCACACTTCTTGGGCAGACATGCGCAGACAGCGGAGAGCACCGGGAAATGCTGCCCTTGGGACTTCTGCCGGCCAACCCACAGCCAGGGTCTGGGGGTCTGGGGTCCCTGGACACCTCCCACCTGCCTCCCAGGGGGTTGTGCCTCCTCAGGGGACCAGGTGTCCACACATCAGGGCATCTTTGTGAACACCAGCAGAGCTCAGGTTCTAGCACGGAGCCCTAGAAGCCAGGACCCTCACTGGCATGGATCAAGCCCACTCACAGCATGAAGGCCCTGCTGCTGCCTCGCACACAGGCAGCCCCAGGCAACATGCACACAAATGGACACAGTCACTTTGCTCTAAGTGCATTTACTTCAAGACAGCAGTGGGCTGGTCTGCTGCCCCATGCTGGACACCCCTCTCCCTGCTGATGAGGGGACAAGTCAGCCAGGACAGAGGCCCAAGAGCTGACAGGCACACTGTCTACGGGACGCCTGCCCCAGCAGCCCCACAGCTGGCCCCACCACTCTCCTGACCAGAGGTGGGGGTGGGCAGAGGTAAGCCCAGGTCCAGAAGTGGGGGGCTGCTTGCCAGACCCCAGTAGTGACAGGGCCACTGGCTCCCCACCGCTAACTCCCAGGACTGCAACCCCCAGGTGGTGGGGCCCAGCCCCGTGTGGCTGGAGGGTCTGTGGGGCTTCTGTGCCAGGTTCTTGCTGGGGAGGTTGCCAGCCAGGCACAGTAGCTGAGGGTACCCCCTGCCACAGGCAGGACACAAGGGAACCCCCAAGCACAGGACCAACCATGTGCCTGAACCCCCAGGCACATGGCATCGATTTTAAGGGTGCTTCCCAAGCTTGTAGGGGCACCAAGTGGTGACTCTGACACACGCGGACCCCACGCTTCAACAGAGCAGTGCATAGGCTCCCCGCATGCTCTCAGCGGCAACGGAGTGAGGAGGACACTCCTGGTCACAACACAAAAACTGGCTATCACATGAGAAACCTGCATTGCCATGGCAAGAGCACGGCCTTGGAGCACCGGCACAGCATGCCACGTGGCCACGTCCCCAACGGCTCTGGACACAAGCTCCATTCTCACCGGACGGTCAACGTCCACGCGCACACACACGCTGACATGTAGGGGTACCGTTCTCATTGATTACTGTTCTTTTCTTTGCCCTTCATCTGATACTGAGACTGCTACTGACTATGGGCATTTCCAAAGCAGCTGGGAAAGCAAGGGCCGTAAGAGTCACCTGCTGTCAAGGGTGCCAGTGACAGACTCATGACAGTCTGGTGATGTGCTCATGGCAGGAAGCAAAACTATGAAAGGCCCACAAACCAACCATGTGCCTGAATCTCCCATCTGTCCCATCTACGTCAACTCCATTCCCAGAGGGGGCAACAGGGGCGGCACCTATGGAGCCCCCACCCGGCATCGAGGGGGACGCCCTGAACCCGTGTGCACAGCAGCCCCCAGCAGCCTCCAAGCCCCACACAGCTACTGAGAAGCAAAGGGTCCAAGAGAAGGCTCTTGTCAAAGGGGTGAGAGCCCTGGCTAGGCCCTAACCCTCCACCTCTGGCAGGAAGGTCGCAGTACAACATCCGATACTGAACATAAGCCGAGTCTATGCAGGCAGAAAGACGTGCCTGCTGAGAAACCACGCCATCACCTCGGATGCAGCCGGACACAGACATGCGCAGCTTCAAGGACAGGGACTGTCCCGGGTGGAAAAGAGACGCGGGAACAGCGGGGGAAAAGGCACGGAGGCATGGAGAACATGGACACATGGGCGATTAACCACTGAGATCCTCACATCGGAGACCCCATTTGCTCAAGTCAGGGAGGCAAGCACGGGCTGGAGCCACCCCAGACATCCAAGTGGACCCTGTGTGGTCAGAACTCCAGACCACCAACTGGCTGCCAATCCCCATCAGTCTGACATGGGAAGAAGGGGAGCAGCAGGGTGAGAGTGTGGTGTGCACGGGGCAGGAGGACATAGGACAGGACAAGGTCTCTGGAGTAGGTCACAGCTCAGGAGGCCCCACCACTTCTCAAAGCTACTACTCATCCTCCCATCAGTCTGCAGAGATTAATGGAATATTCATACACAAGTGAAAATCCCCTCGACAAGCCGGAGATTAATACAACAAAGGCTAGCTGGCCTCCCAAAAGGGATCAGAAAGCTACTATTTACCCAAAGATTCCACACCAGGACTCACTTCCCAAGCCCTCTGAGGGCAGATCTGCTTGGGCTGCCCCAGGCAGAGTTCACACCAGCACTCCCGTCTCCACCCTAGCGGGGACGCTGGGCTGCCAGGGTGGAGTATCCCGCCAGCTGGGATACTCAGCACCCGGAACCCAAGGATGGGAGCTGGGGCCACAGCCTACAGACTGAGGTCCCATCCACACAGCCACAGGGATGGGAAAGAGCCCTGACTAGGGCAGGGAACAGGCCTAAGTTGACCCTAGCCCCGGACAATCAGGCAAAGGCCCTGGTATCAGGAAGTACTCAGTACATCAAGTGTGATTTTCTGCAAATCTGTGTTCACAGAAGACTCTGAATCAATGACATATGCCCTGGCACCTTCTGGAAAAAATGCCCAGTGCTCTAAGTGAGGCCAGGTGTACAATAGGCTAGAGGGAAGAGCTGGGCCAGAGGCTTCCACCGTCAGGGCCGCCTCTGGAAGACTGGAAGGCTGGAAAGCATGAGGCAGGCCTGCTGGCTGTCCCAGCCTGCTATCCCTGCTGAGGAGGCAGAGTGAGGAGCGTGGGGTGACAGTGGCAGCCAGACTCCATGGAGCAGGGCGCATGCAGGGTCCCCCACAAGTACGCGGCACAACCCTGACAGGCAGATGCAGGACAGGAAAGACCCCCGGATCGAAGACTAAACCAGGAAAGGGACGAGAGGGAAGAGCACCTGCTCTGTCCAGCCAGACTCCAAAGCCCCTCACTCATGGGGCACCCAGCAGAGCACCCCAGAAGGCCGAGGCCCAGGCCTGGTGATAATTAGCCCCAGAACTAGCGCTGACCCAGAGCAGGCCAGAATGTCATCAAGATGCCACCCGGCAGATTGGACCACTTCTAAGGAGCTTAGCTGCATCCCTGAACGAAGCTCACATGGGTCTCTGGCATCCACCCAACGCAGGTGTTAGAATGAGCACAGAACGACTTTGAAACAGTCCACATAACTGGATGCCATACTTTCAAACATCAAGTAGAGACACACGGGGAAAAAGGAAGACCGAGGCAAACTTTGTAGAAATGTAAACAGCAATGCTGGAAATAAAAATGCACAGGTCACTGTGCTGGAAGATTAGGTCAGGGAGGCTGGAGACACAGCCACAGGAACGATTCACAATGAGACAATTTTCAGAAAGGAGAAGAGCAAATGTGGCCTGGGGCACTAGTCCCAGCACCCCAACTGTGGGTAACTAGACACTCACAAAGGATGAGGACAGCAAGTCCATGGAGCTCAGAAGCGCAGAAACCCCAAACACAGCCGACACCGCAAAGTGTAGCGAGGCGCACCATAATCAAACCGTTCCCCTCAGGGATGAAGAAACCACCGGAAAGTAGAGAGAACACGTGAGTTACATGAGAAGGTTGACAGAAACAAGGCAAGTCCAAGTCAATGGAAAAACCCTTTCATGGAAAAGAAAAATCATGGCAACCGAGAAGTGAAGCTGAACAAACTGTCAAACATTAGCTAGACTGACGGAGAGAGAGATAAGGGCCCATCTGCCAATGGCAGAAAGGGGAGCAGAGTCACTGCTGCTGACCTTAGCAAGTAAGAATGATGTTCAGAGTGTCCTAGAGCAGCTGTCCACCAACAGTCAGGCCACCTGGACAAGTCAGATCAACTCCTAGAAATGCAAACACCAAAACTGACTCTAGAAGAAGTAGAAAATCTGAACAGACCCATGACAAGTGAGGACGCTCAATGAGTACCAAAGACATGCCCAGGACCAGATGGCTTCACTGGAGAATGCTACCAATCATGTAAAAAAAATTAACACAGAATTTCCAAATTCTTCCAAGCAGTTAAAGAGGAGGAATGCTTCTCAGTTTCCTCTATGAGGCCAGCATAACCCCAAAACTACACCCAGAGAAGGCACCACATGAAAAGGAAACTAAGACCAAGAGCCCTTATGAACCCAGGCATACAAAACCTCAACAAACCAGCAGCTTAGCCCCACTGTCGGCACCTGAAAGAGTCACACACCATGACCAAGTGGGCTTTCTACCAGGAATGCAAGAATGGCTCGACATACAAAAATCAATTAATGCAATGTACCACATTAACAGAATGAAGGAAAAAAAACTCACTATCATCACAACTGAGGCAGAAGAAGCACTTGACAAAGATCCAACACCCTTTCATTATAAAACATTCAATCAAGTAGGAGTAGAAGGGAGCTTCCCCAAGCCGATAAAGGGCATTCACTGACACCCATGGCTCACATCATCCTCTGTGGGAAAGGACGCACAGCTTTCCCCTAAGATCAAGAACAAAACAAGGATGACTACTTCCAGCACTGCTATTGGACATGACACTGGAGCTCCAGCGGGAGCCGTTAGGCAAGAACAAGAAACAAAAGACCTCCAATTGGAAAGGAAGCAGTAAAGCTATCTCTACTCACAGATGACATGATCTCATAAATTGAAAATCCTACAGAATTCACAAAAACTACTGGAGTTAAAAGAATTTGGCAAAGCGGCAGGAAACAAGACCAACACACAAACATTGGCAGCGTGTCTGAACACCAGCAGTCAACAATCAACAAAGAAACCAATTCCATTCACAAGAGCATCAAAGAGAATAAAAAACTTGTAAGTGTAACCAAGGAGGGAGTACATACACACTGAAAACTATAAAACACTGCTAAAACAGAAGAAAGTAAGTTTGAATAAATGGAAAGACGTTCTGTGTTCCTGGGTTGAAAGACTTAATGCCGTCCGAGACGGCAATCTTCCTCAAAGTGATCCGTAGATTCAATGCAACTTCTGTCAAAATCCTCAGTGTTTTTTGCAGAAATGGGAAAGCTGATACTAAAATTGATATGGAATTACAAAACCCCAACAGCCAAGATCAATGTGAAAAAGAAGAAAGTTGGAAGATTCACATTTACTACTTTCAAAACTTACCACAGTGTGACGGTAACCAAAACAGCATGGTGCTGATGAAGGGCCGACACGCATACCAAGGGACCCAAATGGAAATCCAGAAATAAAGCCAAGCATCTACGGTCAAATGATCGTCAACAAGGGTACTGACACTTTCTGTAGGGAGACAACAGCCCTTGAAGAGATGGTGCCATGACCACTGGATGTCCACAGGCAAAAGAAGGAAGGGGACCCCTACCTCACACCATCAGAATGATTAAAACCTAAGTGTAAGAGCTAAAACCACAAAACTCCTAGAAGGAAACACAGGAGTAAATCTTTTATGACCCTGGATATGGTAACAGTTTCTTAGATATGACACCAAGAACACCAAATGACAAAATAAAAATAAAAAAAAGACAAAATGTACAAAAGGCAAAACCATGTGCACACCAAAAGACATCCTCTAGAGGGAACACCCCACAAATCACTTATCTGATGAGGACCCAGTATCTATAATTTATGAAGAACCCCTAGAGAAGTCTTGAAACTCAATAAAAAGATTTTAAAAACTTAAAAATGGATAAAGGATCTGAAAGCACATTTCTCCAAAGAAAATATACAAATGGCCAACAGGCATGTGAGGAAATGCTCCATCCACATCACTAGCTATCAGGGAAACGCAAACCAAAACTACAGCGACATGCACCTCGCACCCACCAGGACAGTGACAAGCGTTCCTGCCCCCTCTCTCATTCCTGATGCTAGTAATCTGTGTCTTCTCTCCCTTTCTTCCGATAGTCCAGCTGCAGAGCCCCCAGAGTGCGGTCTCACGTACAGAACTCACCTCCGAGCGTGAGACCCAGAGGGTGGGGGGCTGAGGAACACTTCCAGGTGGAGCTCTCTGGGGGTCTGGACCCTGAGCAGAAGCAGATGAGAGCGAAGTGCCGGAGCGGCCCAAGCACCGGGCACAGACCTCCACGGCAGCATACCAGGGTCAGCGTGGACCAGCCTCTGACCTGCCTGTTTCCTCTGGTGACAAAGTCCCTCCCTCCTTGCAAGGAGGCCTGGCCTGCCAGGCTCACTCACAGCTCTGAAGCGTCATTAAACTTTAATACTAATGGTACTCAAGGCTGGCTCGCTAGTACAGTATAACCTTTAAATAGAGACTGTGTATTTCAGTTTAATTTGGGAGGATACACAGTTTGATCCCAAGGGCCTTACCCGGTTTCATGAGGCCACAACCAACAGGAGGAGCGGGGAAATGTGCCTCTCCCTCGACATGGTCCAAATGAACCCAGCGCTGGGGAGTGCCAGAGGAAGGATGCTCGAACCCCTTGTCTGTTCCATCACTTGCTCACGGGACACACGAGGGCCCCCCTGGGCCAAGGACCACAGGTGGTACTGACGGAGCCAAGGCCTGCTGGCGTCCCAGGATTCAAACAGGGCTTCTCCCCAGAGCCCAGTCAGGGTAGGTGAATCAGATGTCCCAGAGAAGAGACAACGCTGAGGTCAGAGTGGGAATCCTGGTCAAAGGCCATTTTTCTGCTCAGCTCTGGCCCATCATGCATCCAGGAAGCTCCCTGTGGTGGCTGCTGCTTCCTGGGGACGGGCGAGGGGGCCAAAACAGAATGCCCTCATCATGTTCCATCCCTTCCAGAGGGACACACCTGATGCGACAGGCCAGAGGCCACAGGCAGTCTCCGGTGGCTCTTCTGTGCATTTTCTCATGAGCACAGCTGGTCACCCGGGCTGGTACATGCCTGCCTACGCCTCAGACAAAGCAGCCAAGGTGGAGAGCATGTGCAAGCACAGTGCCCACCCTCCAGGAGCTGCCACCTACGCCGGCACACCTGCTAAGAAAGAGGACCCAGTGGGCAGGCTGGACAGCGCCCCAGGGGCCATTACTCTCAGGGCCAGAGACACTGGCCAGGGCAGCCCAACAGCAGGTGACAGGCACATGGTGACAGAAGACAGAAAGGCCCCAGAGACACACTTGGAGAAATCCAGTGTTTCAGCTGGAAAAAAACAAACCGGAAACGAAGACAAACGCTGTCCAGATCAGGAGGCAGCACAGGCAGCTCACGTCTACTGGGTCCCTAGAGAAGGTTCTGCTGCCCCAGGCCCAGCTCCGCAGAGGGGGATGCCTACCCCAGGAACATGTGGAAGGAGGCATCCAGGTGCTGCTAGAGGGTTCCAGTGAGGACGCCCCCTGCAGGACAGCGGCTGTTAACACCGGGAGGCGAGACTTAGAAAGTCCAGGAAAAACCCATGAGAATGGAAACCCCCTCTCCAGAAAATGTGGCACAGCTCTGAGAACTCTGGGCCCCTTCATGTCTCCACAGGTGATGTCATGGATGCTGCTGAATGCCCCAGCTTAGCTCTTCCTTATGGGGCTCACCCGGGGGCACCAGGACACCCACGTTCCCACGCTTCCCAGTCGGGGAGGCAGCGTGAAAAGCCTGATTCCAGGGGAGCAGGGTGGCCATGGCCACCACACAAGCCTCCCCCTCAGGCCGAGGGCCAAAGGAAGCAGCAGCCAGACCCTGGCGGGCAGAATCCAGGTCAGCTGAGCCCCTCCAGAGGACCGTGGGCGCTATGGCCAGGACCACATCTGACCCAGCTCCTCCGGAACACACCGGCAGGGCGCGCAGCGGACGTGTGGGAGGGGAACCACAGCGGATTTGATAAAACAGTAAGCAGCAAAATGACGTAGCACGGACATGGTAAGACCTGGTAGTTGAGAAGGAGCTAGGCCAGAGACGGTCACTGCAGAGACGTGAGACATTTAGAGGAAACAGAAACACTGTCCTTAGAATGGGACAAGCACGACAAGGTCTACTGTGGAGAATTCCCCTGGCTGGGAGGAACCCCGTGGTTTTTAAAGATAAATTAACCAATTTCAATCTGTGGCTATTCCCGATTCTCACTGTGTCTCAACTGTGTAGGCTGGGGCCTGTGGGAGGGTTCCATCTCCTCATCTGGAGTGCCTGCCTTCTCTCAGCCCCTCAGCCCCGGGAGAGGCCCCGAAGGCTCGTGGTGAACATGGGGCTGTCAGCCAGGGCTGAGAGCAACATGAGAAAAATGGAAATGATCAAACACCTGGGGAGAGGCCTAACAAGAAGCGTGTAAGACGCATGGGAACAAGGGACCAAGCTCCAGCGAAGTCTGTGAAGACCGTGGGGACTGAGCCACGGCCGGTATCACGGATGGGAGGTCAGTACTGCACAGAGTCTATGAGCACAAGATGGCAGGATTCCTCTGACCTGACGAGCTAAGTCCGAGCTTCAGCCGGGACAGAAAACTCGGGAGAGGTCAGGCCTTGCCAGTCACTCAACATGCTACAGCTCTGGGAACTGCACGTTCCTCTGCTCCAGACAGGAAAAAACCAAAGTGCTCCCTCCACACTGGGGAGTTTTCTTCTCCTTTTGTGTAGAGATCCAATTAAGAACCAGAAATTATACCATTAGACATTTATTTCCTAGGCTAAGAAGCCATCTTCTCAGGACAGTGTCCCTAAGATGCAAACGGATCTTTTTAAGGTAATAAATCACCAATCTCTTGTTAGGTCCTTGCAAACCTGGCAAAACCAAAAAGTCTCCACCACAGGCGAGAGGCCCAGCAACACAGGATACTTCCGAGTCCGCCTCCAGTCGCTCGGTACTTTAAACCCAAGTCCCGGGCTCGGCCCTGCAGGACGGCACTGTCCACGAAAAACAGCTGGCTTGGACCCGCTCCACAGTGCCCACCGGCCTGTCACCTGCCCAGCCACTCACTGCATCTGTCCCCCCGTCGGGTCATGGCCAGGTCATAGGAGGGTCTGCAGCGAGGACTCCAAGACACGGTCCAGTACAATAGTGAGCATGTGTCCAGCACATGCGAGTGCTCCACACTCGGTGGCCACGGCATGATCCCAAGCAGGGCCACAGTGAGGATGATGGCTGTGATGACAATCCTGCGCCCACAATGAGCGTGGAATGGGAGGGCAACATGTCCTATGAAGGGACAGCAATTGGGGGAGGCAGAGGAGGTTTAGCTTGATGCTGAGGGAAAACTCAGGCCTGCGAGACAGGAACATATTCTGAGAGGCAGAAACAGCATGGGGAGACATGGAAGGGTGAGGAAAGCAGCGCACAGAGCACGGCAGGGGCCTCAGTGAACATACGCATGTGGAAAGGCATGGAAAGTCCAAACGGCCACCGTGAAGTGTCATGTTAAGGAAACATTCTCCGAATCCGACCTTTTTACTACCAGCATGCAGAGTTGTCCAGTCCCCGGCATGAGACCCCGTCTCTCCCTTAGGAGCTACATCTTAAGATGAGGGACCATTGTGGCCAAAGGCAGAGAGCCCCAGGCTGGCCTTTGCCAGGGTCCAATGGGGAGCACCTTGAGGAGGAAGGGACCCAGGGCTGGACTCTGGACTCCCACATCCTGGGGCTCGGGGGACAGACGAGCCAGTGCAGCAAGGGCAGCCAGCTCCATGCTCTCGTGAGCCCTGCCCGAAGGCAGCCATCAAGGGACAGCAGCTGGAAACCAGCTCATGTCCCTCCATTACCCAGAACCCCCTAGCCCTAGGCGCCTGCTGGGGACTCTGCTCTCAGGGGCAGCCCTGTACACTTCAGGTCAGCTCGATGCTAACTTCTGCATATACTTCATTAAGCCCTTTTCCCTCCACCCCTACAAATGGCTTCCTGGATCCCACAGAGCCACCCCAGGCACTCTTCCCTGGGGGCCAGCACTCAGCAGATCCATTCTGGAAGGGACACAAAGCTCTGGGCATCGGACACTTCCCAGATGGGGACGCTGACCACATGGCCTGTACTCACATGGGTCAGTGCAGTCAGGAACACAAGGGACACTCCCACACACTTGGGAGTCCTGAAGGCCCAGGCAGAGGTGTGCGCCGGCAGCAAAGCCTCTAGAGCTGGAACTCACTGGGACCCAGGCCTCTGCCTCCTGCTAAGTAAGGGGGGTGTGACAACAGGGCCACCTAGCAGGGCTCTAAGAGTGGACGTGTCCAGAGCTCTTGGAACAGTCCCTGGCTCCCCATAACACCAGCAGAGTGTGTAGTAATAAACTGAACCCTCACCATGGGTATTTGGGGCACTCGAGAACCAACCAGCCTGCAGATGCTCACCCCATGTCAACCCCACTGCATGTCGAGTGCTCACTCCGTGCCAGGCACTGAGCACCAGAAGACACCCAGGACGTGGCTTGGGTGTGGACGAGGCAGCACTACCACTCAGGACCGCCAGCCGGCCAGCAGCCCCACTACCTTCAGGGAAGGCCCACCTCCTGCACCGGCTACCCCGAGCCTACAGGACAGCCAGGCACGCGGCCAGCATGCTGGGCTTCAGCAGCAGGTGACACAGTCAGACACTGTTCTATGTGCGCAGAACCCTGCAAGGGGTTCCGAGGCTGCTACCAGCCCTGGGTCCCTGCATGATGTCCCCCATGAGCCTGTGTGACTCCCCCACCACAGACGAAGTTCTCTGGTGGAGGCGGGGTAATCTTCCAACCTGGGCTTGGTTGCGTGGCAGGATGGATCCGGGACGAGAAACGAGTCACTGTCAGTCACAGAACCAGGAGATTCTTGTAATAATTTTCCGGAAGGCAGCTGGCAACGCTGGTAGGCTGCGATAAGGCCTGGTTCTCGGGCGGCAGGCACATACGGATGCCGGCTGCCAGCACTGAACAATGGGAGTGCACACGACTCCTCCTGAGCTTTCCCAGCACCCCGCACTGCTCTCACGGTCCCACACACATCAGCAAGGCACACGCTAGGGTGCACAGCCCGTCCGTAGAGCTGAAAATCGCCGCTCACCGGTATCTCCGGCCATCTGTGCACCAGCCCCTCAGAGCCGCAGCTGGTGCTCTGAATGGAAGCCGCAGGCTGGGAGAGGCCGCATGGAGGCCAAGGGCTGCGGCCTCGTGGACACCCCTCAGCCCTGGATGACGGGCCTGCCCTGCTGGGATGTGGCCACACCATGCACACCCCAGGAGCATCTGTTGCAACCAGTGCATGGATGGAACTTCTCCTGCCAGAGCCCTTCCTGGCTGACCCGCCACGGGCCTGCGCTGGCCAGTGCAAGCCCACAGGAGCCAGAAGGGGACACGGTACTCAAGGCAGACGACAGCATCATTACCCAGAGTTGTGAGGGGTTTCATTCCCCTTAAATTGGAAAATAAATCTTCACTTCCTGCTCCCTGGAGTACATAAAATATTAGAGGGATTTTCATAGTTATAGTCAAAAAGCTCATTTCTCCAGCCACCACTGGCCATGTCTAATTAGGGTGAGGGATGTTAACGATACAACTATGGCCCAGGACATCTTTCCTTGTGATATTAATTGCATTTAAAGAGAAAAGACTGAATTCTGCCATGCTTCTAATTAGCATACATTTGCTAATTAATAACAGAAAAGCAAACTATCTTTGTCTTGTCATCTGCAATTAGCTACAGATGTTTATATTCTTTTTTCTCTCTTCTCCTAAATAGTGAATCAACTTAGGACCCAGAGACAGCAGGCTGGGACAGGTGGCACAGGAACCAGGCTGTCCCCAACCCACCTGGACAGAGGCTGGGGGGCACATCTTCCTGCGGTGAGAGGTGCCCTCCGTCACACCCATTGCCACAACTGTCCCCAAAACAGGCTGAGGGTCACAGAGCAAGACCCACAGTGGTTTGGTCCCCATGTCAAAGGGAGCTCTGGCCACGGACCCTGTCTTTGAACTGCCACACCAAATAGGGTTTCCAGCAGGGCTGGACCCACTTCCTCATGGGCTGGGGACCCACCTGGGCTCACTGCCTCACAACACAGAGGTGCCGCCAGGGAGGATGGAGGAAGAAGAGGGCCCAGGGGCCTCTGAGGGAGGCCTGCTATACTTCACTGGGTGCTGCTGCTAAGCGGGAAGCAGAGAGAGAAGAGAAACAAGCGGGACACAAGCTCAAGATGTGACAATCAGAAAGCAGCTGCCAGCCACAGCCCAGCTCTAAAGGAGCTAGCGTCCCTTAGACCTCCCGCCTATGTGTACCAAGCACTGGCACCTCCAGGCTCCAGCCGGGAGCGCACTGGGGGAAGAGCCGGGTCCCCACCTGCCTGCCCGGCTCTGCGGGTCTGGAGCCACGGGGACGTTTCACCCAAAGCTCCCCAACGAGCGTGTTCCCCAAAGGCCCCGCAGCGCTGGGGAGGGGCCCCTGAGCAGAGGCAGGGGCGCCAGGTCTAGAGCGCCGTCCACCCTGGCTGACGTCAGCAGCACCTGGGCAGAAGTGGGCCCCACACCCCACGAGTTCCAGTCTAGTTGGTCTAGAGGTGGAACCGGGCTTCAGTATGTCAGGGCTCAAGGGAGCTTTACACAATGAAAAGAAACGTCATGGGCAGAAAACAAGGGAACACACAGGCGGGAAAGCTGCCTTCCAGCCCCACATCCCCCAGGTATCCCCATGATGAGACGCGGCGGCCCCTGTGGCCCCACCATGGGAGCTCCTGCCCTTTCCAAACCCCGAGGAGCCACGGAAGGAGAGCTGGGCCTGCACTCGGCACGACTCCATCTTCATTCCGCCTGCCTGTGTGCACGGCATGGACACATGCCCTCGGGCACATTTCCCATCAAAGCCGAGGGAACGATGCATGTTGACCCACACGTCAGGGTCTCCCCTTGGCTTTCTTCCCCCCACCTCCACCCCTCAGGTCTAGAAACCAGGCAGGCCAAACTGCAGCCCTGGGCTTGTCCTCCACCCACAGTCTGTTAGTCATGCCCACACACGCGATCTAGGCCATGCAGTTTACAAAGCTTCCCACCCCAGGCTCACCGGAGGCAGGTGCCCCCGCCGGGCCCCGCCAGACGAGGGTGAAGCCTCTACGTGGAGAATGGTGGTTCCCCTCGGCCAACAGTGACGGCCCCTGCGGAGAACTCAGACACTGCAGGGACCGGATGTGCCCTCGGGCCCTCATGGCGGCAAGAATGGGCTGACTTACAGATTGAAGAGCACGTGCGCGGCATCAGGACGGTGCTGCGGGGCTGCCTCCCTGCTCCTGGCAAGTGGGGCCGCACGTCCCAGTGCTAGAGCAGCCTGACAGGGCTCGAACCTCAGGCTCTGCCTTCCTGGCTAGGTTCGCTGGCTCCAGAGGACCCACCCATGCCAGGAGCCTCGAGAGCTTCAACGTGGGAGCTCACACCCCCAGGCCTAGGCACCCAACAGCCAACAGCATCTCAGCTTATCTCCTGGCTTGCCCTCCCCAATCTTCCCACCCCACGGGGGACTCCCCTACCCACTGCCCAGGCCATCCTGCCATCCTTGACCTCTGGCCTCACACTCTAACTAAACTGTGTCTACCTTTGGCACGGCCGGTCTGACCGATGCCCACCACGCACCCCGCCAGTTAGGGGCTCTGAGCACAGTCAGCCTCAGGCTCCTGGGCGCTGGTGCCTGGGCCTCATCCCCTCCCATCCCCAGGCCCCTGCCTCAAGAGGGGGCAGGTTTCAGGTTGGCTTGGCCCCGCCCTCCACGACGGAGACAGTGGCAGTGGCAATAAGACGCAGCTGGATAGCCTGAGGCGGTGGGGGCCGCTGTAGGACGGATGAAACATACCCAAGGACAGGACACGCCAACCCGTAGCCCACTCCTGTGTCACAGGTAAAGGCAACCTGCTCAAGGTCGGAAGCTGACAAAAGACGACTGCACACCAGGAACCCCAACCTGTGACGTGAGTCCCTGAGCCCGCCCCAACCCCAACGAGCTGGTGTGTGGCCTGGGGCAGAGCTGCCCCCACAGCACCTCACATGTGCCCTGTGGCCTCCTTGTGAGCCTGCTGGCTGGGTCCCCACAGAGAGCAGACCACGGGCCAGAGCAAGAGGCAGGGGCTACAGCTCGTATGGGACAAAGATGCATTAAAAGCAATGCTGTCTGTCCCCCGATGGTGGTAAGGAAGCCTCTCTCGGTGCAGGGCGCCCAGGCCAGGGTCAGTGGTACCTGCCCACAGTCCACCCAGCCCCACAGGCGGCCCATCCGGGGGAACATGGTCCAAGAAGGCAGCATACGGCCACAAGGCCACCCGGCCAAGGAGCATACCTAGTGCTCAGCAGGGCAAAGCGGGCTGCAGGGTCAGGTGGGTGTCTGTCTGCACACCCTATGAGGTGGGGCTGCCATGGGCCCAGAGCCAGGGTACTACCGAATGACCACCTGGCCGTGGGGGTCAAGCGGGGATCACAAGGGTTTTCACACTGGCTCCATGTCAAGCAGGTCAGGAAGCAGAGCAGAAAGGGCACTGGGGTCCCCACATCAGAGTCCCTGGGGGCCAGGCTCCAGCTTCCAAGCCCCATGCCTGTCCCATCCCCTCCTTCATTTCTGCGAGGGGACACCCTGTGACCATCAGGGACCCGCAGGGTTGCGCCTGATAGGGATATGATTCCTTCTGCGCCCAGGCTCTGAAGGTCCCCACGCCCTGGGCTCCCTGTGGCCACGGAGACCACCATCAAGAGACTCACCATGTCTGCTCGTTGCTTCTGGCCTCCCAGCTCCTCCAGGGCCTGTGACAGCTGAGCCTTCAAGACAAGACGGAAAGCAGTTGTGAGTGGGCCTCCCGCTGCCCCTCTCCTACCACCCCACTGCCTGAGCAGGCCCCCTGCCTGAGACCTTGAAGGCTGCGAGGCGGCCCAGGGAGGGGGGTGGAGTGCTGGGACATACAGTGGGAAGTCCATCCCCAAGCCTGCTGCCGGAAGCAACAATGCAATCACAGGCGCAGAAACGTTCCTGACGGGAGTTTTCACACCCCTGGCACAAGGAGTACAATGCATGCCCTCCCGCCAAGTTCATACTCTGGAGGAAGCTATGGAGGTGACATTTCCAACAGGGCCAACATCAGGAAAACCCCTGACGCCCCCCGACCACTGTCCCCTAAACGGGTCTCTAGGATCCTCCCCAGGGGCCTGGCCCACCCCAGGACAGAGATGCAAGGGAGGTTCCTGACCAGGGACAACAGCAGGGCCAGGCCAGGTCCCAGCGACGCAGGCAGGAGCTCAGGGGTGGCCACCCTCCCAGCCTGGCCAGTGCAGCTGGCATGTTAGGTCTCCAAGACACCACCGCGAAATAGGCAGCAGACCGAAGTCTGGAGCTGCCCACCAGCACCCAGGGCCGGGTTCCCAGGCCCTCATCACTGCTGTGTGCCCCTGACCTCAATGCCAGAAGCATGGTGAGCAGCCTGCCAGGGGTCCTGCGTGGATGCCTCCTGAGCAGCATCAGTCTAGGACACGCCGTGCAGGGACAGAAGCAGTCATACACCTTTCCCAGAAAACAGTGAAAACAGATGCAGCAAGAGAATTGTGAGGCCACTATCTTACGTGCCAGCAGCCACCTCTGTGCAGAAGCACCAGGGACGCAGAAGCACCAGGGACACAGGTGCCGAGGTGACAGCTAGAGAGTCCGTGCCATCACGGCCTGACCCTGAGCAGAGACCAGAGCAGCCTGCAGACTGGACATGCTGTCCTTCCTAGAGCGACAAGCAACAGACATGCAGAGGTCATGCACCGCCTCCACGCTCCGGGCACTGAGTGGGGTCCCAGCACCCAGCTCCCAAGGCCTGCGGAAGGGCGGCTAGAAGGTGGTCGCCAACGAAGCCGGCGGTGTTGGGTCCTCGGGCTGAGGGAGACCTGCATCTTGTCGTGACATCTGGGTGCACCCACCAAGCTCCCTAATCATACCCACTCCCAACACGCCAGCCCTGCCAACGAGGCCAGGGCTCCTGAACGCTTGTCAATACCTTGCAAGGCCACGTGACCAACACTCCCAGGAGCAGAACTGAAACCACGGCAAACACAGGCGGGGTGGGAATCACCACCCCAGCAGTGCAGTCTTCTAAACCCCCAACCACAAAACCAAGCCAAAAACCCCAAACCGAACACTGCTCATTAGGCCCGAGTGCTAAGCTTCATGCCATAGCCCACCTGCCTTGGCCTCACCTCAGGCCAGGCACAGAGGGATGGGCACAGCCGTCAGGTGGGTGGGTGGAGGGCTGGCAGGGGGGCGCAGGGGGGCCAGTGGGGGGCTGGGGAGGGAGGCTGGCAGGCACTGCGGAGACCACCTCTTGTAGGCAGGACATGACGTTTGAAGGAAGACTGAAGGAGGAAGCCAAGGGAACATCACGCTGCAACTCAGGGCCACCTGGGAGAGGCCCCATGCACACTCACAGGGATAGGACGAGAGCCATTCTGCGTAGCCGGGATGTGGCCCACCTGGGAGCGGGAGCGGCTCCCACCCTTTCAGGCTGGCATCTGTGAGTGGCTTGTCAGGGAGAGGGGAGTGATACAGGCTGCCCCCCAGGTGGAAGGCCCTGGGCAGTGTGGCCACCTGCCACCAATACCACGCGGGCTCCTGCTGGGGATGACGACCAGCCCTGCCCCCAACACCACACAGGCTCCTGCTGGGGATGACCCCACCCCACCTACCTGGTCAGCAGCAGGGACAGAGCTACAGAGCAGTAACCAAAACGACACAACAGAGAAGAGGGCACAAGACAGGTGTTTCCCAGAGGGCAAAGCACCTGTGCCAACGAGCCCAGGGACAGCCCAGCTGAGGTCTGCCGTGAAGTACCGGCCCACACCCGTCTCACCAGCAGAGACAAAGAACTCAGGCAATCCCAGCCACTGGGACAGACAGCGGGGATTAAAACTAGGAAGTCGCTCTGCGGCATGACTTGGGTTTTGCCCGAAGTCTAACACGTGTCCCCTCTCACTCAGGGATCCCACCCACGAATGTGTTCACAGGAAACCACGGAACGTATGTCCAGCTGCGCTGCGGCAGCCACCATCGGAAACTGCCTCGTGCTCCACAGCAAGGGGTTAACCCACAGGCTGCGGTGTGTCTGTGTGCCCAGTGGTGACACCAGCGTCCCCACATAGCCCTCAAGTGTGAGGTCAGCCAGGAACGGAGAAAAGGCCAGGGCTGAGTCTGCCCGTGGGCACACCAGGTGTCAGCCAGGCTCCTGCACTCAGACTCGGCAAACGAGCTGCAGAAATGGAGCGGTGACCACCGAGGCAGTCTGGGTAACAGAGGGCCCCACCACCAGAACTGCAGATGGGTGCAGACATGTCACCATGGTCTCTGCACCGACGCGTGCGAGCAGGGGCGCAGAGACTGTGATGAACAAGCAGAGGCTGATCCAAGATGCTCGGTGCCCTGCTCAATATTCCAGTCCCTGCAAGACAGAGATGCAGGTGGTGTGCTGCTCCAACCCTTGCATGACGCAGGGCTCAGAAATGGCACAACTTTGACAGGCACCCATGAGGGCTACAGAGATCCTGGGGAACTAGAAGAGCTGGCAAAACCGGGACTTGGATGACAGTCAATCCCGTCTTGGGAATGGAGCATTGGCCTGTACCTCTCCGAGGACGTCCCACCTCGGGACAGCTGTCAGAAATAACGCCGCCCAGGGAATGAGGCCAGGAGGCTCTGCCACCCCGCTTCTGGCCAGGCCAAAGGTCCCACGCAGTGCAAGGGTACCTGTCACGCTCAATGAGACAGACTCTGACAAGTACTGTGTCCCACAGAGGTGACAGGAGAGCAGAGGGCGCCCCCCCCCCACCCCTGAGGTGCTCCACCAAGAGGACGGAGTTACAGAGAAGTGTGCCCACAGGCAGGGAGGGATCACTGTGGCAGACCGTGTGTGTCACACCCCGAAAAGAGGGAGGCTGGAATACAGGCCCCTGTACCCTGGAGGATGGGTCAGAGGGGAGGCAACGGTCCATTCTGCTACGTGAAGGCAGAAGTGTCTAAGAGCAGGAAGCACACCATCACCGAACACCACCCCACAACCTGTCTACGGCCCCCATAGGAGGCCGTCTGTGTCCAGGACCCCAAGCATGTGGGAGGGCTCAGGCTGGGGAGGCCACGGGGTGGGGTGCTGACACAAGCCCACAGCCGAGGAGCCGCATGACCAGGGGATGGGATGGGTAGGGGCAGGCAGCATAGGGTGAAGCCTCTCGCTGGGTGGGCTGACTCTCCTCAGGGCCAGACCCGTGGGTGTGGGGCGGGGGGGCGTGTGCCCTCTGGCTCATGCACATGGGGCAGCTGGTGCCGAGGGAGCTTTGGAAAGGGGCAGCAGAGAGGCCCCCAAGGGACTGAGGACTGGTCACCCTCACCCAGACTCTAGCAGCCTTCACTGGCTGCGTCTATGCATTATGGGACACAGAGGCCACAGAGGACCAGGGAGAGAGGACACGCGTATTGAGCGGGCACTGTGGCCCCAGTGCTGACGAGGGAGAGGAGGCTCCTGTCACACAGCAGCTGGGCTTCCAGCAGGGACAAAGGGTGGGTGGGCAGACAGGAGGAAGAGGGCAGGGTGGGCAGCTCCCCGGGGCAGCACAGCGGGCAGCCACAGCTCAAATGCAGCCGCATCAGGACTGAACAGGCACTAGCCGTGGCCCAGGGGACACTCCCAGTCAAGCAGTAAACATGGTCCATCCAAGTGCACCAATGACAGATAACAGCCCTGCAGGAACACTGGTCAGAAAGGTGTCCAGGGCCGTCATGTGCCACCCCCAGTGCCAGGCACCTCTTCAAGAGTCCCCCCACCCTGGAGCATGCTACCACAAAGCAGCCTAGTCAGCGACCAGGCCTGAGTCAAGGCAGGCCACACAGACAAGGAGGCCTGTGCGGTGTGCTAGCCTCATCCGCCCATCCCCGTGGGTGCCCTGGACCCAAGAGCCCTGCACCTCGGGGCCCATACCCAACACCAGAAGGTTCTAGCACGCCAGTCTTTCCAGAAGACTGGGAAGTGGGCAAGATGCTCGCCCAGCCCTGATGTAGGTGCAGAGCCTACAGGGCCTGGGCCTACTGGAGCGGTCAGGCACCTGCCAGCAGCCCCACCCTGAGGCCGCTGGTGAGAGCCCATCCACTGGGCCTTAGCTTGTCACTCCTTCCTGCGTTACTGTCCCTACAGGTGTCACCCCCCTGGAGGGGCATGTCCAGGACAGTTGGGGAACAGCTGGGAGCAGGAAGCAGCACCTGGCCAAGGCAGCAGGCGGGCCCAGGTCTGCCCGAGGGGTGGCCTGTCTACACAGAAAGCCGCTTGTCGATGAGAGCAGCTGCCGGCCAGGATGGCATCTGCCCGAAGCATTCAGCCTGCCTCCGCAGGGACTTACTCCCGCCTCCCCCTTGAGGTTTCTGCTGTGGCCAGGCTGCTGCCTGAGCAGGAGAATGCCGTCAGACCTCCCGGACTCGTCAGCCACAGGTGGCTGGGCGCAGGCCGAGTCATCTGCGGCATCTGTCTCACTCACAACATGCAGGCTCTCGGCGCCGCCTGAAACGCTGAGGCCTCAGGGAAAGCCAGGCTCACACCCAGGAGAAGAGGAAGAAGGTGCACCCGGAGCCCTCAGACAGTCGCATGAGGTCTAGGGGCCGGGTGGCAGTGGTCACTGTCTGGGTTTCGTACAGTCCAAGCAGGGCCCACAGACCACAGTTTCAGGACCCCAAGAAGGGCTGTTTCCTCCCTGCAGCCAGCATTCACGCGTCGGAGGCTGGGTGGAAGGCTGAAGGAACCCACGTGTGCCCCAGATGTGGACTCAGATGTCACTCCTGTCATCCAGCCTGGCTCCGCATCCCAGTCTCCTCACTGGGAAAGGAGGGAAGGACGTATGTGACCAGCACGCTGGTGTTCGTCCTGCACATTGGGGGGTACGGAGGTAATGGGACTTCTCAGGCACGAGGCTTACAGAGGGGCTCAGAAGGGAGGCTGGGGGCCAGGGAACAGCAGGCTGGCTGGAGTCCCCATCCCCTGGGTCCGTCACAGCTGCGAGGCTGGAGCACATCCTGAAGGTGCGCCCGCAACAGCGTCCGGCGGCCCAGGCCCTGAGGTCCAGCCCCGTCCAGCCGACCCGGGCCCAAAAGGCAGTGGGGCTGGCTGGAGTGCAGATGTATGAAGGCGGCACGGGAAGAGGGACATCGGGCACAGGGCCCAGGCACTCCCCAGAAGGCGGCAGGCCCAGGAGCACGTATCAGGCAGACAAGGCTGCCCACGAGCCACATCAAGCCCAGCAGCTCCCACAGCCCTTCCTGCTCCAGAGATGCGTCCTCCAGCCAGGCCTGCAGGGGGCCACTGCGCCCAGACACATGTTCCAAGCCCACGCACCACGTGTGACAGGTGGAGGCTGCGCCAAGACCTCGTGTGGCTATTTTTATCTGGAGGTGAGAAGCCGCGACAGAGGATCAGCACCCGCCGGCAGCGGAGCCCGGGCCCAGCGGAGGGGCCGACCCACAAGCCGGGATGGGCAGCAGGAGAAGGGGCTGATGGGGCTGGGGAAGACGCTGAACACAGTCTCCACATGCCTTACAGAGAGGAGCGGGGAGGTGCGAGCCCAGGGAGGCCAGCAGCCACAAGACAAGCTTGCTGTATGCCAGCGGTGGGCTGCTCCCGGGGCCGCATGGTAGCCCAGAGCCCGGGTTCTGTCAGGTGACCCTGGGCGGCAGTGCAGCCCGTCAGAAGGAGACATCTGTACCCCGAGGCCACTGCTGCTGTGACCCAAGCGGCCGACACCTCTCCATAAGCAGAGCACACCCAGGCACCATGAGGCTCTCCCCGGTGGTGCCTCGGACCTGTTGCAGGGCTCAGTCCCTCCCGTTCAGCAGGCAGGGCTCTCAGAGTGTGAGTGGGGACCAGTACAGTCAGGTAACCTGGGAATTTGCCATAGGGACAATGTTTCAGCCCAACCCCCGCACTCCCAGAGTCACAGCCTCACAGGGAGGGACCACAGCCCTTCACGCCCTTTGGACACGCACCAAGTTCAAGAACCACTGCCACAGAGGTTTAATTTGGAGCCAGACAACAAAGAAGCCAGTCCCAAAGTCACCGCGTTCCCACTCCAAGACAGGAAACAAAGGACTGGCCTGGGACATCAGCAAGGTGTGGGGCAGGAGTCTCTGTTGTCACCCCACAGATCATGGGCTGAGACAACTATGCATGGGGGAGGACAGAAACAAAGAACTGCTCTGGAAAGATAAAACTGACAAAACTTTCACAAAACTCAGTAAACACACACACAGACACACACACACACACACACACCTGACAGAAAATCGGAAACGAAAAAAAGACATTGCAACAGATAACACAGAAATACGAAGGTGCATAAAAAACTACTAGTGACAATTACCAATATGCAGAACAACCTGAAAGAAACAAACTCCTAGAAACACTCAAGCTCTCAAGAATAAAACCATGAAAAGGGATGTGGGCGTGGCTCAGTGGTTAAGCATCTGCCTTCAGCTCAGGTCATGATCCCAGGGTTCTGAGATCAAGACCCGCAACAGACTCCCTGCTCAGCGGGGAGTCTGCTTCTCCTTCTCCCTCTGCCTATTGCTCTGCCTACATGTGCTCTGTCAAATAAATAAAATCTTGGGAAAAAAAAAAAGAAGAAGAAGAAGAAGAAACCAGGAAGAAACAGAAGATCCAAACAAACCAGTAACAAGTAAGAAGGCTGAATTGGTAATAAAAAATCTCCCAACACAGAAAAGCCCAGGACCAGTTGGTTTCACCACTGAATTCTACCAAACATCTATTTATTTATTTATTTATTTTTATTTTTTTTAAGATTTTATTTATTTATTTGACAGATAGATATCACAGGTAGGCAGAGAGGCAGGCAGAGAGAGAGAGGAGGAAGCAGGCTCCCCACCGAGCAGAGAGCCCGATGCGGGGCTCAATCCCAGGACCCCAAGATCATGACCTGAGCTGAAGGCAGACGCTTAACCAACTGAGCCACCCAGGCACCCCTCTGCCAAACATTTAAAGAAGAATTATTACCAATTCTTCTCAAACTCCTCCAAAAAACCAGAGAGAAAGGATCACTTCCAAACTCATCTTATAAGGCCAGCATTAGCCTGATGCCAAAGTCAGGCAAAGATCTTACAAGAAAACCAAACCATAGTCCAGTATCCTGATGAACACAGACGCAAAAATCCTCAAGAAAGTACTAGAAAACCATTTTCCACAGCACATTAATGTGTACGCATGAGTGGCTCTATTGGTTGAACATCGGACTCTTGATTTTTGGCTCAGGTTGTGATCTCCTGGTCATGGAACTGAGAGCCCCAGGTCAGGCTCCGTGCTCAGCACAGAGTTTGCCAAGGATTCTCTCTCTCCCTCTCCCCCTGCCCCTCCCCTCCACATGTGTATGTTTTTAGTCCCAAATAAATAAAATTAAAAAAAAAAAAAAAAAGAGAGAGGGTCACACACCATGACTGAGTGGGATCTATCGCCAGGATGCAAGGATGCACAAATCTGGCAATGGGATGCCCCACATTAATGGGATGGAGGATAAACATCATATGATCATCTCAACAGATGCACAAACAGCACTTGATACAATTTAACATGCTTTAATGATAAAAATCAATTAGATACCAATGCACAGTGCTTCACCATAATAAAGATCACACAGGACAAGCCCACAGCTCACGTCATACTCAGCAATGAGAAGCTAGTGATCTCCCCCTGAGGTCAGGAACAAGACAAGGATGCCCTCTCTCCACTCCTATTTAACATGGTACTAGAAGTCCTAGCCAGAGCAATCAGATAAGAAAAAGAAGTAAGAGACATCCAATTCTGCAGATTAGTAAAAGTGTCCCTGCAGGTGACATGATCTAACGTGTAGCAAACAAGACTCCACCAGAAATCCATTAGAACTCACCAGTGAATTCAGTAGAGTTGTAGGATACAGAATTGACATGCAAAAGTCAGGTGTGTTTCTATGCACTAACAATGAACAATTCAAAAAAGAAAACAATTCTATTGCAACAGCATTAAAAAACCAATAAAACACTTAGAAATAGATCTATGCAAGGAGGTGAAAGATCCGTAGACTGAAAGCTATGACACTGATGAAAGAAACAAAACGAGACACAGATAAATAAAAAGATATTCTTCATGCTTATGAATGGGAAGACATACTACTGTCAAAATGTCCAATTTTATCCAAAGCAAAGTATAGATTCAGTGCAACCCCTACCAAAATTTTTTCACAGGAACAGAAAAATGAATTCTAAATTTTCTATAGAACCGCAAAAAGACTCTGAGTAGCTACAGAAATCTTGAGTAAGGAGAACAAAGCTGGAGGCATCACACTTCCTGATTTCAAACTACCATAAAACGGTTGTAATCTAACCAGCATAACAATCTAAGAACAGACACACACACAAATGGGACAGAACACAGAGCCCAGAAGTAAACCCATGCATATATGCTCAACTAGCACTTGACAAAGGTGCCAACGATTTGCAACAGGGAAAGAACAGGCTCTCAAGGGACCGTGTTAAGAAAACTGGACATCCACATGGAAAACAACGGTAATGGACCCCCAATCTCACACCACACACATAAAATCAACACAGAACAAAGACTTGCAACCAGAAAAATCCTAGAAGAAAACAGGAAGAGCTCATTGACGTTCACCTTGGTGACTGACTTCTTTTAATCTGACGCCTAAAGCACAGGCAACGAAAGCGAAAATAAACTAGTGGGACTACACCCAATTCAAAAGCCAGTGCACAGCACAGGAAACCATCAGCAAAATTCAAGGCAATGGGAGAAAATACAGAACGGGAGGAGATATTTGCAAACCATCTATCGGATGAAGGGTTAACATGTAAGGAACTTGTGCAATCTGAGAGCAAAAAAAAACAAACACCCAACTAAAAGTGGGAAAACAATCAACATAGAAACTTTCCTAGAGGATAGAGACAGCCAACGGGCACATGAGAAGGTGCTCAGCAGCCCTCACCATCAGGGAAACTCACGTGAGGACCACGGTGGGGTCTCACCTCATGCCCGTTCGTGCGGGGATCCCCAACCAGACCCCGGCGCTGAAGGGGATGTACAGTGGCGCGGCCGCCACGGGAAACAGTACAGAGGCTTTTCCAAAGATTAAAAATAGAAATATGACCCATGTGATCCAGTACTCCAACTGCTGGAAGCACGTCCACAGGAAGTAAAGTCACTCCCGCAAATCAGTGCCTGCACTCCGGGTTCCTGACGGGACTGGTCGCAGCAGCCGAGACCCAGGGGCAGGCACAACGCCGGCCAGTGGCCGACAGACGAGGAAGCAAAGAGGCCGTAGCCCCCGCCATCTGTGACAAGATGAACGAACCTGGAGGACATCACACTAAGTGAAAAATACTTAAATCAGAACCAGAAAGAAAAACACTATGAAACCTCACATGCAGAATCTGAAAACGCTGAACTCACAGAAACTAAGAGAAACGACTGCCAGGGGCAGGGGTGGGCGGGCCGGGGAGGTGTGGGCGCATGCGTGCACCCTGCCAGGTGGGAGGCGAACAACACCTGGAGACCTCGAGCACAGCCCGGTGACAGGATCAGAGCATTACACTGCCCCACGTGCCTGAAATGTGCTGACAGCAGATCTTCAATATTCTTGCTACAGGAAAAAACCAGCTGGGCTAGGCCAGATGATGCAGGGGTGACCGGCTGGACTGTGGTGGTCACTGCACCATGGGCACGGACACCCAAACATCACACTGTACCGCTGGATGAATGCAATCTGTATCCGCCACTCCCGCCTCAGGGCAGGTGGGGTGCCGGTCTGCCAAGTCCAGTGTCTGCCCTTCCCCAGGGGTCCAATAGGGCCAGTCCCCAACCCCGGAGGCCAGGGCTCTGCTGATGTGTCCACACAGAGCCTGCCACCAGCCCTACTCCCCCACCTCCTCCCTTGGTCCTGAGCATAAGAGCCCAAGCCTCCACCCAACACCTGTCTCCCGTGGGTCTCCCTGCCCATGCACTCGGAGAGCACTCCCCATAGAGCGGTCCCCGAGCCTGGCTTGTCTCAATGACCCCTTCTCATCTCCCTTTGTCCATCACACAGTGACTACCTTTCAATGCTGTCTACAGATTTTTCACTGTTTTTTGTGTTTTTTTCACAGGATAGTGACCCCAAGTTCTTCGTGCAAGGACAGCAAGTGGCTACTTTCCTAAGTAGGGAAAGTGGGCCCTAGACCTGTTGAACTACCCGGGGCTCCTCCAGAGGCCAAACCAGCCCCGGCCAGGGCAAAAGGACCCGAGCACCGTCATCGGGCTCTCACGAGAATCACTGGAAATTGGGATTTTCCGCATACCTTCATGAAGCCAGTAGCACCATAATCTGTTTTAATTAAATCAGAAAAACAAATCAGGCCGATATGTGGAATCAGGGTGGCGTGAGCTGCATATTTATAGCTCTGTCGACACAGGAAGGTTCGTGACATAGGCTACGAACTTCTGCAGCCGCTTTATTAAGTGGAATAAACAAAATCCATGCAAAACGGCACAAACTTCACCAGAGACACGCTACTGGGATTCTCCCAATCTCAACACTTCCAGCTTGTTCCACTGAAACGTGTCTGCCGGACTCAAAACGTGCTCCACATCAGAACAACCTGATTAAGTTGAAGGAGCGAAAGGCAGCAGCAGCTCGCAAGGAGCAAGGAAGCTTGTCAAACTCCCAGTACCCCCACCTTCCCCGCTAGTGAACAGAGGGTCCCCTGGAGCAGCTCCCTCTGTGCCTGCCCGAGGGCACCTGCCAAGCTGGCTTAGCCCCCCCACCCCACCATGGTGGCTTCACACAAGCAGCAGCATGCCGGGAGTCCCAGGAAGAGTGGGGCTGGAACGGGCATCCTGTAACTACAGCCGGCACCCAAATCCAGGCCTCCTGCCTGTTTTGTCAATAAAGTTTTATGGGCACACACCCATGCCCATGCCTACGCCCCACCATTCACAGAGGGCCCAAAGCTGCTTTCAGCAGCCACACACAGCTGAGCATGTGGCTGCAGAGCCCACAGAACGTAGTGTCTGGTCCTTTATGGGCAAGGCCAACCTACCAACCCAAGTGAGAAGACATAGGAGCTTGGGGTGAGGGACGGGGATGGGTTGAGGGAAGCCATGGCAGAGAATGGGAGGAGGGGAGGGGAAGACATACAGGGCAGCCATGAAGGCAGAACACAAAACAAGGAAGGAAACGAAAGGAAGCAGCAGCAGGTGTCGGGGTGGGGAACAGAGAGATGCACACATCCCGCACCTATCACGCATACCCGACTTCCAGCACGGTCATGTTCTCCCCCTCTGTCCCCCTGGACCCTGCCTTCTAGACAGGCAATCCATCAGGCAGGCGGTAAGCTGCGGAGAGTTAATCCACCTCAGTAATCAGACCCCGAGGGCTGTGGGGGTGTTCTCCCTGCATGCACTTCGTGGCTCCCCATGGCCCCTGAAGGCAACACTGGGGGCTTGCCAGTGAGCACCCGGAGCACCACTGCTGATCCAGGGCCCACATGTGTCCCCCAAGCGATAGGTACATCCATGCAGTGACAGAGGTCTTGCCTAAGAGACACCAAGGAACCTTAACAACCAGGTTCTACGAAGTGACGTAACTTATCACTGTGTGTCCGTATGTAATGCTCAACTAATACACTTCTGACAGGCCTTTCGGGGCAGTGTTGAAAGCTCTTGAGTTCCTAGTACATAAAACATCGCTGCTTAATAACCAAGAACAGGAAACTCTGCCCCAAGCCCTGGAGAGCAGCACCCCGTGGCCTGCAGGGCCCGGGGTCAGCACATGGCCTAGGTGACCCAGAGAGTAGGTTCCAAGCCGGGGTGCCCGCACCTGCTCCTGGCACCAGCGTGCTGCCCCTGCTCCACTCGCTGAGCCATGGGTCTCTCCCAGGGCTGGCTGCCCACTGAGGGTCAGGAAGCAGGCAGAGCCGAGGCCACAGCCCCTCTGCCACCTCCAAGGACCCGGGGCCTCAGCAGAGAGGGGCTGGGGGCTCCTGTCTAGAGCGCAGCCCCACAGCAGAGAGAAGGGGTAAAATAGGCTTCAGAGACCCTGGCTTCAGAGCTGCCCTGCAGTAGACGGTCTGGACCCCAAGCGGGTGTGGTGAGGACACGGGACCCCATGGCAAGACCATGGCAGGCTGGGAGATGGGACGAGGGCAAGTAGGGCTGGGCCCCCCAGGCTGCCACAAAGACAGGGGCTCCATGAGCCTGTGTGGACAGAGTGACCCCACCTGCAGCCTCCCATGCCCACCCACTCTCCGTCCACCAATGGGGACACACGTCTGCAGGACTCAGCTCTGCCAGGCCCATGTCTGGGTTTTGGTGTCCCACCTAGAAGGCAGGCTCTACCACTGCCTCCTGGAGTCCACGAGGCTCCTGAACCTGAGAGACCCCAACTCACAGCCCACGGCCACTACCCCATTCCTTCTGTCCCAGCCATTGGCTCCCAAGGAAGCTGTGCATCAAAGCCCCTGTTTGCTGACTCATGTTGGGGGCGGGGGGACTGCATCCCTAGCCTAAGCCTGGTCCCCCGCCTGGCCAGAACCAAGCACACCAAAATGCCTCCAGAGGTTCTCCTCCGCCCGCTGTGGAGAGAGGGTCTGCACAGTGGCTGGGGATGGGCCCACCTTCAGGGAGGTTGCGGGGATAGGATGCCCACCCATTCAGAGACAGAAGCTCGTCATAGACGGTGATGGCGGGAGGGGCAGAGCTGCCCCACAGCGCTCCCACCTCTCACTGCTGGCGTTACTGGGCAGGCTGATCTTGGTGCCGCTGCTCTGGACACAGCGGGCACGGTCACCTTCACATCCACTTCATCCCTGAGCTCGCCCAACTCTTTCCTGAACCTGGGACCCACCGCCAACCCCCTCTGAATCCCCCCTTTTTTTTTTTCACTGCAAAGGGCTTAGTTCTTAAAGTTGGGCCTCCTTCTCCCTGACTCAGACCTCCTCCTGGATGGTGCTCGGGGGCAGCAGCCTCCCACAGGGGAAGCGGGTAGTCCCGGTGCTGCAGGAGAGCCAGCGTGGTGCCGGGAAGAGAGAAGGTATGGACAGAACCTGGGCCATTCCCTCTAAGGGCTGCACACCCTCCAAGATGCTGACAGAGCCACCCCCGGGCCCACGTGAGACCCCTTTGCGGGGCAGCCTGATGACCTTGCGGGGCCCGTGGAGGGAGCCTGATCTCTGTGCCCCTGCCAGGACCGAGGCTGTGATGCCCGGGAACAAGAAGGACTTTGTGCTTTCCCACCTTTTCTACCTGTCTACCATGTTCTCCTCGTCCTCCACTGACCACAGAGAGGGGCCGTCTATGTCCATGCTACCTGGAGCACTTCTGTGACATCATCGAGTGGGGCTGCCCCTGCTCGGGCTGCCGGAGAACTAGCCAGACTAGCCCAGACAGCATGGGACAGCGTGAGCAAAGTGGGCTCTCTGCGAGGATGACGGACGTCCCCACAAGTGGATGAGCCAGAGCTTCTCGCAGGCCCCTCCCATGCACGCTGCATCCTGATCCCGCACACAACCCCAAGAGCAGAGGCGCCTCGGCTCCAGCAGCCGCCAGCAAAGAACTGAGCTCATCAGGCACACGGTCCTCCGGCAGAATGAGCTCTGTGGATCGCACATGTGGCAGGCCTTGCCATGGGGTCCCTTGTCCTCACTGCACCCCCACACCGCCCCCAGGACGTGTGTCGGATAGCCGCCTGTCAGCCTCCTGGGGAGGACACCCTGCTTCCAGCACAGATGACGAGAGAGGGGCTCAGCAATGACAGTGGGAACAGAGGCTGAGGAAACACTGCCTGTCCCCACCCAAGGCCTGGACACAGGAGCAGGACCCGTGGCTTTGTCTGCTGCCACCTGGTGGGGGCTGGGAGGCGCACAGCTCTCGACACGGGTAGACCCAGGCCTCTGAGCAGGATGGGACTGTTCCAGGTCCAACTCCGGGGATGCGCTGACCCAACCACGGCCTCCACACTCCAAAGGCTGGGGTCTGTTTGGGGGGCAGGGGGAAGTGCCTGCTGATCACTAATACCTGAGTAAGCTTCACTTCACCTGCTTGCTGATGCTCCAGAAAGGCCAGGGGACAGTAACCGGTGGGCCCAACTCAGGAACACCTGGCTGCCAGTCTCCCTATGCTCGGTCCACCCTGCAGGCAGCAACCTGGGCCCGGTGTGGGGGGGGGTGCTCCTGTGGAGGCTAACAGAGCCTGTTGTAGATGACAGGGTGTGGAGGGCACGTGGAGAAGGACCAGACAGGATGCTTTGCTGGGAGGACCAGGGCCTCTGTTCTAGCAGGCAGGACAGCGAGCAGAGCCAGTGAATGGGCTCTGAGGCTGCGTCTCAGGGTCAGCACCCAGCCTCAAAGACAGGGGATCCCAGGAAGCCGGAGTTATGCACTGGGGAGTCTCTTTCCCAATGCAGATCTGGGTCACTGGGGCCTGGGAGAAGGGCAGGAAGTCAACAAGGGGCTCGCCTGCTTCTGGAGGGGCCCAGCCGTGCCCACATCCAGAAGCAAAGACGACAGTGACCAGGACAGAGAGGAACAGACCGTGGTGGTGGTGACGCTGGCCGAGCCTGGGCATCCTCCACGTGTCTGGACTCGCCCAGGACTCCAGAGGTGGGTGGATGGGAAGGCTGGGTGATGCCCTACTCCACTGCTGACCACAGTTAAGGGGGAGGAGAGAGTTAGGGACCTTCTCTTCTGAGACTGGGCCAGTCCTGAGCAAGGAGGCAGGACTCCAGGAGGGGAAGACTAGGAGGCGAGTGGGGCCCATGGCAGGGAGCTGAGACAAAGCCGGTGCCCATCTGTCCGCCAAAGCCTCTGCTAAAAGCCGTTGGTGGGAGGGGCGAGCCCATGTTGGAAGCCTCAGGGCCGGGGGCCGGATGTGCAGGCCCAGCGAGCTAAGACGGGGTGACCACGCCGGTCAGTGACAGCCCCTCCTCACCCGACATACACAAAACTCAAACAGATGGCACCGGAGGTACCAGATCTGTCAGCCTCGTAATTAACTGATTAGGGCGCACAGGGCGCACACAGACAGGAGGAATCTCTCAATGAAAAAAATGCCAGGGACGACTGAAGGTGTCAGGGAGCCTTCCCTGCAAATCTCTCTTCATTAATGTTTCATGTGGAGCCAAATGTGTCATAATAAAATGGCTATTAATGCACTTATATTTATGATGACTCCCTCAGCACGGCTGGAGCTAACCTTTCCAATCAGAACTGAAGGTCTGTTTGTGACACTGTACCAGCAGCGGTCCCCTGGTGGGCCACCCTCTCCCAGGCCACCAGGTCGCAAGCGGGGCCGGCATGCGGGAGCCAGTCGGGTGGCTGGCCCTGCGCCCACCACACACTCACCTCCATCTCCGAGTTGTGCGCGTGCACCTTCTGCACCATGTCCTCGGCCTCACGCATGCGACGCGTCAGCTGGGGTGAGTACTCGGCTGCAGTCAGCTCGCTGTCGTAGGAACCCAGGATGGCGCGCATGCCGTCCCGCTCCTGTGGGCACAGAGGGCAGGGGGTCAGGATCCTCGAGAAGTTCAGGACTGTTTAGATTCGCAATGGCCTGACAGAGCCCAGCCAGGCCA
This sequence comes from Lontra canadensis, assembly GCF_010015895.1. Classification (NCBI taxonomy): domain Eukaryota; kingdom Metazoa; phylum Chordata; class Mammalia; order Carnivora; family Mustelidae; genus Lontra; species Lontra canadensis. The sequence goes on along the minus strand of NW_022631039.1, from coordinate 14,042,702 downwards.
CCATAGGGCCCCCAGTTGCTCCAAACCAGCAGCCTGGGTGTGACCAGGGTCCAGCCGTGATCCAGGTACTCCCCACAATGGCCTGGCCTTGAGCTGCAGGTGAGTGGAGACCTGGGAGGCCAGAGACCCCTCCCTGAGCCTGCTGACGCCCCCAGCTGTGCAGAAGCCCTCTACTCCATTCCAGCAGGCACACCCAGGTTTCATAGTGGGAGGACCAAGCCACAGAGCAGCGTGCCCAGTGGGGCCCTGCAAGAACACCTGCTGAGGCTGTGTGTGCGCCAGAGTCGGGGCCCTGGGAGAGGTGCATGGCTTCTCCCACCCACAACTGCAAGATGCCTTCCCCAGGTGTTGACGGAGGGAGACAAGCTTCTGGAGGCCAACCAAGAAAGGCAGCAGGGACCTAAGGTCCCTGGGTGCAGCAACCGAGAGGGTCTGGAGGGCCTGCACAAAGGGCGCCCATGCCAGGAGAGGAGCTGCTGTCTCCCCTGTGAGCTGCCCACCACCCTTTCTCACTCCCTATGGGCCTGGATTCTTCCTCAGCCTGAGCTGGGGATAGGCACCCCATTTGTCTCCGTGCTGTCACCTGGGAAGCCCACGTGGAGAAAATCAAGTCATCGTGCAGAAGCCCAGGTGCTCTGAGCATGCTTCTCATACCCTCGTGCATGCGAACATCCTGGGGGGTGGGGGGAGGTCAGCTTAGTCTCCACAGGTCTGGTGGGGCCTGAGAGTCAGTTCTACAAACAGGCGCCCAGAGAGGCTGATGCTGCAGAATGCAGGACACAGAGCTCCGTGGCCTCTGCCTGGGGTTGGTTTGTCCCAGCTCTACTGGGCCAGCTGGGCACCCGAGGCCCGAGCACTCACCCCTATCCTCAGTTCCCAGACTAGTGGGGTAAGCTGCCGGTCTCAAAGGGCGGGTGGGAGGATCGATGCCGTCACAGACGCTGCATCTGCGCACTGCCCTATAAGTGAGGCCCAGTGATCTCATCCATGCTGGCAAACAGACTTCCATGGGTTCACAGGCATGTCCCGCGCCAGCCGTGGCACTGCCTCGGTCCCTCGAGGCCCCAGCCCCTCCCATCCGGACACGCTACCCGGACAGCCGGTACCAGCCCAGGCTCAAAGGCGCATTCATGGACCGGCAACAGCCCCTGACTTAGCGTCCTCTTGGTGGGAGAGGCCCTCCTTCTTGGGTAGGACTGGAGGAGGGGCAGAGCTCACAAGCCTCACGCCCGCTCATCACTCCAGCGTGGACTCCACAATTAGCCGATGACAAGAAATTCAATAAGTGAGAAATTAAAGTTACAAATCCACCTGGCACTGGTCGCACATCTGTGGGAAATCTGTTTCCAAAGGAAGGTTTATGGAGCATCCTCATTTCATTGGAACGCTCTATCTTGGTATTGACTTTTTCAGTTGGAGCTACCAGAGCGCCGCTGGCCCAGAGGGCGGGGGGCGGTGTGGGGGGCTTCCCTTCAAGAACAAGCTGCAGTCATCTCCTCCGCTGACCCCCTCCACCCCCCAACACTGCCCTTCCGCAAGAGGCTCTTCTATCACGTCCCCAGGGGAGCCGAGGATGGAAGGAGGAGTGCGTGAACTAGCAGATTCGTTGTCTGTCGTACCTGTTCAAGATATTGTTTTGTCATTACTAGTAAAGGACCAAGAAATATGCCGGTTTGATTTGATAATGACTTTTTAATGAGTGATTCCACTTGTGGTGAAGTTTGCTTCGTTTCCACTTGAGCAAATGCGGGTGATTAATCCCTGAACAAACACATCCGGTCAGGGCCGTGGAAGCCGTGGAGACGCGCCCGGGTACAAACTGAGAGATCGCTGCCGCCAAGCCCTGCGAAGGCTGCACATCCACCTCCCCCCGCCCCACCCCAGGCCCCAGCGTGTGCTGGGTGTGTGAGCAAACCAGCCAGCAGCTGCAGGCACGACCATGTCTGGCTCACAGGGGCAGAGGCTCTGCCTCCTCTGGTGCTGCTGAGCCACGGCAGGGACAGAGCCCAGAGGTGACATGCTACTCTCACAGCTGGCAAGGTGGCCCTGACCAGTGTCCGGATGAGCTGCGACTCCCAGGTTCCTGAAGAACAGGCCCGTCCTACTCCGTGCACTCCCCTGCACCAAAATACCCCAGCCCATGGTCCTAAGGAATGTGGTCTCTCACACGTGCGCCCCCCTCTCATGTAAATGGACCCTAAGCCCCCCCCGCCCCCACCGCTCTCCTCCTGAGTCCAGAGGGAGTGGGCAGCCCTGGAGTCCGGGGCAGGAGCTCCCTGGGGTGGAATGGAATTAGTACCCCACGTAGGGGAGAAGCAAAAAATGTGGTGCCTGAACAGGAGGGAAGATCAGAGAACCAGAACCGAAAAGTCAGTCTCCCCAGTGGGCAATCTTTAGAACGAAACAGACGGTGGCACACGCTCATAGGCACACCAGCACCGCCTGTGGGCGGACAACCACACGGCAGCTCAAGGCCGCAGGTGCGTGTAGGCACGTGACAGGAGGGAACAGAGATCCTGGCTAGAAAAGCAGACCCTCACTCCAAGCGTCAAACCAGTTCCAAAGACAAAGTTCTAAGGATCGTAAGGTCATAGTAAAATGAAATAAAAATAAAACTAGATCACAGAGCAGAGCACAACTGAAAACAGAACCGCAAACACAAGAACGAGGAGGATGAAACCCACAGCATCAGGTAATAGAACCACCAGAAGCGGAAGAAAAGGTTCACAGGGTGTGTTTCAAACAATAAAGGGATTTACCGTATCAGCAAGAAACAATAAGTTTAGAACAAAGACAAAAAGCAGACTAAATGAAGCTCAACAAGGTGAACAAACAATCAAACACTTAAGTAGGTAACACAGCAATGGGGGCTGTGGCTAAAGAGACACTCGGGGCTACAGAAGAGAACATGAAGGGACAAGCCGGACAGATGGGAGCCAGCTGCCGAGGGCCCCGGCAGAACAGGGGAGGGCAGGGTTTCCATCAACATTTGGGAGGAAGGGCAGGAAGGACAGGAGGGTAACCACCCAGCTCAAGTAACTTCCAGAAGTGACCACGAGCCCCAGCCTCAGCTGCAGCAGCCCGCAGCCCGTCCAGAGCAGGAGAGCCTGGCCGAGGCCCCAAAAGCCTGTCACGGGGAGGGTGGGAAAATGCTGCGGCAACAGGGCGGCTGGGGTAGAGGAAGCAACAGCTTCCCCAGAGGAGGCCACGCAGGACGGATCCCAGGACGCAGGCAACCGTGACTGCGTGAGGTCACCAGGTGCCCAGACTCTCCGGGTGGGACAGGGCGCATGAACGCAGCTCCTGGCCCGCCAACGAGGAAGGCGCAGCGGCGACACTAGACACTTAAATAGCTGAGACGCTGAGGCCACGGAGGAGGTGGGGAAGGAGTGGCACGCGCACGGGACAGGGCACAGGCGCACGCGCATGCGCACACACTCTCCGGAAGCTCAGCCAGACCCCTGGCCGCCTTCATATGGGTGAACAGGGCAAGGCAGGTAGAGGTGTGCTGCTCACTGTGCACCTGTTCATAACTTCTCAACTTTGTGATGTGGAGGTACCAGCCAGCGACGTACAAATCAGAAACAGAAATTCAGGAAACAAAGAACTAATATAAAATATAATAAAAGCCTTTAAGGGAGGCCTGGGGCCTTAAATTGTTCCAACAGGGATAAAGATATCATTAAGCACCTGCTACGTTAAATACGCCCGGGAACCTCTAAAAGAGGAGACATGGAGAAAAATATGAGAGAGAAAAACGATGCAAGAAAAAATTCAGCAGGAAGTCTATAACTTTAGTGTCTGCATTAGCAACCCTGAAAACTAATGAGCCAACCCATCAACACAAAAATAAGAGAAAGGATAAAACAACACAGGAACAGAGTGGAAGGATGAAAACGGGCATAGAAGAGGCAGAGGAAACAAAGACACAGCATGTGGCAATAGCCACTTCCCAAACTGAAATTAAGAGAGAGAGAAATAAAGAGAAAAGCAGAGCATCTCAGAATAAGGGGCAGTTACGAAAGGGGTAGGAGCTGCACTGAGACGCCAGTGGCCGAGCAAAGACTTCGCCATCAGGGGAGATCTTTCAAACCTCAGATCCAGCGAGCTCAGAGAACCTCAAGCAAGATCAATACCACAGAATCTACACTCTGGCACCTCCTGTGCAAACTTCAGGAAACCAAAGACAGAGAAACCCCAACAGAGTGAGGCGGCACGTGAGTACAAGAGGGAGTGAAAACGTCCAAGCGCTGAGAGGAAAATGCTGGGTGAAACAGAAGAGGAAATACAGACATCCTCAAACGGAAACAGCACGTGGGAGCATTCTCCGGAGAGGAGCAGTCGGTAGCAGTCAGAAGCTTGATCTACAGAAAGAAAGCGCGAGCTTCAGGGAAGGGGCTAGTGACGCCAAACCAGTGTCTCCCTTCTTCAGTCTGCACTGATCGCACAGAAAACGCTCACAGGGACGGGCCACCATGCCTCAGTGGGGAGGTGAGTCAGTGGTAGTGTGGCAAAAAGGGACAGAGGGAGGGCCTGGGGGTGCAGTGGAGTCAGGCTCCTGCACGCCCTGGGAAGAGGGACAGCGCTGCTTCAAAATGGGCTCTGACTGGGATACAACCGCACACTCAAGGACCACCGTGAGGACACATCACTTAAGAACTGTAATTCGTGAGTTAACAGAGAAAAAGAAAGAAATGGAGTCCTATAAGACGCTCCTGAAAACCAAACCAGGCAGATCAATAGGGAAGAATGAAAAAGAGCCAAGAACAAGTGTCCACACAGAAAATGGCAACAAACTTCACGGCTGCCGAACAACTGGATCAGTATCACTGTGAGTGACTGAGACACGCTAACTGAAAGATAAGTTCAACGCGGAGTAAAAAAAAGAAAGAAAGAAAAGGACCCAATTATATGTCTATAAAAAACCCACTTTACAAACACAGACATAAAAGTTAAGGGGTGGAGAAGGATACATTGCGCTAACCTCAATCAAAAGACAATGAAGCGGACGAAGTAAATTTATTAATCTCAGGCAAAGCAGACTTCAGGAAAAAGAAATATCTATCAGAGATAAGAGGGGCATGCCATGGGGCGCATGGATGGCTCAGTGGGTTAAGCCTCTGCCTTCCACTCAGGTCATGATCTCAGGGTCCTGGGATCGAGCCCCACATGGGGCACTCTGCTCAGCAGGGAGCCTGCTTCCCCCTCTCTCTCTCTGCCTGCCTCTCTGCCTACTTGTGATCTCTGTCAAATAAATAAATAAAAATCTTAAAAAAAAAGAAAGAAAGAAAGAAAGAAAGAAAAGAAGAGGGGCATGTCATAATGATAAAGGGGTCAGTATTCCCAAAAAGACATACCAGTCCTAAACACACATGCACCTCACAAGAGAGGGTTGAAATCCGTGAAGCAAGACTGATAAAGCAGCAAGGAGAAACAGACGTATCTCCTAGTGTAGCTGGAGACTTCCACACCCTCTATCAGTAATTGACAGATCCAGCAGGCAGAAAATCAGTAAGGATATAGTTGCACCAAATAGCACCATCAATCAAAGGGATCTAATTGACATTGATAAAATACTTCACCCGCCACCAGCAGGACACACATTCTTCTCCGGCTCGCATAGAACATTCACCCGAGCCAGACCACGTTCTGGGCCATAAAACACACCTGGACACACTTAAAAGAATAGAAATCATACTGAGTAAGCTTTCAGAGCACTTTGGAATTAAAATGGAAGTCAATAACAGGAAGATAGCTGAAAAACCCCAAACTATTTAGAGATTAAACAACACTTCTAAAAAACACATGGGTCACAGAAGTCTTAAGAGAAACAGAACAGTATTTTTAACTAAATGAAATGAAACTTAACACAATATGCAGCAGGGTTTAGAGGGCACAGGCAGCACCAAATGCGTATTTTAGTTTAGGAAAGAAATTGAAATCAATCATCTAAGCTCCCATCTTAGAAAACTGAAGAAAGAAGAGCACTGTAAGCCTAAAGCAAAAGAAAAGAAGTAATAAAAATTAGAACGGAAATCAATGAAATTGGAAACAGGAAATCAATCGAGAGAAATCAACAAAACCAATGTCTAGCTGACTGACCGAGATTAAACAACAGGGAGAAGACAGAAAACACTAATATCAGATGTGAGAGAAGGTCATCACTACTAATCGCGGGGATATGAAGAAGAATAGAAGTATTATGAACAGACCCATGCCCAGAAGCTTGGTAACTTACATGAAATGGACCAATTCCTCGAAAGGCACAAACTACCACAATTTGCAAGAAGAGAAGGAGAAAATCTGAGTCGGCTTATATCTATTGAAAGAAGTTGAATTAATAATAACCTTCTTAAAAACAAGGCACCAGACTCAGATGGTTCCACTTGGGAATTCCACCAAATATTTAAGCATGAAATTGTACCAATTCCCTAAAATCTTTTGCAGAAAACAGAAGCAGTCATACATACATGTTTGTGTATAATACTATAATGGTCCACACATGACATGTACTTGCAAAACCCACAGACCCACACAAGAGCAGACCTTAAAGCACAGATGTTAGTTAGTGGTCCTGTGCCCAAACTAGTGCACTCAATCCTGACAGCCATGGCCACGGAACATGCGGGATGTTAGGTCAAATGGTGGGATGCAGGAAAGAATACAGGGGCTCTGTACCATCGCCTCCATTTTCCTATAAACCCAAAACTGTCCCAAAAGCAAAGTTTATTAATGAAAATATAATTCTAGATATAGTAGAATATTTATATCCCTTCTTAAAATAAAACAGAAAACAAAGACACCCACAAAGAGCTGGAGAGGAGACAGCGGGCAAGGGACTGGGCGCAGGAAGGAGGTGGCTTGCTCCTGTGCTCACTCGGTCCGAGTCAAAAGACACAAAAGTCCAGGCTCAATGGGGGCAGCTGCAAGGCACCGACCGAGAATTCCATACCCAACAAAAATATTCTTCAGAAGTCAAACTGTAAGGAACACATTTTCACACTGGGAAAAACTGAATTAATTGCTCAGCATCAGAGCCACACCGAAGGGCATTTTGCGAGCAGAAGAAAATGATCCCAAGGAAATGATCCCAGGTGGATGCCCAGGGATGCAGGTGGTAATGAAAAAAAATAAAAAGGGTGAGAAACATACATCTATATGAACATACAAGACAACAGTAACTAACTGGACTGCTACATGCAAAACAATGAAACTGGTCCACTTTCTTACAGCATATACAACACCCTCAACATGGATGAGAGGCCTAAATATGAAACTGGAAACCATTAAAATCCTAGAAGAGAACACAGGCATGGCCGTGGCAACATTTTACTAGATAAGTCTCCCGAGGCAGGGGAGAGAAAAGTAAAAATAAACTACTGAGACTTCATCAAAATAAAAAGCTTCCGCACAGCGAAGAAAACCATCAACAAAACTAAAAGGCAACCTACTGAATGGGGGAAGATATTTTCAAATCACATCTCTGATAAAGGGTTAGTATCCAAAATACAAAGAAGTTACAAAACTCAACACCCAAAAAACAAATAATCCAGTTGAAAAGGGGGCAGCAGATGTGAACAGACATTCTCCAAAGAGGTTAACCAGAGGGCCAGCAGCCACATGGGAAGAGGCTCGACATCACTCATCCTCAGGGACATGTGAGTCAAAACCACCAGGAGGTACCACTTCACACCTGTCACAGCGGCGAAAATCAACAACAGAAGCAACGACGGGTGTCAGCAAGGGTGTGGAGAGAAAGGATCCCCCATGCGATGTTGCTGGGGATGCAAGCTGGTGCAGCCACTCTGGAAACCGAATGGAGGTTCCTCAGAAAGTTAAAAATAGAACAATCTTATGATCTAAAAATTGCACTACTAGATATTTACCCAAAAAATATGAAATCACTAATTAGAAAAAATACATGCACCCCTGTGTTTATCGCAACATTATGCATAATAGCCAAACTATGGGAGCAGCCCAAGAGTCCACTGATCGATAAATGGAAAAAGAAGCTGTGATATATATATTCATTCTATACTGAGGAGTATTATTCAGCCAGGAAAAGAATGAAATCATGCCATTTGCAATGACATGGATGGTCCTGGAGAGTATAAGGCTAAGCGAAATAAGTCAGAGAAAGACAAATCTGTGATTTCACTCGTACGTGGAATTTAAGAAATAAATGAGCAAAAGAAAAAAAAGAGACAGACCAAAAAGCAGACTCTCAACTATAGAGAACACACCGATGGTCACTAGGTGGGGCGGAGACAGGTGGTGGGGACTAAGGGTGCGCTTGTGGAGATGAGCACTGGGTGTCGTATGGAAGCGATGACTTGGCTCTATTGTACACCTGACACTAAACATAATACAGTGTGGTAACTATCCTGGAATTCTCGTTTTAAAAAAATATAATGATGGTATGTTTTCAGCTACAGGTGTGTGTGTGTGTGTGTGTGTGTTGTGTAAAGTGCTCAACAAGAACAGTCTGTAAATGGACAAAAGCTCAATAGATACCGTGTTTTAAGGTCCTTTGAATCATCTAGAAGAGAAAGAAGTATTTATTTTTTATGAGACTTTGAAAGTCTGCTGTAATCACCATAACAGGCACTAAAAAATTGCATTAAAGCATAACGACAAGATGATGAGGGGGAAATGGTTAGTCTATAACAAAGTATTAAAAACAAACAAAAAAGAACATGAGCAAAAGGCAGGTAGTGAGGTGGTTAGTCTAATAGCACGTTTATCCAGCGCCTGGGTGGCGCTGTCAGGCGAGCCTCCCGACTCTCGATTTTGGCTCAGGTTGTGCTTTCAGGGTTGAGAGATCGAGCCCTATGTGGGGCTCAGCACCCAGCGGGGCGTTTGCTTGGGATTCTCTCTCCCTCTGACCCTCCCTCTGCCCCCACTCACTTGCCCAAGTGCACTCTCTCTCTAAAATAAATAATTCTTTGAAAAAAAAAAGGGAAATTAATTACTAATTGCAACTAAATTAAATATTTCAATTTTAAAAAAACAAAGATTTTCAGACTGTATAAAACTACAAAATCTATCTCTAACCTGTGTAGGAGCGACATCATAATAAAATAATGAGGAAACAATCATAACAAAACTTGAGAAAGTAAAAGGCACAAAGGCTATATTAAAAGGAAGCTGATAACATCTGTATTAATATCACACAAAGGAGATTCAAAGATCAAAAGAAATTATAAAGTCTATTTCATGATAATAAAAGGCTAAATGGACCAGGAAGATAATTATTTTCAGTCTATATGGGCCTAATAAAGATATGCTGCCATAATTGACAAAATTAAAGGGAGAAATAGGCAAACTTACAGTGAAGCTGGGAAATTCCAATGGTGGTCTCTCAGGATTGAAAAAAAAGGGAGAAACATCACTGAGGACATGGAAAATCTTACAGTATGATTAACAACTGATATGCAGAGACTTAAAAGACACCGCATTCAACAACACAGACCGCACGTGATTCTGATGGGTGCATGGACCATTTACAAACATCGGCTCCCTAGGGGATCATACAACACATCCCAGAGTGTGGTCTTTAACACAATGAAACTAAGCTATAAATAAATAATTTGGTGATCACAAAATGTTGGAAATTAAATCTACTTCTAAATAACCTTGTAGTCAAAATAAAAATCACACTAAACTGGTATTTTGAAATGAATGATAAGAAAAATATAACGTATCTTAACTACAGCATGCATCTATGTTTACAGCCTGAAAGGCACAAGAGGGAAAAAAACAATCATCAAGTAGCTCAAAAGTTAGAACAACAAATTAAAAAGGAAAAGGGAAAAGTATACAAATAGAAGTTAATGAGGCAGAATACATGTGGTACAGAATCAAGAACGCCAGAAGCCAGTTCATTCAAGTGAGCAGTAAGACCGACAAACTCTTTGTGAGACAGTTCGAGAGAGCAAGCACTTACACAACCAAACAGCCAGACTGAAAAAGAAGACACAGCTGCAGGTCATCAAGATGAATGATCATCCATAAAGAAAATCCAAACGACTTTGAACTTACTAAAAGAAATCAAAGCCCCAATTTAAAATCTTCCCAACAAGAAAATCCCACAGGCACAGATCTCTTCACTAGTGAAATCTACCCAACCCTTAAAGAAGATATACCCTGATCTCACAAACGCCATCACAGAGAAGAGAAAAAAAGAATCCCTGACTCATTTTATCAAGCCAGAAAAATCTATGACATCAAAACCTGATAAGGAATTTGGAAGAAATGAGAATTAGTTGTCAAAATCTCATAAACACAGAGGCAAAAATCCCTATCTGACTTACTAGCAAATCAAACTAGGCATTACTCAGGAAGGAAAACCATACATAGGTTTGCTTATTCCTGAAATGCCAGCTCGGTTTAACATTTGAAAATCAATTAATTTGATTTTCCACATTAACGGAGTAAAGAAAAATCATATGATCATCACAGTACATGCAGAAAAAGCATTTGATAAAAATTCAACATCTATTCATGGTGAAGACAATAAACAAAAATGCTCTTAGTAAATGAGAACTGTAAGGGAATTTCACCACAGTCTGCAACAGGGAAAAGTGTGAACATATTTCCTTCTGACACACCTGTTACCAAAGCACTTCTGTTTGAAACAGTACTGGAGATCCTGAGCAGCAGCAGGAGGGGAGAATGGCCATAAAGGTACAAGGAAGTAAAAACTATTATGAGTAGATGACACACTGTGAACACAGAAAATCCAATGGAATCCACAAATAGCTTATTAAAAAAAAGTTTAGAATGTTGCTGGATCAAACTCAATAATCAAAGTTTAATTATATTTCTCTGTGCCAGCAAAAAATTGTTAGAAAAATAAACTTTAGAGAAGATGCCATTTATAATAACACACAAAACAAAAACACACAAAAAACAAATCTACGAGAGGTCTACTAGAAAGCCCTATAAAACACTGAGAGGAAAAAGAGATGACCTAAAAAGCACAGAAGCATACATACCATGTTCATGGATCAGATGCACCCTTACCAAGATGGTGCTACACCTCCAACAGAGATCTCAGCAGGCTTACTGACTTCTAAACCCCACATGAAAACATAAAGGGTCACCACCAGCCAAGGCAGCCAGGGAGGAAGGACTGGCTCTATCAGGTAACAGGGCTGAGCAGAGTCCCAGGGATGGAGGCAGTGTGGTCTGGGGAAAAAGAGAGAGAAACAGACTGGTGCATAGGGGGACCCTGGTTTTACCACATAAGCAGCTCAGTGGGGCGGTGAGAAAGGAAGCGTTTCATAAGTCAAGTTGACAGGACATAGTTGCAGGGGAGATGGGGGGAGCTCGCCATGACACAGTCAAGCTTTGTGCTCTGAGCCCTCAGGGTGGAAAGGCCAAGCGGAAAAGAAGATAATACTGACACATACATCAGTGACCATGGGGCAGGTGAGGGTTCCCTAGAGAGGACATGGGAAATGATAACCAACAAGGAATTTTCACACGATAAATTAGACTGCATTATAGTTTGGATCTTTTAAGTCGGAGAGAGTGAAAACCAGCTACAGGCAGAAGGCATCTGCGTGCAAACACCTGACTAAAGGCCAGCATGCAGAAAGCATGAGGAATTCTTACTGATCGTAAAGAGAACAGCAGATGAGAGAAAACTAGACAGTGGGTGTGCCGGGGGCCTCACTAGAGGGGCCTCCACCCGCCGGGAGGCACATGAAGAGGTGCCCGCCCCCGTCCACACCCTGGGAAATAAACGCAAACTGGAGACACAGGCAGACCCACCACCCACACTGACACGCAGCTGCCTAGCTGAACGCTCCAGTGAGAGCAGGCTCTGAGGCTACAGGAGTGCTCGCTCACTGCCAGCAGGTGTGCACCCCATCACACGCACAGAAGTGGACCCCTCCCGTGCCCCACGTCACGTGCCCGTGGCGGAGCAGCTCACTCCTGGGTGCTCAGGCACCAATTCAGATCTAAGTGCACCAAAAGACAAGTGGAGAACGTTCACACCAACACTGTTCACCCTCACCCAGAAGCGGAGAAACTCAAAATTATACACGAATGCGTGCATGAAAAAGCATAATGTGGTCCACTCAGAGAACAGAAAGAAGTAACTGCCCACAGAAACCTGATTTTGAGCATGAGAAAGCAAATACAAAAGATTACATGTTGTAGGATTCCATTTACATAAAACTTAAAAACAGGGAAGGGGGTGCGCAGTGTTCACAGCAGAAAGGCATCGCCTTGTGCGGTGTCATGGGAAAGAGGGGCATCCGGGGTGCCAATGATGGCACTAGCTGTCCATCTGGGAGCTGAGCACAAGGGACTGGATTTCCTGTGACTCACAGGCTCGTCCTCTTAGGACAGCTCTTGATGTACGTGTGCTGCAGGCCAGTGCAAAGCTGAAACAAATAAATAGTAAACAAACAAGATTCTGTAGTTTTAAAAGCGTGGCTGTGGCTGTCCAGTCACACCAAAAACAGCTCATCGGAAAGCAATATCGAGACCAGAGACCAACTCCCTGAGGCAGCTTGATCCTCAGTCAGGTGGTGGCATGGCAGGGCTGCCCAAGGGAGTTCTGAAAATCATACTGCACGGTCTGGAAAGGGGGCGCTTGGGGGGCTCTGGGCAAGGATTGCTGAGGGTGAAAACTTCAGAAGGCTGGCCCAGAGCTTGGATGACAATGGAGTGACAGGGTAAGGACCAGTGAAGCATGACAGAGTCAAATGTCCACAAATCGGGAGCAAAGCCCCCCAGAACCAATGCCAGTGGGGGGGGCGGGGGGGGGAGCCCTGCCAGGAGACCCGGGCTGTGTTCCCGAGAATTCAGCCTGGGGTCTCGCAGACAGGGCTTTTCCCCACACTCTCCCAGAGATGCTGGGGGCGGGGGGCGAGGCAGCAAACACGCATCCCCTGTGAGGCCAGCGACATCCTGGTAAGCACAGGGCTCCGGACTGGCTTGTGCAAATGCTGGGCACTGCCAAGCTTCCACAACAGGCAGTGGAACGCTCAAGAAAGCGGCAGAAACTTCGTCTGGGCTTGGTGAGATGCTTCTAAACACACCCATGTCGCCCTGGTGGGTCCGCTAGAAGAGCTGGCCCATGGTCCCACACACCACTGTCCCCTTCTCAACACAAAGGAGCCGAGACCCCACTCCCAGCAGCTTTCCAGGGGCCTCGGGATCTCCTGTGCCCGCAGCCACCACACCTGACAGCAAACACCTGATGACACCTCATTCCCGCCTCTGGGTCCTACCACCTTCTCTGCTGCTGTGACTCTTTGCAGTCTTTCGAGCGGCTCACCTTACCACCCGGAGAGCGAGGCCAAGCACTCCTTCCTACAGGCTGGCGGGCACAGGGCAGGCCTGACACCGGGCAGGTCCACCAGCACCCTCGGGCGTCCCCCCAACAGCAGCAGGAGGCCAGGAGCCCACCCCAGCACGGACCACGGCCCTCCCCAGCCCATCCTCGGCCAGCAACTGTGGCCAGGCAGGGGAAGGGGGAACCTGCTGCTCGTGTCCTCACTGCCAGCCACCTTCCCACAGTCTCAACCTCCCGATGAAAAGCCCTACAACAAAGCAGGAATCAACTGAGATTTCCCAAAGCAATTTTACTGAGATCTCACACTCCCTAATACAAACTGCCATTTCATTTATGGTGGGTATAGGACGCGTCTGTGGCCATCACTCCTGACAGCAGCGCGGTACACGCGTGCGGATGATCCAAGCAGGCAGCCTTGCGTCCGTGCTGTGTGTGTGTGGGGGGGGGCACATGGGTAGAGCGCGAGCTGCCGTGGCCTGGCTCTGGGTCAAGCACCGTTCACTGGAGCTGGGGGGCGGAGGGATGGTCTGATGACTGGGGTCCCAGCCAGCTCGCCGGAGTCAGAGCGGCCCCTCCCTCTCCGAGCCCTGTCCCCGCCACGGCTGTAAAGCAAAAGCTGAACGAGATGGGCCGGCTTTCCCCGCTGGAAGGTTTCGGCATGGGCACCAGAGCCCAGGTGGACCCCCCACGTGCGAGGTGCCCAGCGAGGTGGTGACTGCACGCCATGGCTCACTGGGCCTCTCCTTCACTGTGGGGTGCCCAGCGCCTGGCACAGCGCCCCACAGCTAACAGCCATTCAGTAAATATCCATTCGGCCATCATGCGAGTGAACATGACAGTCCGTCGCGCCATCTTTGGAACAGCCAGGGGAGGCAGGGGCTCACCCTCTCAGGTGAGGAAACAGGCTTATGGAGTTCCTGAACTTGCTCAACGTGACCAGGGTCCTCAGGTGCTCGTGATGGCGCTGAGATCTGAGCCCAGGTTTGCAGGAAGCAGGGGCCGGGGGCTCAGCTGTTGTGCTGAAGGTGGCATGGAACCCAGGATGGAGACACATTTTATAAACCCAGGCTCCATGACAGCTCCTAGCCCACGGCCCTGGGATCACAGAGCATAGGAAGGTAACGGGCAACAGTGACCCCAAGGCCTTCACCACTCACTAAAGCACCAAACCCCGTGCCTCTAGGACACAGGACATGACCCAATTAGTTCTAATTTTAAAAGTCCTTCCTCAAACGAGAAGATCAGACACTAGTCAGGCTTTGTCCTTCCACCTGGCCCTCTCTAAGGAGCTGACCCCAGAGCTCAGGGAGGGGCTCCCCCTGCCAGACCCTCCTTCGGAGCACTGCTCTGCTGACCAGACAGAAATCTAGACAGGGGCTCCGAGCTCAATGACCCATCACTGGGAAGCATCCCCAACAAGACCAAGGGAGGTCACGCTGCTCTGCATCCTCAATTGGAAGTTCACGTCTGGGGCACCTGGGTGGCTCAGTCGGTTAAGCATCTGTCCGGTCCTGCATCGGGCTCTCTGCTCAGTGAAGAGCTCTGCTTCCCCCTTTCCTCCTGGCTCCTCCTGTCTGTCTCTCTCAAATAAATAAAATCTTAGAAAGAAAGTAAGTAAATAAGTTAGCTCGTGTCCAGTGGCATGGATGTCCCCCTGAGCTTAGAGCAGCTCTACAGGAAGCCCTGCTCTCCTAGACCTCAGCCTGGGGGGAGAGTTGGAAGTAAATGCCGAAAAAGCAAGTAGGGCCACGAAGGAGAAAACACGGGGGAGGTGGGGGTGAGGACGCCTAGGCAGGAGGCCGCGGCAGCACACCAGGAACAGAACCAGCTCGGATGGCAGGGTGCATCAGGCAACTCTCCAGAAGGACAGCAAAGGGGCATCGGCTCAGGTGACTGTCCAAGCCCCATCTTCTACCCTGCAGCGCCACTTCCACACGCGGGTTCCTCTCCACCTCTGGGTCCGCGGGATACCCCCACCCCATGCACTGCTCTCTCAGCTTGGCCACGTGGCCTCATGCCATCAGGGTCTCGGCACACGCATGCTGACAGCCCCACAGGCCCAGGACACCAGAAAGCTCACACCCAGATCCACCACCTTCACTCATCCCATAAACACCGCAGGCCACCAACCACCGGGTCCCCAGGACGGAGCAACCAACGAAAAGGCCTGCTTTCAGCTCTTCACACTGCCGCGTCTATGGCAGGTCCTGGACTCCAGGCCCCACATGGCACCAGGGCAGGCGTGAGTGAGTGACTCTGCCAGGGGCCTCGGTTCTGTCAGCCAGGAAACATGAGGAATCTCCTTTCATCGGTTTATGTTTAAGACCAAGTAGGGTCATTTATGTAAAACCCATAATATCAATTTATTCTTACCCCGACCTTCTTGGAGTGTCTTTGCCCATTAAACAGCAAAATACAAGTCTGGGGGGCGCCTGGGTGGCTCAGTGGATTAAGCCGCTGCCTTCGGCTCAGGTCATGATCTCAGTGTCCTGGGATCGAGCCCCACATCGGCCTCTCTGCTCAGCAGGGAGCCTGCTTCCCCCTCTCTCTCTGCCTGACTCTCTGCCTACTTGTGATCTCTGTCAAATAAATAAAATCTTTTAAAAAAAAATACAAGCCTGGTTATTCCCACTGAACCACTGGACTGGGGCCGCTCAGGGTGGGGTGGGGAGAGGGGATGGCCCAGGACGGGGGACCCACTATAGTGGGTGACCCAGGGCAGGGGCCTGCTTGGGTGGGGGGGGAATGTCCCAGGAGAAGGGCGTCCCAGGACAGGGGCCCTGCTGGGGTCGGGGGGTCCATCCACACACTCTGTGGCCCACCATCCGGCCATCATCACAACTTCCTATTTAGGTCAGGACTCTCTGTGCCTCCCTGACCACACGGCGAGCTCCACGGGGTAGGTGAGACATTCATTCTTTGTCTTTCACGGCTGAATTTTCAACACCCAAGACAATACTCAGCAAGGAAAAGATGTTAAAAATATAACTGCTGAACGACTCGCAGTACTTGGTGGAAGGGCTCTGTCGGTGCCTAGTCTCCCAGTGAGTGACCTTCAGGGTCAAGAGCGTGGGGGCCAGCTGCTGGAGGTGGGGGGCCCTGCCTCGATGCCCCTGCAGCAGCTCTGTGAGGTTCACAGGTTAGGAGAGCTGGCGAGCCACTCCTTTGGCCCTCAAGTCTCCAGGACACTCCCAGCCTCTGCGGTAAGGAGGGAACCTCTCCCCATGGCCCCTCTGCCCGTGCCCCCTCTGCCCGTGTCCCCCCTCACCATGCTGCAGTCATGGGCCCCTCCCAGGGTCCCCCAGGCCCGCACTGGCACTCGAGATGGAGGGACCAGCCAGGCCCTGCAGGGCATTCTGGCCTCTGACTTTCTAAATCACACATGATGGCTTCTTGCCACTGGCCTCGAGCAGAGCCAAAGGAGAGGCTGCATCTCCACACTGAGTGTCCCTATTCCAGGTGCTTACAAGGCCGACACTGTTCCCAGCTACAGGCCTGCCCTTCCACCACCCAGGAGGCCCAATGTGGGGCTGGTTCCCGAGGGGATGGCTGTGCCGAGGTCTCTGTGTGCGACTGCCCCTCCAGGCCCACCGGCCAGCGAACAGGGTGGCAGTGCTGGAGGACTCAGGGACAAAAGCTCCTCTCACCCCAACTCAGCTGAGGCTTGGAGAACAAACGGGTCACAGAACAGAGGAGCCCAGCCAGGAGAAAAACAGACTCCCACTTCCCTCAGCAAGGAAAGCAGAAGTGCTCCACGGGACTGGGGACACCAGCCCAGGGACTCACCAGGGACTCAGAGAAGCCAAGGCAGCTGCTCACACTGGCGGCAGCCTCCCGGCTCCATCACCACAGGGCAGAGAAGCCGCTGCACCACAGGCCAGAGCACCCCTGCAGTCCCCCTCATCCCCCGGCTCTCCTCTTCCTGACGACAGGCAGCAGGACAGGCAGGAGGGAGGCCTGCATGGCCAAGTCACAGCCCAGCACGGGGGCAGCTCACCTCCCAGGGGCTTACAGGACCATGACGGGATCTGACTAAAGGCCCCCCTCACCTATATCCCGCGCCAGCGGGCTCCGACTCCTCCAGCAGCAAAGGTCACACGGTTCAAACAGCAATGAGAGCTCGACATGGCACAGACATTTCAAGTGGCCAGCTGACTCTTCAAAGCACGACAGAGCAGCCACAGGGCACTACCGTACAAATCTGACTGCAAAAACCCTTCATTTGCTTGGCCTTCCCTGCTTCTCAGATGCCCTCCCTTTGCAGAGGGACTAGACTCGGGCTGCAAATCTGGCTCTCCCACTTCCTGGCAATGCTTTCTGGCAAGCTACTGAATCCCCGGAAATCTCCTCCCTCCTCTGGAAAACAGTGTCGTCTAAGACGGGAGAGGACTGAATGCAGTCTTGGGCAAGGGCCACAGAAATCCAGTAAGATCCATCTCTCACGCAAAGCAACATGACATGAGCTGCTGATGAGAGTGGCGATGGACACGCCAGCAGCACTGACCCAGGCTCCCAGCAGTGCTCCTCCCCTATAACCAGGAATTCCAGGCTCCGACACACATCTTAAGAAAGGAGTCAGAGGGGCGCCTGGGTAGCTCAGTGGGTTAGGGCCTCTGCCTTCAGCTTGGGTCATGATCTCGGGGTCCTGGGACTGAGCCCCATATTGGGCTCTCTGCTTGGTGGGGAGCCTGGTTCCCCTCTCTCTCTCTGCCTGCCTCTCTGCCTACTTGTGATCTCTGTCTGTCGAAAAAATAAATAAAATCTTAAAAAAAAAAAAAGAAAGAAAGAAAGAAATGAGTCAGAGATGGGGCCACAAGTTACATTCAAGGATGCTGTTCCCACCACCAAAACTAATGAAAAATTAAAAACAGTCTAAATTTCCAATAGTTTTTCAAAAACTGTTTAATGACCAAGCATTTGTCATGATAAATGTTAAGTGACAAACACGGGACACAAACAGGTCTTGTCTGTCCTGATCATGCCCATTCTCCTGATATCTGGAACACCTGCGGGAACACAGCTGATCCCACAGCACCTGGCCCTACGGTCACCAGCCCGTGATGGATGGACAGACAGACGGACAGATGGATGAGTGGACAGATGGATGGGTGCACGGACAGATGGGTAGACAGCGGGATAGAAGTGTGGGTGGATGGACGGATAGATGGAATGACAGACAGGTAGCTGGCTGGATAAACAGATGCATGGGCGGAAGGATGGACAGACGAATGAATGGCTAGATAAAGGGAGAAGGAGGGAGGAAGGAAGAAATGAAGGAAACTTAAAAACATGATTTCAATGCCACCTCTGGGTACAGGAATTAAGGTCTTGTAAAAGGTCTTCTTTATACTTTTTATACTTTTTTGGGAGCATTTGAAAGCTCCCAAATGTGCAGTATTATCATCAAGGACAAAAACCAAAAGAGGCATTCTAGGTTTTAAAAGGGTTCAGGGTTCCAAGGCACCTCTAGACACATCTGCCTGGAGCCCTCACGATGCTGACTGGGGCCACTCCACAGAGGGTCAAAGCCCTGGAGGGGAAAGGTCACAACCCATGCCAGCACCCGAGGGTGGAAATGCCCAGGGACAGAGGAGGAGAGAAGGAATCACAGTAGCTTGGAGTAGCTGGAGAGAGAAGGTCACCTGGGTCCGACCAACTCCAACCCAACGGCCCTCCTGCCGTGTGCAACCGCCTCCTGCCGGAGGACACTGGAGTTCTCTCCACTCGGGGCTGGTCCACATAAAGCTGCCAGGAACAGTCCCATACGTCAGTTTTATTACTTCAGGATAAATGCCCAGAGTGCAAGTGCTGGGCCATCTGGTCACTGCGGTTGAGCTTTCAACAATGGAGACGTTATAACCCAGAGTGCTGTGCCCATTTACGTGCCCGCCAGCACAGCAAGGGATCCAGTTTCTCCGCAGCCTTGCCAGCCTTGTTAACCGTTCGGAGGTGTGCGGCGATCCCTCACTGTGGTTCTCCTTGCATCTCCCTGTCGGCTATCGGTGCTTCTCCTACACCCATCCGCCATCTGTGCGTGCCAGTTTTCTAATTAGATTTTCGCTGCTGTGGAGGGTTCAGGGTTCTTCAGACATAGCCACTAACAGTCCTGGTCAGACACGTGGCTTGCAAACGCGCTGTCTGCACGCCTCTCTGCAGTCCGGACTAGGGTCTCTCACAGCACGGATCATTCAGCCGTTCCAAAGTCCAGTTTATCACTTTTCCTTTTGACGAATCGTGTTTTCGATGGCCCGGTCTAAGAACTCTTTGCCTAGACCCTGAAAATTTTCTTTCTTTCTTTCTTTTTTTTTTTTTTCATAAAAGGCTTGTACTTTTATGTTCCACATTTAATTTTGTGGTTACTTTTTATATGAAGTGTAAGGTTCGATTTTTTGTCTGTGGGTGCCTAAGTGCTCCAGCGAGACCTGCTGAAAGGCCATCTTTCTTTCACCGAACTGCTTCTGCATCTTCCTCAAATATCAGCTGACCCAAAGCAAGCTGAAGAAAGGAAGTAATAAAGATGAGAGCAGAAGTAAGCAAAAAGGAGTGCAGAAAACAACAGAGAAATCAGCAGAGCCAAAAGGTGGCTCTTTAAAGAGATCAGTAAAATCGATGAACCTTTAGCTAGGCCAAGCTGGGAAAAAATACAGAAAAGTTTCAGGTAACTGAAAGAAATGACAGAGGCAGTATCGCTGACCTTACAGAAATAAAAAGAACCATAAAAAAATGCTATCAACAACTAGACACCAAGTCTCCAACAACCTAGTGAAATGGACAAATTCCCACAGACACAAACTACCAAAACTGACTCAGGAAGAAATAAAAAGCCTGTCGTACTGAAGAGACCAGCAACCCCCCCGCAGCTCCCTGTCGTCGCTGGGAGGCCCATCAGCCCTGCCTCTCCTGTCCTGGGGGTGTGGAGGACACCCATGTGAGCATGGGCTTCTGTTCAGATGCCGCTGCCGTGTTTCTGCAGATGCACTGCTCTGTGCGGGGGCACGCTGGCAGGTTCCCACTGCCCGGTCTCCAGGTTCAGGGACACCTCCCACAGCTCCCGCCTTCCACTACTGAGCTCAGCCACCACGGGCTCGTTTGTACTTCCAGCGACGGTCTAACGTGTCCGGCTCCACAGGTGCTCAGGGCCCCTGGTGCTTCCGGGTGACTCCTCCAGCTCCAACCATGGGATAAGACAAAAAAGCAAAACACCGCATGGTGTTTCCTAGGTCCTGAGGTCTCCAGCCACCATCTTCCTGTGTCTTTTATGTTTGTTTTACACATAATGTCCAGGGTTGTTAGTTGTGCTTAGCACGAAGGAGAAGACAGGAATTCTCCATCCTCCTAGACAGCAAAGTGTTAGCCGCTCTCTACAGACATTCAGCAAGCTCGGTGCTGGGCACCGCAGCTGATGCTGCCCTCAGACGCTCGCTCTGGTAACTAGACAGTGTCCAGCATTGCTCAGGCTCTCCAGTGACATTCCCAATGTGTGAATTCAACCAGACGAGGAAGGGCTTTGAAGGCATCTAATTTAGTGATGGACCACGAAACCCTCTCTGCCTGAGGAAGGTAGGACTCCATCAAATGGTACTAACCTCCATGCTGTGAAGATGCCACTGACCACCAAGGCCCCCAAGGGGGAGGGGAAAGCTGGAGGAGAAACTCACTCGCTCTGTTCCAGTGAGGCACGCAGAAAAAAGTCAGGGAGGACGATCCCCCTGTAAAAGGTGTGGTTACGGAAAAAGAAAATGACACACACACACGCCCTCGACAGGAACACCCCCGAGACCTCTGGACGCTGCAGCCCAAGCACGGCCTGCAATGGCAGCCGCGTTCCCTCATCTACCCACACGCATTTCACAGGACCCCCCACGCACCCCACATGGTTTCTCCATCTGGAGAGCTTTACTAAGAGCCAGAAAACACAGCCACCAGCTGGCCCTCTGGGCGGAAAGCCCCTCACCCCGGAAACTGGGCTGCCTGCAAGGACAGAGCTGCACTTGCAAAGTCTGGACTCCACTTTCTGCGTCCTCTTTCTTTATAAAATTGCTTATGCAAAGAGATTGCCATGCATAATGCATTCAATTATGCAGCGTAAGATGCGGCCTTAATGGAGAAAATTCAAGTCAGCCTTGTAGACACTTCAGGAAATATTAAAAAAAAAAAAAGACTGTGCCACTGACTTTCAAATGTGTTTGAATCCGCACACCTCTCACTACCCACAGGGACACAATATAAATCTATAAACGAGCGCTCATCTCATTTCCCACTGTTTTCCTGCATGATGAGGTGCCTGGAGCTGACACCTTCCTCACTCTGGACGGCAGGGCTTGCATTAGCATGTAAATAGCCAGCAGATACACGGAAATGAAAGCAAGGAAGAACTCTTTAATTAACTTTAATCCTCTGAAAAGCCACGCAGCAATCTGCTCTGACAGGAGGCCCTTCGTGGCCCAGGGGGGTCCTGCCAGGACAGCACTGGGGGTGTCTGCAAGGACCCGCCTGCGGAAGGGACACTTGGTATGTGGCCCACAAAAGGCCGAGTCACAGCTGCCCCCTGGAATTTGGGCTGCTCCACCGAGCCCAACTGCCCAGACACAGGGTTCTGGGCCCTGAGGTCTCTCCCAGCACAGTGTGCGGGGTGGTCCCATCGGCCTCGCCAACACACAGCACGCTCACACAGAGACAGTGCTTAGTCCACGTCAGTGGGAACGGACAGCCAACAGGCCCCGGAGAACCTGGCTCCAGACAGGTCCACACACCTCCTTCTGCAGGCAAGAGGGAGGTGGCAGTGGCTTTGAGGCTGTGAAGTCACTGGGTCCAGCTGGGCTCACAGTATGTGGCTCTGCGATTCTGCAGGAGCCTGGGTCACCGCTGGCCACAGTCCGGCAGCAGGGGCTCCAACAACGTGCGAAGGTACAGAGGAAGACAAGGGGTCCAAGGCGGCCAGATGCCATGGGCTGAGCAGAAAGCACATGTCAGGGCAGGCCCAAGAGGATTCGAATTGCAGCAAACGCTGAAGGCAGTCAGGGCCAGTGGCCTGCACGGCTCTAAGGAGGCAGCTGTCGAGCCCTGACACAGGGCTGACCTGCCATCAGAGAAGCCCTGACCATCAGCTCCTCCCATGGCGGCAGAGGGCGTCGGGCCCAGCGGGACCATGTCTGGATCCCACGCAGCACACCCACAGCCATATCCGAACGTCCACACTCACTCTGGGGAGTCATGCCACCTTGACAGGGCTGCAGGTCTGGCCACAGGGCACCACCAAGAAGTCATGTGCTTGGAATGGTTCCCTAAAAACACGAGCACCCCCAAAGAGACTGGTGTACAGTCTGGATTTTACCCACAAGCATTTACAAATGTGGTCTAGAAACAGAGGCAGCCGAGGCAGCAGCCTGGAGATCGGGGCTGACATGGACGCCTGTGCTCCAGACACGACATCCTTGGTGCCCCACAGCCTGCGTGGTGCCCACTTGTCCTGCTCAGTGTCACCAGGTTCCACCAAGAAGAGAAGGCAGTGTGTGCACGGAAGCCACCTGCTTGAGTGACAAGCACAGCAGGGAAGGAGGCTGACAAGCACCACCTCCCGTATCAAAGGCACACGGGTCACCTCCATGTCCCCGATGCAGAGGAGGGAAGTTAAGGGAAGGGGCCATACCCCACGCCCCTCCATCCCACACAGGAAGCAGAAACTCAGGTGGGAGGTCCTATGCCCCAAGCCACACAGAATCTGAGCCCAGGCCTCCGAGCCTGCCTGGTAGCATCGCCGCCTCCACGGCGGGGCCACCAGGAACCAGGGTTGACAGGGAAGGTCACCCACCCCCTGACCTCAGCGCCCCCAGTTTGCACTGCTCTCCACGCCTGGAACTCAGTCCCTGGATGTGGGTCTGGAGTCTGCGGGAGGCATGACCAGGGCTCGGCTCTCCACCCGCACTGCAGTGAGATGGCTACTCTCCCCAGTTATTTCATGCAAAAGGGAAAAGTCCTTTTGAAACACAGGTTCCCAGCCCCTCCAGCCACCAAGCCCTCTCCTTACATATGCCTCTCATTACCGCCCAGCACTTCGCATCAATACGGAGCTGTTCCTCCCGGGGGCTTACAGGTGGCTAAACGAGGCCGGCTTACACGGGAATAAATCACGCTTCTGTAACTAGCAATATTTCTTTAACCGGAGGTTAATAAAAATCACCAGCAAAGCCTAACCAATGGATCTAATTTATTTAGAGACTTTCATAAAGCTGGGGATAAAGCCCTCTGTAAAAGCTTAGTGCAGAGCCCCAAGGGAGCCCCAGAAAAGAGGACGTCCCAGAGTGGGAGCTATAAGCCCCAGAGCAAGGGAAACGGCAACCCAAATTCCTCAAAGGAAGGGGAGGGGAGAGCCAAGTGGGAGACCATGTGTCGCCCCAAGGCTGCCATCCTTGGCCAGACAGACACCCACACACACTCTGCAGGCCGAGCACTCAGCTCTGGGGAGCACAGGACACACAACAGGAAGACAGTCCACTACTCTCCCGGGGGACCCAAGGGAAGACAAAACACCCCCCCAGGAGAGTGCTGCCTGCAGTGTGCAGCACCCCCAGACCACATGCATGAGCCCCCCAAGACCACACTGGATGCATGGGTCCTGCATGGCAGAAAGGAGCTTCAGGGTCAGCTGGCAGGGGGCAGGCTCAGGGCTGGACCTGCGTCCCTGCAGCAGGCAGTCCCCACCTGGCTCTTTGAGGGCTCCAGTCACAGACTCTGCGGCTCTGAATACCCCCAGGGCACCTGGAGGTGGGCGGTCTGCCGGCAAACAGGGCTGTGCTGAGATTCCCCCCTTGCCCACCTGCCCATGCCTTCAGAGTGGGGGGCACTGCCTTTCAAGGACAGCACTCTGCGATGACACAGCTTCTCACAGTCGGTCACCATCTGAAGGCTGCCTGGGCCGGAAAGCTTGTCTTCCTGTGCGCAGCAGGGGGCTGGCCAGCCTCTCCCACCTCCCAGCTCCCATGGGACCCTGCAAACCCCAGAGCAGCAGGAGGTCCTGTCCTCTTTTCCTTGGGCCATCAGAGTGGCTGCTCCGTGAGGGCAGCACCCCGCTTCTTGGCCAGAGGCTTGATGGACAAGGAAAGAAGCTTTAAACACAGTAACGCACACTTGAAACTTCTGGTCTAGAGAAAATAAAAACTTTAGAAGGGGCAAACTCAGGAACTGTCTAAATTCTCCCACATTCTTCCAGAAACCAGGCCCTTTACCTGGAAAGCACATCCATAAGCTATGCAAACATCTCCCAGGCCTGACGTCCCTGACAAGAACTTACACACAACAGACATGACACAGATCCCTGCTTACACAGTGGCCTCACACTCGCCTCTGGCTTCCACTTACATCTACTTACAGGACCCGGTCAGGCAAGGAGTGGGCACCACTGGCCCTTGGTCCGGAAGCTAGTCCTGAGCCCCAGGCAAAAGAGAAGAGAGAGCCTTGCGGAGCCCACGGTCACTCCCTCACAAAGTCCATACTGGACTGTTTCCCCCTGGATTCCCTGGGGACGAAGCCATGCACCGGGCACACCACATGGTCTCTCATGCGAACACGACCTTCCTGCAGGTCCAGAGGAGACTCACAGCCTCGGTGAAGGAGGGGGCCGCCAGTGGGAGAGTCCGCAATCCACCAGAGACCCAAGGGGCCCCCCAAGCTTCTCCTTACTGAGACCACCCTCCTGGGCAGACAGCAGCCAGCACCCCCTCCCCAAGCCCCAGGCACTGCTGGCCAATGTGAGTGCCACTTCTCCCTGTTCTCCAGACTCAGTGTAAGCCGGGAATGACCCATGGCAAAAGCAAGCAACCAGACTTCTGGGAAGGGACCGAGAGATGCCTCTGTCCTGGCCCAGAGCCACAGCATGAGGCCACGGTGGATATCCAGTCCCCCCAGGGTGATACCGCAAGCCCAGAGATGTGGTACACTGTGGGCCTGACTCCGGGGCCATGCCGGGAGCGCCATGGTCTGCAAGAACTCCCTCCCTCCTCCTCGGAGGTTTATCAGGGGCAGTTGGGATCTTTATGGGCAAAGTTAACCAAAAGATTATTGACTCTGAAACACTCTCCCTGCATTTGACTGTTTTCCATTTGATGATGGATGATATTTAATACCTTCCAGTCTGAGTGCACTCTGGGTCTGTAAATACAGATCCCACTTTATTGCTACTTAATAACTATTACGACAGCGAGGGCTAGTCCTCATCTTCTGGGCCTAATGTTCCATGCAGATCTCCTGGGAAAAGTAGCCAACTACATCAAACAGCCAGCTTTCCAGAGAAAACACACATGCACACTCACACGTACATACACACCCACGCATGCACACACAGTGTGCACATAAAATGCACACAGACAACGGCACTCCGTGAACACTCACATACCACATATATGTGCACAGTAACACACACATTCTCACACCCCGGCACACAGAGGTACACACACTCACACACGCAGTCTCTGACACGAGGAAGCAGCAACAGGGACAGGCGGGAAGGAGCTCCCAGCCAGTCTCCCAACTCCGTTCAGGGAAATCTGTCAGCGTGACAGGGGTCAGCTGTCACTACTATTCATTCGGGCCCTACACCGGGTGTCTGCCGTTGGCTTACTGCAACGCAGACACACAGGCATAACCGTCAGCTTAAAGCAGACCGCACGCAGCCCCACACGGAGGGTATGGACGAGTAGCTCACCGTGTCGCGTGCTGAAGCAGCAGCCTGTTCTCACACTGCTGATGCACCATGAGGGGCTGGCCTGGCGGCCGCCGCACCACACAAACCCAGGCAACTCCCCCACCCCACAAGCTCGGCTCTGCCCAGGGCAGGGGCTGTGCGCGCTCCAGCCCCTATGTGCTTCTTAACCACTGAGTGCAGGCATAGCCGAGCTACCATTTGTCAGATTCCCTGCTTCTCTCTCCCGTGTCACCTAGGAAGGTCTCGAGTGATTCCCTGGAGCGGGGTGATTCTGAGAGCAGGGCTGATGGCAAGTGTGTGCTGAACGATCCACTGGCCTGGTGTGAGCACTGGCTCAGGATCACACAAGCCTTCCCCAGCACTCAGATGGTGCTGCCCTGTGCTGGGACGGGTCACAGGTGTGTCCCCACACAGGACAGGAAGTGAGGGTTCCGAGGTGGGGTGTCCTGAGGCAGAAGCCCCAGGCACAGAGTCCCAGAGGTCAGTTACAACTTGGGCTTTCCAAGTCTCAGGCCCAGGCTCTTCCCTCAGAAGGGAGACACTGGGAGCCCAGCTGCCAGGCCCCAGCCCAGGTGCTGACTGCCTTCCTGACACAGCCAAGGACAGGCCTTGGGGGGCCACCCACCCAGGGCAGCCAAGGGCCGGGGTCACACACAGACTCAGTTCCCGGAGAGAGGAGGAGAAAGGGGCAGCCCAGCCGGCCGTGGAAGGAGAACCGTGGTTCCACACCCCCAGCAGTAGGAGTCCCAGGGCAATGTCAGGGACACATGTGCCACACCCTCTCCTTCAGGACAAACCTTGGTTTAAGTCGCACCCACCTCATGGAATACCCAAAAGGCCACTGCAGCCTTGGATTTTGCTACAGCCTGTGGTAAGTTTGCAAGCCAGGAACCACCCTGTGGTGGAGACAGTCTCAAGGAACAGCTGAGTGCCTGGTGTCCCCAGGCCACCTGGAGGCAGCCTGGAGTGAGAAAGTCCCCGCCCCCAGACAGAAGGTACAGGGTCCCTCCCCTACATGGAGGCTGTGGGGAACCCCCCTCCCAGAGTGAGAGCCCGGGGCCCCTCCCACATACTCAGGGCACAGGCACCTTTCCGGACCCCCTCTCTGGGCTGGCACAGGAAGGACAAGTCAAGGGGTAAAAGCCAGCAACAGGGAGATGCCTGGGGGCACCCAGAATGCAGACATGGCCCAGCAGGCTTACAGTCGAGCAGCCCTAGGCCAAGGGCAGCCAGTGGAGGTCAAGGGCATCTGGGCACCCTGAGACCCTCAGCGGGTCCAGCAGCAGCAGGAGATGCAGCTCCTCAGAGCAGTGGCACCTGAGAGGCACCTGGCTGGGAACCATGCTCTGAGTGCCGCCACCACCAATGCCACCACTGTCACCACCGTTACCATCACTGGCAGCTCTGTCTCTGCTCAGGGTCAGGTCATTCAAAGATTGTGATCTCTTCCAAACCAAGTTAAAAAGACAGATCTTCACAGGATGGGAGGGGGTTTTACGGTGTGAACAGGGACACAGGAGTCCAAGGTCTGCCCGTGGCGCTCGGGCCCCTCTGGCCACCAGGGCTGCGTGGGCAGTCCTTCCCTCCACACACGCCCCCCTGTCCCTGTGCTAGTAGGCCTGCATGGGGGTTTCCCAGTGAGGACACTCAGGCTTCTTTGCCAAAAACCCCCTGCTGCAGATGCCTCAGACCCTAGCAGCCGGGATGCTGAGGAGCGGTGGGAGGCACCCACCCCAGGACCTCAGGAAGCAAGACAGAAAATACTTCAATGCTGTACTTCAGAAATTCAACACTCAAGCAAAAATGCCCCATAAACAAAATAGTAAACGTGCAAACGAAGATAGCCCCAGCCCTCTGGCCCCCACTCTGTGGGATGGCTTGGAGTCTGGACCCGTGCAGGACATGGGGATGCAGCCAGCTAGGGCACACAGGCCTCACAAGCGTCACCAGAGAAGCCCTGTGCTAGGAGTGTCTTGAGGGGCCTAGGGGCTGAGGTCTCACCTGCTGGCAGAGAGGCATCTGAGAAACCAAGCCGAGGGTGGAGAACACACCATCCCTGGCCCCCAGCCCTGAGCGCCTTCCACACCGGTGTGGGCCGAGCAGACAGGCACAGGCCATGACCCCAAAAGGGCCAACCTCAAAGGAGGAAGGATCAAAGTGCAGCTACTCGGAGATGGAAGCATGCAGGGGACATGAGAGAGGACGCCGTCCACTTCCCCTTCCGAGAACGTGATAAGCGATGGCAGCGACCGGGCGGCCAGCAGCCCTGTTGGATAGCCGAGGCCCAGCTCCTCCACCACAGTCGGGAAGCCCTCAGGTGGGACCCTGTGGTCACCTCCGTGTAGGGAGCCCGTGACCCAGGGTGTGCACAGGACAATCCAGGAACCTAGGGAAAATGGGAGGTCCTACTCATACTAATTTTTATCACTGATTTTTTAAAACTTTCCACGTAAATGCACTGAGATTCAACTCTTTAGTCCTTCATCACTGACGGTGAGTCACACGCATGCTTCTCAAGTAAACATGCATGTGTCGGCGAACCTTTTACAAGGGCACACAGTCTGTAAATCCAAAAACAGGGAAGAGCCCCAGGTGGCCCGGGGGCCTCAGGTTTGTACTGGGGGCGAGGGTGAGGACAGGACACGGTGCGGCCTGTGGCTATGCTCTGGAGCACAGGGTGGGGACAGCAGGGACCAGGCTAAAACCAAGGCCCCACACACAGGCCACCCCCCGGACCTAGAGGAAGAGGATGCATGTCCAAGCCCTGCATTACCGGCGCACAGCCTCGGCCCTGCCCTGGGCATTGGCCCCCATTACAGCTCATCTTCCTTCCCTCTGCCCCTGGGAGCTACCATTCTTTTAACTTCCACTGTTGGGAGGAAAGACACCATTTTCCAAGTTGCTCATTTGGGTCCTAACCTTCAATACTGACAGGTCTGTATCCACAACGTCGCTGCAAGAGCTCCTGACGCCCGAACAGCCATTGGCGGTGGGCAGACGGGGTGGCCCGGGGGAAGCGGGCCCTCGCTCACACAGGGCACCGCTCCAGGGCCCGAAGGAAGGTGGGAGGGGCTGCTCGTAGGCGGAGGCGGTGCGTGCGGACAAGAGATGGGGAACAGAGCTGGGATGCTGCCCTCACCTACCATGGGGGCCGAGCAAGTTACCCTCCCTGGGCCGATGAACACTTAGCAGACCTTCCCTGAGTGCCCCGACACACAAAGAGCCTCCTAATAGCACGTGAACACAACAGAAAAGGCCCTTCCCTGTCCAGAGCGACGAAGAGGACAAGTGAGCCAGGCAGCGGGGAAGGCTGCCAGCGAGAGAAGCAGGGCAGCCCAGTGCAGTCCCCGAGGTCCGTGGCTGGACGGTGGTGGGTCCAAGGGTGCCACACCCCCCCACGCCCTCTCAAACCCTAACTTAGTAAACATTTTCCAACTGGAGAGGGATAGAAGGCACTTTGTTTTGATTTCATTATATTTCCTAAAACTGCTTTTCTAAGACTGTTTCTGCAGCCTTGACCCGGTTCCAGCTGACTCCTCGGTGGATAACACGGTGACAGGGGTGACAAGTCTGCAAATGGCATGCTCCCATAACAAAACACGTGCATTTTTTTTTTACCTCAGTGGACGTAAGAGAAATGTCAGCCTGGAAAGGTAACCCGAAGGGACAATATATCAACACCTAAAAATTAAAATTTGAAGCTCCGATGCAGGATCCGAGAGGAGCCTGCCTAGCCTTGGAAGGAGGAGGACTGCCGCATTAAGCAGGACAAATGCGAAATTAGAAACCATGGGCGGGGTGATGTACACTACCCTCTTCCAGGCTTTTCTCAAGGATCACGCAAAAGTGATATGAAGGAAGAAAGAAGCAAGGTCTGAATCCGAGCCTGAATTTAAATCACTGCCCGGGCCTACCCCACAGCCGGGGCAGGGACTGAGACCCCAACTCACAGCAGAGCCCCCCACTCCACCTCGCAGACTGCTGCCGCGTTCCGAGCCCAGCTCCTGCCATTCCCCAGTAGCTAGGTGGCTCCCCGGGAGCTATATGCAAGGCTAGAGGACGGAGGCAGGAGAACAAGGAAGTGCAGCACAGACCCTCCCAGGACAGCAGGACAGCAGGTGTGGGGACAGGAGGACAGGCACCCAGAGGCAAACGGAACAAATAAACACAGCAGGAGGGATTCCTCTGGGAGGTGGAGGGGATGCAGAGAGGATATGACCATGGTTGCTGGAGGAGAGCAGGGTGTGACAAGGACCAGGAATGGATGTGGACAGTGGGGGGCCTGCAGACATAGGCAGAGACCTCATCAGCAACACCAAAGACCAGCAGTCAGCACTGGGCACCCACGCAGATAAAAACATGTCACCGTGGTGTGCGAGGTCTCCACTGTGGCACACCCCTGGGCCCAGTCCAGCACAGGTCCCCTTACACTGGCTCTGAAATGGACTGGACTCTGCATTCAACACTGTCCACCGACCCGCAGCCTAGATAGTGCCTGGGAGCCAGGCAGACAGGCTGGGTCTTGGGCCCTGCCAGGGCCCCTTACTCAACTCCACATGCCCCAAGATCCATCTGATCCGTAGGCACACAAAGGAGCTAGCCGTAAAGGACTGACTCACGCCCTACAGAGTGACAGTGCAGAGTCTGCAGGACTACTAACCTCTCTGATCTGCAGCACTCTCGTCCCTAGCATGGAGGAGATGGGTGTGACGAGGGGCACACTCAGGCCCCTGCCGGCCACAGAGCGTGTCTGTAACATCAGCCCGGGTGTCGTCAGCACTCCTCTCTGCCTATGGAGAAACCACCCACGGCCATGCAAAATCCATCTACACCAAAGGCCCAGAGCTCCAAAGGACCCGGTGGGAGCTACTCAAGTCTTGCCTGAAGAGGACAGGCTGGTCATCAAGACAGAGAGACTGGGGACAGCAGAGAAGGCCAGGGTACCCCAGGAAGGGTGGGTCTCGAGGTGGGCAGAATAGCTCCCCACCTGGTCCAGGTCGAGCGCCTCAGCCTCATCATCTCAACTCACAGGGACAGAGGGCTCTGGTCCAGTCCTGCCTGGCACACCGTGGCAAGGCCCCCAAAACCACGTGCCAGGTCAGCGGGCCCCAAGACATCCCTAAGGGCATGTGTGTGGATGGGAAACCCTGACAATGCAGGTCCCAGAGCAGGACAGTGCAGACATGCCGTGGCTTAGTGACCATTACTACTCAGAAACAGCTGCAACCCCCACAGCAGCTTCCATCCAGTAAGGACAGCTGGAATGCCCCCAGACAGAGGACTGAAAACAGACTGCCCAGAGGCACTACCCCTCTGCACACGCCAGGTACATCCTGGCCCATCTCCACAGCTCCCTAGATAGCTGCAGACGTAAACACACGTTCAGGAGAACGTGCGCTCACCATCTCTGTGCAGAGCATAGATTGCCATGCAGAATGAAGCTGGGGTGGGGGTCGGCTTCAGAGGGGGGCAGGGTGCAGAGCGATTAAAGTCACCACAATGGGGAGGGGGTAGAGGGCGTGCACTTGAGAGAGCACCAGGGACAGACCCAAGCCAGGCCCTGTTGACAGCCGGCTGCTTCTCAGGAGACAGGGCAGGTACTGGGTGCTTTCCGCCTTTCCTTCTGTGCTACCTAAGCCCAGGAATTTTCAGCATTAAAAAGGAAGGCGGACGAGAGCAATCCTTTTAATAAGATTAGGAAACTTGTGGGCTCTGAAGAAGGACGCGGGAAGAAGATGAAGACTTGGATCAGAAGCAGCCGCCGTTTCAGTTCTTTTGGGAGAGAAATGGAGGTAAGAGGCTGGGATGTCAAGCTGTGCACAACCTGCCTGGGCTCAGGCACCAGGACGGAGGAGCCCGTGGCCCGGGCCAGGGCGGCTGGAGCGAAGGCTGGAGGCACACCATCTGAGTCTGCTCCCCGCCCCGGCCTCCTTCCCTCGTGAGCCTAGTCCCCATCGATGCCAACTCTGGTACCCTCACTCACCCGGGAGAAGCAACCAAGTGCCCTGAAGTCTTATGTGCACCCAGTTACATACTCGGCGGTGAAATGACTCAAGACCTGTCCCAAGAGGGAGGCCGGGGGCGGGGAGCCAGACCCTACCTGC
Organism: Lontra canadensis; assembly: GCF_010015895.1. Lineage (NCBI taxonomy): Eukaryota > Metazoa > Chordata > Mammalia > Carnivora > Mustelidae > Lontra > Lontra canadensis. The sequence goes on along the minus strand of NW_022631039.1, from coordinate 14,010,583 downwards.
GCGGCTCCAGCCTCCAGGGCCCTCCTTCCCCAGCTCTGTGTCCCATGGGCCCATCGGGAACAAAGGGCCCCACCCCACAGAGCTTCTACAAATAGGGAAGAACAGGGAAGCGACACAGCTTCCTCGAGGAAGTGTTGGTGCTAAAAGCATTTGATGCGGAACACACTCTTCTCGTGTGCTTAAGTGGAAATTGGGCATCACAGGAAACCAGCATACAGGCATGCGTGGCATGCTCCTTCAAACTGCCAAGACCTGGAGGCACCAAGATGCCCCTTGCTCAGTGAGTGCGCAGGTGAACTGTTCTGTCCAGCGCTGAAGAGAAATGAGCCATCAGGCCACGCGAAGACATGGCGGAACCAGGGCAGCCCAACTGGAAAAGCTACACGCTGGGGCACTCCAACCGTATGATGCCTGGAAGGGGCACAACCACGGAACAGGGAAACATCAGTGGCTTCCCAGGTCTGGGGGTCACATGGGGACAGGGATCTGAGGGCAGTGACCGCACTCTGGGAGCTGGCACCGCAGCGGTGCACACGGGCCATCATGAATCCTTCCAGCTGCACAATGCACACCAAGGGCCAGCCTCAAGGAAGGACAGGCTTCCGTTAACAACCGTGGGGCAATAACGCTGTGTGGATTGTACCAGACCGAGCTCTGAGGCGGGGGGATCGCAGGAGAGCTACTGCTGAGGCAGGGCAAGCGGGACCCCGGCAGTCGGTATTTGCCCCGTAATGTGTCTATAAACGCAAAACAGCTCTAAAAAACAGCCTATGAAATCTAAAGACACAAAAACTTTAATGTCCATACTGTAACTATGCCATTTATAGAGTATTGTTGAAATGCCCTATTAGTAGAGACGGCAAACACAGCAGGGGACAACCGGGCAGGGGTGCTCTCGGGGCAGCACGCGAAAGGTCTTCACAGTGGTAGAGCTTTCGTGCAGCTACACATGTGCTAGCACGACAAAGAACCGGCCCCCACCGCCACACATGCACGCGCACACACACGTGCACACACACACGCACGCACATAGAGCAGACACCAGATGCCCGGCTTTGATTCTGCACTACAATCACGGGAGACGTTTCTAGAGCAGAAGCTGCAGGAAAGCTATGGGGGACCTGTCCCACCATCTTCACAACTTCCAATGGATCTACAGTCATTCACACAAACACAGAAACCCAAACTTAGTGACCAGGCCCCAGCACCAGAGGGTCACCTGGGGCCCCGCCCCTAGCAGACTCCAGAGCTCAGCAAAGTCACCACAGCAGTGCTCCCAGGCTCTCACCAGTCTGCTCTGTCCCCTAAAGGGAAGCACACCTGGGTTTGGAACACAGGTCTATGCAGTCACTGTTCCCCAGAAGTGCCCGGCGCAGAGGCCAGCACGCAGAGCTCACTCCAGCAGGGTCCGTGGACGAGACAGCAAACGAGCGGGAGTGGGAGGATGGGTCCCCTCCATCCCTTCACAGCACCCCATCTGTCTGCACTGTGGTCCTGAGCACGGGAACCTTGCGTGAAGGCCGGCTCTTACAGGCCCTTAGAGACAGTATGAGAAAATACTCGAAACAGACCAGTAAGAAAAATAACCCACATCAAAACTGATGAGGTAGACATTTTAGAAAACAACAAATGGGGGGGGGCCCAACTGGCTGAGTAGGTGGTGTGTGCTGCCCTTCATTTTGGGTTGGGAGCTCAAGCCCCACTCTGGGCAAACGGATTACTTAAAAATCTTAAAAAAAAAAAAAATGGAATTCCATTAATCCAATAAACAGTATCCACCAGAAACAAACAGCACGTGTCACCGTTGGCGGCGAGGTACCGAAGCTCCCCGATCTGCACACAAGGACAGAGCCCGCATCACTTCCGCGAGGCAGTCGACGGGCAGTCCCGACAATAAGAGGGGAAAGAAAACAAGGAAATGAAAGGCACGAGGGCTGGAGAGGAAAAGGCCAGGCTCAGCTCTGCCAGAGCTGCTTTCCAAGGAGCAAGTTCAGCACGACTGCTGTGCACAGGGCAGCAGCCAAAACCCAAGTGCATCTCAGCACACCAGTAACACATACGAGGTCAGAGTCCTCAGAGAGGCCATTAAAACTGCACTGGGAACAGAAAATGCTCAGGAAAGTGTCTAATAAAATGCATGTAACATGGGATGTTCTCATTCAGAAGACAACATGTAGATGTCATGTCTTCCCAAACCGATTTACAAATTCACTGTAATCCTTATCATATTCCAGCAGAATTTTTCACGTAAATGGACAAACGGACTCTGATGTACATAAGGATACGCAAGGACCAGAATGAGCCAGAGAATCTTAGAGAAGAACCAATGTGAAGGCTGACTACCAGGTACGGACCCGTCATAAAGCTGTACTACTGAAGACAAGGTGGCAGGGTAAAAAGACAGAGAGAGGCAATGGAACCGAACAGAGAATCCAGAAGCTGGACCGTCCAGGAACACCCCTGGCGGGTGGCAAAGGCCCTGGGACACTCCACGGGAAAGGGCTGGTCTCTCAACAGATGATGCTGTGCCAAGTGCATGTTCAACAGAGAAAAAATAATCTTTCTGAGAATTTTAAGTGAGGTATAACCAACACATAGCATTACTTTTTGGCATACAACATAACGACCCATTGTTTGCATATGTGGCAAGATGATCACCGGGGTAAATCCAGTTACCACCTTGTGGGGAAAAGATCCTGACACACACGGCCTGTCACACCCAAGGTGAGACAATAAAGCAGTCAGGAAAGAACAGCTAACCATCTCCATGACTTTGGGAACCACAACTGTGGCGACTGAGGTCACCAAGTCTCAGGAGGTGCTGACACAAAGGTAACAGAATTCGTAAGCTGGTCTGCGCTAACATTAAGAGCCGTTACTCGTCAATGGACACAATTAAGAGAGAAGCAGCAAGCCACAGATGGGAGATGCGGCAGTATGCATCTCCCACGAGAGAGTCGTGGTCAGAATATGGAGAGAACTCCACGAGAGAAGGGCATATAGCTCTAAACCCTCACCCAGGGAGGGCCCACCTCACTGAGCACCAGCAGACCCAAACAACAGTGGGGCCCCCCCGCAGCCCACCAGAGCTCGACCAAAGCCAGAGTCACAACATTCTGGCACAGACCCAGGGCACCCATAGGGCGGGTATCCACAAAACAGCCTGCAGCCCCAGTGACGCTGAGCCCACATGGTGGACATCTTCTGCCAGCCAGCACCACACCCTGGCATGCCTAACACAAAGGAAGCCCCTAGGAGGACCTCCGACCACCTGTCTGCTCCCCAACCAGGACCTCTACCCACCCCTCACACCACCACCACCACCAGGGCCACCCCCCAACTCAGGAAATCTTTCAAGGGTGGGACATCATCACTACCAAACCACGCACTCTGATCCCCAGGGTGGTAAGACACCCAGGGCCTGCATCCTCCTCTCAGAAACCAGTGCAATCTGGAATTCGGGCTAGGAAACAGTTAGGATATAGATAAAAGAGTTAAGGGAAGTGTCTGCTTTCATTTGTTTTTTAAATTTCTTGCTAAAAAGTTAGCTTTTACGGCTGAGGTTCTATAAATAACAAAATTCTATAACCATATTGTAGAGTATTAGGGGCACACTGGAAATAGCTCATTTCCAAATAGGAAAATGGTTTGTGCTCACCCAGTTCTGGAAGCCAATTTTCAATTGCTTAAAATAGTCATGGTATTTTACCAAGGTGATTACACTCTCAGCTATCAGTAACAATTAAACCCTGAGACTGGAGCCGCTTAATAAGGTCTCAAAATAAAGCCACACGCTCCAAGCACTGTAAGCGGAAATGTCAACCACACAAACAGGGCCCGCAACGGGACCCCGGTGCACAGAGCCCAGCCAGCAGGCCTGCAGTCGGCCTGGCGCTGAGCTGCGATAGCAGCAGGGGGCCACACACACCACCCTGCCCAGGGGGAGGCGGGCGGGGGAGGGCGGGGGAGGGGGGTCTCTCCTCAGCAAGGACAGGGGAAGACCAACAACCCCATGCCCTCAGGCCTGAGAATAGACACCACGGAGGCACCCTGAGGAGGATGCACCTGAACAGGAGCAGGCCTGGCTGGGGTGGGACAGACATGCCGCAAGCCCACAGGGTTACTGCGATCATGGCCACACAGTGGGCATGCCCGTGACGTGCAGCAGGCCGGCCGCATCCCCGCCCACACAGACAGGCCTGATGAACGGCTTCATCATCCCCCTGGCTGGCCAGACGGGACCCTGCAAGCCGGACCCGGGGCTGCATGGGAGATTGCTATCGACCCATCGGGAACATGCCTTTGAGCAACAGTCAGTCTAAGCCATCAGTCAGTGCCAGGCAATCAATAGCTACTCTTTCCCAAACTCAGCAAGGCCCATGAGCACCAGGGGTCAGGGCGAGGATGGAATGAGGCCAGGAAGGGCCATTGGGTTCCAACCTGCTGAGACAGAGAAAATGGAAATTTCCTGCCTTGGGACCTAGACAGTCACCTTGCAGGACAGAAAATGCCCAAGAAGACAGCCAGGCTAAAACCTCACAAAGATGGGGGCACAGTCTGGGCACAGAGGGCCACGGGGTCCGCAGGTGGGGGTCACAGCTGCCAGCTCCAGTTGTGAGGCGCTGGTTTGACGAGGCTCTCCCACAGGGATTCTAACTGCTAGAACCCAAGTGATCTTGGCCAACAGAGAGGGCTCGCAGCCGCTGGCCCCCCTGGTGTGGTGATCCGAGGATATGGTGGACAGCAGCATGGCCACTAGGAGGACAGGAAGGTTCTTTCCATACCTGCTCATGGCCAACGGGGAGATCTTTCCAGAGGGACTCACTTAGCATGAACACTGGACCCACGGGCCCTGTGTGCAGCAACTGCTTCTCTGCTCTCGAATCCCTTCCAGTCACCTTCAACACACACAATGAGCACACCTGCTTGACCCATGGGAAATCTGTGAGTGGGATACTTCATAGAAGGGGTGCTGACTTCTCCCAGAATTGGGCGATTCCTGCGGCACACGGCAGCTAGGGCCAGGAGGAGCTGCCCCTTCTGAGTGGCACACCCACCCCGTCTTCCGGTCCACCCTATCCCATTGCACAGGACCAATCCCCACATCTGTGCTCCCCACCGGCCTTGTAGGCGCCTAAGTCTCCAAGCCTTGGCGTCCACAGCATAACCCATCCGTAACTGCGCAGGTGGTAGGCCACGATGTGCTATGGTCACCTGCCAAGATGGGGACATTTCTGCAGATGGAACTAAGTTCAGAGACCCTGAAACCAAAGGATTAGGCTGCCTTGGCCCCAGACCAAGCCACAAAAGCTGGGAGAAGCAAAGAGTTTTGCTGGTGTGGGCAGAAAAGGAAGCCACAGAGAGATACAGCGTGGCCTCGACCCCCTGGGGCCTCAGGGGCCTCAGGGAAAGTGTGAGAAAAAACGTGAGCAGACAGCAGCAGCAAGGACAGCCAGCAAGGATGGGACCCCTGTGGTCCTGCAACCACAGAACTGAACTCTACAACAGGCCCAGCCAACCTGGGCCCAGCCAACCTGGTGCAAACTCTCCCCAACAGCCTCTGCACCAGCACCCCTCAAGGCTGGGGCTGCCACCCAATGCGGTCTGCTAAGACCTGGGTCCCTAGGTCCTAGGAAGCAGCCAGGCCCGCCCAGAACTGTGAGATAGCACCCTCGTGCCATGTCCACTGCCACCCATGGCCATAGCACCACCGCAGCAAGAGAAAACCAGCAAATGCAGGCTTGGCATATGGAAGAACCATGCTGGCCCACGTCCCCACACCCCACGCCTGGACAACAGCTCGGAGCTGCCGCCCCAGAAATGCCACTGGGCTACCACCTCCAGGATGGTGAGGAACTACCTGTCCCCAGCTCCCAGGGGCCGCTGATGCCAGGCTCCACAGTCGCAGCCAGAGGAACAAAAACTCACAGCCACCCAAAACCTGGGCATTGTCGTGAGTCGGGGCCTTTGTAACAACAAAACCTGGAAGCCATGAAAACACCACGTGACACCCAGGCATACGTCTGTAGCGTGCCCGCTTCATGGAGTCCTGCCCAGCAGCAAAAAGAGACCACACACTGACACAGGCACAAACTGGGCAGATCGGGGAGATCCACAGAGTGGAAAAGCCAGTCTCCCAATGGCCACATGCCAGACGATTCCACGGTTACCATACTGTTGAAAGGATAAACTTTAGGGACAGAGGATGGATGAGTGGTTGCTGTGCCCAGGCCATTGTGGGGCAGGCGAGGTGGGTGTGACTGGGCATGCGTGAGGCCATGCAGCACCTTGCCAGCGGCAGCGATGCCAAGCTACACATAAGAAGACAGACGTGCACAAGCGTGTGCCCGTATCAGCTCGTGGAACCGTGATGACATAGAAAGGAAGCAGCGAGGAAGTGGTGCAGGGTGTGAGGAAACCTCTGTGCTATCCTTGCCTTCCTGTGATGTATAACTATCTCAAAACAAAAAGCTCGGAATACGAAAAGTCATCAACAGGGCTAACCGTTACAGCCTGAGGAGCCAAGAAGAAGTAACCGCTCAGTCCTGCTAGGATCCCAGGACAGAGCAAGGGCGGAGCGTTAGCTAAGGGAACAGGAGGAAAGCGCGGACGTCAGTTAGTGATGCTGGTCAGGTCTGGTTCGTGACCAGTAATGACCCCGCCACACTGACGTGAGGGGTCAGTACGGGGGAGATGGAGGGCAGCGGACCGCGTGAGGACTCTCTGAGCTAGCCTTACCTTTTCTCTATCAATCGCAAACTGTTCTAGAAAATGAAGTTTATTAAACACAAAAGCAGTAGTTGTTTGAAAGCCAACAAGACCTTATCACTGCGCCCCAGGAGAAGAGCAGCCACCAGGGTGGGCAGGGTGCTGTCCGCCGCTGGATGCTAACCAGGACAGACCTCGCAAGGAGGATAGCCCCAGAAACACAGGGCCTCCTACAGATCCAGCCGTGAGAGCTCCCATGAGGCTGGACAGACAGCCCTGGAGATGGAGCACTGCATGCCCACGCACAAGCGGTCCCGGGATCCCCACGAAGACTCCCGACCAGCCACAGCACCCTGTGGCCCCCCTTCCAAGCAGACCTGTAGCTCTTAGGCTGCCACACACTTGGGGGCTGGGAGGGGAGCTGCATCCCCTATGAGCAGGGGACACGCCCGGTATCTGTGGCTTGTATTTTTCCTTCTATGATGTATCCTACAAGTGAAGTCGGTTGCTTCTGACCATGCCCACCCCAGCCCCGGGCCTGACAACCACCGATCTGTTCCCGGTATCCATGAATTCAGCGTGTTCAGATCCCAATGTGAAATCATGCAGTACTTGTGCTTCTCTGACTTATTTCACTTGGCACAATTCCCTCCAGGTCCCCCACACGTTGTCACAAATGGCAGGACTTCCATCTTTTTCACAGTGAAGCGATATTCCATTGTGCGCCGATGCCGTGTCTTCTCTGCCAGCTCCCCTGCGGCCGGGCACCTGGGCTGCTGTGAACGCGGGGGAGCACACACCTGTTCCACACGCTGGCTCCGCTACCCGCGGGGAAACACCCAGAGTGGGCTTGCCGGATGGCACAATGGTCCCAGGTTTCCATTCCTTGGGTCCCTCCAACCCATTTCCTCCTTCGTGGTTTTCACATGCCTCACGAGCACTGTCCACACAGCAGCCAGTCGGGCTGGCCCATGAGGCTGCTTCAGCACACCACGGCCCTGCTTGCTCTGTGGATGGCAAAACGGGGACCCGGACGGACTGAGCACATTCTCCAAGGGAGCTTCCCACGCTGGGGACTGCAGCCTGGCCTTGCTCCCACATACAGAACATCAGGTCCAGGCGTCCCTCACCCCAGCCACATGCAGCCCCTCCGTCTGAGCCGTGGACGCACCCTCCGGGCAGGCATGCCATCCACCTCTGGTTCCCTCTGCCCTTCACGGTCTGGACCGATGCCAGCAGCATGGGCTGCCCCTTCATGCCCATGCCCCCAAATCCTGCACATGACTCTCACAAACTGACTCTCTGGCCCCAGCTCCGCCACGGCTTCAGCTCCAACAACTTCCACCACACGGGGCATGAGTGTGGGGCTCAGTTGGTTGGGCGGTCGGCTCGATCTCAGCTCAGGTCACGATCTCAGGGTCATGAGAGAGAGCCTCGTGTCGGACTCCATGTCCAGCTGGGAGTCCGCTTGGGAGCTTCTCTCCCCCTGCCCTCACCCCCCACCCACCGTGTGCAAGCACACTCTTCCTCTCTAAAACAAAAATGTAAAAAAAGGAAAACTTCCATCACAATTAGCAAACGTGTGTCACCGTTTCCTTTCCCGTGAGACTGTAAGTGCTGGAAGGGCCATGACCCCGCCCACGCGCAGAGATGAGCTGGTGGCACACAGTACATGCTGGGGAAGGAAGGGAAAAATAAGTGGCAGCACCAGGAGGCGGCTCCATAGCCCTGACCATCACCCACCATGAGCACCCAGGCCTAAGGACCGTGTCCTCGCCTTTGCCAGAAGGCTGCCAAGATCCTGGACATGGCGCATGAGGGGACGCTGCATGACTCTCCGGCAGAGACCACTCGCAGAGCCAGGATATCGGGGGCAGCACCAGGAACCTCTATGCAAAGGTTGGCCGAGCATGACCTGGGAAGCCCCTGGACCCAGGGCCCCGAGTAATGTCAAGGCTCTGAGTGACAACATGGCATGGCAAGGAATGTGCTGGAGAAGCCATGAAATGGCAGGCTTTTTGTAGCTGAAATAGGACTGTCCCCTCCAAGCTTCATAAGCAGGAGGTCCCAGAGGCTGAGAGCATGAGGCATAACTCCTGGCGTCCCCCAGGTAGACCGTCACTCCCTGGCATGGCCTACAAGGCCCACACAGTGTGAGGTTTGGGGCAGCTGGAAGGTGTCTTTGGCCAACAGGCTGGACAGCCCACATCCGTGCCTGGAGATTGTCTAGGGCCAGATTCAGGCTCTCTCGCCCCCGTCTCCTAAAACTTCAGCAACCAAGGGAATGTTTAGGTAACACGCTGCCTGCAGACTCTGTCCAGCTAGACATCAGAAGCTTGTCAGGCACAGGATTAGAGAGAGCCCTGTCTCCACCCATAAGGCTGGGAACAAGAACATTCAGCCCAGGGCATCTGGCCCCAGAGACCATTCTCATTCCAAACCATAGGCCACAGGCCAGCCCCCACTTACCCTGTGCTCACAGGTCCCTGAAGGAAGGGAAGGCTGCCCTCGCCCACAGCCTAGGGCAAGGTGACCCTGCCTGCGGACCGGGTCAGCACAGCCCCAGCCCTGCCCCTCACCGGAGCACTGGGTGGCGGGATGGCCTTCCAGAACGGGGCCCACACCTGAGTCCCAAAGGAACCAGCGGGGTTTACAGAAGTCTTTGCTGGGATTCAAGAACCCGAAAGCATCCCAGGATAAAAGGCCACCTTGAGGAAGCCACCATGACTCTCTGCTTTGGATACAGGGAAGTGGACGCTCTTCTGTGGGAGAACACGGGCAGCTCCACACGAGCCTGACCAGTCAGACCACATAAACCACTGTGGTTAACGGTGCCCTTCCCTTGGTAGCGATCTTGACAACCATGCATGTCTGGGGACCAGGTGCTCTAGCTAGACATGGCAGGGACAGGCTGGTGGCTGCAGGCCGGGACAGCAGGCCTCCCAAGCAGGGCCAGCCCGGGCAGCCCCGCCACACCCCGTACCTTCGTCAGCAGCAGGACCCGCTTCTGGAGTCTCCGTGCCAAGGCCTCCTGCGTCTCCCGCTTCTTCCTCTCCTCCAGCAGCTGGCTGCTGACCTGGCGGACCTCCTCCTGGAGCTGCTGCCGGGCCTTCTCCAGCCCGCGGGCGCTGCATGAGAAAGGCGAGAGGGCAGAGCGGTGAGACCTGGCCCGCGGGACACCACCCCAACCACGGGCCCCCCAGGACCAGGACACGCTCGTCACGCTGGTCCCAAAATAGAGCTGCACGTGCAAGCGGCACGCTGCCATTTCCTCACTGGTGAATAGCTACTTAGAGCTTTTCAGGAGTTTCTGGATTTCAAAGAGACACCCAGGGTGATCCCAGAACACGCAGGCGGCGGGGGGGAGGGGGAGCTCAACCCCACACACAATGGGGAAAATTGTCGGCACCACAGCGCTCGGGGAGAAAGCACTTCTGAATGAGCTAAATTAGCAGCAAGCACTTCCATCCGGATCCCAGCAGCCAGATGTGCAGCAGTCGGGGTGAGGGAGCCCCCTCTGCCCGAGCTGGGCCCGTTTCCCCGCGCGGCCCGGCCAGCCGCCAGCAGGGGGGGCGAGGACACCCCAGGGGGCCGGGGCACCCGGGTGGCTGCTCACGACAGGCCACGATCCCGGCACACCGACCTTCCCTGTGGGCCCCACCTGGGCCAGCCCCCTCGGAACCGACCCTTCAGAAGACCATGGGTGGCCCCGTTCAGGACCCCGCAGTCCTGACGGCCCATGGGCTAACACCCACCCCCCTGGCACGGCCACAAAGCACCTCCAGAGCCTGGTCTTTGCCTCTCTTTCCCCCAAAACGCCCTTAGTGCCCCCGTCCTGCCAGGGAGCGCCTTCTGCTTCTGACGTGCCCAGCACGCACGGGAAGAAGAGTCCTCGACTCCCGAGACCACACAGCCTCACTATTCTACACCCGGAGTGGCCGTCCCCAGGGCCTGATGGAGGGGACGATGACCAGGGCAGCCCCCTAGGAAGCGAGCTCTGTGGAGAGGAGTTGGGAAGGGAGGCGTCCTGGGAAAGGACCCTCACTAAGGAGCCAACCTCTCCGTGCGGGGAAGGTGCCTCTTTCCACAGGAAATCCTTACCATCTCAAGAGCCCGGGGAAGCAGAACATACATCTGGACTGTGCCATGGGGGGCTGCGGGGCGCTCACAGGAGCAGCGCCAGGGAGGCGGGACCAAGTCAGGCTCGGGCTGAGGGCCGTGGAGGGCACCTACGGGCTCAGCCACACCCAGCCTCCGACTGCAGCCTTTCAGCTTTGATCACTCAACTTGGAGAAAACCTTCATCTACGGGGACGACAGACAATGCCCGTTTCTTCTCTCCCACACATGAGCACAGAGTTTTGTTTTTCAATATAGAAGTGAAGGGGATACACGCAGAGAGGAGAGAGTGGACCACGGCCCGGGCCCCTCACTCTCACCTCCCTTCGGCCATCCCAGAGTCTCACACCCAGGTGTGACCCAGCTGCACGCCTGACCGACGGCTCCCAGCCCTCCAGGTGCTCCACGACCAGACACTTATGAACAGGCGCACAGAGCCATTTGAAACAGGCCTATTAAGAGGCTATTTTGAGTTCTAACTCCATCTAAACTCTTCATAGGCCAACCTGATAATCAAGCACTGTGACGTCGACCCCAGAATCACTGAACTCGGGTGAGCAGCTCACGAGGGCTTGGAATCCATGTTCCAACCCGGGCTACTGAATTCGACCAGCCCCATTCCCTCACTCGTGCATGCCAAGGCGAGAACACAGCCAGCATGCCATCGACCTGAGCCGCTCAGAAGCTGCCCTAACCACCAGCTCGGCGGGGAAAGCCTTGGGGGAGTCTGCCAAGCCCCGTGTCCCACAAAGTGGCAGCACAATGCCCTCATAGCCATGTGGAAGTCAGGTGGGAGACCACCCCAAGAGCAGGTGGCAGCTGGGGGTGGGCAAGCTGGGGGCACAGGACGCCTGTGTCTTCATCTCCTGGCTGCCAGCACACCGTGCAAGCCCTTAAAGCACCAGCAGGCCTCAGCCCCCTGGTGTCTGACTGGAGCCCAGCCCAGTCCTGACATGTCACAGGAACAAGCGTGTCAACTCAGAGGCAGCACCCCCGTGTGTCTGGCAGCCCTAGACAGGAAGGTGACTGGGCCTTTCAGAGTGCTGGGGCTGAGCTCAGGTGAACAAAGCCCTCGGGCCCAGTTAGAAAGAACACCTGCTTCTCCCAGTGGTGAGATGCTTTCCAGGAAAGCAGGAAGGGAAGGAGTAACACCAGAGGACACGTGACCCTGCAGGGCAGGCACGGGACAGGCACCATGCCTGCAGCCATGGGATGAGCTCCACCCTCAGGGCTGTTGGCCCTGCGTCCCCAGGCCTGCCGAGGCCTGACACTTGGTCGGGGCTCAACTGTCCCAAAGCCAGAGGGAAGGTAAAATCCCCCCTGAAGGCAGCACAAGGGACGCCGCTGAATGCTCTGTGGCAGGTCCCAGCGCCATCGGCAGCTAGAGGCACTCAGCCACTCACCCAGCGGTGACAGGCCCCAGCGACAAGCTCTGTGGGTCCTGCACAAACCTGGGGAACGAGAAACACAAGCCTGACCTCATGGGGCTGCAGGCTGATGGGGCACAGAAACCGCATGGCTCACGTGAACCAAAAGAACATGACACGAAGGGTCCTTCCTGCTACCTGTCAAGCCACAGCCGAGATGGAAAGAGAGAGCCATGACGTCACAGAGCAGCCCCCAGGAAGCAGTCGGTTCCTGGGGCCGTGGGCACCGCTGGACCAGTGAGTCAGACCTCTACAAGGCCCTGCTGAGACAGCCTTCCCCCAGGCCGCCCCTCACAAAACTGGGTCCGTGCACGCCACTCAGCCGCCACCACCACGGGCACAAGACGATCGAGAGGCAAACACACAGGTGTGACTGGCACATAAGGGGAAATCTGGGGGCGGATATCCAGGGCACGGCTCTGTCACGCGGGAAAGGAGCAGGGGAGGTTGACCCCAATGTGGGCAAGGAGGGGGCTTAAGGCAAAGGGTGTTAGAGCAGAGGAGCAAGTGGGAGACAGGAAGTGTAGACCACCCTCCCCGTTTAGATGCCCACCCGGCTGCAAAGGGAAGTAAAGCAAAGCGCAGGCCGAGGATAAGGAGCCAGGAGGGGCTCATGCCTGTATACGAACTCTGCAGAGACAGAGAATGGCTAGCAGCACACTCAGGGGGCCAGCCCCACGGCAGGGATCCTGGCCTCACAGGCCAGAGGGAGAGGAACAGCGAGGCCCTGAGGAACCAAGAAAGCCCAGCCTCCCATAGGAGGACGGTTTTCCGTTTCCATGAATCCGGCTAAAGTGCCCCCAAAAAGCTGTTCAAACTACCGGCCGACAGATGGCCCTGCCCTCTCCCCTACATACCGAGGGGCAGAAAGGGACCCCACATGTGCGCCGAGCCCAGGGCCCTGACCCATGACACCAGCGCCTGGATGGCCAACTCTTCCCGCCGGGATGCCTTCTCCGGTGAACCTCAGCCTTTCTTGGGAAGCGAAGAAGAGAAAACTCATAAAACATTAAACTGCTAGTTCCAAGAGTAAGCTGAACTCTGGGGTCACTGGCATTTCCTTTGGGAGTCCAAAACAAAGCGCTTAGTGCTTAAAGGCGAAGTCGGCATGCCTATCGATCAATGCCTTTTTGAGCGGGCGTCTGCAGCAAGAGACGAGGTCTGAGCTTCGGAGAACCATCTTTGTACTGCGGCCCCTTAGCGTCCACCTCCTCAGCAAAGTCCCGGCCGGAGAACACCCACTTTCAGGGAACAGAGGACACAGCCTACTCTGAAGCAGCAGGAGACATTTTAATGACCTTCCTGGAGATGCAGCAGAAGCAGGCTCTGGCCCCGTGTGACCTCTGCACCCGCCCCCCCGCCCCCCACAGCTGTCTGTGTCCTCCCAGGAAGAACATCAGCCACCCCACGTGTGCAGAAAGCCCAAGGACCGGCCACCGCCTCTGGGAAGGACCCGAACAGGGCGCTGCAGTGTTGCAAGATGGGCAGTCATCCCCTGGTGGAGCTCTGCTCCTTGTGTGGGGCCCGGGCCTCGTCCTGCCAGGCTAGTAAACACGGAGCACGGGTGAATGCCAACAGCCATTGCCAGACTCGAACCCAAAACAACTCCAAGCCAAGCAAACCTTTATCCAGGGCACTCGGACACATAGCACGGGATTATGCTGACCACAGCAGACCACTGCCCAAGGGCGTTAACGGCACAGCACAAGCTCAGCCACAGGGTCTCCAACACGGACCTGATTTCTACCAAGTACACTTCTGTGCGAAACTAACAAAAGATTAACAAAACTTTATTCACATTAACAAATTTTATTCACATTAACAAATTTTATTCACATTAACGAAATTTTATTTTATTTAGGGATTTTGCAAAATCCCAGAGAAGCATCTGCCTTCAGGCTCTCAGAAATGTAGATCAAACCACTAACTTCTCCAATTTAATAGACAGGAAAATTCTGGCCCCCAACAGTTCACTCACTCACACGAGGCCCTGTGCACCCCACAGGGCCACTGTCCAGGCCAAACCACCCTCAAGCAGGAGACCCTGTTCTCTGTCTAGGGTACTCAGGCTCCCAGGCTGAGTCGGGACAAAGCGACACACACAGGTCCAGCCCCAGACACGACAGGCCCTGGCAGCAGCTGCACCCACAAGAAGGCTGCCGAGCTCTTGGCTCCATCAAGGCTCAGCAGGGAATTATGAGAGGCTGAACATTCTAGAAGTCTCTTTAGTAGAAAGAAGGGGCAAGCCACAGAAAGGACAGGGTAGGGCTAAGGGCCAAGGAGTGGACAGCAGATCAGAGCCAGCTGATCCAACACAGGGAGGTGTAACTGGCGTGTAGGTCAGGTGCTGCTCCTGGGCACAGGACACCCACGCTGTGTGACACCAGGCTTAGAGGCTGACACGGGTCACCAGCAGCTGGATGGTTCGGGGCTGCCAGGATGCCATGGGGCCAAAGACAGGGCAGGAGGACACCCAGCCGGAGGGAACCCAAGGGACAAGGCAGGATGGACAGAGCCCTGGACAGGCCAAACTCCAGCCAATCTAGAGCACTGCAAGGGGTCAGTGTGCGGGCAAAGGCCAGGGAGACCCCACCACCTGGGTGAGGAGAGACTGGGGGCCTGGGTGAGGAGAGACTGGGGACCCAGGTGCAGAGAAGGGAGCAGAGCAGCTATCCTCCAGGATCAAGGGGCCATGCAGGCTTCAGGTGGTCTCAGTGACAGGGAGTGCCTGTCAGAGCCATCCCCAGGGAGAGGGCTGCTTAGAGAGGATCAGCCTCCAGCCAGAGGAGTTGCACTGCTGGCCACTGGGTTGTGGACTTCAGGTTTTCTTCTGGAAGGTATAGCAGCAGGGTGGAGGGCCAGGGGGTAAAAGGGATCGGCACATTTTCAACAGATCACAGACAAGCAACACATTACACACTAAATGGGCTGACAGGCCCCACACCTCAGCCCCCTCCCACTCCTACCAGTCTTCCTGCTTCCGTTACCCAGGTCAAGGCACATGGTGGGCACACGGCCAGGAATGGTCTCCTACTTCCCATGACCATCTCACAGCCTTGAGGTGACGCCCATCAGATCACAAGCTTCCCTCCTGCACCTTGCTCTAAATCTTTGTTGTTTGTGCTCACGTCACAGTTTCTAGATTCACGTGTGTTTATCCGCTTAACGCCTCTGCCCCTGACTGTGTTCCACCAGGCCAAAGAGGAATGGACTCATTAACCCACACCCGAGTTTGACCATGAAGCCTTCAAAGGCACGTCTTACGGTTCTGAAGGACGGCAAGCTCCACCCCCAGTTCCGCCCCTGGAGTTCACTGATGGCTCGGGGCTCCCAGACCAGCCAACGACAAGAAGAGAACAGATGTCCGGGCCTCAGGAAAGAATGGGAACGGCCCAGCTGGGGGGGACTCAATCAAGCAAGGAAGCAGCAAGGGCTCCTGGGAGTGGACATCAGAGGGACACAGATAGGTTTTGGGGAAACGTCCGAAAGGAGGGAGGGCGGGAGGTGCAGGAGGACCCTGGCAAGGCCAGGCTGAGGACAGTGTGCCTTGGCCTGCTCGAGAGGGATCCACCAGCGACAAGCACTGCGCACATACTGAAACGGAATGCCTTCGTGAGGAGCCCCGGCAGAACCATCCAACGAGACAGCATCCCCACGAGAAACGCATGCCCAGCCATGTTCCTAAGAATGTGGCAGGGGGTCACACAGCAGCTCCGGAAGGCAGGGACACAGAAACACTCTCCCAGAGGCAGCCCTGTGCCACGGGCAGGGTTCTACTCCAAGCTCCCTGCCGAGTGAGGCTCCGGCCGCCGCTGGAGAGATCCAGTGGGGGCCCGCTCGGCATCTGACTGGTTAGGTGCTCCCAGCGAGCCTGACCTTCCATTTCCTCCCCAGTAAGAAGGAAGCCACTCACCTCTGCCCTGCTCTGCCTGAAGGCGACGGGGAATCTAAGGAGCCGATGTGGAAAGAGCAGAGCACGCATGAAGTCCCCTGCCGTGCGCCCGGCCTCGGGGGGTGGAGTAGCCGCAGTGCGGCCTTGTCCATGCTGGGAAAGGCCTCCTTGACAGACCCCAGGCTGAGATTTGCTCGTGTACGCTTGCCAAAGCACGCGCGGAACAGAAGGTAAAAGAAGTGAGCAGCCGGGGTCTCTACGGATGGCGGAACTTGGGCCGCCCCCATGTGACGGGCTTGCAGACAGAAGACACCAACAGCCCGGTCCTGCCAACCCGAAGGAATCCCAGGAGACGGCACCCAGCCCTGCCGGCGAGGGAACGGGCCAGCCCGGAGCCCCACGTGCACGGGGGCGCCCTCCCACCGTGGGGCCAGCCTTGCCCGGCACCGCGAGGGCAAGTCTCAGGGACAGCAGCGCAACAACAGGCTCTGTCAGTCTTGCCGCGTGCTAACTGTGGTACAAGAACCACGTGCAGGGGGAAGGAAGGGAGAAGAGGACAGAGGCAGGTGGCACCTCCTCTGTGGGTCCTGCTAGCACTCATCGGAGGGGCCGCCTCGGCAAGAGCAGTGAGCCTCATCCCGGCGCCCCATGATGCCCAGGCCGGGTGGCACGTGGCTGTCTTTACACAGGCCATCTGATTCCAGTCCTCAATGCATCTAAGTGTCATTATACATTTCTCTGAAAAATAAAAATGCAAACCCAAACAACAGAAACAAAACCAGAGAAGGAAGGATTCGAAGAACCTGCCCAGAGGAGGGGCAGGAGGCACACGCCAGGCCCCCAGCCGGTGGCCCGGTGCTGCCTCGGACAAGCCTGCTGCCCCAGCATCTCCAGCCGGATGGCCGGGTCTGCACCATACACCCCCCTTGAGATGTGAGGAGAATTCGCCTTGCGGTTGCAATTCAGTCCCACTGTGATGAATCATGTGGTCTAGCCAAGCCATCCCCAGCCTGCAAACACACAGGTGGGGCTGCCTCCGAATCACAGGCATGAGGAGACCCTGCGTCCCCCAGTGCGGGCATGCCAGGCACACAGCAGGATGAGCTCATCACCCACCCCAGGCCACCCAGACTCAGCAGGGCAGGATGTGGCAGAGGCAGAAGGCACTCGGACCCTCACGTCCTCGGGCGCCATGGCCACACCCTGGAGCTGCTGAGGGGATGAGGGTCTGTGCACAGTCCTGGTCCTAACACAGGAAGTCACACGAGGAACAACAGGCAGCAGGGCCGGGCGGGAGCCCAGCCAAAGGGGCCGTGTTCCTGTTCTTTCACCCGTGCTCGGCTAAGCGTCCACCACTGTTCATGTCGCATCTGTGGCTGCTTTCATGCAACATTCTGTGGCCCAAAAGGGCAAAAACCATTGATGACCTGGCCCCCTGCAGACACCGGTTACTGGTCCCTGCCTCCACCACACGTGCCGGACTTAAGGTTCGGAAAGGCACGAGGCAGGAGGCAGACAGACCTCACCCAAGGCGCTCCCCACAAGCCTGCTGGGGGCCACGAGCACACTTGCTGGCCTGGAGGGCCCGGGGCCGTGCATGAGCAGTGTTCATTCCTCTTCAGAGAGATGATGCCCGAAGGCACCATCCGCTCACTCACTCCCATCCCTTCCTGTAAGACTCCCAGACCGTCTCGTCTGCACAGGACCAGAGCAGCTCCAGTGTGAACCCACGGCCACCATGCCCCATGTGGCGGCGGCGGCTGGGGATCCGTCCGGGGCAGCTCCAAAGTGCTGCACGGGCACTGGGGCTCCATGGAGGAGCGGAGATGGGTGTCCTCCCATCTTCTCCATGACTCCGTCCGAAGATGGGGGCACGGTGTGTAGCCGCCCTAGAGGCCATTCCACCCGGCCTCTCCTAAGTTGACAGGGGTGGGCAGGAGGCACGGAGGCAGGATAGGGGGTGGCAGACGAGCTGGCAGATCCCCCACATCTCTCTCTGGCGTCGGCCTGTGGCCCATTAGCAGCTCCGAGGTGGAAGCACCCAGCGGGCCAAAGATCGATAGACCACCGTGGTTCAGCGAGCGGAGCTGCGGCCTCTCTTGGCACAGCCTGCAACCAGCTCCTGCGCTCCGGCAGCATCCTTCCAGCCACCAGTGCTGCCTGATTAATAAAACCCATCCTGCCTGCCTGCTTCCCCATCGATTTCACCATCCTCGACCCAAAGCACAAGTCAATACCCAGTTAGGTGCGGCCCCTGTGTGCGGACGCTGAAGCTGACCCCCTCCTGGAGGGCCGCTGTCTCCCCCGACCCTGGGGAGGAGACCCCATCAGGGATGCAGGACATGGGGGCTGCGTGGGGGCACACGGGGAGGAGCGGTCCCTCCCCGGGGATGATATCCTGGTGCCCGTGGCAGACAAGCTCTCTAAGGGCTGGCACCCCACTAATAAACATCTCTAAAGCATTTCCCATGCTGAACAACAGAAATGAAAGGAGAAAATGAGATTTTAAAAAATCATTAGTTTCTCTTTTACTTTTTTTAGTGAAGCTGAGATGAGAGAAGCATCTGCTCACCCATCACCGTGTCAACACAGCAGCTCACTTATTAACCCCACTTCCTGCTCGGCGCAAGGCTGGGGCTGGAGAGCTGACACTTGAGAAATGCCAGCTCCAAGCAGTTTATTTCCTCTTGAACTTTAACAACTGACTGAGACAGAAATGACCTTTAGAAGGAAGGGCCAGCACTCAGGACTGCGGGAGCATGGCTCTGCTCCGTGAGCGGGGCCGCTGCCACGGGACCACGCCCCTGCGGTGACCAGGTACCCGGGCACAAGGGTTCCCATCTCTCTCTCTGAGGCAGTGGAGGCTGGCGTGGGGGCTCCAGCCACACCGGGACGATTGCCTGCAGTGTGTGCCCCGGGACCAAGCATCACGTGGGACACGGCCAGCTTCAGACCTGGCCTCCAGCACGTGCCAATGCAGGACCATGGGCCAAGGACACGAACGTTCCCCAACACGCTGCGGGCACTGCCTCTCCCATCACCTTCCAATCTGTGCACCCAAGGGGGGTTTGAACGAACAGTGCCAGCAGGGGTAACGGGGTGGTGGTGGACATTCAGCTCTATTGCCCAGACCGGATACTACAGTTGCAAGTTCAAAAGTGTCTGAATAGATAGTGTAGAAAAATAAAGGTCTGGTGTAATTACAAATGCTCCACTAATTTTCTGAAATCTCTGGAGGAGAAAAGGAGCCTGGCCAACAGAGATCGTGGCAGTGCCAGACATGTCACGTGGTCCCACGGCCAGACTCGGAAGAGAAGCAGGTCGTGGGAGCAGGTGCAAGCAGTGAGCACCCACAACACGCACTGGTCAGAGGTGATGCAGGGACACCCAGCAGCCCATCTGCCAGAGCAGGTCCAAGAGGAGAACACCAAGAACACCCAGCCTGCCAGCCCATGGCTGGGGACACTGTGGCTCACCCATCGTGCCCCCAAACCTCCCCAAGGCTTCCACAGCCAGGCCCCAGGGAGCACCATCGGAGAAGGAAGGAAGGAGCCGGCAGACAGGACAGACGCAAGGGCATGATCTCAATGAGGAAACCCGACTGCCACGGCCCATCTTTCTTCCTGCTTCAGACAGGGATGTAGTCCTGAGCCTGTACAAGGCACGACAACTGGCTTGGAGGCAGCCATGGACTCACTGTTCACGTAGCCGACAAATCAATGCAAACAGTGTCAGGCACCCGCCCAGGGAGAGCAGACACAAGGGGACAGCCTTCACAGAGCTCACGGGCAGGATGGAGGTCATGACAGGTCTCAGGAGAAACGTCTTACCAGCAGAGACAAAGAGGACAGGCAAAAGGACTTCAAATCCTATAAACTGCTCCAAGGCCCAGCTTTGTTTTGCCCACAGACGCTAAGGCTCCAGCAACCACCTACATACAGAGACCAATGACCAGACGTGCCCACACTGTTTCCCGTGGCCCCAAGTTCATCATGGTCATGTTCCCACACATCACACATGAAGACCTAGGGACTGGAAGACCGTGTTCCCTGAAGTGACCCCTTCATGGCCCATCACAGAACCGGCAAACTCCAGGGAGCCGCAAGGAGTGGGTGCCCCCATGGCAGTGCCACACAAGGGGACACCCTCCCAGAAGCCTGAGCCATGGCCCTGTCCCCACCAAGCAGTGATGAGCACTGAGTTCAGACTACCCTGAGGTCCCACTGAGCTCTCGTCTACTCCAGCACCGAGCCCACCCCAGGAGTGCCCTCCACACACCTGGGGCCAAGGACCTGCCCTGCACTATGCATCCCCCAACCCCACTTAAACAGAATGGGACGGGGGCAGGGGGCAGCTGCTCAGTGGGCCTATCAGTCACTACCATAACAAAACCATTTGTTGCATGACTGACTTGTTTTTTGAGATAAAATCTACAGAAAATTCACCATTTTCACCATGTTAAACAATTTTAGTGGTTTTTAGTATATTTGCAATGCTCTGCAAACATATATTCAAGAAGACTCCTTCACCCCAAGCCCACGGGCAGCCCCTCCCCAGGCCCTGCCCAGCCCGGCACCCATAACCTACGGTCTGTGTCCGTGGCTTTGCCTGGTGTAGACATGCCAGCCCCGTGGAATCGTGCACACAGGGCCCCCCTCACTGCGCACCACGGGTCCCAGGTCTGTCGTCGCAATACCAGGTGAGGCCACACGACGCCTTGATCAGGAATGAGCGACCCCCGACGGGACAGGTGCACCATGTCCGGTTTATCTGCACGTCACTGGGTGGACTGCTGGGTTCTGTCCGCCTCCTGGCTCCTGTGAGCAGCACGGCTCTCAGCACTCCAGTGCAGGCTTGCGGTGGGACATGCATTTTCAGTGCCCTAGGGAACAGCCTTACACACCAGGCCGGACTCCGCGTGAACCTTCTGAGGACCCATCAGACTGGTTCCCACAGTGGCTGCACCGCCTGGCACCCTGCCCGCTGTCTGTGTGGCTCCCAGTTCCTCACAGCTCAACCAACACTGGTTACTTGCCGTCTCTTACAGTCACATTCCAGAGACACCACGGGTCAGTGTCAGGACTTTAGGATGACGGAAGTTCACTGCTCCAGGAGCTACGCCCTCCTCCCCGGCTCCTGGCCATCCCAGCCAGTGTGAGGTGGCATCTCACAGTCGTCCCAATGCTCCCATGTGACCGTTGCGCATCTAGAAAAACGTCTACTTAAGTCCCTTGCCCTTTGTGTTTGCAGTGAAATATACATAGCATATGTTTTAACCTCTGCTAAGCACACACTCCCAGGGCACTGAGCACACAGGCACACTGGTACAGCCCCCACCAGCCATCTCCCGAATGTTCTGTCTTCCACACTGAGACTCTCCCCATGAAACACTGACCCCTCCCTTCCTCTGCCCCTCGCCCACCCTCTACTTCCTGTCTCTCTGAATTTGAAGACATGACTCCGGGGACCTCCTGCGAATGGGATCCTACAGTGTTCTCCTTCTGTCTGGCTTCTTCCACTGACCATCGTGTCCTCAAGGCTCGACTATGCTGGAGTGGGTACCAGACTTCCTCTCCTTTCAAAGGCTGAGCGACAGCCACGTTGTCTGGACACGTCCTATTTTTTAAAAATCAATCATGGATTCCCAGGCCGCCGGGCCACTTCCCACTGCAGACTAGGGCAACTGCTCCATCTCCAGCCATGGGTGTGCCAGCATCAGCTCAAGCAGCCTGTCCTCCACAGCACCTGCCCCATGTCACACGAAATGGCTGCAATTTCTCTACTTCCTCGCCAATCCCGGTTTCCTGAGTTCTTAATAGCCGCCATCCCAGCCACATCGCATACAGGCCATCTGTGTGTCCTCTGTGAATGGATGGCTCAGACCCCTTGTCCATTTTTAAATTCAGTTTTTAGTCCTTTTGACATTGAGCTGTGAGAATTCTTTAGACGTTCTGGATGCTAGGTCCCCATCAAATACTTGATTTGCAAGTCTCTTCTCCCATTCCGTGGGCTGACTTTTCCCTTCCTTAATAGTGTCCTCTGACCCACGCAAGTATTTCATTTGGATGAAGCACTCTTTGCTTCTGGCATCCTAGTTAAGAAGCCACTCCCTACCAAGGTCACAAAGACTTAGGACACCAACGCTTCCTCCACAAGTTCAGGGCGTTAGCACCTGAATCACTGTGTGTGCCCTAAGGCAGGGGCCCAAACACGAGCTCCTAAAATTGTTTGCACACCCTAAGACGAGGTAGAAAGGGATTCCTCCCCTTCTATGTTTTGGAATAGTTTGAGAAACATTGTGTAAGCTCTTTCTTTAAACATAAGGCAGAATTCACCATCTGGTCCTGGGACCTTCGCTGGAAATATTCCAGCGGCTGATTACTAATCACATAGGTCCATCTATAGTTCCCGTCTTCGATCCACTCTGGCGTTCCGTGTGTCTCACGAGACAGTCTAGTGTGTGGGCGCACAGTACCCCATGGTGCTCTCCCAGGCCCTTCTCCCTCCGTGGAGCAACGTCCCCACTCCCACTCCTGCTTTGCTGACCCTTCCCCCCCATTTGCTCAGTCAGTTGAGCTAACAGTTTGCCCATTTTATTCATCTTTCCAAGTAAGTAACTTTCTATTCTTTTTTTCTATTCTCTCCTTCACTCATCTCTAATTTGTATTTCCCGCTGCTTGCTGTAAATTTGGTTTGCTCTTCTTCCAGCTCACTAAGGTGGGATGCGATCTTGTCCTAGTGCAGCTCTTAGAGCTGGGAGCGTCCCTGTGAGTGCCCTGTGTGTGCCCTGCTCACCCACAGTCATTTCTAATTTCCCATGGTTCTCCCTCGACTCACTGGTATTAGCGAATGTGTGGTTTGATGTCCTCTGGTCTATGGATTTTCCAAATTTCCCTCTGTTGTCTAATTTCCATCCCTTTGTGGTAGGAGAACACACTCTGTGCGACACTGGACGTTTTAAACGAGGCACATTTGCTAGCGTGACTTGCAGTCTGCCCTGCACGACGTCCCCCAGACACCGGAGAGGGTGTGGATGCTGTCAGACGATGAGCCCCAGTGCCTCCACACCTCAAACTCCTCACCCACAAATGGGATAAAAACCCCTACTCACCAGGTTCTTACATGAGGGCAAGGAGAGGAGGCCCGTCGATGAACACGCACACCAGCCGCGGGCACAGTGTGAGCACGGCAACATTCAAGGTAAGCTCACGGGACAGCAGGGCCGCTCAGGTGCACGGGCTCATCCCGCTGAAGCCAGGGTGATACTGTGGTTTACCGTGAGGCCTGACGCAGAACCTCGGTGGCAGGTGGGGAGCAATGGACCCACAGCACAGGCACCAGCAAAGGCTCAGGGCGCCGCCTGCGTGCAGACGCAGCCCAGAGACCACGGCAGGCAGGGCTTCCGGTGCTACTGGGAGGACACCGCAGGCGCCGTCCTCGCTCTCCCACATGGCCCGCGAACACAGACCAGAAGCCGCCCACTGCGCCCCGAAGGCCGGAGCTTTGTCTCAGTGGGTCACCCTGCCTCCTGAAGGGCCCCCTTCCTGTGTGCACATCACCAGCGCCTTTCAGGATAAGAAGCCCGCTCAGCAGTCCCACAGGCCTGCGGTGCCCAGCAAGAGGAGGAAGAAGGCTGGTGACAAAGGAAAGTGCTTCCCTTCACACAATTTCTTCACAGGAAATGGATTTCAAAGTGGCCATCTGTCTATGAGATTAGCATCCCAAAGCTACACAACCACACAAGCAGGGAGCCTGCTCTGGCTGAGCCCAGACTTCATCACGGTAGTAGAAAAAGTCCCATTTAAATGATAATAGTGCGAGGTGCTTACACAGCATTTTTCCAGAAAGAAGATCCCAATGGCACCTCACTGCTTCCGGGCCCAGCAAGGACTCAGGGGCGGGTCCAGGTGGCTGGACCACACCTGCTTCTCTCTCCGCAGGCCCCCCTCCTGTACCTGGCCAGGCTGAGTCCCTGAAAACAGGACAGCAAGCTGAGGGCATCCTTGCTCAGGCTGAGCCCCAGATCCACTTGGGGGCACAGCCATCTGGGGGAGACTCACCTGCCTGCAGCCCCCCCTTCCACAGCCTCTCCCTCCCCTGACCACTGCACCAGCCAACTGCTCCTTTAGACGCCCTTTTCTTTCCCCACTGCTCTCTCTCCCTGGCCTCTCCCAAGGTCTCTCCCACCGGACCCAGTCCCTGCCCAGCTCCCTAGCTCCCACAATCCTCAGCATGGCACACAGTGGGCCCTTCCTCCAACCCACCAGACGGGGAGCTGTGGGAGGGCAACACCACGCATGGTGTGTGCCACGTGCCTGCAGGCATTGGCGAGCATAGGTCCAGGAAGCACTGGGGCCAACCAGACGCTGACCCCTCAGATCTGCGCACAGGGAGGGGGCCCTCAGCACTGCAGTGAGGACTGGAGTCCAGAAAGGGAGAGCAGCAGCTAGAACACACATGGGAAGCAGGGGCCGGCGTCAGCAATTCAGGCCTTGGGGCGAGCGCTCCCCAGCCATGTGCATGTGCCCGGCTGTGTGCCTGACTGAGCCGGCACCTCTGCCGCAGCCCATGTGCGGTGTGTGCACCAACCCCCTGCCCAGTCCATCGGGACGCCCAGAGGAGAAGGGAGCAGCCCTGCAAGGATCCCTCACTCGGCTTTCCCTTCCTGCACAGTGGGCCAGGGCCACGCCAGAAGCTCTCACGCAGTGGGCCAAGCATTCCAGAGAGAGGAGGGAGAGGGAGAGCAGGACCCGGCCGCAGACGAAGAGGCAGGAGCCAGGCATAAGCATGAGAGCACTGTGCACGGCAGGCAGAGTCGTGCGGCTCGAGGCCGGGACTCACAGACACGCGGCCACTCCAAAGCCACCAGTGGTGAAGACGCTGACCACGATGCTGAGCACGACAGTGACAAGGGCAGCGGCTCCGTGGGTGCCAGCCCTGCACACAGCACTGTGCACCCTCGGGCTCCGGCAGCCTCATGCCAGACCCCAAAAGGAGGCACTCATAACACCCCCAGGGAAAAGTAAAGAAAACAGGGTCTGGGAAGGCTAAAACTCAACTCAGTATGGAGCACAGCCAAGATCAGAATGCCCGTGCTCTCAAGCACTGTCCCCAGCAGGAGTGCAGCTCCCGGCTCACAGAGCTGAGCACTGTCTCCCTGTTGGACCGAATGGGAAAAGCCAGACAATGTCACAGAAGAAAAGACCCCAACACGGGCAACAAAAAAGATAAAGTAAGTGTAAAATCCACTGGAAGGTAATTTTAACTACTAGGAAAAGCAGAAAAAGACAAACCAGCAGGCACATCCTGGACAGTGTATTCAAGAGTCAGAATCATTAAGACATCGACTCCCCTAAATGAGCCTGTATGTTTAAGGCAACGCCGATGAGAACTGCCCTTATTTGAAATGAGGCCACCACACTTGGAGCTCATGTGGAGAAAGCAACCGCAACCGGGACACGGAGAAAACACAGAGAGGACCCCACCATCTGGGCCCACAGACACCACACGCAGCCACCGGAACCAAAGCCAGGCACATCCTCACGCTCCAAACAAGGGAAAGGGACTGAGACCTCCTGGTCAGAGGAGCCTGGCATCGCGGAAAGACTGGCTGTCCACAGGGTCTTGTTAGGACAACCAGAGGTCTCTGGACCACACAGCGAGAGCGCGCTGCTCTGAACACAAGACAGCCTCAGCGGTCAGGGGTTCCAGACCCAAGAACCAGAGCACGACAGAGCAAACCGCAGGAGACCGATACCGACTGAGGAAAGACAACGTCCACTCCGCACTCCCACGTTAACAAAAACAAAACAGAAGCACTGAAAGAAAAGGCCCATGGACTCAACTAGATAACAATTAAAAATTAACATCAGCAGGAAAATTTCATGAGCAAATAGAGGAAAACGTCAAACTGGAAAACCATATTTCCAGACAAAGCGCTAATTTCCTCAAGCTATTAAAAACTCCTCCAAAATTACTTTTTAAGAAGACAGAAAAACAGACAAAGGCTGTGAGCAAATAAGGAGAAAAATACGTTAAGTCACATCTACGCTGAGAGCACTTCAAAAGGAAGATACCCGATGGGTCAGGAAGCACTCACAGAGGGGTGGGGCGAGCGGAGTGACGAGGACAACACACGGAAGGAGCCACCCCTGGCCTCACTGCACCCACGAGACCCACCACAGCAGGTACTGCGAGGGCGCGAGAGAAGCAAGCTGGCGGCTTCCCCCAGGCGGAGCGCAAATGCCACACTCTGAGCCAAGGACACGCTCAACCAGACCTGCACAGAAATATCGCCCACGGTCCACACGGGAGAAAGACCAACAAGCCGGGGGAACCCCGCCAGAACCTCACTGGGCAGCAAGGGGGGGCTGAACCCACCCAGTAGCCGGGGGCAGGGCAGGCCCTGGCGGGAGGATGTGCGGGGTGTCAGCATCTGATGGGATGTAATGACCCCTCGATAAGGTGCTGTTTAATAGGTAATGCTGACATACCATGTTCCCCTAACATCAGACGTCAGACGGCTGGGACTGGGCCGCAGGAAGAGGGTGTCCTCATAGCACGGGACAGGCTTCCCTGCAGCCTGGCCTGAGACGTGGGCAGCTCAAGCTCCGCGAGAATCAGACACCCATCAGGGAGGGCACAGCCCACGGCCTGCTTCCTTGAGGCCCTGCTAGGGGTGTGGCAAGTAAACTCACAAGGCCCGCCCCACAGGGCTGTATCAGGCCGGGACACCTGACAGGAGGGAAGGCGGGCTCCCGAAACGCACCAAACCCAAAGGCAGGAGGAAGGGGATGAAGCCGGCCCCCAGGAAAGGATGAGAAGCAGTAATGACACAGGTGAAGAGCTGGGCCTTGGCCTCAACTAACCAAATCTCGGTCATGTGGAGATTCAAGACAAGGGCTGCCAGAGCCCCTCCAATCAGAGACTCCAGATCTATCACTCAGCAGGTGACAAGGAGCAGGTCAAAGACTGAGTGGGCGCTAGCCAGAGAGAAATGCACACAACCACAAGCACCACCCGCCCCTCCTCCCCTGGGGCCCCGGAGACGCCACAGAGGGGACGGACAGTGCCCCCAACCGCTCTGCTCCTCTCAGGTAGAACGCCAAGGTGGCAGGGGAGTGGGGTGCCCTACATCAGGGCAAGGAGCAGCCAGGAATGCTGAGGTCACAGACGAGCTAAAGCAGGGAGCTTTCGAGGAAACAAGACCACCGGGAGCTTGAGACGAGTGGGGCCAAGACAGTGAGTGTCTGTTAACAGGACTTCCAAGTGCACCCCACTTCCTCCCTCTTCTAGTCTACAGAGGGCTGGGGCGGAACCGGAGCCAGCACCAACTATGCCACGGCCGCGAGGGCAGGGGCTCCACAGCCTGTCGGGGCCCCCAGCACTGGACACGCACAGAACCAGCCAGGTGCGGGGGCGCGAGTAAAGTACAACCAGCGCGCACAGGGTCCTGCCCATGCTGAGCACGGGGTGCCGTCCCACAGGCCCGGGGCGGGGTGGGCACAAGGGTGCCCCTCAAGGAGAAGGGTCTCAGGAAAACCATTGAAGCACACCTTGGTGTCCAAGCAGTGTGGCACAAACAAGCCGATCTGGGTCAGAAAGCCGGCCGCCTCGGGAGGGGCGCTGACAGAGAAGGTCCTGCCATGCGCAGGGGCACGGCCATGCTGACGCCGACCGTTCCTATTCCGATCTCTCTTGGGAACCTCTGAGAGCACGAGCTCCTGGCCAAGGTCAAACGGCACATCGGGGGCGGGGCCAGAGCTGCACCCGCCCTGGGCTGTGGGGTCACCCTGGCCTGCCGTCGCCACTGAGTGAGCACCAGGACCCCTGAGTGCTATAGCAGCCCAGACGTCTTGTCATACAGGAGAACATGCGGACTTTCCTGGCACCAGTCCCAGGCTAAGGACTCCTCAAGGAGATGGCCAGGGATGCAGATAGGTTTGCTGACGTGTGTACCAATCAGAGTGTTACTTAGAAAAATGGAAAAAATGAAAAAAGTATCTAACAAGTTTGGGTCAATAGAGCATTCGTAAAGAAAGTTACAGCCAAAAGTTGTTTTAAAGGAATATTTAACACGGAAAACGCTCATGAGATTAAACAAAGAAAGAAGACCCAAACCACAAACTACACAGGGTGTTAGTTACACTTCCCTAAAAATAGTATCAGGAAAACACCGATTCTACGTGAGCAAGGATCTTAGCCAACACGTTCACGGTGGTTCTCACAGGACAGAAGGACTGTGGGAAACCTTTATTCTCAGCTGTCCTGGTTTTCTTTTGCTTTTTGTCAAATGCTGTAAATGAGAATGGATTCCTTTTGTAATCACAATCTTAAAAAGCTACTCAAAGAGCTCTGGCCTGCCCCTCTCTGTCCCTCCAGGCGTGGAAGGCTCCCTCCCAGCACATGGGCCAGGGAGATTTGGCAAACCGGGGCATCAGCCAGCCCCCGTCGCTGGCACGTCCACAGCCAACGGCACGGACACCAGAAGCCGCAGACCCTGGGCACCGGCCAGCCAGAGGAACCGGGATGAGGTGGCCGGGGAAGCTCTGAGTGCTCACTGGGCCAACGGGGGTGGGCTGGGCTCCCCCGAAAAGAGGGCACAGCTGGGAAGGCTCAGGATGGAAATGTCAGGCCGCTGTCTGAACGCACAGTAGCTGCTCCCAAGGACATGAAAACAACTGGAGAGACAAGCGGCAAAAAGGAAACCATAAGAGAAGGTGAAGAGCTAGCCCAGAAAGGATGACCCCTAATGTGGGGGCTCGGGAGAGCGGCAGCAGGCAGGGAGACGGTGAAGACGGGGAGGAAGTCCCAGGCAGGGGCTGGGGAACCACTCAGGTTTCAGAGGCCACTGCAGAGACTAGTCAGCTCCCCCTCAGACACGAAGCCGTTGGAGGGTTTCAGCAAAGAGTGCACGCCATGACCCACATTCTTACTGCCCTGTGAATGCTGCCGGGGTGAGGTGTCCTCAGGGCGTAGCCAGAGGTGTCACGAGGAAGCCAGCGGGTAGTGTGACCGTGACAGAGGAGACTGGTTCCATCCCAGACATGCACTGAGATCCGGTAGGATCTGGCCTCGCCGCCATTCCCCACAGCACGCCTACCAGGCAGCTGGGCTGCTCCCACAAGGTGCCTTTCAGCTCCTGTCCTGCCCTCCCAGTACCCGACCCCTGAGCCCCCACAGGAGGGCCTGACTGTCCTTCCAGGAACTGTGACCCGGCTCCATCCCTGCTGCCCACAGGCCACAGATTCCACTGCCCTCGCCCCCCTCCTCATCCCAGTGGGAAGTCCAGCATCAGTGAGACCATGCCTCTCACTCTGCACCTCTGCTCCCTGCTGACTTCACCACAGGGGCTGACGACGCCCAAGGCTGCCACCATCGCATCGGCCGCACCCCTGCAGCAGCATGATGAGTATCGCTGAGGGGAACGCAGGGCCTTGCTGGTTGGTGCCCCCCACGCAGTCATGCCACGTCCCTGCCCCGCTGTCTCTCATGCCCATCTCAGGTACCGATCTCCAACAACCTCAGGCTTGGCCGCAGAGTCCTACTTTGCATTCCATGGAGGAAAGAGAACAAACCACACCTTCTTTCCCCTGGGCCCACTCTGCAGCCCCTCCTGCTGCTGGCCCGGATGGCGGCCCATGTCCCAGCCACAGCAGACCCTGATGCCGCCTCCTCTCATCAGTGACGCACTCACCTCCAGCGGAGCCCACTGTCCAGGCCATCCCGTTAATATGCATCCTGAACACAGCCCACCTCGTCAGCTCGTATGCCCTGAAGACCCCAGCCCAACTGGCTCACCCATCCCCTCTGCAGAACTCATGCGAGCCACCTCGCTTGGGCTCTCGGCATGCTCACCCACTCACACAGGCTTGCCCCCGCACCTCCACAGAACCCACTACGGTCAAGGCCACCACAAACTCCATGCCGCAAACTTCTGAAGGGTCGTCTTAACGGGTCAGCCTGAGGCAGCCACACGTCAATCACCCCTGCTCTGTGACACACCCTTACCTGCGGCTCCCAGATCCGCCTCAATCCAGGCTCCTCCAGAGCTCAGCCTCCGGGCCTCTTCCTCCTCTATGTACACTCATCAGAAGGAAACGGGTGGACAGATGGACTAAGAAACTAAGGGAACAGCCCCAAACATGCACAGTCAACGCATACAGTGATCACAACAGTCCAGTAGGGAACGGTGGGTGGTCTTTTCCAAAAGTGACCAGGTCGGCCGGCTAGCCACCTGGCACAGGAGGCTTCTGAAACCCTGCACCTCACGGCACGCCACACAGGCCCGCGGACAGGGGATCTAGATGGGGAAGGCAAGGTAAGGCCGCTTTCGGAAACAAACACGGAGTACTTTTCCAAGTCATCAAAGATGTCTTGAAAGACACAAAGAGAAAAAGCTGATGAGTTGGGCTCAAGGAGAAGGAGTCCGCTCCAGACACACACACACACACACACACATACACACACACACACAGGTTATCCAAGGAACCCACACAGATCGGTGTGTATAAAGCCAACGACATGACGGGGAAACGGGCACAAGGCCTGACAGCACACATCACAAAACTGGACGGGCAAGCGGCCCCAGGACACAATGGTGGTGAGAGACGGTGTGAGCAGGGCTCCCAGCACAGCACGGGGACAACAGGCTGCCGTTGGTGGAGGCCTCGGGGGCCCTGCCCAGCCGCCGCGCCGCACACACCAGTGGCCCAAGCAGAGAACCAAACGCCTGCCAACAGCAGAGTGGTTTGGAACCCAGGGCAAGCTTGCTCAAGGAAGCATCATGGAGCGGGGACGATGGACAGACAGCAACACCCGACACGCAACTCTTGTACTGTGTGTGAGTACCACACACACGTCTGTGCTGTACTGCACACATGGTATCATGAGCTCTGTCGAGGCACACACAGGGAGGCATGCACATTTACAAGCCGGCCCGGTGGGGCCAGGACACCAGGGAGGACTCTCGGGAGGGGAGCAAGGGGGAGAACACGTGCAGAAGCCACAGCATCTGTGGACACACACTCAGGGCAGTGCAGAGACAGGGTGTACAGCATGCTCAGGGGCAGCCCCCAGCCCGGGGTGGGGGCCCAGGGTCTTCTCCCAGGAAGACTGTGCTTCCCTGAGGAGGGGGAGAGAGTGTGTCGACAGCAAGGTTCTGGCAGGGGTGGAAAATCTCAGGGCCACCCACACCAACCCCCAGCCACCCACTAAGAGAATAGGGATGTGACATCACCTCGGAGGGCACAGAAACGAGGAAGCAGGTGCCGCTCACCACAAGCATGGAGTCCCTACCTGGACGGGGAGGACGGTCTCCAAGAGACGGGCCCATCAAAGGCTGTCCTAGTCGGCCACAACCAGGGTTCCCAGAAGAAAAAGGAAGTGTCTCCCTTGTGTGGTGGGTTGGGTACAAACCCAGTCCCTCTTGAACATGTGGGCTGGGCTGTCTACCCCCCAGCGTCCCCACCTGCAAGCTAATGTATGAGATCTGGTTCTTAGGCACAAGCAACCTCGTGGCTGAACATGAATCTGGCTCTGGTTTCCACTGCCTAGAGCCCATGTCATTTCCTGCACTGGCCCGCACCAGGTTTTCAATTTTTCCGCTGCCCTCCTGGGACCCCCTTGGGGTCTACTTCTGCTTTGTTCACCATGCACAGGAGGCAAGGGGTAGTGACAGGGGCTGCAGGCAACATCATGGAGCTCCTTAGCAAATGACACAAGGGCCAAGGCCAGGGTCACCAAGAAGCAACCCCCATGGCAGAAGGCTATGGCGCCGGGAGAACCTTCTTGTACCTGTTTCAGGCAGACCCGTCAACTCAAACCCCTCCAAGGAACCCAATAACGAACGCTAGGGCACAGGCTGGCTCAGGCAGCACCCACCCAGCATTGCTGAGCCCAGGGCTGGGCGGAGGGCCCTGGCAACGCACATGGGTGAGAACGTGAGCTCCAGCCCCAACTTCCACCCACCCCTGCCCCTGAATGGCTGTGTGACTCTGGGCAAGGGTCTTTACTCCACAACCTCAGTCTCCTTAGCCCCCATATAGGGACCCTCTGTTAGGCTGAAAGTAAGACCAACAACGCCAAAGAGCACTGGGCATGAAGGTGTGACCAGCCACAGAAGTCATCGCTGGTGCGAGGACACCCACTTTCAGATGCACACTGTGGGCCAGGCAGCAGCCTCCTCTCTGCCTCAGTTTCCCCCTTCCTACACACAAGGCATCTGATGACCGTGGACACCTTCGGCTGTCATCAGCACCGCAGCAACACAAGACCACGCCCAGCACACAGTACCTCTGAGGATGGGGTGAGATGCAAGTGACAAGGACCCAGTCGAGTCCCTGGTAGAGCAGGCCCCAGGCTGCATAGCTCTGCCTTCACAGGGTCCCCCTTATTCCAAAGATACACCTCACACAGCTTCAACTCCGAAGACTCCAGGACAACCTCAGAGTCCGACATGTGCAGCCGGCCTCCACAAGAAGCCCCACAGAGTGCCCCATCAGTCAGGCTCCACCCACAGAGGGTGCTCAGTCAATGCTGGCCTACTCCTTGCCGAAGGCAGGGACAGTGCACGAGTCTGCCTAGTAAGAACATGCCAGCTTGGAGCAGGGGGAAGATAGGGATGCGGGGGTGAGGGGGAACCAAGCCCACGGTGGGGTGGTCAGCATGGGTCACCCGATGGAAGCCAGCCGCATACAGCAACCATGACCCCAGCCCAGGAGGAGGCCGGGCACGCGGCAGCATGCCCTTATGTGTGCATGCGGTCCTGCCTGGTTTCCGGATGAGGGGCATAATTGATGCTGAGGACACACAGCATGTGGCAGTAGTGAATCTGTGTGCACGCACAGGGCTGTAGGCCATGGGAATGAAGACGGGAAGACACATTGGCCCAGGGAGCCGTGCGACCTTACCCAGCAGCTACACAGGCAGTGAGGGAGCTATAGAGGGGGACAGCAGGTGCTGCAGGCCTGGAGGCTGCACAGGGGATGGCAGAGATTGGGGCAACACGGCCCGGGGCCAGGCAGGACTCCAGAACAAGGCACCTGGAGTTCAAGAAGTTCCAGCCAGAGCCAGGGTGACTTTCCCACTCCGGCCTGAGATGCCCACTGGCCCGCAGCACAGCTTGGAACGCCGGTCCTGTCCCCATGGAGCTCATCAGCAAGGGCGGCCGTCCCCACAGTGGCTCGTGCGGCCGCGGCTTCATCAGTATTCAGCAGCACATCGCTCCCCTTCTTTTGTGCTACAGAGATAAGTAGCATTTCTAATCTCTGCCATCTCCCAGCTGCAAATATTCAAGCGTTCCTTTCTTTTTATTTAAAAAGTAAAATCTCATTTTAGATTTGCAAGACAGACAGCTACCCGTCTCCACTATACGAACAACCCACCATCCAGAGGCCAGGCAGGAGTGGAGAGTGGAGAGCGCGCATCAGGGCAGGAGGTATGGAAGTCCCAGGAACCTGAGCCAGAAGATCCACGTCTTCAAAATCCACCAGACAGGGTCAGGGCCTCCATGCCTCAGGCCAGGAACCAGCTCGGCAACCACGTCCTGGTGGCACTCCTGAGGCCCACGCCGCATGTCCTCCAGGAACAATCCCCCGAGATGGTCCATCCGGCTGGGAGGCCAAGACACAGGCAGTCCTGGTGCTGGCAGGGTGCAGGAGGAGGCCTGAGCCCTCGTGGGCTCATGCTCCACATGTGTTACTGCCACTGGCTGGGGGTGCCTGCAGAGTGAACCACACACAGCGCAGAACCCCAGGGCGGGTTGGGGGGCACGGGGGTTCAAGAACAACCTGTCAAGAGTCTGGGAGGAAGAAAAAACAAATGGCAGGAGCCGGCTGAGGTTCCAAGCCCACAGCCAGCGGCCTGGCACGCCCCCGATGGAGACTGGCTGGAAAATAGGGAGCAGACCAACAAACCCCACCTGAGTGATGAGATCGTGTTTACTCCCGAAAGCCCATGTGAGAAAGCAGTAGCTTCTTAGATTCCGGCGTTTTGGCAGAAATAAGACTGAAAAGTATGTCTCAGCTACACACTTCTGAGAGCGAAAAGCCTGCTTCCTAAGGACGATAAAAGCTGCCTGGTCTGGACAGTGCCCAGGGTCCTGCTCTGAGCCCCGCCGACCCGGGACAGCTGGCTCCCAAGACCCCCACACACGCGCACCCATGCGCGGCCAGAGCCTGGTGCTGGTGCTCCCGCATGCAGGAAGCAGGGGAGAAGCGTGGCGAGGTGAGCCTGAGCCCCGGGCAATGACCACTGACCTCATCCTGGCAACTCATCCTGCTACCTCCATCTTCAGTAGCTGCAAGGCCCAGACAGGTTGGAGGATGGGAATGGGGTGCCCCCACCCCTGCCCACAGCAAGCCCCGGGAGTTTACAGAGGACCCCACGAGAGGCAAGAGCCTTCAAGTGTCTCTCCCTCAAGCTCACCTCGACTCTGCAGACACGCCTGACAAGTTGACAAGGGTGCTGAAATTTCCCCATTTACGTAACAGCTCAGTTATTAACAGAGTCTCATTTGCACGTGTCAGAGGAAGAGAAAAATCACCTAATTAACCACTTTCCCCATCAGCAAAAGGAAGGGAGTCGCGCTGCCAATTTGTTTCCAACTCCTCTCTCCCACCCTCTGAATCCGCTCCCTTTAATCAGAGAAGATTTACAATCCTCTGCCATGCGGGACAGGGAAGGCTCCCCTTCCAATTATGTGCGTCTTAAGTAGCCAACTTGAACAGTGTCCTTCTAAGCATGGAGCCCACTACCATGGGGAGACCCCCGTCCACGGCGTCCAGCAGATGCAGACGGCTCTGCCCCCAAAGGATGCTCGGCCCTGGAGGCCACTCAGAGGCAGAGAGCACCGGGCCAGAGCAAGACTGGGAACAACAAAGATACTCTCCCGTCAGCTGACCCAAGTGCACAGCTATTGCAGGCTGGTCTGCCGGGCCATGTGCTCTGCAAACAGGCCCCAAGCAGCCCCAAGCCTCCCACGCGCCCCATAAACACTCAGATGGCACAAGGAAAGGCAGCGTGCTCCGCAGTGCGGTGCAGGCAGCCAAGGGAGCCACGAAGGCCTCACTCACCCAATGCCTTGCACTTGGGGTGTGGGCCTCTCAGAGCCTCTGGGCCCTGTTCCGTGGCACACAAATAATAGTCCGCTGCCACAAACAGGCTGCGGGGAGGACACAGGAGAGAACCAGGCCCTGCGGCTGCACTTGCCACCACCACCAAGTGCACTGGGCATCTAGACTAGACCCGAGGCCTATCACCCGAGGATGGTGGGGCACTCTCTCCTCCTTCCCCAAGAAGGTATGCTGTACAACAGGCTGGGCGGACGGGGCACTGCACCTTCTCAGGATGTCAGCCCTACAACCAAAGGAGAGCAAGGACAACACCCTGGGATCACACCCCAGCCCCCATGTGCACAGCCATCCAGGACCCCATCACGCAAGGCCTACCCTTGGCCTTGTTCCCTCCCACCCATTAGCTCTCTCGTGCAGAGACCCCCCCACACACTGCCCACCGATGGGGAACTCCTATCATGCCAAGCCTCAACATCAAGGTCACCCACTCCTGCTGTGACAAGCCCCAGCCAGCTGAAGCAGGTTCCCCTTCTCTCCTGCATTATGTCCTAGGTTAGCCCCCCATAGCCATGTTAGTGCATGTGGCTCCTCGCCAGATGACCAAGCCCATGGGGCCTGCTCCTGGGACAGCACACAGCGGCCGGCAAAGCTCCAGGACGGTGCTCCCATCTCAGAGAATAAATGCAGGAGCAGGGGAGGGGGAGTGGAAAGGAGAGATGAAGAACCCTGGAACGCCCCCCTCCCGGGATCCATCTGACAGAGGCGGGGCTGCTGGGAACCAGGCACAGCCCACCACCTGGCACATGGGGAAGGTGTGGACTGAGCTCAGGGGCTCTGGGACTCCACATGCAGCAGCAAGCTCCCACCACCACCACCCCTCCACCGGCCAGGTGTCGGGGACCACTGGTTAAAGCAACGGAGGGAGGGGGAGGGCAGGGCACACACCCGCCCCGAGTAGCCTTCCACATGCCATAGCACACTCAACCGTGGAACAAGAGTCCCCCGGTGGCACCTGGAGCCAGACTGATAGTCCCAGATGGTGCCCTGGACTCTCGGAACATGGTGGGGAGAGTGTGAGACAGGGGAGCCACCAGTCACTCAAGTCCTGATCACAAGCTGCAAAGCGGTCCCCCAGGCACGGAAGAAAAGGCCCCCAAGAACCCAGCAGAAAATGAAACATTTAGCCAGTGTCTGAAAACCACCCATGAGGAGAAGACGTGTAGCTTCAGCTGCCTCGAGCAGAAGCATCTTCACCCAGCGGAATGATGACCAGAGGGCACCCCCATGCCCCATAGGCAGCTGTGGTCTGGAAGCCGCCGCACGCCCACGTGGGCCAGGCGAGGGCAGAGCAGGTGACAGTGCACCCCGCCTGGCCGTGTCAGAGGGGAGCCAACACCAGCAACTGGAGGACAGCCCAGGGACGCGGCGTGGTCCGCAGAGACCGTGGTTTTACATTCTGGATCCACACGTCCAACACTCTGCTGCCTGCAGGAGGCGGCCCTCCCAGGAGAGGGCTGGAGCGTGCACGACGAAGGATGAAATGTCAGCAGCGAGGAGAGCCGTGCAACAACGCTCTTGTGGAGGAAGTTCCCCTACAGCCAGCTCTCTGGCTTAAATGAATTTACTCCTCATTAAATTCTTAACCTGAAAACATTAACTGTCTGATACTTCCATGCTTCATTCTGACACCCCAAATGCCTTCTCTGTGGACAAGAGCACCGCCAAATCCCACTGTAATTATCCTAAGCCAGGGGAGCCTGCTTTGCTCGGCACATCCATCACCCAGCCCCACTCCGGGGCCTTGCGCGGCCCTCCACTGCCCACCTGTGGTGCAAATGTCCATGTCAGATGCCCCCAAGCCCCGTGGGCTGGGTAGTCATAAAACCCTAGCCCGAGGATGGCTCCTGGAGTAACGAGCAGGGGACACGTCCCTCCCAAACACTTCACCACGAGACACACAGTGCGCTTCGAGCCCAAGATGGGGCCCCCACCCCAGCCACCCAAAGATAGTCCTACCTGTCCAGGGTGGGATGTAGGAACACGGGAGGGACTGGCCGTCTTCCCACGGCCATCTGGGGGTGAGACGTGCTTGGCCACCACAGCCCAGGACAACGACAGGCACTTCTCACTGCAGGTATGTCAGCAGCAAACAAGGAGGGGAGGGCCCCAATGCCAGGCACTAAGTGCTATGAAGAAGACAAAAGCGCAAGGGCCAACTTAACTGAGGGGTCCCGGAAGGCAGAGGCAAAGGGCTGGCCAGGCACAGGGAGAACACAGGGTGTCCTGAAGGCCAGAGGATCTGCGTGACTGACCCCAGGAAGCAGCCTAAGAGAAAGGAGCCTGACCGCTGGAGCCCAACACGTGGACCCCACAGGTCAGAGGGGCAGAAACCCTCTGGGGACCCTCCTCTGAGCACTGCTGAAGGAAGGGAGCACTGCTTTCTTCTTTCCCAGCAGCAGGTCGGCATTCCTGCCCTGCTTGCTGGCGACACCCACCCACAAGTGATGGGCCCTGCCCGAGACCGGGCTTGACCACTTTCGTTGTCGGCATCAAGTTCAGGAAGGCAGCTTTAGAAGGAGCCGACGCCACAGCAAACGCGCCAGCACCGAGTCCCCAGTGCTTCTACCTGAAACCGCCAGAGAGGGCTTGGCTGTCACAGATGGGGACGCCACAGTGCAGAGCGGCTCCTCCATGGGCACCGGCGCGCTGGGACCCAAGGATCAGCCGGACACGCAGAGCTCTGCCGTCCAGGGCTCTCAACCCCAGACACGTGTCCAAGCTGCCACCCGAGACGTGGACACGGTACCTGGACGCCTGTCACTGTCACTGTTGACCTGGGCCGGATTCTCCTGGCAACCCCTCGAGCCTTGCACCACAGAGCATCCAGGCCCGCAGCAAGCGGAGTCACAGTGACGACCTTCAAGATGCCCTATGCAGCCACCTAGAGCAGAGGGGACAAGGCTCCCCTCCAGGGGTTCAGAATGTACCTATTTTAAAATCTGCTGACCAAAAAACCCCAAAATGGATCACTTTTAAATAAAAGCGAGTGGTGAGTTTCGCTACATATGGTAAAGTTTCCATTAAAACAGAACAAACTCGGGGGTCCTATCAAACCCGCTCCATTCCGGTGGGACTCGTGTCCGCTGTAATCGGGCATTCAGGCTCCGACTCATTAACATAGCAGGCTTAATTGGCATTTCATGCGGGCATTGTGCCTCTGAAATGAGCAAGGTGTAATTATGGTAAAAAGAGCTCTCTGCCGGTTAGCTGTGCATTCATGTCTTTCCCAGCCTCCAGAGAGGCACAGATGTTCCATTGGAGGACAGAGAGGAAGATGAGCAGCTTTCAAATGACTCCTTTTTAGTTTAAAACTTTATTTAAAATAAAAAGTTATTTAAGTGAAATTTACAACACAGTGTCTCCTCTCTTTGTCTTGCTCGCTATAGGGCATTAACTTTCAAAAGCTGGCTCCGCATAATTTGATTTTTCATTTTGAAATGAACATCTGTGTTTAGGTCCAAAAAGCTCTTTGTTTAAACATACAGAGCCCTAGGAAGGGTCTGAACAAAGCCTTCCTCTGTAAACACTTGATTACCAGGAAGGCCTGCTTTTCAGAGAGATCCAGGGGTTGGTAGGTGGGGGGAGGCCTGTGCTGGCTCTCGTTCTTTAAAGTTGGTAAGAAACTTTCCTCTTTTCAGAGCAGAAACAACAAAGGCGCTCCCGTCGGTGACTGCTTGGGCTCAGTGCTTCCTCCCACAGTGCGGACAGAGCGGAAGGACGGACAGAGCAGGAGGAGGAGGGCCACGGAGGAGAACCTCGGGCTCTAGGCAGAAGCAGTCTCTGCGACAGCAGCCCAAATTAATTCCACTCTTGCTTCCGCGGCTTATGTCACCCTGAGAGGGGGTGTTAGCAGGGCCATGCCCCAGTTCCCCACGCCCACCCCTCAACTCAGAGCCCCCAAACACGACTGGACCACTGTGAGTACCATGGGCGATGGGCTTGCCTCTGGAGACCCCAGATGGAGCCCTCGACGGTGGGACCCCAGCTCTGTCCTGAACTGGAGCAGGACCTCAAACGTTGCTTCCTCCTCTGTCAATGTGGACAGTACCAGAGCTAGGCTGCCATGAGACCACTGGAGGCACCCACAGGATCAGGTGCAGAAAACGGATTTTACGAGCATGCAACATGAGTCAAGTGTGCACTGGGCCCCACGTTGAGGCCCATGTGAGTCAAGCCCCACCAAGACACTCAGAAGTGGGGGTTCCCAGCAGCTGTGTGGGAACTCACGAGCCTGGGCAGCATAGGGGGGAGGGACTGGCCATGCTGCTCCTCTCTGTCCATGCAGAGGAGGAAACTGTGTCCTTCTGGACACGACACCCCGCGCCCTGGTGGACGTGGGAAGTGTAGCGCAGAGCGCACTGCCGCAGTGTGGGTGTAAACAGTTTGCAACACTTCTGTGTTTTTATAGCGCTATATTTAGAAACCTCTAAATAAAACCCACGGAGAGTGTTGCAATAATATACATTTTTTAAACTCACTAATTGAATGTTGCCATTACAAGTGCTATTTTGGACCATCTGCTAAATATGTAATTTAGGAATTAAGATTCATATCTTACAGGATACGCTAATTATTCCTCTGAATGCATCCGGGTACTTTCTGAACACACCCGAGGAGGCCCGGGTGAGCAACAGCAACACCCCGGACCCCGTGGCACGGGGTCAGGACCCCAAGAGCGCCATACAGGGGGGCCCAGCGCAGTCCGGAGCCATCGGAGCCTGGGACAGAAAGGCAGTGAGCATCACGGGTGGCACGTTCCAACAATGAAGTGCTCTGTTCTGGGTAGTAAGCAACAGGAACTTCCCCATGGTAAACCGAAGCCTCTCTCATAAGGCTTCTGACCGGGCACGGTGTGTCCAACATCCACCTCCCGTCCCAGAAAACAGCACCTCAAAGAACCCTAACACCTCCCCTGGCTGCCAGGCCGCATGTTAGTGGCCATGCCGCACCCCGGGTGAGTGATGGATGCTGTCCCCACCCCAGGTGCAGTGTCCCGCCGTCCCTCCTGTGAGCCACGCCCAAACATCAGGCAGATCGCACAGCGGCTTTGGGGGACTGGGAGTAGCAGAACTGTCACCTCCTTTCATGCGATGCTCTACTTGTTGCAACACAGGCCAAGAAAGTTTACTTCTGACATCACAACACCTCAGTTGATTTGCTCCATGTGACGTGCACCGTGGCACGGCAGCAGAGGCCCCTCCTCCGTTC
Organism: Lontra canadensis; assembly: GCF_010015895.1. Lineage (NCBI taxonomy): Eukaryota > Metazoa > Chordata > Mammalia > Carnivora > Mustelidae > Lontra > Lontra canadensis. The sequence continues at coordinate 13,970,097 of NW_022631039.1, read as the reverse complement.
TCACCGTAGACAGCAGTTTGCTCTGAAAGGGTGCTCTTTTGTCCCAAACAAAATTCACCGCGCTGAAGGATGCACAGTTTCAGACTGCTCCAAAGCTCCAGGGCTCCACCACAGCTATCACAGACCCATAACCACCGTGGCTCAAAATCTCCACATCACCCGCCTGGGCAAAGACATCCAAGGACATGCCCGCAAGAGGGAGGCTCCATGCACTTCACACAGTCCCCAGAAGTCTCAGCAAGTCCCTGAGATCCTTCTGTCTCCCACTCCCTGGCACCTTGCACGCAACTGAGGGATAAAAACCCAATCAGGAAACAGTAAAGTATAAAAAGCAAAGAAAATGTTCATATGAAGTCCCTATGGCACAAGGAGGCTAAGTCGCTGGAGGGAAAGTAAGTGAAAAGCAAAAGAGGAGCAGAGAAGAAACGCCACTGGGAAAGGACCTCACCCTAAGTGGCCACCGCAGACCACGTGCACCGCACATCCGCAGCAAGGCTGGGGCAGCCATCCTGAAGAGGAAGGTCTAGCTATCGCCCCAGGGCAAGCCAGCCGGAGAGAGAGCCTGGGGCGCAGAGAGAGAGCCTGGCCTGGAAGAGGGGGCGCAGCACCCCTTCCAGTCCTCAGAGAAATGAAATAAATGATGCTGCAGGCGGAGGGAGGGGAAGATGAACAACCACAGGGCTTCCCAAGTGACGACAAGAAGAGGAAACACAACCAAACAGTGTGGGAAGTCGGAGGGAGGAAACAGGCCCCACTTAATGCACTCAGGAAGGCCAGATAGGCCCACCGTCCATCCCCAGGAACAGAAGGATCTGGACGGGAAGCAAGTGCCAGCAGGGCTGGGAGGGGAGGTGCCGGGTGGCCCAGGAGCAAGTGTCTGAACCAGGTGGGGGTCGGGGGGTGGGGCGCGGGCTGTAAACCCCCCATGCACCACCAACACCCGACGACAGCCACTGGGATCAAACAAGTGCCAAGGCCGAGGGCAGCAGGATGCGCACGGCTGCATGCTCACACACAATGGGTACACGCAGACCAGTGGGGCAGGTACTTGACTTAAATGTAGGGTATGAGCCAGCCATCCTATTCCCAGGTATCCAGTCCTGAGAGATGAAAACTTGTGTTTATACAGCCACTTTATTCCATTTTACCCAAAACCAAGGCAATGGGGATGCCTGGGTGGCTCCGTCGGCTAAGCGTCGGCCTTCAGCTCTGGTCATGGTCTCCAGCACCTGGGATCAAGCCCTGCATCTGGTTCCCTGCTCAGCGGGGAGCCTGCTTCTCCCTCTCCTTCTGCCTGCTATTCCCAGTGCTTGTGTTCCCTCTCTCTAATGAGTAAATAAATAAAATCTTAAAAAGAAAAACAAAACCAAAAACGCAATACAGGCATCCTCCAACTGACTGACAGAGGAGCAAGCCCCAGTCCAAGTACACAAGAGACCACCACTCGGCTCCCAGAGCAGCCACACCACCAGCGAGTCCTGCACATGTTCCGGCATGGGCGCGAAGCCACCAGAAGACTGCATCCGGTTGGCCCCCGGCTGTATGGCACTCGGGAAATGGCAAAGCCCGAGGACCAGAGCACGGGCAAGTGTTCTTCATCAAAAGAAGCCAGAGCTCCTTGGAAAAGTGGCTGATTCCCCAAAAGGCTGGCCTAGCCCTCCCCAGAAGGACCTTGACCCTGGCCCAGAGGACAAAGCCAGCCTCTGTTCTCTCTAAGGCTCCGTCCGGGAACTTGACCTGAGGCCAACACACAGGGCATAGTCATGGCCCCGCTCTGACCTGCAGGCAGTGGGAGCCGGGTCTCCTTTCTGCCTCCTCACACACATGGCTCTCAACATGTACACACAGGGACCAGAGGCCCAACTCTCTCCTCTGTTATGTGCTTTTCTCCCAGGCCAGCGCTGCCGAAACCGTCCCAGCCAACAGACCCTGCCAATCCAGGCTTCTGGAACCACGTGACAGATGTGTCCCTCTCAGCCCTGCTCAGATTCTCCCTTCCCTCAAAGGGTTTAGGCAGCCAGCCACCCCCACTCCCCAGTCTGCAGCCTTCATGTCCTCAGTGGGCCGCGAGGATGTGTGCACTGTCCAGAGCCATCCTTCTGGAGGCAGCACTGTCCCAGACTGGGCACTTCCCTTCCAAAATCACCGTCAGACCCAACAGGCTAAATGAAGCCCCACACACGTGCTGTCTGGCACTCTACCACGTGCACACCGCAGGGTCTTTCTAGAAGGGGAAGCTTCCCTTTCACGCGGGCTCCACATCTCCCCTCCACGCTCCATGCAGACCAGGGCTGACAAGTCGTGGCTCAAGACCCCAGACTCCCCTCGTGAGCAGCCAGCCACTAGGAAATCCTGCGGGCTCAAGGGCTGCTTTCCAAACCTCGGCCCCGATGACCAGAGGTCAGCACGGAAGAGCCCGCACCCACGGGGCTGCTCAGGGACCCATGCCAGGTCTCCAGAGGGAGAGGTGCTGCGCCCAAAGGGCAGGGGGTGCCCACCGGCGGTAAACGCGGCTTCTGCTGTGCTTCACGTTCCTCTCATTTCTCCCACCCCTCTCCCTGCTTCCCCTCCCCCACTGTCCCCCTACGTGAAAGTCAGAACAAGTGTCCCCATCTCTTTAAACAGAGGAGAAGCTCCCAGCTCAGAGGCTGTGTGCCCCTACCGCACTGGGCCCACCTCCACCCACCCTGACAGAAGTCCTTGTGACACTCAGGCATGAGGCCAGGGCTTTCCCTCCTCTCCCTGAGACACTGCGGCGGGTGGGGGGTGGGGTGTCACAAAACACCCACTCATTTTAATTGGGCAGAGCTGGAAGATGCCACCCGAAGCAGCTCTTTGATTCACGACCCCTGGCTACGTCACGATTGGCCCCCGCCCACAGCTCCCATGGGCGCTCCGACCTGGCGGGAAGGGCACAAACCCCAGCTCTAGTCCGTACACTGAAGTCAGCTGCAGGTGGTCAATGGAAGGACAAGAGGTTGAGGATTTGGGAAGCGCTTTCAGTTGAGAGACAATGTACCCCAAAACCCAGGGTGCTGCACGGGGAGGGGAGCCCTATGCTAGAGGGCTCTCAGAGGGCTCTCAGAGGCCTCTCCCCAGCAGCAGCCACAGCTGTGCCCCGGCCTCCTGCCGAGCACCCTGTCTTCCTGTAAAAGGGCCGAGCCCCAGAACTGTACTCAGCAAGCCTCTCCTCACTCCACCTCCTCCTGGGAGGATTCCAGGGTGTCCCCATCAATGTCCTGGGCAGACGAGCTCCAAATCGCTCTCCATCCCAAGGTCTAATGCCAACCGGGCCCCTCCATTCCCATCAGGCCTCGCTCCTGAAAGGCTACAGGGCACCTCCAATATGCACACACCCAAATTAAGCCCATAGCCTTTGGACTTTTGTTCCTCCTCCCCAGTTCTCCAGATCAGCACCTCTAACCACACAAGCTCAAAGCCAGATGTCCAAGAGCCACCCCTGTTCTCTCTGCCTTCGCCGCCCAGCACCGCACTCCCACCCTGGTCCTGTCTGTCACTGAACCTCTGAGACTACTTCCTTATAGCCCGTATGCTCCCCAAAATAGCCACCTGTCTCCTACTGATTTCCCGCTGGCCACTCCCACCCCAACAACCCATCTTATGTATTATACCTTGCAATAAAGTAGAGTTCGGATCACATCACCCCATGTCCACCCCCCAGCCCAAAACCTCCATAACTTCCTCCTAGGCTGAAAATAAAGTCAGCACTCCCAGGGGCAGCCCTCCCTGAGCTAACCAAAAATCACATCCTCTGAAAAAGAACAAGACCATGGTCCACCAGGGCTGTACACAGACATAACCCGCAAAGCACCAGAAGGACAGAGGGGGCACTGCCAGGTGTCTGTGCCAGCCGAGACATGGACAGGCCGCCCACAGGACCCTCGTGCCCAAGACTGGTGGGGGGAGATGCCTGCAGGACGGGCAGGGCTTCTGGACCCCAAGGCAACATCCTCCTTCGTGGGGCGGGAACCTGCCACTTCCCCTGCATCACCCAGCTCGGCGCTCCACGCCCCCAAAGAGACTGGCTCTCAGAAGCTGCCACCAGTGCCAGGAGCTGTGTCTGCCCTCCCTTTGTTTCCCCAACAACACAAAGCCAAGGCTTTTTTAAAACATAAAACATTATAATTATCTTGGCACATCATTCCAGATTTGTAAACAGGAGCATGTGCCGGAGACGGCAGAGAGAGGGGAGGGACAAAGGTGGAAAAGAACGGCACCTCGAAACCATATGGCTGGCAGCGTCGGGAGTTCATCCTGAGCAGAAGCCACAGGCCATCTCTGGGCAACAGAGTGGACAGCATGGCCTGGTCTGTGTGGCCTCTGTGGACATAGCAAGGCCAGGGTCTTCCTTCCCTCACCCAACACTGCCCACAGTGACCGTGCACACAGACAGGTGATGGCATCCAGCAAGGGCGACAGGGCGGCCTCTGACGCATAGAGCACAGTTGAGGGAGGAGATGGCCACGGAGCGCAGGCCTACACTGGACGCACTCACAGAAACGCGCAGTCCACAAGATGGTCCCGAGACAGGCGCCAACAGTCTGGCCCCAGGGCTTCATGGGGAGCCTGGACACATGTTGACCGCGGGGCTTCCGGCTAAGCAGACACTCCAGGCCCAGGCTCCCTGAGGGCAGGAACCCGATGGTGTGGACAGGTCCTGGCCAGCTCGTCCCTGCGACTTCATTAACCAGCTGGACTTCCACATCTAGTGCAGGCACTGCGAACAGTGAGGACGGGCCCTGGGGTTGCTCCCGGCCGGCCAGGGCAAAGGGCCCCACGGACGGCTATGAGGTCTGTGAGTAGCCAAACGCCAGCATTTCATCTGGCACGGCCAAGGAGCATTTACCCTCCTGCCTGGTGCTCCCACATGCATGCTGGCACAGGCCCCCGTGCCATGCGGGAAGCCCATTAGCAGGTTCATTTATCTTCCTGCTTTTCAAGGCAAGCCCTCTGAGTACACCACAGAAGGCCTGGGCAGAGGAAACCGCTGCAGTCAGGGCAGTCCTCAAATTGTGCCTGCAGGAGGCCGGGCAGCTGCCAGCAACGGCCACTGCACCAGGGCCTACCCAAGGCCCCACACGTGACTCCACCCACCTCCCTGGACATCTATGAGTTCCGTGAAGCTCTACCCCTATCAGGAGCCGACTGCCTGCCACTGGCCCATGCCACAGATACACACAGACCCATACAGACCCATGGAAAAAGTAGATGAAGCAGAGACAGGTAGGGAGGGTCACAGACACACACACAGATAAAAATGGAGGGAAAATTCCAGAAAAAAACCCCAAGTTGTTAGTGACTGCCCTAGTGAGCGAGCCTGGCAGGTAGATTGCCCGAGGCCTCTGGGGCATAAGGAGAAGTCATTTCTACGTTTCAGTTTCTCATTAAATAACGCACGAGAAACAGCCAGGCAACATCCCAACACCTCACTGCAGCAGCCCAGCCCCGGAGCAGGCAGATGGAGCTGGTGCGTTTCCAGGGCCCTGGTCTCACGTGACTGCACACAGCTTCACCTCCCGGCCCCAGGACACTGGTCTCTCTACAGCCCCAAGCCATCAGGACGAGGTCAGAGCTCTAGCGCGGGCACAGGACCTCCCCCGTGCTCCCGGCCCACAAGGCCACAGTCACCGCAAGGACAGAGCAGTGGTCCTCACAGCACAAGGGAAGCCACGGGCTGGGCCTCACCCTGGGTGGGGCAGGGCCCATCATATCCAGTTATAGACAAATATGGAGCTGCCCACAGACACCTGAGCACTCCCTGGTTCTCACTCATCTTGCTGTAAGCAGTACCCTCTGTTTGATAACTGCCACGTAATAATCCCCCACCCGATCCGGAACCACAAACCAGGCACAGACGCCCTCACACGCGCTCCCATCAACTGAGAGCTGGCCGTGAGACAGCCCAGGCTCGCAGAGGCAGCGGCACGTCACTGGGCACAGGTGGCAGCATCTTGTCCATGAGCCTCCGAGGGGGGAGGGGGTGGCCGGGCAGGGCAGGACGGGGTGGGGCCTACACACAGAGACACATACTCCAGAGCCTCACACTGGACCACCAAGAGCACAGCTACCGTCCTGTCGCCAGCACTCCCTGCTCCCTCCTGTCCCCGCGGGAATGTCCATCACATCCTGGCCACAGGGGTAAGCTATAAAAAGTGGGCCACACAGACGCCTCATCCCAGTGTGCTGAGCTTGGCCCGGGGGCAATGAGGGACTGCACCAGCTCAGGGACAAAATGAAGTCCCATAACAAACCCTAGGACAGATGCACCAGGCAACCAGCAGCCAGGGGTCCAGTGCAGGCAACACCTGATAGCAGGTGACAGCGGGCAGCAGGCGACAGCGGGCGGCAGGTAGGATGGAGAAGCACTGGTTCTGGGAGAAGCACTGGCTCTGTGAGGCCAACACCGACCTCCCAGCCACTCGCGGAGGTGACACGCACTGTGTCTACCTAGGCTGGTCACAGGTGGGCTTCCTTCTCTTGCAACTAACTACGCCACCTGGGGGTCTGGGCCCGAGACGGAGGTGCAGCCAACAGAGGCCGGCTCCTTCAAGGACACACACTGGGGAGAAACGCGCAGCCCAGGGGAGACAGCAGCCTGAGCAGAGCAACAAATCCAAGCGCAGATTTATTGGGACACTTGGTGCTTGGAAGCTGGTCTTGAGGTAATTAAGCCTATTTCAGAGTGGGTTTGGCAGGAGGTGCCCGATCGATAGACCCCCTCCAGCCGCGTGTCCCTGCAGGTAAAGAATCAATCAGGCAAACACTCCCAATCTGTTCCCGCTGAGCCAAGAAGCAAAGCTGTTTACCATTCATGCCCAGAAATGAATAAATAAAGCCGCCAACTAGTCAGCACCCTCGGTTTCTCTGGCACAAGCTTTTTAGTTACTTTGAGAAAGCCAGTGCCCCCGCGTGGTCCTCCACTGAAGCGCAGACAGCCACACATGGCTGTGTGCATGACACAGGGGGACAGCGACTCGGTCCGGCCATGGGCGCCGCACAGCCCCATTTCCCACAGCTTCTCTGCCGGGGACACAGGACAATGCTCACGGGCAGCTGCCTGGCTCAGGCACCCGCAGAGGCGCGGCCTCAACCCCACAGTCACGCGAAAGTCACCTCTTCTTTCAGTGCTGGGCACTTTAGCAAGGACAGGGGACCCTACCTCTGAGTCCAGGAACCCCGGTCTGGGGGAAGCAGCCTTCCTTTGTCCAAGGCAGGGACAATGAAGAGTAGAAGTGCCCCCAAAGGGCCGTGATGGCGGGACTGTGTCTGGGAGAGCAGGGGCTTGCCCTGCGGGGGGGATGCTTCAGCTGGGAGCCCAGGATGCAGAAGGGAACAAGCAGGAACACCACCTGCCGCAGGCCACACACGCCAGGGCAAAGCTGGTGGCGATTTGGTCGGCCATGGGGGAAGCCCCAGCAAAGCCCTGGGACCAGCTCACAATGGTGACACTAATTGCAAAACGAAGTCAGCCAGGCACCCCGCCACATGCCTGATGTGAATCAGCACCCCAACCGTCCAACGGCCCCAAGAGGTGCCAGACATGCCCGCCTCTCCCAGGTGAGGGACCCACAGGCTGAGCCCAGCACCAGGCACTCACGGGCAGCAGGTGGCAGGACTGGTCGCCAGACCCAGCTCATGGATAGCAGAAACTGCTCTCACTCCTGCAGGGTCAGCCAGAGAGCAGGAAAAGAAGCCACCGCACCTTCAGAAACCACCCCTGCCACCCCAGGGGGCTGTTAGGAGGGTCAGGGGAGGCCTGAAGGGGGGACGTGTGAGGGGAAGGGAGAGGTGGGTGGCTGAGAAGAGAGCAGCTGTGGCTCACACAGGCGGGCCCCTGGACACAGGACGCATGGGACAGGTGGGGACAGGCAGATGCCAGCAGAGACCTGACACAATGGACATGGGCTGGTGCCCCTCCTGAGGACACGCAGAGCACAGGGCAGACACTGGCTAGGGAGAAGGCAGCATGTGGTGTCGCCCCGGGGGGTCGTCCTCTCCATCCCACACTCCAGGTATCCACCCGGTGTACTTCCACGAAGCAGGTGACGACGCCTTCCCCAAGGCAGTCACACAAGATGCCCTGTGTTTTCAGGGTGAGATTGCCGACAGGCAGTTTAAAGCATCCTGCACGCCTCCATCTCAGTGAGAGGAGACACCGGACCAGCTCGCTTGCTCCTGACTGGTGAGGCGCAGGTGAGAGGCTCCTGCAAACCTCCACATGGGAGAGGACGACGCGCCCCCAGCCCTCCCACCTGCACGGGAGGGTGCCAGCCCTCCAAACATTGTTGCAAGGCTGGGCATGGTTCCTGCCTCGGCTTCCAGCCACTGGCTTCCTGGGGTCTTTCACTGGTAGCTCTTACAGGAAACCAAGCTGACAATTTCAAAAAGGAGTCCTGACATTTGTCCAGCCTGAAAATCTCAGGAAGAGACTCCCGAACAAGTCAGTTCGAAGGCTCTGTTTGAAAGCGAGCCAGCACACAGCTTTGAGGAGGCAGCCCATTAGTGCCCGGCCCACGGTCCCTCCACCTGCTGACATCTGTGGTTCTGTAGATGAGAAAGGCCAGTGGCGGCCCGCCAACCCCTTCATGAGGACGATGCTCCCGTGCTGTTCCTGCCAGGGCGGGAGGAGCAAGGACCGGGGAGCATGGACCGAGCTGGGTCACTGCACTCAGACTCCTCCGCCGTGGGGGGGGCCAGCCTCCCCCTCTCCTGGCCCAGAGTGCATGGAAGTAAGAGCTTAACATGTGGCCCACAGACCAAAAACTCCCACAAAGCAACCCACCGAGAATCCCAGTTCACTGAACCAAAAATAAAAAAAGAGCGGACGTAAAAACAACCATGGCACAGGCAGCTTCAAACTGCATCTTTGGATCAGTAAAAACCTAGCTCCTCAGACACATAGAGAGGAGCAGAGTCCCGTCCCACTGAGCACACACACGAGCACACCCCACCCCCTTGCAAGGTAGGGCGAGAGCAGGCGTGGGGCTCACACGCGGCAGGCCCAGTACACATGCTCCGAACACTCAGAGTGAGGAAACAGAGCCGCCATGGGCCACTGCCCCAAATGTGGACCCTTCGTGGCTCTTTCGTGCGAGGCACACGGCTATACAGCCTTGCTCTGAAAAGCCAAGCGTGAGGGGGACTGGCTGCTGTGCTCACTCCCAGGGTTTGCAAACAGCACACTGAGTTCCTTCGGCATGGAAGTCGTGACACGCTCACGCATCAGCCCCACATCGAACACTGGGCCCCATCAAGGTGGGGGTCCGGCGATGGCACTGCCCGCCTCTGCTTCAGGCTTCATTAGAAACCGCAGACCTCACAATACATAACCCGACTTCCCACAGCCAGGCGACCTGGCTGATAAATCGTGTTCCCGTGCATCGAACAGGGCATTTCAGACAAACGGTGAATTAAAACGGGAGATGTGTAATAAAGCAGTCCATCTGAGTAATGACACACACGTCACAGAGGCAAGCCCGGGGGAAGAATAAACACAAGTGGGACGAGGGCGGCTGCAGTCTGGCTCAAGGGCCTCTTGCCAGCGCTCTCGTGGAACCAGCCACTCCTTGCGCCGCCAGCACAGTTGGCCACGCATGCGTCCCCCACTCCAGCGGGTATCTGCGTGGTGCTGACATGAGTGGGCTCCTGGCCCTGGGTCCCGTGTGGGAATACCTAGAAGATGTGCCCACAACTCGGCGTCACAGGCCATGGAGATAGGGCTCTAGGAGCACGGAGGGGTGGCTCTAGTCTAGTCACAAGAAGAGGAGAGCAGCAGGAAGACGAGGCTGGGGCAGGAAAGAAGGACCCGGGACAGGCCGGCAGAGCGCAGCTGGACTCTATCTGACAGCACGGCACCGAGGCCAGCAAGCTATGTCCAGGTGCTGGCCCGGGACACCTGCTAGAAAGGCAGGCCCCGCGGGCTACGAGGTGAGCAGACAGGAGGGGGCCAAGCCAGGGTGGCTCTTGGGCAGAGAGCACAGGCCCAGGACACGGTTCAGGAACCAGCGGCACTGGGCAGCACCTAGCTGAGGGGATATGGCAGCACTGCTGCCCCTGGAGAGGAGCTGGGGAAGGAGGAGCCCCGCAGCCCCCCCAAGAGAGCGGTCGGAGGCCCACGACGGACACCCCCTGTCCACAGCAGCGCATGTGCCAAGCCCACTGCATCCTGGGGAGATGCCTGGACAACAGACCGGTCACCAGGGGTCTCGGCACCGGATCCCCACGTTGCTGGGCCACCACGAACCCTACTTCAGTCACGCCGCCGGCACTGGGGACAGCAGTCCAGAGGACAGCCCCCAGCAAGAGTGGCCAGTCTGGGATCCGGTCTGGGCAGGCTCCAAGCACCGGCTCTGTGACCTTGAGCCCTTAGCTCTGCGGCTCAGGCCACCCCCGGTACCGCGACGATGAGTCCAGCCAATGTCGGCCAAGCTCCTAGCGCACAACGGGCCTCGATAAACAGAAAGCATTTTAATCACAGTCAGTGGTTACAATGCACCGAGGCCACTTCGGTTCACGCAATTCCGTATCTGGTCTGGGCCATAGCCCGGCGGCTGAAGCGTTCCCCAGATTGTTTCCAAATCAATTTGGTCTTCGTGAAGCCGGATGATTATTCCGTTCTGCACATATTCCTCAGACATCTCTGGTCCCGGACTAATTATTTGGCATTTCTGTCACTGAATTGCATTTGTCAGCAGCCAGCTCAAGCACGTCCTGCAGCCAAGGGCCCTGCTCATCACGCCACGCAGCGTCCTGGGCTGCAGAGCCCCAGGGCCAGGCCGCGGGCTTGAGTGTGGCCCAGGTCACTCGCCGGGCCAGCGGCCGGGAGACAGAGAAGCACACACCGTCGTCAAGGACCGAGACAGTTCAACTCCCATAGAACAATCCGCACATCCAGAAAGGATTCGCGGGAAGCAAAAACTGTGAAGGCTGTTTCGAGGAAATGACTGTTGAGAGCAGCTCGGATGACCTGCTTCAGGGTTACAGAAACCTCTCTGATGGGAGCGTCAGATCAACAGGCCCGGCCTGGCAGGTCGTGTCTGGGGCGCAGCCGAGCTGGAAACAATATGGTGCAGTTAAGTTCTGTCCGCGAGTGCACTGGGGCCCCGGCCTGCAGCCTCGGCCTGCACGGGTTTGGGGACCCAAGGAGTCCCAGCGAGGCCACTGCACGGAGCTCCCTGTGCCCGTGGTTGCCCTGGCACCAAAGCCCCTCTGTTCCCCTGAACTCGGGAACAGCAAGGGCAGGTGCTGGGACCAATCCCCCGCAAGAGGGGCCTGTCCTCCTCAGCCTCCCCATGCCCCACAGCCCCTTTCTGGCCACAGCCTGCTCTCTGGCCCGAGCAGGACGACCACCTGCTGAAGTCCCCGGAGGCAGCAACCACTCCAGCCTCACCCGTGCTGGAACCCACTCTCCCTTCCCCACCCGCACCCACACATGGCCAGCCAGGGGTAAATTTGTGGGGAGTGAAGGCGGAACCCAGAAGATGCCAGTGGGAGGGGGACAAGCACTCTCACGGCCTCAGCTCCCAAAGCTGTGTCATGCAGAGGTGTCCCGGGTCCTAAGGAGAGTGCCCGCTGCTGTCTGAATGCCCGGCCAAGCAGGAGCAACACAGGACCCCACCCGGCACCGGGGCAGGCCGACACGAGAGGCCACTGCAGAGGGTGAAATGGGATTTGTGGGCGGGCAGCACTCTGATCTTTCTAGGCCGAGAGCCAATGGGAAGCAGTCCCAGCCGCTACCTAGAGCAGAGTGAGTGGCACCGTCCCTATGACAGGCCTGGCAGGACCCCGTGCAGAAGCAGCAGACGGAGGAGGACGGAGCTTCCAGTCGGGGCCTGCTCAGCGTCTGTAGAAGCCTGGGTGCGCCGGAATAGCACAGCAAAGCGAGAGACTGATCTCTGTGGGATATTTGTGCCTTCCGTGCCCAAAGGGCCCATGGAGCTACGGTCCACAACGCCCCCTCTGCAGCCTCCTGACTGGCCGCCTGCCGATGACAAGGCTGCTGAGGAAAACCGGTCTCCCGCGGCCCAGTGGTAAACAAGACTCCAGGACACGAAGCCCGAGGGACTTCCTCTCCCGTGGAGAGGAAAGCAGCCATGGTGATCTGCGCCTCCAGAGCTACTGGTCTGCGGAGACAGCCAGGCGGACACGCTCGTCTCCCTGACAGAGGAAAACAAGCAAAGCGGACACACCGCAGGGCCCACGGCTCTCTGCCCACAGTCGCAGACGCAGACAGAGTTGTCTGCACACATGAATGAGGCGGTCCACGGAAAGGCCGCAGGGGTGACAGGGAGCATCACACTCAGCACACTGCCCGGCTGACAGCCACCCCCGGGGTCCTGTCTGCAGCACCACCATCACAGGGGGGGCTCACAGTGCTGTCCTCTCAGAGAATCAGGAACCCACAGAGGAATGGGCAAGCCCAGGGCTGTGAAACAGAAGAGCCAGTCCCTGAGGACAAGGGACACGGCCGCTACACTCCCCCTGTATCAGAGCAGCCCCCCAGGTCAACAGGTGGGCCTCCGTGGGCACAACACTCTCCGCCCAAAGCCAAGGACAGTGTGTGTGTCTGTCCTGTGACCCTCTCTCCCAGAACTGGACGGCCTCTGAGTCCTAGCACCTACCCCCATCACTGAAACCCTAAGAGCGTGCCCCCAGGCCACCTGACCGGACACACCGGCCCCCTCCCGACCCCCACTGCTGCTGGGAGCTCGGGTCACAAGCCCCACAGGGCTGACCCCATCGACGGCCTGCCGCTGTCCACTCAGCCAGCAGAGGTGGGCACGAGAGGGGGTGCAGTGGAGGGACAGGTCAAGAAGCACTGGGGACCACTGACCGTGGCTACTTCTCCCCACCACTGCCTGTAGAGCCCAAGATCTTCCCAGGGGTACAGACAGAGAGCAAGGACCGCTGTGCCATCAGGGCAAGGAGAAAACCAAAAATACCTGGAGGTGTGACCCGCAGGGTGGCCTGCTGGCTGTGGCTCCAGGGTGCCCCAGGGGGCCGCACACAAACCACAGCACAATCCTGGAGGACCACGTCTCTCCATGGGAAACTAATTTCTGCAGATGTTTAATAATTAGCACTAAGACATATTAAAGAGTAAATTACAAAAATGTCACAGAAATGTAAAATGAATCAGGAAACTGCCCCAAAACGTCCCGCTAGGGTAGCTCTCCCAGCAGACATGCCCAGCCCTCTGGGCCAGGCAGAAGCCAGCACAGCCTGGGTCCCCATGCGGAGGGCTGCCAGCAGCCTCAAACCGGCCACACAGGAAGTGTCCAGGCACTTCCCCATAGCGCAACCACCATATTCTGGGCCACGGGCTCAGGACTCACGGGGACAAGCCATGATCCGGGTCCCCGCCCAGTGGGAGCACCTTGCTATCTCCTCTAGGCCCCTGAACACAGTCCAACCACAGGCAACTGTGCAGACACTCTTGTCTGACCAAGTGGCATCTGGGACTAAGAATCAAGTTTCTGCCTATGGACAGGACATAGGGAGAGGAGCCTGGGAAGCCCGTCACCCTGAGCCAAAAGGGGTGACACGGAGTGAGCCACCCCCTCCGGGACTCCCGTTTTCCCAAACAGAAGCTCATACAGGTCTTTCCTCTTGCACTGCTCTGCAAGCTTCTGAAAGGGAAGACAGGCTACCTGCTTCTGCGGGGACCCCACAGCTGGCCAGGGGCACAAAGCAGAGTCCATGGTGAGACCACCATGTGATGGCATTTTGGGAGGGCTCCAAGGCGGTTGTGGCCCAAAGGCTTAAAAATGCAAAGGACCAGCGTTCTAAGGGCTGGCAACGTGTAATCCTGCTAATTTCTCTGGCTTTTTATGAGAGGCTATATTAAAAATGGCTTAAACCTAATAAAATCTGTTACATTTATGGCAAGAAAATATGGAAAGATAATAAAATTAGCAGAGCATAGAAATGAGAGACTACTAAATACCCTTGGCTCTCCAACATAAACAGACAAGGAACACTGGAGATTGTTCAAATGAAAGGAATTTAAACCAATTTCAAATTCAAAGTTCCTGTCTCCTTCCCTGCTGAGCCTTGTCCCTGGGGACACCAAGCACAGCACCCAGCTCATCCTCCTAAACAGTAGCCTGGAATGTTCTGGCTGGGACCCCTACTTTGATCTGGGGTGACTGCAGAGTGGCCTGGTGCATCTCTTCCCACACATCTCACCCTCTGAGGGCTCCTGTTACCCAACCCCCTATTCCCCCTACTCCCCCACTTTCATCACCTACCACCCCCCCCACCAGTTGTGAGAGCTAAGGTCACACCAGGGCTGGGAAGCACAATGGTCCTCACTGGTCAAGAAACAGATCTGCTTCTACCAAAACAGTAACCAGCAGTCACAAAAGTCCTCCCATCTCCCCCTGAAACCCCACTTGGAACCAGGGCCCGTGACAACAGGGGTGTCAGGTGTTTTTAAGAGGCTGGTGAAGGGACACACCTTCATGAACACAGACCTGGGACTCCCACCTCCTGACACAGTGCAGCCCTCTTGGCTCCATGCGGCCCGAAAATCAGACTGGGCAGAGAGGACACGGCCATCTGCACTTGTCCCAAGATTCTGAGCACTGGGACAGCTCTTTCTGCAGGCCCATCATGGTCTCTGTTCTGTTTTGGCTCTGTAGACATTATTTTGTAGGGCAGTGTTAGATTTACAGAAAGCTGGGCAGAGGTTACAGAGCTGCCCCGTACCTCCCGCCGGCTTCCCCGTTAACACCTTAGAGCAGAGTGATGCACTCGTCCCACCTGAGCAACCAACACGGACACGTTACTCAAGTGCATAGTTTACATTACTTTCTACAGCGTTTAACAAGTGTAAAATGTTACACGTACACCCATGTATAAAGAACAACTGCACTGCCCGAAAAATCCCGTGCTCAGTCGTCCCCCACTCCAGTCACCGTCCCCACAGTCCCGCCTTCTCGGGAATGCCCCCACCGCCCCGTCCTCTGCTGGAATCTGCAGTCCGGAGCTGGCTCAGGAACATGCATGTCAGGGTCCCCATGGCTTTGGAGCTCACGTCTCTGCAGTATTCAAGTCACCGTCCATAGTCCGCACGGCCCACGGCCTGGGCGTCTGTCCCTGACTCCAGGGTACCCCAGTCGTGTCTCAGTTTGGGCAGCTGTGGGTAACACCACTGTGAACCTCCGTGCGCAGGTGTCACTCGGACCCACATGGTCATCTCCTGGGGTAAATACCGAGGCGTGTGGCCACTAGACTGTACGCCGAGCACCTGGCTGGTTTTGGAAGAAACCACAGGCCCCTCCCGACGCAGCCGTGCCTTTCCGAGTTTCCAACAGCCACTTGCGAGGGGCCCCCTGGCTCCGCGTCCTGCCAGCATCTGGTGCTGACCTGTTCTGGCCCACGGCCATTCTGCCGGGGGGAGGGGGTGGTGGGCAGCAGTGTCTCCTCACTGCTTTCCTCTGCGTGTCCACAAGGACACACCACGGGGGAAATCTTCCCGTGCGGGTGTTCGCCGCGCAGATGCCCCGGGTCGCCGTGTCTGTTCCAGTTAGTGCCCACCTTGTAATTGGGCTTTCTCACTACTGAGTACTGAGAGTTCTTTGTAGGTTCTGGATCACAGTCCTCTCTGAGACACATGTTCCCCCAGACTGAGGTTTGTTTTTTCATTCCTTAGCAGTACCTTTCACAGAATGGAAGTCTGTAATTTTAAGGAAGCTCAGCTTATGAAGCTTTTCATTCACAGATTATGCTTTTGATCTCTTATCTAAAAAATCATCGCCAAACCAAAGGTCAGCCAGACCTGGTCCCGTTACCTTCAAGGACTTCCGTAAAAGTTTGGCATTTTACTCTAGGGTCTGTGACCCATTTAGGGTTAATTCTGGGGCAAGGACTGTGTCAAGATGCATTCTCTGCAGGGGGACATCCAGTAGTTCCAGCCTCTGCTCCTTTAGCAAAGCTCATCCAACTGTGCTCCCAGGGTCTACTTAGGGGCTCTGGGTTCTCACATGTTCCACTGACCCACCTCATTCACCCACTCTGCATTGTCGCCATCACTGTGGTTCGTGTTATTAAAGACAAGCGCTTCACAGACATCTTGTACACGTTCATCAGACTCATGACTAAGTCAGCCGGTCTGTCTTCTTCTGTGCTCACATAAATAGGTTTTCAACTTCACATTCTAGCCACTCCTTGCTGGCATACAGGAGCGTGCATGACTAGGTCCTGTTCCCCTTGCATCCTACAACCCTGCTATAGTGGCTGGGAGTTCTAAAAGTCCTTCGGCTGATTCTCTGGAATTTTCTGTGTAGACAACCATGTCATCTACCAACAGTGTTGTTTCCTCCCTCCCACTACACACATTTCCTTCCCTTGTCTTATTGCATCGGCTAGGACTTCCAGCATAAGGTCAAATGACATCCTTGACTTGTTTCCAATCTTGGTGAGGAAGCAACTAGCTTCTTTAAGATTCCATTCATTTATCTGACAGACAGAGATCACAAGCAGGCAGAGAGGCAAGCATGGGGAAGGGGGGGAAGCAGGCTCCCTCCTGAGCAGAGAGCCCGATGCGGGACTCAATCCCAGGACCCTGAGATCATGACTTGAGCCAAAGGCAGAGGCTTAACCCATTGAGCCACCCAGGCACCCAGCACCTAGCTTCTTATTTGGAAGAAAGATAGAAATGTCTGACCACAAGTCAGCTCTCTAGCACACAAAAAAAGAAAAACCTGCCCATTTAAACGGCCTCAGTCACCAAAGAGCTCGAGTGAGTTCAGCAGCCATAACTGTGTCTGAGAAGGCCCCATCCTCTCGCTCAGGGCTTTTCTTGCATCCCAGAGGCCTTAGCCCCTTCAGGCACACAGCAGTCCTACTGCTCTCCAGAGAACGCCCTAAGCAAGGTCATAACTCCCCCAGGAACCTGGTGGGAGTCATCTCATACCAACTGGCCCCCCCATGAACCATCTTAACAAAGATACCTGCAAGGAAAATCCGCTCTGCTACAGAAAAACAGAGGCCTCCTCCTTCAAACACCCAACGTGGGGCAAAACAGGCCTCTCTGGGGTATGTAGGAGTAACAGCTTCCTGAGAAAAACCAAACGAGGGAAGTCTTCCCGGATGTTCCATGACTGGTGCTCGTGAATTTCAGATGACAAAACATCACAGGAGGCCCTCTAAACTCACAGCAACACCACACGGAAAGGCAGGACCACCCAAAGAAGGTGTCAGATGACAGTCGGCACCCCTTCCTCCAGCACCCCCGTCCCCGATCATGAAGAGTTCTGAGCACCAACGTGCTGTGGGGACCTCCCAGGTCCTCCCACTTCCACCTACAGATCTGTATGAGGCCAGATTTTTTTCATATATTCCAACTAGAATAGTCCAGCACAAGAGGCTGAGTGCAGAAGCAGATATGAGAATCCAGCCGTTTTCCATTTAGCAGACAAGATGTGTAAAAATGTAAAACAATGTCATTCTTCTCACCACATCCTGTTTCAGAAAATATATTTTTTGTTAAGTGATGAGTTCCTTTTAAGGAAATTATAAACATATTATCAATAATTTTTTAAAATCTAATTTCCAAAAACAGTGACTACTGAAAAACAGAACCCCTACAAACAAAAGCTCCTTGCATTTCCATAACTTTTTAGCATAAAAGATTCCTAAGATGGCAAGGCAAGGGCCTGGGGTACGTGTGGGCAGGCAGGGGGTCCAGCCGCGGCCAGATAAGGTGCTGGACTCTCACCCCCCAGCGCACAGTCACAGCATGCTCATGCTTACAGTCAACACGAGGGCATCGTGTCCTAACTCAGACAAAGCATGTAGTTAACAAAGAGTCCTAACTATGAACCTCCGGAGGGACGTCCCAAAAATCTGCATCCTCAGGGTATCTCCCTGCACGTACTTCTGAAGCAGCCAGCCTGTAATGTGAGCGATTCTGGCATTCGGGAAGCATGTACAAGACCAGGAGTGCCTTTCCGGTTTGGGGGATTCGCTCTTGTCCTCTCTGCCCAGGCAGCAGGAAAGCTCCTCCCGCGCCGGCCTCCACTGCTCACTTCATCCAGAAGGTCTGTGGCACCAGCCATGGCAATCAGGTACTCTCAGGTGTCCGGCGCCTGACAAGAGACTGACCATTACTGACCACGCGTGACGAGATCACTGCTGTTCTTCCTACCGAGTCTACTAAACCACTTCTCTGCCTCAAGTATCAGACAAGGGTCACAAAGAAAGGTCTCGTGACCCTGAGGAGCGACCTGCAGTTAAGCCAGCCATTGAAAAATCAATGCTCGATGAGAGGCGAAATGATGAGAGCCCCCAGGGTCTGAAGCCAGATGTGCCTGAGTGCATGGCCAAGCTCCAACCCAGAGGAGGCCCGTGACAGTGAGACCAGCGTACACGCAGGGTACAGTGTTCTGCATGCCAGTAGTGCGAGGGGCAGAGAGGTCGACGTGTGTGAAGTTTCCGGTGCCCTCACAGTGTGGCATCAGCACATGCTTCTGTGCTCTCTGCCTTATCCAGTTTCTAGCAGGCTCTAGGGAGACCA
The DNA here is from genome assembly GCF_010015895.1 of Lontra canadensis. Lineage (NCBI taxonomy): Eukaryota > Metazoa > Chordata > Mammalia > Carnivora > Mustelidae > Lontra > Lontra canadensis. The sequence goes on along the minus strand of NW_022631039.1, from coordinate 13,951,556 downwards.
CTCAGAGGCACCAGCAGATGTGCATGCCAAATGATGCCTTCCACAGGCCACTGTTCCCAAATGAGCTGGTCTGAGCTAAGTGTCCGGGCTGTGTCCAGGCCGTGTCCTCCACCGTCTCAGCACTGCCTCCCTCCCCAGGCTTCCTCTGGGCTAGGCTACCAGGCGGAGCAGGCTTTAATGCACTGCCAAACACCAGGAAAGTGCACTGGCATTGCCTTACGACATCAGAGGACTGCTACCCTGAACTCGTCCCCCAGAACCTGAAGGCACATTCCCAGGCTCGCTCCTTACAGTGACCAGTGGCAAGCAGGCTCTATGGCTCATCAAGTCCGCACAAGGCCATCGGGAAACTGAGAGATGTGTCAACAAGGAGCCTTGAGTCTTCCTCCCAGAGGGAGGCCCTGGCCTGAGGAAATGGGATGGCAAGTCAAGGAGGCCTGACCACCTGCTTTGGCTCTTGCCACAGGGGAAGCAGGGAGGGCCAGTGGCTGCGTCTACGTCAGTCCCTTTGCAAGTTTCAAGGCTCCATAAGATCTCTCACTATCTCCTTCTTACCAACAATAAACAACATTCAGGTTATCACAGGCTTCTAGTTATGTCCCAATGTGTGTGGACACCTACATTCTAATACCACCTTGGACAGGTAGGGGGCACTAAAGAAGATTTGTCTGTCCTGGGAGCTGACCCCATCCCCATCTCTGAGCCTGCCCTGAGCACATGGAAGTCACCAGAAAAGCGCCAGGACAGACTGTCATTCCAGCACTACCAGAAGCCAGCGGGGCGAAGGACACACCCAGCAGCAACAGGGAGAAACCAGATGTGGTCCCTTGACCCAGAGACCCCAGGCCAAGGGGGTTCCAGTGTGGGCCAGGGTGACGGTCTGGGTGTGGGGAGATCCAACACCCGTACCTTCTGTCACTGTCCACGAGTCCCAGTTAGGTGCAGAATGCCACCCTGATGGAAGCTGCCGCACTCACAACACTCCCCGCGATAGGAGGATAGCCGCTGTCCTCTGCAGCCCAGCCTCACTCGAGCAGAGCCATGCAGGTGACCCTGGGCGAGGAAATCGCCTGGTCCCAGCCTCATAATCAGTAACACTTAGAGACTCAACAACATATGGTAAGACCTCATTTCAGCTTCGCTGTTTCTGCACTGTGCATCTAACAATATAAAAACTTTGAAAGTTCACCATCGTGTGTTCTAGACCTCTATGTGAGACTTACAAAGGCCTCCCTGAGATGAAAAAAATTCCACGTTAAAAGAATCAAGAGTCCAATGAGCAGGAAGCTCTGCGATCAGGCGGGTTCCATCAGCAGCCCCGGTCAGAGCTGAACAAAGCCTCCCTGCCCTGTTTCAGTCACCCTGGGGGCTCCAAGGCCCTTCCATGACCCAGACTGCCAAGAGCCCTCATCTGGCCCTGTGTCTGCGACACACTGAACCACAACAGAGGCCACCGCGGCCACGGCTCTGCATGTTCTCAAGCCCTCGACGGCCCTGGAGCCCAGCTTGGCTCCACGCAAAACCCTGGAGCCAAGGGCATCCTGGACACCCCTCTCCTTACCAGTGTCCGGGGTCTCCACTCTGCTCCCTCCGACCCAAACATCCCAGAAGCTTGGCCCAAACACAGGGAAATGAAAATACCAATACGTCTTCAACCAGCTCCAGGCCAGCAGCTCACACACCCCTGAAATAATGCCTCTCCACGGAGGGGAAGATGGCACAGAGAGGGCAGCCAGCTCTGTCCCAGTCCCAGGCGGGCAATAGCGAAGCGGAACACTCTGCAGCTGCCTCCCCTGGGCCCAGGCCCTGGGCCCGCACAAGCTGCCTTGGGTGCGAGTCCGTGGCTGGCGCAGGGCTCTAGTGACAGGGACACCTCCCCCATGGGCATTGAGGATATGGCTGGCCCACCAGGTGAGACTGCCAGGTCCAAAGGGAAGGGCTCAGCCCCTTCTGAAATCCAGAGCCTTGTCTACCTTATGTTCTGTCTCCAAAGGGACATGAGTGACCTCGTCCCTGGCTCCCGGAGGAAGGCAAGGTCCCAGTTGGGAGAGACCCAAGGGTAGAGGGCAGGTGCCTGTCCTTCCTGCTCTCCCCAAGGAGGGATGACACCTGGGCCTGGCTGCAGGCTGGGGAACAGGCTGGAGGCCCACCCTGCACAGTCCCTGCTGAGGGCACAGCCACCTGAACCTAGGACAGCCCCACTGCCAGGGTAATTTTCCTATGGCAACTGCTACAGAACTAACCGCCCAGAAACGGATTTCATTTTAGGGATGAAAATTCCTTCCAGTGCTTGAATAAAAGGAGGAGTTTCACATTTTATCCATTTCCACATCCCTGAACAATAAAAACCTATTTAAAAGACCATGAATATGCAAATTCCATTTTAAATATGGAAATGCAAAACACGTAAGAAAACAGTCTGGGCGTGAAGTATTAATGGCATCTTCTCTTGCTGACAAGAGACAACGCGAGCCGGCTGCCACGGCGGAGGTCACAGGATGGCTCAGACCCAAGGAGCAGCCAGAGCCCTGCCCTGCGCCCACGCCCTGCCCACACCCTGACCTACCCACCCCTCGCCCTGCCCTACCCTATGCCCACGCCCTGCCCACTCAGCCCACAGCCTGCCCTACCCACCCCATGTCCTGCTAAGCCCATCCCACACTCTGGCCAACCCCTACCCTGCCTTACCCTGCCCTGCCCATTCCTGGCTGGCCTCCGCTTCAGACCCCTGCTCTTCCGGACCCACTGTTGCCCCACACCCTGCCCACAACCACCACTCTGCCACTCTGTCCCTGCAGCACCACAGGTCCAAACCTTGCGTCCCTGTCGGCACAACCTCAGGCTGCACTGGTGCCAGGGCAGGGTGCACGGACAGGGTCTGGGGAGCACATGGAGTTCTCCCTCAGCTGGGACGACCCAGCAAGGACAGGCTCTATCTCCCAAGGACAGACCAGCTAAGCCTCACATTTGGGAGAACTGAGCACAAGGTACCCTCCTGGCCCAGAAGCAGAGGGAAGCAAATACACGCCAGCTGGGCAGGGACGCACCTAGCACAGTCCACGCGGAGGCTCAGAACCATCAGGTCTGCATGTGGAGCAAAGGGCCCAGAGGCTGGACACAGACCTCCGCTGCCAGGGCCTGCGGTGACACACACATACCACCTTCCAGGCAGCACACCTAAGTGCATCCACAGGAAGGACCCCAGAAGCACAAGGCTGATGACTCCCAACACAACAGGGCCAGTCTTTAGAAAATTCTGCCATTCTATGTCCAGGGAGCTCACGGGACTTTGAGGACCTTCTGATAAGGTCCGGAGAAGAAAGCGGGGACCGGGCCTCTCTCTGTTGACAGCAGGAGGAACTGAAGCAGAACGGACGTTCTTACAACTCCACAGCCGTGCTCCTGGCAGCCAGCTGAAGATGAGGCACCTGAGAGCCCAGAACGCACATTTCCATGTCACAGGGGATTCTGTGCACTCACCGAGCTGGGTGACAGTTCGGAGGTCACCCCATGGAGGCCATGGCCACAAAGCCGGCGAGCTCTCCAGCCACAGAGGGCACCAGCCATGGCAATGGACCACCACACGCACATGGACCCACACTCTACACAGCCCGTGAGAGCTGCTGTTCTCGCACAACAAAGCACACGCGAGCCGTCCAGCTCATCAGAAGCCTTGGTCTTTAAAGGGCATGTCCCACGACCAAGGCCCTATGGTCATCCCCCCGAGGCCACTCTCCCGGACCTGCCCCTTTGCCGGCAGCTGCCCTGTGCCAGGCTGGCACCGCCAGGAATCCCAGCAACGTCTGCCGATGAGCCCAGACTTCCCTGGGGACCCCATATGTCCCCTAGAGGGAGGAGACCTTGGCCTCCGGGATAGAAGCCAGATGGTTACAGTCCAGATGATGAAGGTGACTCCTACCCAGCCCAGGCCAAGCTGGAGATACATTAGCAGAAGGCCTGCACCCGCCCCGCACATCCCACCAACACCGGCCAGGAGCCAACCAGCAAACCCAGAAACGGCTGCTTGAGAAGAAGCCCCCCAGCGCTGAGCCCTCGCGCTCTCCCCCTCCCTCCCTTACCCTCTCTAACCGGCCACAGAATTTACAGGCTTGATAGCAGCGCTCCTGCTGGCAAGGCCCTAGGGGAAGCTCAGAGGACCGAGCGGGAGAAAGGCTGCCAGTGCCGTGGGCACCATCTCACGTCGGAACACGGGCACTGCAGGCAGGTGCCAGCAGCCTTTGGGCCCCAAGGGCTGGAAGGCCCGGGGTCCCTCTGCTCAGCCGCGACTGTCACAAGGATTCCTGGGCTCTCTCCTTCATGCCAGATGTTCCAAGCAAGGAGGGAGGGGGTCTGAGAACCAAAGTAAGGGCAGCCCAGCAGTTGGCCAGAGCCCTCAGGCAGACCCCACACAGCAGGAGGGCAGTAGTCCCAAGGGGACACACCTGCTCCACCCCAACTGCCTCCAAGGCCCAGTCCTAATGTCCCCTCAGGTGACAGCATTGGGGCACAGCCATGTCTCCGTCCACATGTCACGACTCAGGGAAGAAGACAGGCCCTGACTTGCAGACAGGCTGGTGTCAGCATGTATGTGCCAGACAAGAGACCATCCTGAACGGGGGCTACGTGTGCTGGGACAAGGGAGAAAGGCTGCCTTTCACTGAGCTCTGACAGCAGCCGGGTGCTGTCCTCGGTGCCTGCCTCGTCACCACCACCCTACAAATCAGCCAGTGTCATGACCCCGGTTTGGGATATAAAGAAAATGAAGCCCACGCAGAAGCCTCAACCCACATGGGCCGATCCTCAGGTCCGGCCTCCCTGGTCGTCAGCCTGACTTGGGCAGCAAGGCACCCCAGCACCCTAGTGGACACGCATCTGCACGGTCCAGCCTGCTGGGAGCCAGCCTGCGGGTGACTACAGGGATGGTGAGGGACAGAAGCAAGACACAGAAACCATAGGCAGGGTCCCCACAGCCAGAAGCCCCTCGGCTCCCCACACAGAGCTCAGTGCCCAAATGTAGTCTGCAGGCCGAAGGCTGGAGGAGACCCCAGCCGAGGTCTTCCCAGGACAAACGTGAGGGGTCTGCGCAGCAGGCCAGGCAGGCAGCACCCCTCGGCCCTCACATATGCCGTTCTCAGGTCTTTATTATTTTTCACAATCTGGCCAGATCTGACTCAAAACTTGCTTGCCCCTAGAAGCGATCCCGATCCACCTCGTGGCTAGAAAGCAACCACGTCTCCTCTCTGAACCCACACCTTTTCCTTCTCCAAGCCTCGGCATCAGCACGAGAACACGTGCACAAGCGCACATGCGTCCAGACGCACACACGCCCCGCCCCCACAGGGTTACCCACAGCTCCCCCTCCTGCCCCGCCCCAAACTGCCCTGGCAGCCAGTGCTCCTCGAGGCTCAGGCAGCCCAGGCTGCAGCGTGCGATGCTTTCCAAGCTGGGATCTCAGTGACAACGCCCGCCTGTGCAGAACGACACCCCGGTCACAGCTGCACTGAGGACACCAGGCTGTCTCCCCTTGGGCACCAGCCATAAACCTGGAGCAGGAGGAGCCTTCCCAGCTGCCATGAAACGGGTTACAAAACCCACTTTGTAGAGAAAATCAGCAACGTGTACTCTCCAGTGGACGTCGTGTGACTGGCTTTAAGCCGTTGGCCTGCCGCAGTATGGGGCAGAGCAGACCACAGTGAGGACTGGCAGCACCACGGCCAAGATGGGGTGCAGGAGCCAGGGGACCAGCTCCAGGCCAGTTGTGCGCAAGACAGGTGCCAACTCAGCCAGCCCCACTGCTGCATCCTCCGCAGATTCAGAGGGAGCGGTTGACGAAGGACTCGCAAAGAAGGAGAGGTCCCAGTCCATGCTCCTGGGTCCCCAGTGAGTGATACCCCCTTCCCCTAATCCTGGCAAGGACAAGGACAGGAACACTGCCAGAGGATATCCCAGCTGACCCCCAGTCCTCACCAGGTAGGGGTGAGGGACTGGGACCATGGGCACTGCCGGGGGACAAGCCTGCTGACCCCCAGTCTTCACCAGGTGGGGGAGAGGCTGGGATCGTAGGCACTGCCAGGGGACGTCCCCACTGACCCCCAGTCCTCGCCAGGTGTGGGTGAGGGGGTGGGACTGTGGGCACTGCCAGAGGACATCCCTGCTGACCCCCAGTCCTCGCCAGGTAGGGGTAAGGGACTGGGATTGTGGGCACTGCCACGGGACGTCCCCGCTGACCCCTAGTCGTCACAAGGTGGAGGTGAAGGGCTGGGATCGGGGGCACTGCCAGGGGATGTCCCCGCTGACCTCTAGTCCTTGCCAGGTGGAGGTGAGAGGCTGGGATCATGGGCACTGCTGGGGGATGTCTCCGCTGACCCCCAGTCCTCATCAGCAGGGGTGAGGACACGAGAACCCACAGAGACACCACTGCTCAGGGAATCGACAACGTATCTTGGGGAAAGAGAAAAAGACACTTATTCTTTACTGAATAGATGTGCCCTGGGCACCGATCCCATGCTCACGGTCCCTGCACTCTCATAGAGTTCACACTCAAACAGAGAAATGCACCAGGCACTCATCAACTGGTCAATCAACGCATCAGAATAGTGCCAGGAAGAGCACAGAAACAACATCCGGAGGCAGTGGGTAGCTGCAGCCTGGGCAGGATGGACTCTCCCACAGGAAAAGGTGAGGATGGACACACACAGATGCCGCCATGAAGACCAGAAGCATTAGCCCTCCATCAGGGAGCACTGCTGGAATGTTCCAGAACAGAGAGGAGCCCTGTGACCTCCTGACAGAGGAGGTGAGAAGCATGAGGTAGGTGAGGCCCTGGGCACAGGGAGGAGTAACACGATGGCGACAAGGACAGGAGAGAAAGGCAGCAGACCACAGCCTACTGGCGAGTGACACAGAATGCCCCAGAGGGTCCTGTACATGTGCACCTGCCCAAGGGACAGTCTGAGGCCCATCTCAAGAGGCTCCTCTGCACACAGACCCTGCGGGGCAGAAAGTGCTGCTGGGGCCAGCCTCGCGGTCGGGCGGAGACACAGCTGGCACCCGCGTGGCTGGCACTTGGACTCAGGTGCTCTGCAGGCAGAGCCGAGATAACCACCTGTTGCCTTGGTGGATCGAGAAGTCAAGAGGGCCTGGCCAGACAAACGTGTGAGGCCTGTGCACCCCCAGCGCCCAAGCCTCACACCTCCAGCACCACACTCACTCACTGTACGTCCCGGGTCGCTCTGGCCAGAACCACAGTGGCGACCCCAACCACCCAGACCCAGCCCTGCGGCAGGGAGAAGGTAGACGAGCAAGAGCACGACGAAGACACATTTAATTACAGGACATGCAGTGGAATGGGAAGCCTCCCTGAGGAGCGAGTCAGCCGCAGCCACAGAGAAATTCCAAGTCAGCCACGGCCTAAGCAAAGTGCCAGGGCCAGCAGGGACAGTGTGTCCCGCTGCTAAAGGGGGGCTGTGTGGCAGAGGCAGTGGAAATGGGAGGGGCTGGAGAAGTCAGCAGGGGCAGACACCAAGGGAAGGCGGTAGGGACAGCAGAGGCAGCCAGAGTGGGAAATGCCGCCACGAATCCTCGTCATCTGAAGGAGATGGCAGCCAGTGGTGGAAGAGAGTCCTGGATTCCTGAACATGTGGGGCATAAGGAGCAACCCAGAGTCAAGGAGAGGGGCACACACTGCCAGTCACGGCAGCCAACTGAGGGCCCTTGCCCGGGGCCACACATGCAGATGTGAGGCACAGCAGCAGGACACCATGTGGTGCCCAAGAGCATGGCACCCACTCTGACTCCTCGCCCGTGAAACCCTCGCCAAGCCAGGGCCAGCCTGTGCTGGCCACGAAGTACAGTCACAAGTGCAAAGGGTCTGAAGCCTAAGCCATTCCCGGTGTAGCCGGGGGGATGGACCAGGGTGTAGGGGCAACGGCAGAAGGGCAGCCAGCGTCGCAAGGGGCCAGGGCTTTGCACAGAATGCCGTCCTTCCACCTCCAGCCAGGGCTGCCCCGAAGCATCCCCTTCGTCCCCTTCCCCAGAGAGGTAGAAGGGGAAGCAGAAGCAGAGGCACAGCCCAGTAAGGGGGAGCCAGACCACACCCTGGAGGCTGACGGGGGCTGGACAAGGCCAGACCCAGAGCTGCCATCCAGAGCACAGCCCATGCAGGCAAGGAACAGAGGGAACCCAGCAGAGGAAGGGCACCAAGGAACAGAGCTAGGCAGCCACGAGGAAGGTCGTGAGTTCTTATGTGCCAAGACTGTCATCATCGCAACAGGAGGACATGGCTGTTGATGACAACGGGGGCACATGGTGACAACACCTGCTGCATCCTGACAGCTGGCTCATCAGCGAGGAGCCGGAACAGGGATGTGGGTTTATTGTCCCAGCTAACCCGCGTGCCGACCCCACAAGGGGCCAAACCGTCTCCTGCGCCTACTATATCTCTAGATGTTCTAGATGAGGGACCCTCAAGGACTGGTCCCGATGGCACCTGGCAGAGCTGAACTTCGGACCCCGGACTAACGCCACGCAGCCACACCTGGAAGCCACAAACCAACCACAAGCGACTACTTAATGTTATATTACAGATGTGTTTTTTCACCCACACTGGCCACAGTGCAAGGGCTCCATAGCTACAGGAGAAGAGCATCACCGGAAGTCCTGTCAGATGGCCAGCCTAAGCCAGACAGCCTGTCTACCCAACATGGTGTGGTCTACACGAGACAGACAAACAGACAGTGTAATCTACTCCAAATGGCCAGCCTAAGCCAGACAGACAGCTGATCTACCCTAAACTGACGGTTGTCTGCCCCAGACAGACAGCATGGTCTACAGCAGAAGACTGGGCTCTGACCTCTGCATGGAAGCAAGCACCCAAGGAAGATTCCCAAGGGTCCAGGACATAGCACAAGAACGAATGTCACTATGACTAATTCGCAGGCTCTGAAAAGGTTGGAGCTTCCAAAAATCTCATCGCTTCCTCCCTCCACATGGGAGCCCCCGACGCTGCACACTGTGTGTGTGTGTGCTGGGGGTCAGCTCACCCCCAGCCCCAGAGAGACAGCACCATGGGTCTCAATGCCCCCACGGCCAGGTCTGCGTGCTCACAGCACGACTCTGGGCCTCCCACCGTGTGAGTACTGTGACCAGTGCAAGCGGACGGAGCCCGGCCCAGCCTGAGGAAAGGGGTCCCGGTCGATGGAGTCACCGAGCTCACAGGCACGTGCCAGTGTCCGTGGAACAGATGCACCACCACAGACGGCCACCAAGGAACGCGTGAAGACGAGGCCTCAGACACGGGCTGCCTTGGCACCACCCGCCAAAGCCCGTATACACCGAGCAACACCGGGAGCTGGCCAGACCAGCAGGGCCCCAGTCCACACCCCTGGAAAGCCCCGGGACATGCTCCTGCAGAGACAGTCGTGCCTAACACCACAGTGAGGCCTGGGGAGGGGAACTGCTGTGGGGCTGGTCCGGACGAAGGCCAGCCAGGTGATCACAGAGCCCCCAGGAGTCCCGGAACTGGAGCACTGACGCACGAGGCAAAGCCGGGCCCGCCCCGTGACAGGAAGCGCTCCAGCCAGCCCAGCAGGGGGCACCCAGAGCCCAGCTGCCGGCCCCGCGACCGCCCGGCACAGACGCGAGTCCCACAGGGCTCACTGGGCCAGCGGTCCGTCACTGTGGCTCTTCAGTCGGCTGTTCGTTCATTCCTTCAGCCGACACATGCTCACCAAGCAGCTCCTCACCCACGTCCTCTGCGTCCCCGGGGACGCCGTCGCACACAACATGCTGTCCCTTCCCCAAGAAGCCTGCGGCACAAGCGCAGGGCACACAAGGAACTCAGCAGGAGCGCACCGGGGCGGCCTCGCCGACCAGAACGTATCAGAGCAGGAGCCCCATGCAGGGAGATCGGGCCTCGTGGGAACAGATGCTGGAGTTCCGAGTGGGAGCTCCAGGCCGAGCGGGACCTCGGCACTGCTCGGGCACCCAGCGGCCGAGGTGGAGTCCACAGGAGACACTGAGCACGCCTATGTCTCTGACTGTCCACGGCCTCTCCAACCTCTCTCGGACCCCACGAGCTCCTCAACACACCAGGTCCAAGGCAATTTCCCATGCACCCTCCATCGACACACAGACAAGGTCATGCCGGTCTTCATGCTTCACAGTTACCCACCCCCCAGGCTTGTTCTCTCACCTGATGTCACTGTCCTGCATGCCAACCCCCCTTCCGGGCCTCCTCTGGGTACATATAGGAGATGACTCACGCCTCCATGTCCAGAGGCCACTCCTGCCCCGTCCCCCACCAGGCACAGGTCTACCTGACGCTGACAGAGCCTTCTTCCTCAGCGTGCCACAGTCCCGTGACAGTTATCACCTTTCTCATCTGACAGGAGGCACAGGCTGACTCCTCTGTCCAAGGACACACAGCAACTCGGTGGCCGGCCAGCCTGAGCTAGAGCCAAGGACCCACCCGAGCTCCTAGCACAGCATGAACTCCACCCCGATGCGCAGAGAACAGGTCCTCAGTCATCACGAATCTTCTGTGGCCGTCGCCAGCCTTGCTGGCCTCAGGACAGCCCAAGAGCACCATAACTCACACAGACACACGATGACAAAGATGACAATGCCTAATCACACTCCAGACGGTTTGCGAGGACGGCCTAAATGCTGCAGACAAACAGCAAGGAAAGAGCCACACGAAGAATTATGATCAGTATGCCGATCTCAAGTCCCCCTCGGGGATGACAGGGAAGCCATCAACCTGTGGGCTGCCAGGAAGACGCACAGCCACGGGCACCACCTCTCAGAGATGGGGACGGGCAACATGAGCAAGGACTGCCCTCCCACCACTCATTCAAGACCCTTCACCAAGCAACAGCCTCCTCCAAAGGCTGCCCAGGGGCCCCCGATACCCCCAGTCAACAGGGAATGAAGTCGGCTGTCCTGCCTTCACCAGGGCTCCTGACACCCCACACAAGGCCACAACCCACAGACCCGGCAGCCGGCCAGCGTGAAGGACGCCAGACACACAAGTCCTCTCCGTGCTGGTCAGGAAGGGCCTCGCATCATAAGGGTCCCTACCACCTCATCAGGGGCCTGCCCGCCCATCTGTCACACGTGAGCTTGCTCCCAGAGGGGAGCCAGGGGTCTGGAGAGGAGGACAGGGTACCGCCACAGGGGATGGCCACTCCCAGAATGGAGAAGAGAAGGTCAGCTCTGCACTCACTACCGCGAGCAAGCTGGTTGTCGGGGCCATGTGGCTGGAGCGGCTCTGGCCCCCACTTCCCCGTACACGAAAGCCAGCCTTCCCAGCACCTCATGGTTTGGCCTGAGAAAAACCAAGGAGAGTTTTCTTTCTTTGAGCAGTTCATTCTGTTTCAAATGCAAAGTAAAGTGAAGATCGTCTGGAAAAATGTAAAAGCTTTAATTTCAAATCACTCTTAACACCCGTTTCATCTGACAGTAGCTTTGAAAGCAAAAGGCAATCTTTATCGTTTGAGGTTTTTAAGCTAAATTGACGTGATTATGTCCAACATAACCAGATGCTTCTAAAAGCCAATTTTCAAAGTGACATCAACCCCCCAAATAAGAAATCCTTCCCTCTGGCTACTAGTGAGCCCTTAAGACCCTGCGTCCACACAAGGCTGAGGCCGGCTGTTCACAAACCCACTCGCCCGTGGGGACCTGACCCCACTCAGCGGTCGGCCCCCTGGAGAGCCCCACGGGAAGTGGGCCAGCCGCAGACCAAGGAACCCCATCCCACCTGGAGCAGTTCTGCACCTGGGCCCATGAGGCTGGAGGGGCATCTGCTGGCAGGGGTCCCAGGAAAGGCCTCCTTGTTCCAAAGTGGAGACCCGAGAAAGAGGCCTCACCTTCGGCCTGCGGATGGGTCACCTGAGGCCGGAGAAAGAAGGCCAACCACATGGCAGAAGCCAGGGGCAGCCTGACGGAGAAGCTTCTGGTCTCTGCCCCCTTTCCTGGCAATGAGTTCCTAAGACCCCTAGGGTTGCTGAAGTGGTAGGGCATCTCATGACTCCTAACAAGCCCCTTGCATCCGCTGTCCCATCTGAGCTAACAAGGGGGCTGCAGAAGGGGCCAGATTAAGCAATCACCCCCATGGGGGTTGGGGGGTGAGGGGCGGGGGCCAAGCTCCTCCCCAGCAGCCTATAACATAAGCATGACGTAAGCAGGGAGACACCATGAGACCCCCACCCCCCGCCAAGCCCACACAGGGCTCAGACAGCTTCCGAGCTGGGGACACACCGAGGTGCTGGGAGCAGGGCTGTACCCAGAGATAACAGGGAAGCTCTCACCCCCCAGCCCTCACGCAGGCACCTCTGCCATCTGGCTGCTCAGACTGCAACCTTTGCAAAAAATGAGTGACGGCACAGAAAGCATTTTCCTGAATTCTGAGTCATGCTAGCAAACCCTCAAACGGGTGTGGTGTGGAAGGAAACCCTGGGTTTGGAGTCAACCAGGACAAAAGCTCAGGCAGCCCGAGGACCCAGGACTTAAGACGGATGCATGGAGTGGGGCAGCTTATGGGACCAAGCCCTTCCCCGTGGGGTCACGTCAGGATGGAGCGTAATGACGGAGCGTGTGCTGGCCTCACGGGGTTAGGAGGGAAAACCTAATGCTGAGCCTGCACAATGTCACACAGCTGCTGGCCTCCGGGCCTCCCACCAGGAAGGGGGGCTCCTTCCTCACTATGCAGCCCCGGGCAGAGGTCTTTCCGCTACCGGCGACCGTGGGCATCTCTCTGTTCCTCTCTGGGACCTTCCTGAGCCCACAGGTCTAACCGCATGCAAACACACACGCACTGCCTCCCCTGGGCTCAAGGTTCCCCACAATCAGGGGGTCACTTGGAGCTCACGCCACAACAAAGCCAGGGTTCCCCGATGCCGCACACATCCTTCCCAAGACCCGCAGGCACGGGAAGGCGGGGGCAGCCGGGCGTGTGGCAGAAACGCGAGGCCTCCTGCACCCCTCAGACAGACCCAGCTCCCACTCACTCAGTCCAAGGCCAAGGGAGCAGTGAGGTAGAGCCGCTCCCAAGCCACACCCAGGGGACACCCACGCTGGGGCTCCACCCCGCACGCGCCGGCCGCCAGGCCTACCTGCTGGTGATGGTGTTGTTCCGGTCCCGCAAAGCCAGCTCCCGCCGCTGCAGCTCAACGACAAACCCGGACAGGTCCTCCGGGGTTCTGCGGGGCGGAGAACACATGGCCGCGTCAGCCACCTCCTGGAGAGGACCTCATTCTGTACAGGACAGACGCCAAAACCATGCCAGCAGCCGAGGAGTCACAGACCCAGGACGGGTGGCGTCCGCGTGCGGCTCCCAGGCCAGTGTGGCACGTCACTGTGCGCACACCGCGACCTGGGTTCCAACCGCAGCCCACCCCTGGCCATAGCACTAAATGATTCTTATTTGACACAACTCCATTTCAGCTGTAAGAACCGGCCAACAGCGAGCCGCCAGCGTCACCCTGCAGAGAAGGGCAGGGGAGCCGGGAGGTCCTCAGCACAGGTCATGTACCCGTCTCCCTGGAACCGACGACGGGAAGAGGCCAGAGCAGACGCCCCCACAGACGATTCCTCATCATGTTCATGCTGCTCCACACTGCCCATCTCGGCTTCCGTCCAGAGCAGCCCCACTGCCCCGTCGCCACCTCACAGAGGAGGAAAGAGAGCCTCCAGGTGTCAGGAGCGGCTCGCGGCGCACTCCTCTCTGAGCAGCACTGGGCCGCCATCTAACCTTCCGAACCCGACGCCAGCGCGCGGAACACCTGCGATAGACTACGACGACGCCCAGCACAGCGGGCGTGGTCCCCACACAGCGCACAGCAAGCAAGCTAAGGGGCTCCCTGGCCCGCAAGTGGCAGCTGAGCTCTGGGCCTAAGGACCAAGACTGGGGCCATGGGTGGGAGGCACCACAGCCTCCTCTGTCACTGAAGGAGCCACGGGGGCTGTGACAAACCACAGGAGTGGCTACAGGTCACTACAGGATCCAAAGGCTCTCTCCCTGGCCTCCAAGGGCACCACAGGGCCCGGCTCCCACGAGCATCCACCACAGGACTAGGCCCCAGGGGTCTACCTCCCACGGCCTTGCCTCTGGATATGGACATGTCACCCCAGTGTTACCAAGCTCTGTGTCAGTTCACCCTGTGCTCGCAGTGCTCTGCCCTCAAGAGGTCTCAGGACAATCAGCACTCCCTGGAACAGGGACCCTCCCATCACACCCCCAGGCTGCTCCCCACCCCGCCTGCCCCACTCGGCATTCGCCTCAGGGTCTCTCAGTGTCTGCCGTCCCTAGAACAGGAGCTCACGGACCTGTGACCTGTCCACAGTCCATGACACCCATATGGCCCGACTGGTCACATGGTTCTCTTCCGCAGGTGCTTCCTGGTTCTCTCCCTTGCAGATGCCCTCACAGACTCCCCTCCTGGCCACCTGAGAAACAGCCCCTCACCGGGCCTGAAGGAACCATGGGGCAAAGGAATGATTTCTCCCCGCGTTCCTCCCCAGACCACGTGATCATCTGGAAGGACCCTGGGCAAGACTGAAATCCAGCACGGGGAGGGCTTGAGCCAGCCTTGAACGCCAGCTACTATTCTTCTTGGAGCTTCCTCAAGCTTCCCAACCTCGGGGAGTTAAAAATACAGACATAAAAATACATCTTTTCAAGCCAAGAGGTATTTTTTTCTAAAACGTTCTAGAGATATTCAAGCTGTTGTTTCCCTGTGTCACCCAGTCCAGGGTTACATGAACGGTTACCAAGTCCGTGGGATGAGTCTAATGAGAATGAGCCAACAAGCCAGCATGCACCTCCACGTGGGCACTGCCCCTGGCCCTGATCTCGCTTCGTGGGGATGTAGGTGGGCACCGCGTCTTCTGCCTGAGACAGCTGCTCAGGCCTGAGTGCTGGGAAGGGCCCATGGACAGGACCCAGTAGCAGAGGACCACAGAGTCTCTAGGGGTTCTCGGTGACCAAGGATGGGTCGCCTGCAGCTCCCTCCAGGTAGATGCCTTCCAGAAACCCTGAGGCCGAACGGCAGAGTCAGGAGCACGTGAAACAAGCTTGGTGCCCTGCGGTCCAGATCTGACCCCAAAGCCAGGAGTTAGACACAGTGGACAACCAGACTCACCTTCACCCAGGCTCTCTTATCTCCTCTGAACATATTTTGAAATGACACAATTTCATAAAGAGGGAAAATTGGAACAGTTCCAATCAGGAGAAAAGTGAACCCAACACGTACTGTGAAACACTCCACCCCACCGTGGGCACCTGCGGCCCCTGGGGCCCCCATCCAGGCTAGTGCACACGAGGCCGCTCCCACACAAGCACAAACACACACACACACACACGCTGTGCCCAGGATGCCGGGGTCTCTGCTCTCTCAGCCAATGCTCACACAGAGGCCCTCAGATGCCCAAGTACTGCGGGACTGCTGGACAGCCATCGAGGGGCCTGGCTCCACATTCAAGTGAACGGAGCAGCAAGCCAACGTCCCCCTGTCCCCCAGAGAGCACACCAGCCACACACACCTGGTCCACTTGCCTGAGGAGCGGGACATCCACAGCCTAGGTGGCCTGAGTTCTAGCTGCCCCTCCCGGAGCATCCCCGCACAAACCACGACACCCAGCCATGCAGATCTGGCCGACACACCTGTGGCAGACCCTCCAGCAGGCTGGTCCTTGGCCCCAGTCCCAGCCCCCGAATTCCAGGTGCCACCATTCAAATGAGCCACCCCCTCCTCGTGGCGCAAGGATGTGGGCTGCAGGGACTGCTTCCCTCACACGCCCAATTCCAGAAGACAAGACTGCATGGCATGATGCCCACGCATCAGCCGGCCTGCAGCTGCTGGAGGGCTCACTGCCGCCATGCAGCCCTTTCCTCGGTGGCCCGCGGGGCCAACACCTGCAGCTCTGCCTCTGGCTGCATCCAGACTCTAATCTGCAACCAGACTGTCCTGACCGGTCACTCCTGCAAGCACCGGGCCCCGCTTTCCTCTAACAACCCAAAGCACAGAAAACCAGCAGGCAATACTCAGGGGTCTCCCATCGCCGGCACATTCTCCCTGCAGAGATGGAGAACAGGTGGACCGTCTTTCGAGGAAAGAGACGGCCAGGGTTCAGTCACCGTCCAGACAACTGCAAGCTGACTTGCAGCTCAACAGGGCTCCTCTGAGCAGAGCCCCAAACCCGAGGACCCAGACATAGCATAGCGCAGCCACCCAACAAGCCTTGCACACTCTCTAGCGGCGTGGGTGCAAGAGGACACGGGAGCCTTTGCAATGGTTTTTGTAAGGTATACAAGCCAACCCACATAACACTGCAGGGGAAACAAGACACAAGTGACAGTGACAGTGACGGGTGACGTCTCACTGCATAAATGAGGAATACAAGGTCCAACTCGAAATAAGGAATCAATACGTTAAACTGTGTGGGATTTGGGGCGCCTGGGGGGGGCTCAGTCAGTGAAGCATCTGCCCCAGCTCAGGTCATGATCCCAGGGTCCTGGGATAGAGGCCATCATCAGGCTCCCTGCTCAGCTGGGATCCTACTTCTCCCTCTGCCTGCCTCTCTCTCTCTCTCTCTCTCTCTCTCTCTGTCTCTTATGAATGAATAAATAAAATCTTTTAAAAAAAGAAAGAAAAGAAAACACTCTCTCAGTTTCTCTGTCAATTTGACATGCAAATATTTGATTCCAGAATTTGGTCCAAGTCTAAAAGAATCCCGGAAGACTAGGCCATGACCTCCATGACCTATGCTTCGTGACAAAGGCGCAGAGGACGAAGCAGACAGCTGCATCCCGTGTCACATGGCCGGCAACCAGGCCCCTGCGCTGTCGTCCACACTCAGGCTACTTTCACACCATGAGCTACTCACGAGAGAACGGGAAGGGGAGGTGATGGGAGCAGCATTTTGAAATGCCAACATGTGTGGGTCTTCTGATTACAAAAATACACACACTGAGAAGAGCAAAAGCCAAAAGCCGGATCGACTAGACCAGCAATGCGCCTGTGTGGACAGCAGGGAGAATACACGTGGGAAGAGCCAGGCCCCCATCACAGAGGCAGAGCACCCTCCAGAGTTTCTATAATTTCTGATGAGAACATCACAAATTATAAAATTTTTTCCTAAAGTTTTTTCCTAAAGTTTCCTGAAGTTTTTCCTAAACTGTAATTTTGACCGGTGGAACCTGGGGGCCACAGTGACTGGGGCTAAGCCAAGGAGACCACACATCTGGAGAGGGGGCTCACAGAGCAGCTCATGGGCCGAGCCCATGGGCCTTCCGCCCTTCCATAGGATGCCGGGACCTACACTCTCACACTGGTGTCCCAGCGGCTCACAAGGGCTGGGCTAGGCATGGGAAGCCACTCAGGCCTCCCCAGGTTCATAACACAGGTCAGGACCCCCAGGCAGACTCTGCACAGCGCATGCAGGCCCGAGGGAGACCCGCTGTTCTGGAGGCCCAGGCCACCCTCCCCTGTGGCCAGACCAATGGCGGCAAAGGAGGCAGACCGGCATGTGTGCACAGTGTCACATGTCACGTCTGTGCATGTTTCTCCACCCGTGCTCTCCAACTTACACAGGTCTGGGCACAGAGCACAGAGGACAGAAGACAAAGACCCCGGAAGGCAGGGCCGAGATGCCTGGCATGTCTCAGGGAAAGGGGGGGTGCAGGCGGCACTGTGGGGGAGCACAGGTAAAACACACCAGGCAAGGAGGAGGCCTGTAGGACGGGAACATGGACAACTGTTTCAGGACCCCCTGGCCTGCACGCGGCCGCCCAGCCCTTCCTCCAGAAGCACTCCCTCCTCCTCCCAAAGGACCCGGTATGTCCGGCAGGTGCTCAGGGAAAGAGCTCAAGGGCAGCATCCCTAAAACTGCACCAACAACTTCACAAGTCCAGGCTCAAAAAAAACATGCCAACGACATGGGCGTGTATTGACAGAGCACGCTCAGAAAAGACACCCCAAATGGATACCGGGGGCACCTCCAGGTCAGGGCGGAGACCAGCAGTGTCCGTCAAAGGGATCTTTAACCTACGATAACCTACATGTTGGAATACAAATAAAACTTGAAATACCCGCCCCATGCAGTGTCTTAACTATGTGCAAAGAGTTGCTGGAAACGTGCAGCTGGAGAGCAGAAGCCAGAGGCTGACAGCACCTGGGGCGTGCCTGTGCGAGCTCAACGCAGCATGACCCGAGGCGGGGGACAACGGGGGAAGGGCATCCGGAAGAGGCGACGGCTGGGGACAAGGCAGGAGAAGCCCTGGGAGCCAGGGATGGAGAGCCATGCCCACAGCGCCAGACGCCCATCGTAAGCAGCCAGCGCGAATACGGGCAGCTCCCGGGGAGCTGGGTGGGCAGGAGGGATTACTGAAATGCAGGCTTTGCCGGCATCAGGTCACAGAGCAGGGGCCAAAGCACCTCCGACGGGCAGGACGCCGAGTCTCCAGAGACCTCCTGGCCTGTCGCAGAGCCACAGCTGTGCAGAGATGTTTTAGCAAGAGCTCTGGGGCCTGGCTCGGCGCTCCCGGCGAGCAGCACTCGGCCCAGACACAGCACGGGAGCACTCAGACAGGAGCATCAATCTGTCCCCAGACCTGCACTTCACACACGATGAGGCGGAAGGCCTTCAGAGGGCCTCTGGATCCTGGACTCGGAGATGACAGGAGAGTGACAGTCCCCACGGCAGCCCACGCTGTGACAGCTGCTGCTGACAACGTTGGCTTTAGCTGTGAAGCCTTTTAACTCTGACTGGTGGGCTTTCAAGAGGGAAGACGTCTTTTTGTTCACTCTGCAGCTGAATTCTGACGCCAACTCAGCTGTGCACGGCACAGCGGGGGCCTGGGGGGGGGTCACCCCGCGGGGGGCTCTCGAGGAAAGGCCGTCCGCCCAGCAGCTCTTCTTTCTGAGGCTCGTGCCAGCAGGTGCCAGGTCTCCCATCTGAGCCCGAAGTCCCCATTTCGGGAGACCCAGAGGACTCCAATTTCTAAGATGGAGCTCAAGCTTGCTTCCAGGGACCCACTCTGCCCAGGAAAAAGCCCACCGGGCCCCGGCTCCCAGGAGTGGCTTCAGCGGGGCACAGGGCCCTACAACAGGGGGACAAACCCCTCCGCAGAAAGTACACAGAACCAGGATTAGAAAACACTGCACCACAAAACTTGGCTTAAACCCAAAAGGAGGACAGACATTCATGACTGCAAAGCCACAGGGGCAATGGGATGTCCCGTTAAATCAGGTATTTCTTGATGACGGGGCACAGCTGTGGGAGGATATGGAGTTGGGGGGGGGGGGGGACTATGTCACCAAGCGCTGACTTAAGATAAAACCTGCTATCTCAGGATGGGAAAAGCAGCGACTGTTTTTCCAAAGAAAAGGATAAATTCCCTGTGACATGGATGTGGACCAGGTTCTGATGGGGTCACCCTCGGTGGCTGTCCCTGCTGCACCCAGGCCTATGGCTACAGAGCTGGAGATCAGACACTCCAGAGGAAGTGACCACTGATGGTCCTGAAACCACAGGCACCCACAAAGGTCATCTGTCCCTCTCCCTACTCCGTGACACGTTGGCCAAGTGGTAGACAGCAGCCATCCACACACACATCTTCTAAAACTGCCTGTCTTCCCAGATAAACAGAGAACAAATGGCTCTTTCCCCACAGAGAGGTGCAGGCCAGTCAAGGGATAGGGTCTCAGCACACACCCACAGACCCCTATCCCACTGCAGCCATCCCCCACAATCAATCCACGATGCTGTCACACAGAAACAAAGGCCTCTCTCCCCACCATCACACTGCCTGCCTGACAAGCTACTGCCCGTGGACAACCCTCCCTTAGGCCCCCTCTGCCCACAGGGAACAGTCCGGAGGGGTCTGCACATCCTACCCCTGCTCAACAGAGCCTCAGCCCCCCTCCCCACTGGAGCACCTCTGCGTAGTAGCCTAGCTCCCCATGCCCAAGACAGCCCCACCTGTGCTCTCCCTCCCCTCCAGGCAGGGACTGGCTGCCAACCACCGCACCCACACCCCTCGGCTCTGCCCGTCCTCCCAGGACAGCTCTACTCCTTCTCCAGTCCCTTCACTGGCATCTTCCTGCCGGGTGCCTCTCGCCCCCACCTCTAACCCACCTCGTGTTCCCCACCCCCTCACCCTGGGCTGGACCCCCAACAAGAGACTCAGGGTCCTGAGTTCCAGGATTGCCCACCTGCCTCCTGGACAGCTCCTGGCTAGAGAACCCTTCCTGCTCCTCCCACCCCACTCCTCTCCACCCATCCTGGCTCTCCTGTGACCATCTGGGGGCCTGGTGGCCCATTTCCTGCATCTATCTCATCCTTGCCTCCAAGCATCAGCTTGTAAGCCAGCAACCACAGCGAGCACTTAAAATCTAAGTGAGGCCCCACACCTTGCATCCAGCTGAGCAGCGCGTGCCCTCCACAATGCCAGGGCAGTGCCAAAGTTGCCCGTAGAGCTTATGGAGCCAGTACGGCCCGGCCTCCCATGGGCCCACCCCAGAGCCTCTGCACAACCCTCTTCTGGAAGCCTCCTCCCTCAGGTGCCTGCAGAGCACATCCCTCGGCTCTCTCAGGTCCCTGCTCAAACATCCCCACAGTCTCCTTTGGGCCCGCCCCCGCCACCCTGGTCGAGCCCACAGCCACAGCTCCGAACTTCTGTCCCCTTGCCTCATGCCCACCCCTTCGCAGAGCCCCCACTTGTTTACTTGTTCTGCTTCAACTAGAATTCAGGCTCCAGACAGACACTGCTGTTTTGTTTCATTTCTTACACTGTCCGTGAACCTCCAATAGCACTAGGCCCAGGGCACTAGGCTGGCCATAAATATTAGTTGAATAAATAAAAAAAAACACATTATCTTTGCAGAACAGTAACTAACAAAACTGTATCCAACCAGAGCTGGAATTCAGACCAGCGGAGCAGAAGTTTAGAATTGCTGGTTGAATAAATCACAGTGCACCCCTACAATGAAATCTGTTTAAAAGAGAAAAGAAAAATCTTTTTATATGTGAGAAGGTCTCAAAAGTGTTCTGCTAGAGAAAAAAAAAAATGGAGCAGAACTAGAGTGCTAGGACACGTTTTGTATGAAAGAGACAGGGTATAAGCAAGCGTGGCTGAGCTGGTTTATAGATGCATAAGAAATGTCTAGAAGGACAAATGAGACAAAAACAGCAGCTTCTGCAGGACAGGATGAAAACTGGGAAGCATTACACTATTTAAAAAACAACTGTGAAGCCTAGCGCTGTAAACTTACATTACGGAGTTAGATCTATCCCATAATAAGTTAATGCACGTAAGTCTAGTCATGGCCGTTTATAATGGAACAATCGCAGGCTATCCACCAACGGTGTTCGGCTACGTGTACCAGGAAGCCAGACACGTACCAGCAGGAGGCTTCCTATGTAAAGCCACCAGGACCGGCCAATGACCGCACACACGGGCGTCAC
This sequence comes from Lontra canadensis, assembly GCF_010015895.1. Lineage (NCBI taxonomy): Eukaryota > Metazoa > Chordata > Mammalia > Carnivora > Mustelidae > Lontra > Lontra canadensis. Next base: position 13,930,088 of record NW_022631039.1, on the reverse strand, counting down.
AAAGCTGGTAAATGGTACAAATGCACAAGCCCCCACCAAGATGCAGACTTCTCCAAATGTGGGTTTTCAAACTTGAGTTCCACCTAACATTTTTACAGACACCATGAACCACCATCCACGATTTCAGCTGTTTCCTGAACACGGATGCCTACAACCTTCCTGAATCTTCCAACCCCCCACCCCCACCCCCCCGGGTCTATCTCCCAGCCAGGCGCTGTGTTCAGCAGCCATGTGCTAGCAGTCCTGTGAGGCCTTCCGAAGCATTCAACAGTGTTTTCACGGAAACACGGCTTCCCTCACACATTTATAGGTTACCAGCCCCCACGACACTGAACGAAGGAATCAGGGTCGTGCGTGCACCTGCAGAGACAGGAGCTTCGCGGGCCCAGAGGGTGCCCCGCCTGGGCCAGGTTCGCAGAGGCCAGCCAGCTCCAGAAGGACGGGGCTCCCACTAGGCCTTGGAGGAGCCACTGTTCTTCGTGACTTGGGGGTAGAGAGACAGAGGAACATGCGTGTTCCTTAAAAATGTGCTTCTCCACGTATAAAACGTTTCAAACGTTTACAAAATGAAAACAAGCCAGTGTACTGAGCACCCCTGTGTTTCAGAGACAGACGGGAGCCAAAGGACAGAATCGGAGTCCAGCCACTCTGTGGGTGGTGGCAGGAAGGGAAGGAACAAGGAGTGGGGGGAACATCGAGGAGGTCAGGACGCACCATGACAGGCCGTGGCTCGCTGGTGGCGCACGTGCCCTCAGGTCCCTCCACAGGAACGAACCTGTGGCTGGAATTCCAGCAGCTGCAGTCCGACCTCCCCTCCGAGGCCTGCGGCAAGACACTCGGTTAGTGAGGTCAGAACTGTCGGGTGGAGAGACCCCTCCTTACATGACTTTGGCACAATTACAGACTCCCCCACATGGAGACCATCTACGGGGACAGCTGCAAGGACAGCAAACTCCCGGCACGGTCAGCAGTGGCCACCTGACAGTGCCCGGCGAGGCCCCAGATGCTGCCGTCCAACGGCCAGCAACCCGGCTTAACCGCTTCAGGGAAACGACTTACACAAGTCCCCAGACACATGTAAATAAAATGAAGAAATTTCAGACTTACAGTTGCTGCCTTCAAATTCCTTCCCCCAGCTCAGGCAGGATTAAAAGGACTTCAAAGCAGCCTGGGTCCCAATTAAGCCGGTGTGACCACCCCAGGGATGCTAGAATATTCCTCTGACTAACAAGAGATGCTCTTTGAACTGTCTGAGCTAAAAAAAGCTCTCAGAACCTTTCAAACAAACGCCACAATTTTCTCTCCCTGCTCCCTCAATCTCTAGAAAAGTTGATCTCTTGAACACTTTAAACATTCAAAAAGGCAGCTACATAGTGCCCCCAAAGCCCACTTTCGTCAGAAGCTCGAACAGGCCAGCAAGCAGGGGGCTCGGGCATAGCCGGACACAGAAGGACACATCCCTCCGCATACGTGAGCACTGCAGGCAGTTTCGCAGGCTGGGAGGACAGCCGTCATCTTGCACACCCGAGCAGTGGCTTCGGGAACACTTCTCCTGACACCAGGAAGGCCAGGGGTGGTGGGGAGTGGGCTGGTGTCAGGGGAGGAATCGCAGCTCACGCAGCCAGATATGCTGCCACAGGCCGGGCACCCCAGCCCCACAGGGAGGAAGGTGAACGATGTGGCAGGAAGGTAGAGGGGCGTGTGAGAGGAAGGGGACATCACTCATCTCCCCGCCAGTCCACCCACGCCATGACTCAGACATGCTAGACCGCCGCCTCCAACTGTCCACTCCTGGTCGCGGCCCCTCCTGTTCAAGAATTACAAAACCCTGAACAATAAATTCAGTACCCCACCCCCACCCTGGCCCACGCAGCCTGCCCATGGGGATTTCTTTCAGCAGAGAGACAGCGGCTAGCAGAGCGAAGAAGGGAGAGTTAAAGACCAGGTCTGCCGCCTTGCAGACGACGATCAAAGGCAACGCAGGAAGAGAGGACACTCCCAAAACGAGAGCCCACACAGCGAAGATGCTCTCTGAACCTGCCAAGCCACACAGGAGGAAAGGGCTCAGAACCGTGGAGACGCAGCAGGCCTGCTACAGGCCCAAGCCCAGGCCCAGGCAGTGGTCCCAGGAGGGACCCCAGATGGCTGCGGAGCCCCGGGCAGGTTACTCTACCTTTCTGAATATGGGTCTATCCATCCTCAGGTGAGGAAGGGACCAGGAGAACAGGACCTCCTATCCTAATCTAGGATTCTGTTTGCAAAAACAAAAGTGGCCTGAGGATCTGCTTGCTGTGATGACAGCAACAAGGTGGCAAACAAGCCCAGTGAGGCCAGGTCCCCAGAGCGAGGGTGCACTGAGTGCTGGGTCCCTGAGGCACAAACACAGGAGGGGAGTTCTGGGACAGTCCAGACAGACCCCGGGTCCTGAGGGCCCAGGGCCCAGGCAAGCGGCCCCATAGCTGTGCTCAACACTCTGAGTTTTATTCTCAGTGTGATCACAAGCCACTGGAGGACTGAGCAGGAAGAGCACACAGGTCTCGGGGTCCACTCATTTTAAAGAAAGGTGGGTACCACAAGTTTATCCTGCTGTTTACAACAAGACGCAGAAACAGCCCAAACCCTTACTGGCAGGGAAATGACGGCAGCCCCACCCAGGACAGCTGGACAGCCACGGATCGGGTGCCACGAAGGGTGTGCTGTCACCCAGCACGAGGACACAGGACATGAAGGGAAGGCTTTCACCCACACGCAGGGCCACCAAGTCTATACAACGACACTGAAAATCTAGGAAGATGGACAGGAATCCCTTGAGAGTGGTTACCTCCTAGTGCTGGGGCTGTGAGGAACCGGTTTCTATCTATATGCATTCCACCACTTGGTAAAGGACATTACTCACGAAACACAATTAAGAACAAAGTTCTACGGCCACCTTGTTCTACTTTGTTGTCAAGAAAAACAAATATATGGACATGAATTGTTAATTACCTGGAAAAAATGTCTTCTCCTGACCCACAGAGCCAAGAACACAAAGAGGTCCCCACGGCAGGCACCCACCTGTGCTCAGCACGGGCTGGGCACCGCACCCCGTGACAGGACAGACCATCACAGCACAAGAACACGGAGCAATGAGCAGCTGGTCTGGGAGCCACATTGGGGAGCAGGTGAGTTTGGGGTACAGAGGGGCTCATGGAAGGCTCCGTGAGAAGATGGGTTCCAGATGAAGCCTAAATGATAAGCAAGTGTCCTCCCAGAGAAGAGGGCATGGGGCTCTAGCACTCAGGCCACACGGACTCTGGGCCGAGGCCGGGGAGCTCTGGCCATGACTCCCTAACTTCATGGAATCCAGGTGCTGCCGGAAGCAGCTCAGTCCAGCCACAGGGAGAGGCCGTGGAGGGAAACTGGGGCCAGCCTCCTGGGTGTCATGAAGGTGTCCCTGGGTGAACAAAGCCAGCGGATGTCCCGTCCCCACGCAGCATTTGAGGGACTGCAGCCGCCAGGTGTCCTGACCACCTACAAAATCCTGCAGAGGCGGTGGTTGGCACCCAGGACAGCTCGGAAAGGGCTGCAGAGGCAGAGCCCAGGGCCAAGGGGTACCTGTCAGCCGAGCTTGGTAGTAAGAGCACCAGACAGTTAGTGCTCAGAGCTTCACTGAGAGAGAGTCCTTGGGAGGCTGCAGCAAAGGCGGCTCTAGAAAAGGCCACAGTGGAGATAGGAGCCACAGTGGGCAGTTGCTGAGGTTTTAACCGCCCAAGAGCAGGGCTGGAGCGACCAGGGAAGTATTCTGGAGATGGACAGGAAGTAGGGAGGCGGCAGTGGACGACAAGAACCAGGGTTCCAGGGTGGAGCAGAGAGGGTGTTGTTCCCAGAGACAGGGAATGGGGCCAGGCGCTTGGGGCCGAGACGCAGAAACACAGGTGGCAGGCTGGCCACCCAAGGGCAGTCCCCTCGCAACAATCCCAAGGCCTCAGGTGGAACAGATAACTTGCCAACACAGGCAGGATTGAACGCTGCATCCGAAGGGCCCAGATTTCCGGGCTGCTGCAATTGGAGGGCACGGCCAAGGGCTGGCCCAGAAAAGGGAAGGGGAAAGCGGCCTGACAATCCCGATGTTAAGCTGAGGGGCAACAGTGGCACACACAGCACCAAGCTGACCCACCCTCCTAGGTCACTACCCCACCGTACAGGTCCCAACACAGTGACGGGGGCCAAAAGGTCACCTGAAGGACGCAGCCCCGGGACTGGCACCAGGCTGGCAGGATGGTCTGCATCCGACAGAGCCTTGAGAACCACACATGGGCGCACACACACTTGCTAACATGCAGCTTTGGGCCTGGAGCACCTGGTGATGGTGTGATCCACACTGGGCCACAGAAACGTCTCAGGGGAGCACAGCAGGTGGCCCACCCCTGGGTCACTCCTCTGGGCCTCTAGTTAGAGTCCCTCCCACCTCCCCCATTGGTCCCACCAAGAGCAGAGCCACGGAAGAGGCCATGAGCAGGACTCCCCGGGATACCAGTAGAGACCCTCAGTAGAAACCTTCAGTAGGCAGGTTCCTCTGGCAGCACCCCGTACAAACCAGTCTTCTTCAAACCAAAAAAGAATTCTTTCTGCAAGGAATGGTCTCCTGGGAATGTGAGTGGCACTGCAACAGAAGGTAAGGCCAAAGCGATTCTCTTACAAGGACACGAACACCACTCCCCCTGGCCTTCCGCCTCCCATGAGCAGACACTTGCTGGGTCAGGGTCCCAGGACACTCCAGGATTGCAAACCCCAGGACCACAGCGCTCACACAGATCACACGGAAGCAAAGAAGCACCAATCACGTGGGTGCCTGACATGGCGGTGTTCGTGTGGGCGGCTACAGCAGGAAGGACAGCGATGTCCCTTCCCAGGTGGGCCAGCAGAGGCTGCATGCGTCAGGCGCTGAGGGCAGGTCCCCCTGCTGACTGCAGAGGCGTCTCTCCACAGGTCCTCCTCGGCCGGGCTGTCCCCTGACGTGGAGGTGCCAGCTCTCACCACCTTCCTCCAAGGACGGTCCCAGATGCCAGTCAGCCCACCCGCCACAAAGGGTGACGACGATGGCTGGGAGCCCGCAGGACGACACACCGTGGGCCCTGGCCTAGGTCTTTCAAATGTCTGCAGGCCCCTGAGTGAGGACATGGCTGTGTCCCACACCCTGAGCAAGAAACCCACACAGACCCGGTGATCTCAGGGGCAGATCTGGGGCAGAACGGCATTCCCTCTTGTCCCAACACCGCGGTCCCACGCCCGGCCGCACACCCCACTCACCGGCCCACCGGCTCATTCTCAGGGAACCTCCTCTCCCGTCCACAGAACTTACACGCATATGTACGTTCGCAGGAGTCACAAAGCGCAGAGTCGAACTAGAAGGGTTACTGTGCAAACTGGCAGACCTTTGCCCCCTCCGCTCTGTCTCCTACAGCAAACGCTTGGAATTATCTGAGCCAGTATATTCTATTGCTACCTTGCCGGATTTCGCCCGTTTGGGGAATCACCTACGACCTCCCGTGATGGACCAGGACCATCCAGCCTGCACACGCGTGTGGACCACACTCCCTCCCGCCCTGGACGCCAGCGATGACTCCCGGGTCCCGCCTCTCGTGACAGTCAGTAGTGATGCCCAGACGACGGGCCGACGCCGTTCACACCATGGCCACGCGGGACACGCGCCCTTCCCATTTCCCATGCTGCTTTGACTTTCCCCTCACTCGCTTGGTTTTCAGGGCACTTAGGCCTGACCCCACCCTGAGCTCTCTGAATCCACACACCCGACCCAGGCGTGCAGGCGCAGGCGGCGGCCCATCAGCTCCCATGGGAAGAAACTTTCCCAGACCTTCCTCCCTGTTCAGCCTTCTTCACACCTGAGGCTCCCTCCGGCTCTGGCCACCAGTGTCCCTGGGCCCCACACCCAAATCCTCACTTTCTCCTTGTTTTCTAATAGAATGCACCCTCCAGCAGCTTTCTGGAAAGGGATGTGACGAGATACGGTTTCCGAGACTCTGCAAATTACAAAATACTTTCAGTCTGCCCCCACACTGGACTGTCAGTTTGACTGGGAATAGAATTCCAGGAGGAAAACTATCTTCTTGCCAAGTCCAGAACAGATGCACTCTGCCAGATTCCAATGCCGCTGTCAGGAGCCCAAAGCCATTCTGATCCCTGATCTGCAGGTAACATGCTTCCATTCTGCGAAAGGCTGGCCAGATGGCCTCTAGGAGTGAACGCTCCCACCAGGGCACACCAGAACCCCTGGGCCAGCCACTGCTCGAACCACCCCTCACATCTGGACACGGTCCACAAGCACCAGCCCTTGGCCTGGTCTTTCCGCCTGCTCTTGTCCCTTTGTTCTTCCTGGCACATTTCCTCAACTTTTCCAACCCTTGGAGTGATTCCTTCTCACACCCGCTCCCACAGGCCCGACTGCCCACAGCTGCTCCTGTCCCCTGCGTGCTTTTCCCACACAGCCTTTCCTTCTTCTGGGCTAAAGCGGCCACTCTCCTCAGAGGATATCTGTGAGAAGCCTTCTCTTTGCACGGTCTGCATTTCCTCCCAGTTGCTCTGACCCACATGCTGTTCTGGTCTCCCATCTTTCAGGCTGGAGCCTCTGCCCAGACACCATGTACATTGGGGGAGGGGCTGGGACAGGCGGGCGCCGGGGGCCCCCTGCCTCACGAACCAGGCGGCACCCAGGCCAGCCACCACGGCCCCGGTTCGGCACAAGCACGGCAGAACCTGCTCTCTGGGAGGCACCCCATCCCGGAAAGCAGGCCCCGGCTGGGCATCCACCACACCAAGCCCTGTGTGTGCTGGGCTGAGGGCAGTCGGCCGACCACACTGCCCTGAGGAGGAGGACAGGGATCTGCCAGCCTCGAAAGACAACTTCCAAGGACCCTCCTCCTCCACGTCGGTCACTGCCACTCCAGACACGGGACGGAAAGCAGCCGTGCTTCCCGGAAACATGAGGCTGTCCCTCCAGCGGGCTTGGCTTCCACCACTGCCCTGCCGGCCCTGTGTCCTTTCTCAGGTGGGCTGCATTCATCACAGCTCCATGACACTCGTCCACCTCCCAATGCAGCACTATCACTTCCTTCTACCTTGTCCCCATTCTCTGGAGCTCTGCCTTCCACACGGTCTTCACTACAGCTACACCGGGCCTCGGAAGGAGACAAGCAGATGCTGTCCATCTACCTCCCCTCGCGCCCTCACTGCCCTCCGTACCCAAGCCGTGCGGTTACCAGTCAGCCAGCCACAGGTCCTGGGCTGGTGCAATGGCCCCTCAAGGCGCAGAGGGAGCCCCCAGAGCTCAGGGCGGCTGCCCATGAGCAGCTAGGCCATCGGCAGCTTCAGCCCTGGCTGTGCCCACAGCCATCTGGAAGGCTGGTCAGCGGAGTCAACCCAAAAAAGGGAAAAGAGAGGAAATTAAAAAAAAAAAAAAAAGGCACAATCAACAAAGTCAAAACTAGTTATTTAAAAAGGCCAAGTTGATAGACATCTGGAGAGTCTATGGACAAAAAAAAGAGAGCAGGCATGGATGAACAACACCAAGAAGGAATAACAAATGTCATCACTACAGACCCTACACACGCCACGAAAAGTAACCCACAGTTCTACCCTCCAGCTCCGTCCACGCGGCCTCACAGCCCAAGATTTCATCCTCTTTAGAGCTGAGGAACGTTCTGTATGCACCTATCAGCAGGCACAATGGCTAGGGTACACAACGCTGCCACAAACAGTTGGGTGCACGGATCCTTTCAAACCAGAGTTTTGTTAGTTTTCTCTGGGTAAATACACACAATGGAGTAACAGAGTCTTAAATACAAAGGAACTGGTGGGGGCCACAGAGGAAGCGGGCAGGGGCAGGGAGAACGCACCTGTCACAATGAGCACACATGATCGCTACTGTACACCTGCGTGTTCACTATACTGGGATACGGGATACGTCAGTAAATACACACACGTGCATAGAAGAAACCGCAAGTCTAAGGACGTGAATGACACTGCTGAGACTGGTTACCGCCGGCTGGAAGGACAGGGTGTTGGGGCACTTCCTGGGGGCCTCCCCACAGGCACGGGTCCCTTTCCAGGTGTGAAGGAGGTCTGCACACCAGAACAGTGGGCCATTGTATGCTCTCCAAAATCCTAGGAAATCATTATCTCCTTGAAACTTCCTACATTTAAAAAATTAGCATCTATTAGGAAAAAAAAAAACAAACCCACGACTAAAATCCCACTCAACAGTGAACTATTGACTGTCTTCCCCAAAGACTGTGAACGAAAGCACATCATCACGCTGCTGTTCCAGCCAGTACTGGAGGCCCTCGCCGGCTAACAATCCAAGGGAAGAAATAAAAGGCAAAGAATTCAAAAGGAAGAAATGAAACTGTCTTTATTTGCATACAGCAGTATTATTCATATAGGAAATCCTACAGAATCTAAAAATATTCCCTGGTACTAAGAGAAGATTTAGTGGAGTGCAAGATACGAAGTCAACGTACAAAAAACTGTGCAACGTTTCTCACATACTCACTAGCAGCAAATACTGGAAAGTGAAATTTTTTTAAAGTTCTATTCAAAATAGCACCAAAACTATAAAATATTTAAGATTCAATTTGGCCAAAGGTATGCAAGGTCTCTTTGTAGAAAGACACACCCTGGAAATAAGCGGTAAGTTCCGTGGCGAGCGCTATCCAACCGGAAGAAATCTTCTGTGTGAATCTGTCCAAGTCCAGTGTTAGCGGAAGGACTCTGGAAACCCCAGGCTCCCACAGAAGCCCGGGAGATCTGCCCATGCCCCTGCGTCCCATGAAGGTGTCTCCTCAAGAGAAACACTCATCGCAACTCCCTCTAAAACTGCACCACATCCGTGGTGACAGAGTCCCATGGGCACAGTGCCTAGCGCTGGGCAGTGATGAGGCGGTGCTAATGATCCCAGGTCTGCCATGACAGGAACCGCTCAGGAGCCACTGCAGCGTCTCTTCCCCATGAGTCCAGAACGTTCCAGGCCATAGCTCCCAGATGTGACAGTGGAGTTTCACAAAAATAAAGATGGCAGAGCTCCATTCCAGACTGACACAATCTCTTCATCTGGTGGTCTCTGGTACCTCCCCAGAATATTTTGTCTCAGAATTATTATTTGCTCCACCTACAAGGCTCTCTCTAACAATCATGCTCACCCGTTTTGATGAGTCAGATGTTAATACCTGCTGCCTTCTTTGAAAACAGGATTAATCATTATCCTGACAGAGATCTCTCATTTTTTTGAAAAGATTTTATTTATTTGACAGAGAGAGCGTGCGTGCACACATGCGCAGGGACAGAGAGAGAGGGAGAGGGACAGAGAGAGAGGGAGAACCCCACTGAGCAAGGAGCCTGACGTGGGACTTGATCCCAGGACTCTGGGATCACAACCCTGGCCAAAGGCAGCCGTTTAACCGACTGAGCCCCCCAGGTGGCCCATAGATCTCTCATTTCTTAACGCTGCTTTCACCCCTGCCACAGATACAATCCCACGTCCTCCTCTGCTGCATTAGTCTTACTTATAACAAGCTCATCAGATGTTTCACAGTGAGGATTTCCTGTCACAAGTTAGCCAGAGTCCAAAAGCCTCTGTCCTCTGTGGACAGTTGTGTCTGACTCTGAGGCCCGCCCGGAAGCTGGAGGTGCACCCCGGCCAGAGCATGCATCTCCCCCAGAGGAGGACAGTCTCAGGCCCACAGAGAAGCAGTGAGCCAGGCATTCCGTGTTCCCGGCCCCCGGTGCACAGACGCAGGGTACAGGTTATGAGGTGGCATCTCCAGACGCCTCAAGAAACTGAGTCAAGATTTTCTCATTCTTAGTCAAGAGCAGAGGACTTCAGACATCAGCTGACCCAAATGTCACAGGGTAAGAACTACTTACACAAAACAAACTAAAAAGGGACACTTTATCAAGGTTATTTGTGGATGTTGTCTGAAAGTTCTACTTTCTCGGTTCCTTTGTAAGCTCTCTGACCTACAACAATTTAGTGAACTTGGCTTTGGTAAGAAATGAAATTCGCAAATGCTATCTGACTGCACTGGCCTCCCAGATTCCAGGACTGTGACGGAGTCTTCCTTCTCCCGGCAGCACGGGTACCTGTGAGGTTCTAGAAGAACGTCTCTGCTTTTCGAAGAGCACAGAACTGCAACAGCGGACAACCAGCGCCCTGCCTGGAGCGTCTGCATCTCACAACAACACTCACACAGCAGAGCATGGTGAACCACTTGTCAGGGTCAGAGGATGACTGTACCTCGACAGGCAATGCCAACGAGCCCCAGGAACACAGCCCAGCCCCCAGCTTATAGGTCGTAAGGTCACTCCCAGGAATGCCAGGAAACTCAGGATATCTGGGGGCCTCGAGAAAAGAGGAGCTCACCCGAATTTACAGGTATGGCGGGTGAAACCTGGTGGAGAGAATGCCCCAGGCTCAGTTTCCTCGCCTGCAGAGAGCAAACAGAAAGCCTATAAATGTTCAACCTGAGATTTATTATCTAAGTTAACTTTGTGCCTGGTTACGACAGCCTAGCTGTAGGGCTCTGCAAGGCCAGAGAGAAGGCCTCCGTGTCATACCAACACCCTGAGTTATACTCTGCAATACTCCGTCAATAGAACCCACAATCAGATCAAACCCACAGACACCAGCCCGAAGAATCTTTCTCTGAGACTGCTATCATCACAAAGAGAAGGGCAGACCTTCAAAGAGAAAAGGGCAAAAGGGAACTTGGTATCCATTCTCACTACCCCTCAAGGCTTCTTCTCACTCCCGTCATCTTTGAGCTCTGGTACAAACTGGTAAGTGGAAGAAAACAGACAGTAACGCAAATACCACCCCCAGAACTACGCCTTGTATCCTGTGAACGTGGCTCTTCCTGCCTTGTAGAACCGACCGTTTCCCGGGTCTAGCTTCCTTGTGCCAATTAATCCCTGTTTCCTATCACTGCAGTTTCAAGGCACAGACACAGCAACATGAAGAGCTTGCCCTTTACAGAGCGGGGCGCGCCGAGCAGCACGTTCACAGCGCCGTCTACCCGCACCGCCGGCTCCCGGCACGGTGCTCTCCGCGGCTCCTAACAACACGCTGGGACAAACTGCAAGGGTCAGTGTCGTTAGACATCAATTCTTTCCAAACCGATCCACAAACTCATGCAAACTCAATTAAAAAAAAATCACAACAGGGTTTTTGCAGAGGCTAATGATCTACCTCTAAAATGTACACAGAAAAGCAAGAGAAACTTCCACTGTTAGCAATCTGAAGAAAAGAAAACAGGGGCACCTGGGTGGCTCGGCTGGGGAAGCGTCCGAGTCTTAATCGCAGCTCAGCGCTTGGTCTCACGGTTGTGAGTTCAAGCCCCACACTGGGCTCCAGGCTGAGCGTGGAGTCTACTTCAAAAAATAAAAAAAAGAAAGAAAGGAAAACCAGCATAGGAGACCTGCACTGCTCCACTTCAAGACTTAGCAAAGAACCACAGCAAGGAACAACGGAGGCCAGACGCAGACCGCCGTGAGCACACCACCTTTATCTGGTCGTGGGAACAACAGCACAGGAAAAGGAGTGACTTCAAAACCAGTGTTCAACCTGATCAAAGCAGAGGTTAAAAAACAGACCCTTGGCTCTAGCCTCAGGCTGCACGAGACGGATCACACAGCCGCACATGAAAGATTAGGACAGAAAGCTTCTAGGAAAAAAAACACAGGAAAATTAATTCTCAGGCACAAAGGGGCAGAACCACAAAAACCACCCCCCATAAAAGGAAAAAACTGATACACAGGATTTCACCAAAATCAAAATCAAAATAAAAAAACACCATGGAGTGTACACTAAGACACCAGAGACATAACGGCAGTGTGGACCACAACCGACTACTTTCAAGCGAGAAAGGCCTGACAAGGTTCTGTCAGGAGAGGCACACGGCTGACCTGGAAAGCAGGTTGTCCACACGGCAACCAAGGACAGGAAGACCATGAGAGACCAGACAGACTATGTCCCAGGGTGACCATCTTCATGAAAGTGTTCAGAACCAGCGTGAGGAGACCCTCAATGTCTGAGATGCCGAACTCAATCCTCGGCCCTCAGAGCCCTGTGTGTGTGTGTGTGTGCGCGCGCACATGCGCACGCGTGTGTTAGCATTTTCTGTACACGAACCACACCTCCTACACACGTAGTCCCGCTTCCCTACCCGGGACTGTGTCCTTCGTGCTCCCATCTCACAGCGCTAACAGGGGTGCGGTGCTGAGGCGGTGAGAGGTGTCCTCTCTCCACTCTCCCTCTTCCCTTCCTCTCCACCCCTCCCGCAGACAACCACAACTGACCTGCCTTCCCACGAAGATTCTCCCTCCTGACTGCTCAGACCCACGGCCAGGCTTCAGTTAGGGTACTTTCCAACTGCCGAATTTCTACTTGGTCCTTGTTCATTATTTCCGTAAATTAATACTCTCTATTTCTACTGATTGTTCTCCCTGTGTTTGAGAGACACTTTCTTGTTTCTTTCTGTGTCTCCTAATTGTTGAGAATGGGACACTTCAAATGCTCTCACGTGGCAGCCCTGAACAGCACGACCCCTACCTCCCCGGGGGTTGCTGCTGGCTGCTGCCTATTTTGCCGTTTATGTTCTGTGACTTTCCTGAACTACTCCTGTCACAACCGTCCCTTTGTCGTGTGCAACACTCCAGTCTGCTCACTGGAAACACAAACGGGCATCAGTGAGCTAGCATTCCACACCCCCAAGGACAGCCATGGTCACGCGCTTGGGGGAGGGAGCGAGGAAGCCGAAGCCCCCCACACGGCGGACGGGAACGTGAAATGCCGCAGCCACGGTGGAAAACGGTCTGGCAGCTCCTCACAAAGGGAAAGAGAGAAGCGCCCAATGACCCAGCACCTCCATTTCAGGTATTTACCCAAGACGACTGAAAACACAGATCCACACAAAAACCCACGCGAGAACGCACCACTACTCACCACAGCCCAAACCAGAAGCAACCCAAACGTCTGTTGACTGACGAACGGACAAAACGTGGTCCATCCATCCAACAGGCTACTAGTCACTCACAAAAAGTCACCAAGTAGAGATGCGCTACAACACGGACGAAACTCGCAAGGACAGGGCCGGATGCGAGCGCGCAGCGCGGTCGGGCTCCATCCCTATAACCATCCGAGCAGGCAGACGCGTGGTCGCAGAGACCGAGGAAAGGAGAATGGGCCATGGTTGCTGAGAGCTCCAGGAGTCCTCCTGAGGGTCCTGAAAAGGTTCTGCAATCGGGCTACAGCTGCACGATCTGGAGAAGATCAGAGCGGCGCTGACTCACACTCTTTAACACCGTCAATGTGATGGAACAGGAATTCTACTTCAACAACTAAATGAAAAGCCAAGCCATCGACTAGGCAAAACTACTGGCGAGACATACAGTCGCCTCTCAAACAGCACTGGTGCGAGCTGCAAGGGGCCCCTCGTGCGCAGTTTCTTCAACACTTCCAGGACAGTGCTGCGTGCGGACTTCCTCCAGCTCGCTTCCTCCTAAGCACACAGCACAGAATTTTTATCACGTGAAACATGGGCATCCGCTATGTTATCAGTATGGCTTCTGCTCAACAGCAGACAATCGGAAGGTAGCTTGGGGGGAGTCAAAATTACGTGTGGAGGTTTTACTGCGAGGGGCGTCGGTACCCCAACCCCTGCATGTTTTGAGGGTCGACCTCCACTGCAGACCAAGCTGTGGCGGCTGTCTGAAGGCCACCTCGGCGGAGAATCCCTTTCCCAGAGACGAGAGCAGACCCCAGGCACTCACCCCTGGTGTCCGGCACATCGTTCTCACGAGTGAGTGAAACTCTCTTCTCACCTCCCAGAAAACCGCCAAAACCACTTGCTGCCATGGACCATCAGAAGCTTCCCGATACAAATGGGCCTTTTAAAACATTTTTATCGGCCACCATGAGCTTCACAACCTCTTATTTTTACAGACTTTCCAGCATCTGTTGGTGATGTGATTTTTGTTTACAATATACAATCAACGCAGTACCATTTAGAAGATCTGCACGACTCCCTGAACCAGTATTTTCCAATGACCAACGTACGGTGTCCCGCAACCACGCATGGATAACATGCCCACTCAAAGAACCGGACAGACCAGTGCACAGAACGGGATGAGAAGCCACCGATGGGGTTCAGGTGCCGCACTGCAGCGGGCCTCTGGCAAACCATCCCTTGTAGAAGAGCTCACGTTGCTAGGATGGCAAGACGAACCAAAGTAATCTACAAATTCATTGCAGTCCTTGTCCAAGTTCCAATAATGTTTTTTGCAAGAAACAGAAAAGTCAATCCTAAAGTTCCTGTGAAATCTCAAGGGACCCAGAATAGGCCAAACGATATGGGGGGTGGGGGGAAGACATCACAGTGGAAGGGCTCACACTTTCTGATTCGACAGCTTATCACAAAGCCACAGTAATCGAACCAAAGTGGCACTGGCGTAAAAAGCAGACCGGCACACTTTGCACGCTCATGGAATAGAATAGGCACCCAGAAATAAACCCTTGCACATTGAGGCCAAATGATTTTCAACAAGGATGCCAAGACCATTCAGTGGGGAAAGGACAGTCTTTCCAGCAAACGGTGCTGGGACACTGGACATCCACAGGAAAGGAAGGATTCTGGACCCCTACTTCAGATTATATACAAAAACAAACTCGAATCGGATCAAGGGACCTCTACGTAAAAGCTAAAACAGTAAGACCCAGAAAGAAACACACGGGGGAAGCTTGCAGACCCTGGGCTTGGCAAGGACCTCTTGGGGACGACATCAAAGCACAGGCAACAAAGGGAAAGACAGAAAGAAGCTGGACTCAGTCTAAATTTAACACTTTTGTACGCAGGACACTAGCAGGAGAACGGAGGGGATGAAGTACCTGCACACCCCGGGATGTGATAAGGTCTGGCACCCAGAAGACACAAAGAATCCTCACAACTCAGCATCAAGAAACAAATAACCTGAGAAAGACGTGACAAAGGACCGAACACACGGGTCCTCAAAGACACGCGAACAGCCAACAAGCACGTGAAAAGATGCTCAGCACCTCTCAGCACCAGGAACCTGGAGATCAAAACCACAGGGAGACACCACTTCACACCCACTAGGGTGCTTACTATCAAAACAAGCCAAAAAAATAACAAACAAGTGAAATAAGCAAAAGCAAACAGATAATAGGTGTCGGCAAGAAGGCCGAGAACTGGCAACCTATGCTCTGCTGGCGGGAACGTAAAATGGGGCAGAAGCTGAGGAACAGGGACCGGGGCTCTGTCAGAGAAGGAAACACGGAATTGCCACAGGATCCAGCAGTTCCGCTGCCACGTATAGACCCAAAGAACTGGCAGTGGGGTCTGGAAGAGGCATCTGTGCGCCCACATTCAAAGCAGCATTATTCACAACAGCCAAAAGGGAGAAAGAAGCCACGCACGTGTCCACTGTCAGGGGAACAAGCCGTGCACAGGGGGCTGCGCTTCAGGCTTCACAAGGACCGAGACTCTGGCGCCGCCCCCAAAGGGGACGACCGTGGAGACGGCAGGCTCAGTACAACAGGCCAGTGACTAAAGAACAAACCCGGTATGAGCATCTCACCCGTGCGAGGGGAACAGAGATGGGGGCGCCCGGGGCCGGGGGGTGGGGGAAGGGGAGCGAGGGTTTCATGGGGACAGACTTGAAGGTTTGGGAAGATGAGAACGTGCTGGACACGGTGCTGACGGCTGCACAACCACGTGAATGCCGGCGAACCAGAGGCTTTACAACACTTAAGATGGACGTTTCATGTTATGTGTGTTCTATCACGATAAAAAAGGAAAAGAAGAAACTAACTTGTTTGGGAACTGTAGCGAAGACGAATGCCCACAACCACCTGAAAACCCTGCTAAGTCATGGTCCCCAGGACTGTGGGGACACGAGCATCCGGGCACACGGCAGGCAGGGCAGAAGTCGTGCAGACCAAGGACAGCCTGGCAGCCAACCGGCGCACACGTACACACAGCAAACACACACAGTCACGTTCACGATGAAGTACATAGAATCTTAACTACAAAATAATTCTACAAACTTAGAACATAAAAGCACGAAGAATACAATCACACAGCACATAGAGGACACAGATATCCTTTCCCCCAACAATCCTAATCTAACAGTTGACCCCAAAGAAACACCAGTCAACGTCAGCGCACACGGACAAGGCTATTCATGAGAGCATTGTTTATAATTGCCAAGGGTCAGAAACTACCCAAACCTCTCAGCACAGGAGACTGGCTTGGATAAACCATGTGTGGTGCCCGCACACAACGGAGGACTAATGTCCCAACAATAAGAGAGAAGAACATTGGTGTTCTTCTCTCTGACCGTGCAGGGACTTTCAACAGATACCATCACACAGAACAAGCAAAGCGCCAGAGAGCAAATACAGCAGATCACCCTTATGTCACAGAACGGGAAAGGAAAACACACACTTTCCTAGAGGTTATAAGAAGTAACACAGGAAGGATACAGCAGGAAAAAATAAATAAAATGGGTTACCTCCAAGGAAAGGGAAGACTCGAACAGGATGGGTACGGGATGGAAAACACTTCGGATTTGCTTCTGTGTAGAATTTTGGCAGTCTAAAACATATCAATGCTCTGTACATTCAAAAACTTGAATTAAATAAGAATGGGAATGAAAAAATAACTACAGATAAAAAGCAAATTAAGAAAGTAAACCTTACTGTGACTTGAAATGAGTATAATAACCACTCAAGTAAAAAGGACGGAAGGTAAAGGAAGAAGTGGGAGGGAGCAGAGGATGGGGGAGCAGAGTGGGGGGGCGAGGATGGGGAAGTGGGGAGAGAGGAGGAGGAGAGGAAGAAGGGGAGGGAGGAAGCAAAGGAGGAGGAGAGGAGGAAGGGGAGAGGGGGAACAGAGGAGGGGGGAGAGGTAGACTGGAGGAGGGGGGGTACAGAGGAGAAAGGGCAGAGAGGTTGGAGGAAGGAGGACGGAGTAGCAGAGGAGGGGAGGGGAGAAGAAAGAGGGGAGGAGAAGAGGGGAGCAGAGGAGGGGCGAGAGGAGGAGAGGGAAGGAGAGAGGAAGGAGCTCACCCAGGAACAGACTTAGGAGAACGGCCCCATACGTCTGTACGTTCCAACCAAGCGAGGCAGGAGGCACGGCTGGGACACAGGCTGTGCCCCGGCCACCGACCCAGGCTGTACACTGGTGATGTCCCAGATGGAGCTAACTAAGCCCATGCAGCACTTTCAAATTCAGGCAATTTTCCAAAGAGACTCTGATCCCCAGCTTCTTGAGATCATGTGGAATCCCTCCCAGCCCCAGCACAGATCTGCGCAGAGCAACCACGAGTCCCCGCCGGGCAGCACGGCCCTCTGCCTCACCCCAGCTCACCCCTCCATCCCATCACCACGGCCTCTTGCGCCAGGCCCCTGCGAGGCCTGGTACCCGCTGTGGCTGCAGCCCCCCGGAGCACTGAGGGAGGGGCCAGCCTGCGAGGAGAGCCGGTGTTGCTGTTCCTTACACACGGAGTCCCTGAAGGTAAGGCAGGCCGGACGGCTGTCAGCTATGTGGCTGGAGCTGCCGCTCAGAGTCCAGGCACGACACAGGAAACAAGCCTTTCTGAAACAGTGGGGTTTCTCAAAGAATAAGGAGGTAGCTTCTGAAAAATCCCACGTTTTTGCGCAGGTGATTATAAAATGTGTTTTGTTTTTGTTTTTTTTTAATAGTATGCATGTAATCCAGAATTAGGATGGGGGTAGCCCATCTATCAATCCACAGTTGGGTGGCTGAACAGGGAGGCCTCCAGAGGCCGCGGTCCCCCAGCCCCATCCCCCTCCTCTAGGATAAGAGCTCTGAAGTCAGGGAGGCAGCTCAGGGGTGCACATGCGCCCTGCAGGCCGTCAACTGCCCACACAGGACAAGCAGCACAGGGCACAGCAGAAGGGAGAGGACTCTCAGACTCGTTGGGAACAGGTTCTCCAAGGAAGAAGGTTTACAACAGATTCTGAGAAAGAACGGGGAGAAGGGGAGCTTTTCTCCTCCACCTGCCTCGCTCCTGAACGAGCGTCATGCCCCAAGGAAATGACAGAAAAGATGTCATTAATAAATGATTTCAACTTTCTTTTCAATGGTGCTGAAAAGTATATGCAAATCCATCTGTAATTATGTTTAAAAATTCCATTTCATGGGATAATCAGACTTCAAAAAACTCAATTTTAGTTTTAATCAGATTTTAACAAGGATATTAAGTCCATTTCGTTTAGAAAAGGGGAAAAAATGTGAATTTAACACAAAATGTATTCAAGCTTAGCCCCGGGAGATAATTAAATAAAATTAATTTGGCAAGGGTTGTCAGTAAATGGAAGCGCTCCAAACCGAGGTTCGTGTTTCTGATGGAAACAAAAGCAACTCCTTGCCATACAGGCAGACACACAGCTCACTCCCTTGAGGAGTGGGTGGCGGCCTGTCCTGGCACAGGAAGACAGGGCAGCCAGGGAGATGAGAGGAGGAGGAGAGCTCCAGAGGAGAGCTCCAGAGCTCCAGGAAGGAGAGCTCTGAAGACTCCCGGCGTCCAAGCGTAGGCCTCGCGGCCCACTTCATCCAGCCATCATGCAGCTGAGACACATGCCCAGCCCAGCTCAAGTGGCCTACTGCCTTCCCTGCGGAGGACTTCCCCTCCCGGAACAGGCAGAGCCTCCTGCCCTAGCCCTCAAGACCCTTCCCTCTCAGCCCCCCAAACTGTGACCGTGCTTTACTGGGGGGTGGTGCGGGGACCACACTGAGCTTGTTCTCTGCATGCCGTGATCTCTCTGTATGCTGTGATCACTCAGCAAACAGCTGCTGAAGGGAACGGGCAGCATCGCCTGCCACTGGGAACTCTGGGCCACCAGAGAGCAGGCGAGACAGACACAAGTATGGCTTAGCCCAGGCCCCTGAGAAGGCCTCCCTACACGAGATGCACACCCAGAGCCAGAGCACACCCAATCCCGTGCTACAGCCAATCCCGCTAACTAATGCCAACGCAGTTCATGTCCCAAGACCGGATCCTCCCAGAGCAAAAACAAGGAGGAAGGAGACTGCCACACTCCTTAGGGAAAGCAGCGAGCAGGGCTGTGAGCCGGTCAACCCACCCCAAAGCCTGAAGCAGGGGTCAGCGCGCTAGAGCCACCAGGCCCAGTCGGCCCACCACCGGTCTCGGCAAAATCAAGTTTCTGCACAGGCACCCACTGTTCCGTCAAGAAAACCAGCCTGGCAAATGGACAAAACAGGAGAAAGTACATCTTCTACGATGGGGAATCCCTGCATCGGGTGGGAGATGGGCCAACTGGGAAGGAGGGGCGGAGGAGGCGGTGGCTTCCAGGGACAGGGTGAGTGAGTGGCAGGGAGACCGGCACAGCCCCGGGAACACAATCAAGACGGCCATCGCGGCCCTGCGTGGGGACACACGGCAGCAAGCCTGCGGCGGGCCATCACTGTGCTGCACTCACGAGACCAGCCCCACATCGTGTCAGCTGAACTTCAAGAAAGGAATTCCTGTCCCAAAGAATCAAGCTGAGCCGTGGCCCCTTCTGGGACACCTGGGACACTGTGGCTGAGCACTAGTAACCAGGAAAAGATGCCCCAACTAAGAGAAACTTCGGGAATAGCTTCTGGCGATTCCTCTCAGCTCACAAACTAGTAAAAAACCAACTCCAACCTTCCCGTACGAGCCCAGAACGAATGAGCTCTGGGTTAGAGGCACCTACTCTGAGACCCGTGTGCAACGCCAGACTTGCTCTCAGCGACAACATGTGACTGCCCTCCTCGGGAAGGGCAGTGCGCTCAGGAGACATCAGGGCAGCAAACCCTTGCCCCACAGGCAAGGTGGAACCAGAGAACAAGCCTGAAAACAGAGACGTGTGTGTCGAACTGGCCTCCGCACAGGCTCATGAACATCTCCTACCAGCTCAAGAGCTGACAGACGGCTGTGCACTGAAAAAGCAAACAAGTAAGTCTGCCCCCCCGCACCGCCTGCTGTGGGAAGACGGTTTGGTTCCACGGAACTGAGAGCAGTCTGCACGTAATAAAAAATTCATTGCTAATCTTCTAACTCAGCCACCTCCGAGAACAGAAGAGCGTCATGTTGCTCCCCCTAAAGTTCCGTCTTCCTCTCCCAAATAATTACCGTCTTCCTCTACCTCGCAGAGTCTCCCCCATCTGAAAAGCACATCCCAGCACCCGCCAGAAGGTGCTCAGCCCTGAGCAAAGGCAGGGAGGTCAGCCTTCCAGAAGGCGGGCAGGCCTTCTTTGCCAAAGATCGTCTGTGAGCCATCGAGCCTCCAAGAGCTGCTATCGGCTGATGGGCAGCACGCATGCCTGTGCCGAGTGCGCCTTGGGCAAAGTAGATGGGCAGCGCCCCAAAAGAAGCCTGAGACGCCAGCAGCAGGCAGCTCAGCTCCCAGAGACGCAGGATCCAGTGGCACAGTACCACGTGGCCAGCCAGATGGGCAGAGGTGACGGAGGGCAGTGGCCACCATGTGCCTCGACCAGCCAAGCAATCCAACGAGGGTGGCACAAACGTGCTGTGTGACCTTGGCCAGTGAGCCCCCCAGAAGCTCTGGTGCCTCGTCTGCCAAGTGGGGATAATGGTGGGCACCCCTCATCCAGAGCTGGGGGGAACGTGACCGAGACAGCAACCAGGAGCTGGCCTTGGCGGCCCCTACAGGGAGACCCTCCAAGGAGACCCCTCGAGGGCGGCCCCAGGTCCAATAGAGCCATCCTGTCGGCAAGGTCAGCCCCTCTTCAGAGCAAAGCCTGTCTCTACACAAACAGGCCCTGGAGCCTCGTCAGCCACCGATTTCCAGACCAGAAAAATGTCTGGCCATCTGCCCACCAACATTATTCAAACCCAGCAAAGACATAACCAAGGTATGACTCCAACTAAGTCAAGCACTTCTGCCAAATGCTGCTGCAGCAAGTTCTCCTCTCTGAGCCTCAAGAGGCTCCCCTTCGATTCTGTTTGAAGCTCTCTGTCCTCGTACTGTGAGGGCAGAGGCCGGCTTGCGTGACGCCATCCCCAGAACCAGCGTGATGTCTGCCCAACAACAGAGCCTCTCATAAAGGCGCAGAGGAGGAGTACGTGATTGACTTTTCCCAAAATCTCAGTTCTTCAACAGATGACGGGGTCAGCAGGGAATAGGCGCTCACCTGCAGAGGAAACAGCGGCCACAGCGGAAAGGACCTGGCCTGGCACTCAAGCCACCTGCATCCACCTCAACTCTCGAAATGCCCACACAACTCGACCGCCACTGCCAGCCCCGTGCTCAGAAGCAGACTGCCCCCTGCACCCGTGGGGGCCCCCTGCCCCGTGCCACAGAGCTTGGACACCTGTAGTAGACCACCCACCCCACAGACATCTACAGGCAGGGTCTAGCCAAGGACCAAGACCGTGTCTCAGAATTCAGGGAAGGAGAGGCCACAGAAAGGAAGCACTTCCTACCAAACAGCGGATACTCCCCCCGCCACCGCAGGCCTAAGTCCAACCTCCACAGCATGACCCAGAACACCTCCAAGAACTTACCCCTGCTGCTCATGGGCCTCTGCCAAGCCCCCACACACCAGCCAGCAGCACTTGGAACTGGAGGACATCAAAGTTCGCCAGGTCTCTCCAGCTTAAGTGGGTTTGTGCGGGCCACTTTCCCTACCTGGAAAAAGTTCCCAACCTCTCAGGTGAAGGCCAGGCACCGCCCCTCCCAGGAGCCATGGCTGACACACCTGTGCACTGGCCTGCCCACTTCTGGGAGAACTCAGACACCCAGCACCCAGCATCAGCCAGACATGACGTAAATGCTCAGGCATTGTCCACAGGTGGGCAACAGGCAGGGAAAATCTGTAGGATGCAGCGTGAGGCAAGGGGAAGAAGACAGGCCTTGCTGTCGGAGGAGGGATGCAGCCTCACCACCATAGAGACCCAGCAGGGCCCTGCCCACCCCCTTTCCCCATCTCATTCCTAACAGGATGGCTCGGGTCTCCAGAGAAACCAAGGACATCAATCCCCACCTTGCCAGCCGCCATGTCAGGTAGTCAATGTTTAGGAAGGAATGGCTCCCTGACACCTTCAGAGCCCGCAGCAGACAGTAATCTCTACTATCCCCGAGCTCTGATTAAACCAGCCAACGACCCAAGCCACCCAGACACTCTGCTTAGCACAGCTCCCATAACACTGAGGACAAAGTCTGCAGAGCAACGAATTTGTTTCCTGTGTGTCCTTCAGTTAGGTCAGGCCCCCAGTGCCTCACAGAAAAGACACATCTGCAAACCTGCTCACTTCAGGGCCCTGAAGGTCAGTAGCGGGCTTGACACTCACAGGATGGGTCCCGTTGGCCCAGCCCATGTTCCAAAGGCTTCCAGCCACGTCTTCCTGGGCCCAGAGGCCCTCTAGGAGCCCCTGCCTCTCATCCTGCTGCAAAGCTGGCCACGCTGCCCCAAGGCTCACAGACAGGCCCGCAAGCACGTACACACCAGTCCCCAGGAAACACCCCACTCAAGACAGAGCCGCGGGAGCTGCGTGCTGAGAGCTGAGGTCCATGCTTTCAACATCACTGCAGGACACCAGCGGATCCCAGGTGTTCGCCAGAAGCACGGAACTCCACCACCGGCCCATCACCTCTTCTCCCATGTTTGCGGGCGGAGGCTTTACCAATGTCACAACCACAGCCCCACACCAGTCCATGGGCCCACTCACTCTGTGGCCCACCCTGACCCTTCTGGTGTCGCTAACCTGCAAAGACATAGGTTGGCAACAGAACAGGCAAGGTTCTCAAACAGACACAGCACAGGCAGACCCAAGGAAAGTTGCCATCCCGTCTCCCAGGATGTTCAGGGCCCAGTGTGTCCCGAAGTGTGTTCATTCCACTGTCACGGTCCCCTGGCAGAGTATAGGGACAGACCGATGCTGCTGGCTACCACATGCCGTTGGCTCTGCCTGTCAATGCCTGGCTGCCGTGCCTGTTCTGCAGACAAGAAAGGTGGGACTCAGGCAAGCCCACAAGAACCCTCCACCGCACTGCCATCCCTCCAGAGAGACACACTGATGCCCAGGCATCTGCTGTTCCTGACCCACAGCCGCTCCCTCGGCCAGCATGGCGAGGTCTGGAAGACGCCGGAGGATAGGGAGCCCGAGTGAGCCCTCAAATCCAGACCTGTGCACACGTGACAATCCCCCCTGGCCATTTCAAAAGCACACGCCCTCAACAGAGTCCACAGCTCTCCCTTCCTAAGGGCCAAAACCCATCTCTGCCTCTGCCCCATCTGCCCACACCCGTCCTCCCACCCCCCATGTAGGCCTGTGACCTTCTGTCTTGTGTGCCAAGGACGTCTCCCAGCCTCAGCTCCACAGTCCCTGTGGGACTCCTAACCGCACCGGAGCCAGTCACCTTGGTGTGCAAAGCCAACCTGTCATGGCCGGCTGTCCTCCCTGTACCTTGGCCTGCTCAGCAGCCCATGGCCTCTGTCCTATACTGCACACTCACCCTTGCCTTCAGAGGTCACCCCAAGCCTGCCCTGCCACCTCCCATAGCACTTCTGCCCTGGGCCAGGCACCCCCACCACCACCATGCCTCCCTAAGTGCAGGAACCCCTGTCCAAGGGCCGGCTGCCCCTTCGTGCTGTCTGTGTGATCCTCTGAGTCAAGGAGTGTGTGCGAGGGAGGCCACACCTGGTGCACAAACAAGCCCACCGTGCATTGTGCCCACGGGCTCCTCAAGACCAGCACGACAGGAGGAACAGTGGGGATCCTTGGCAAGGACAACTTACAGCCTCAGAGCCCCACTGCAATTAATACAGCCTGACACAGTCCAGGAGGAAAGCTTCCAACAAAAGCTCCGGGGACCCCTCCCCAGGCAAGAGATGGATAAAGCAGACGGAACCACTGGCCAATACAAGCAGACATCCTGCGCACGGGCCTTGTGATGCAGAGTTAATGAAAATCACTGAAGCAAGCCGTCTAGAACAGATTCATCTCCTCTGAGGTAGAGGGACTCAAAGATTAAGGGTGGAGAAAAGGCACGTCGTCCAGTGCCCTACATGCACTCTGTTCCTCAGCCCTCCCTGCGCTCCTATAACAAGCCCCACCAGCGAGGCACAGTTACCCGGAACCCCGCAGCCCTTCCAGCCATCACTGAACCTGAGGGGGGCCTTGGGGGCTGCCTCCCACCTGTCCCCTGACTGCATGACCACCACACAACAAAGCATCGGGTGCCTTGAAGAAACCGGACTCTCAGCAAGCCACGCACCAGGGCATCTAATTCGGCGCGGCCGGGGCTCACCGGGACTGATGCCAGCAGACACGGGGGCTAGGGGGCATCCGTGTGTGTGTGTGTGTGTGTGTGTGTGTGCACGCGCGCGTGTGTGTCAAGGCACCAGAGCCAGCAGCACCAGCAGCCCTGGGAAAGGAAACCAACGGCCACTGGCGCACAAGGAGACTCCCCCTGACCAGCCCTCACGTCTTCTGACCACAGAGCCACACAAACACAGTGTTTATTCACGCAAGGGTCTCCAGCCCCTCAGGATCTGAAATCACACCGGCTGCTCCACAACAGTTTCACGAGGACCACGGAAATCACAGACTCTACTCCCCCCTTCCCTGGCATCAGCCTCGGGGCTGAGAGCTGCCTGGCGTCCCCATGTGCTACTGCCCCTCCACTAACATGTGTGCCCGCAAACACACACCCGCTCACGGCAGCAGAGGAAGCTTAAGACGAAGCCTTCGGAGTCAAACCAGAAAGGTAGTACGTGGACATGTGTGCAGGATCATCCAGTCTCGAGGAGCATCGGCCTGGGGCTCCCTCCGTACCCAGCACGGCACTGGCTCCACGAGGCAGACTGGCGTGTGCAGGTGCACACAGCCAGCTCTCCGCGGCGAGAGTCGGCTTGGGCTTCCCCGCCAGCTCGGCCTGAGCACGCCTGCTGCGCCGCAGCCAGCAGCCCCCTTGCGGCCTCCCACACCTTGTCCTTCTGGCAACTCCCAAAGTGAGCACCTCCTGGAGGGCAGCCAGCTGCCACAGACCCGGAGCCTGGACCTCTGGCACCTGGAGGAGGCCGAGAAGAAACAGGAGAACACAAGGAAGAAGCCGGTGGCAACGACTTTCATGAGAGGACCCTGCAAACATGTGCAGAGTGACCGCTACCACACGACAGACCCGCAACCACACCAGGGGCCAGCCACCCATGCTTCCCTCACTGGGCACCCACTCGCCACCCCCAACTCCATTCGTTTTACACCTGTTTCATACCATCAATTTTACCTCATAACAACTGCACCTAAGACCTGGGTCACAGAACACTGACACGGGACCGTGACCACATCCCTACTGAGATGGCACCCCGTTGCCTGGAGGGCTCTGGCTGCTCCCTCCCCAGCCAAGCCCTCAACACCAACTTCAGGCAACTGCCGTGCTGGGAACTTGGGGACAGTTTTGCATGCTCTAAAACAATTTTTTAAAATTTCATTTGCTTTCTCTCTTCTATTCCTCCCTGATTTGCAGAGGTCTCTAACAAAATGCTATTCACAGAACGCCGACTGACAGCCAAACTTATCATTTACATAAGTCAGGCCATTACCCTGGACCCCAAGCCCCATTACAGGCGCTCACTGTCACTGCGGTCACCAATCCAGAAGTCCCCACACTCGGAGGAGAAATGAATGTTAACAGCACTCAGCCACTGGCTGGTTCTCATCCCACAGGCACCAGATTCCCTATTTCCATGGACTTCCAGGAGACTCCGGGTACCAGAGCAAGGGAGGTGGAGGGCCTAGGGTGGCAATTCCGTGCACCCCTCACCCTCAGCTTCATGGCAACAGTGTCCTTTCCCTCTTTGCCCTCTGCACATGCTCCCTCCACACCCCTGGATGCGTGTTCTCGCACATAGGGACACCTCTGTACTCCATTAGACCGACCCGAACTCGCTTTTGAGTGAGAGAGGGTAAAAATGACAGGGGAATGACATCTCCCCAGGCAGTCTCCCCACAAAGGACAGTGGGCGGGTCTCCCTCCTGGCGTCTACTCCGCATCCCACTTTGGGAGCTGGGTGGAAGGAGAGCAGGAGTCTGCCAGGACCGTCTGCACGCTTGAGCCTGGGTGTGCCGTGTCAGCCCCAAGGCTGCAGGGCCTGGAGACTGGCAGAGGTGGCCCTTCCAGCGGGCACCGTGCCGTTTCCTACTCTGCCCTCCCTGGCTTCCTTCAACCAAGCCAGCTCTTGCAGGTAAGGGCCATGACTGCCCCCACACCATATTGCTGTCCCAGCAGCTGGCCTGCTCACAAGCCCCGACGCCCAGACCAGCCAGAGCCGGCCATCCCAAAGCAAGACACGCCAGACGACCCGAGAGCACATGCAAAGGCTTCCTCCTGGGCCCGTAGAGCAGCCTCGGTCGGGAGCACGTGCTCTTCAACGGAGGGTCAAGAATGCTAGATGCAAATTGTGGGCACACAACCCAGGTCGCAAGCCCATAGCGGTCCACAGGGCACGGCCCTCTGCCACAAAGGCTCCTCCTTCCACCATCGTGTGACTCACTGAGAAGTGCAGAGACACTTGCTTTTGGCGGCCACCTGCCCACTGGGCCCTCGGGCACCAGCTCGCACACAGTCTGTGAGCAAGGGACACCTGGCAGGGCAGGAAAACCAGGCCCTTACTCTGGAAGGGCCACTAATTCCAAGCCCCAGGACAGGAGCTCCACGGTACCAGCCACATGGAGGAGGCCATGCTTGATCTGCAGACAGACAGCCCTCACTGCCCCAAACAATCGGGGAAAGGCAACCGGCCTCCGCACAGTTCCCCAAGCTATGTGTGGGTGGCAGGGGGAGGCAGGGTCCACCCACCCTTCCTGCCTTCGACTGTCTCATCTGTGAGTGTCAGCAGCCAAGAAGGAAGGAAAGGACACATCCATTCCTTGTTGAGTGTCACTGTCATGGTGCCTTACAAAGCAAGCCTTTGTCTCCCCTCTACGAACTAAGGCCTGGTGAATCAGAACAAGAAGGCTGACCCAGACCACTCTCCCACCCCCTCTACTCTCCCACTCCCCCCCACTCACCTCCTTCTCCCACTCTCCCACCCGCCCCCAGCAAAACACCCCCCCCAGCACTCCCAGCTCCCATGACAGACATTCTGCAGGAAGAAACCCCCAGGCCACGAGAGGAACCCAATACAGAACACGCAGGATGTGCACACACATGGCAAGTACTTTAAAACAGAGTTCCAAGTCCCTAGGCTTTAGGCCACGCACTTGGCTCCACCAGGGGGGACGGAGAGCACTCCGAGGCTATTGGAGACAAACCCACCACGGCCTCCATGGAACTAAACCCTGGTGAAGACGTCAGGACAGGAGGAACCACTGACCAGGGCCCTGCTCCAGGCCCAGGGTCTCTACTCCTGCCCAGTGCCACCCACCAGCCCAGGGAGGACCCAAGGCAGGTCAAGCAAGGAAGAGCAGGGGATCCAAAACGATGCCTCCTGGTCCCACCTCCGCTCCATGCAGACTCTGATCCGGCAGCACAGAATCCGTGCGGGTGGTCGCCAATGCCCCCTCTATCCCGGTCCACACTCCAGCACCTACCCACACTGGCACTCGCGTCCCCCTGCCACTGGGATGCCTTCCTCCTCCTTCCCCTGCTTCATCCCCATCCCCAGGGGACCGCACACACTGCAGGTCTGAGGAAGAGTCTGCTGGACTGGCCCAGAAGCCATCCCCCTGACCGGGGGGCCTAAAGCCCACATGGTGCCAGAGCCACCACGTGTACCATATGAAGACCCCAGTGACACCTCGGCACTCTGTCCCTGAGGCGCCCAAAGGCAAATGGCACAGCTGAGGATGGGGGGGGGGTTGGCGGGGCAGGGGGGGAGGTCTGGGCTTTGCACAGGGTAACAGTGTGAGCCTCGCTGAAGAAACACAACAAAGCACGATCACCTGGCCCCGTACTGACCAGCATCTGTTCTTTAAAAGATAATTCCACTTGGCCTCTAAGAACATGGACCTACCCTGTTGCTGGGGCTCTGCTTCACGGACACGTGGGCTCCCAGTCACTCAGCGCTCACCAGGCCGGCCACCCTCCAAGCCTCGGCCCCCAGCTCGTGTTGGCAAAATCAGAACCCGTGTTCCCAGGCAGCCACCCATGCATGAGCACTGAGGTGTGCCCACCACCTGACCCTGCACTCCAGCAATTCAACACTGAAAGCCACCTGCTCTGCCCTCGAAAGGACAGAAGCCCTCTAGCTTCGGACACGAATGACACTGACCATGAGGAAGGACTTCAGCGCCCAAGGCCCCATGCACTTAACCGGGTGTGATCACTCCTCACAGCCAGAAAGGTGACATCCAAGGCTGTTGGGTGAGGAAGCCCAGAGCTAATGCTACCCGAGTAGCCGGCCCCCGCTGCTCCCCGCAGCCTGCCCAACACATCGGGCCTCCGAAGGCCACGGGGGCTGCTGGGAAAACAGGCAAGGCTACCCCAGAGGCCTCCAGCTCTGCGGCTGCAGCCCCTCCCCACTGCTGGGGTAGGGGGGGGGCACTGACAAGGGAGGGCCGGATCCTCCCACACGCCCAGGAGGAATTCAGTAAAGCCTCTCCAAGTCCGCAGAAACCAGACACAGAGATGCTCCTCTCTCTCCAACATAATCCCCTGAGAACCCAGCAGAGCCTAATTTGTCTAAATCCTTCTGCTATCTGGCTTTAGACTTTTTAAAACCAATTTAAAAGGAGGTACAGAAGTAGACGAGCCGTATCTACAGAGCTGGAGAAAAGCCCTCCAAAGCGCTTCGAGTGCCGAGCCAGAAGTGCAAAACACAGACGCCCTTCCACCTGGGACCAGCCCGTCCATCCTCGGGGCCCCAGAGAGCACACGCAGGGGACGGCCCCTGAAGAGTGGGCAGAGCTCCTCTGGGAGAGCGCCTCCCTGTTTCCATTCCCCGCAGGGATGGAACACACAGAGACAGAGGGGCCAGGACTGTGCCCGGACTCGTGTGGGCCCACCCACATGCTCTGGAAAGGCCGCAGTTGGGCCCACGGGGGAAGCGGCCTGTCAGGGATGCCGCTCCCTCCACGCTCGCTGCACACACCCACTTGCAGCAGCAGGCACAGGACAGTCAGACTCACATCTGAACCTCACTGGGGAGCCTGGCGCAGCCAGGGGCCGCTCCCCCGGGGCCCAAGACGGGGCTGCAGCGGAAGGAAGCCAGCTGTCAGGGAGCTCTCTGCTACACTTGTCTTCTGACTCCCCCCCGGGAAACACAAGAGCATGAACAATACAGGCACCTTGTCGCCGCGGCCGCGCAGGCCAGAAGAGGCCCCATCCTAAGTCACAATAACCACAGAAAGAAAGGCACAGGAACAAGCAGTCCTAACCCCCCCACAACTCACTCACTCGCCAAACACTTAGCCAAACGTTTACTAAATGCCACTGGCTACAGTCCCTCGGTGCTCACAAAGGCTGGCCTCCCTCCAAGCCCCCAGGGCCTCTGAAGACAAGCCTCTGCTCTTCTTTCATGAGACTGAAGACGGCAGGTAACCGGTAAAGAAATCAAACACCTGAAGGTAGAAGCCGGGGCTCAGCCACCAGGAGAACGACCGGCTACTTAAGGCCAAGAGTAAATCGAGGGAGCGCCTGCTTCCCCTGTTGGCCTCCACAGGGTGGCACGGGGCTGGGATGGACCGAAGCACACCTCTGGGGGCCACGGGGGCTGGAAGCCAGCACAACACCAGGGCACAGGCCTGATGGAGAGCCACCCTCCTGATAGCACCACCTCGTGTACTGACAGATCCAATACCCAGGGGATCAGAAGTGGCGACCACAGTGACTGTGGCCATAAAAGAGTCCAGGTTGGTCAATGAGATGCTCTCTTAAAAGGAATCATGTGCCCGGCCTCACCCACCATGGGACACAGGCCCCAAGACCACTCCCCTGGCCAGCGGACAAGTGCTGCTGGGAAGCAGCCCGGTCAGCAGCTGGTTCCCGTGCTCACTGCAGGTGACCGGCCAGTTTCAGGGACACGGATGCCAAGCTTCAACAAAACCTGTCCACCCTTCCGCCTCCCTGCGCCGTCAATCCCATCAAAGCTGCAGCTGCCTGACAGGCACCACGCCCTCCCAGCCGGACTGAAACCAGGCCAGATCCAGGCACAAAGGGACAGGGGAAGGAGCCAAATCACAGAGGCACGCCCGCCACCAGCAAACTGCTTCCTCCATGAGATGAGAGGCTTGACTCCAGGGGGCCTCACCACGCATTCCACGCCCATTCAGTAAGGATCTACCCACCCCTCCCTGGGGTGGAAACTGCTCAACACGCTTGTTCAACTCCAACCCACTGGAGGTCCCTGCCCTCCTCGCTGTGCTGTGGCTCCACACTCGGAAAGCATGCTGCCCAAACCCAGGGTTGCCACTCGTGTGCCAGGACAGAAACATAAAGCACTTTTTGGAGGACAATTTAGCACCATCTGTCTGTTTCAAACATGTATGTCTTTTGAGGTAAAAAAACAAAACAAAACAAAACAAAAAAACCTACTTCTAAGAATTTGTCCAACTAATGAGGCCCTGCTTCCAGGGGCCTGAGATCACTCAGAGCTCGTCCACTTTACACAACATTGTACAGCCCTTCAATTCAGTAGAGCTCGCTGCTGGTGCAGAAGTACCGGTGGAAATCAAGTGACGAGGTATACAGGATCCAGACTGAGCACTGAGTCAGAGCTTGCACATCACAATGTGCCAGGCGGTGCCCAGACTGCGGGGTCAGGTGCCCCCCACTGGAGCAGCCAAGGGCCCCCTTCTCTGACAAGTCATGCATACTGGGCACAAGAGCCATGTGATGGGGACCGGGCAGTAGTGACACAGGGTGAGGAGCATAGGGGTGGACCCCACCCAAAATGAAGGCTTTATAAAGCATGCCTCGGCACCCCTCCCCAGCCTGCCATCGTCCACGGGTCCCCTTCATGGAGGGGGGATGCGCGACTGACCGCGTACACGCCCAAGCAGCTGCTGTGACAGCCAAGGGCACGTGATTTCTGACACAACGTCAGGACCCCTCTAGCTCCAATCATGTCCCAAACTGAGATGTGGGGAGCCACTTACCTGATAGCCACTACAGTCAGTTTTGCCTTTGTTAAAATTCCAAATAAAGGGCATCACACGGTGTGGCCCCCAAGCACCTGGCATCAGCAGGACTCGCGTGCGCGCACAGCAGTCTGGCCTGCCCCAGGGATATGCCATGTTCCATGAACCCGCACCCCTGCTGATGGACATGCCCGCTGTCCCCACATTTTGGCTGTTAGGAATCAGGCCACTGGGAACATTTAGGGACAGGTCTTTTTGAGGTCACATTTTCATTTCTCTTGGCTAGGAAACCAGGATACCACTACCAGGTTCTGTCGTAAACATACAGGAAACTACCAAACAGCTTCCCAAGTGCTTGGGGCTGCCTTCCCAGGTGCTTCCCAGGGGCTGCCCTCCCCTCGCCCCTGCAGCAAATGCACAACACCATTGCTCACACCCTCACCCCTGCTGTGGCCTCCCTCTGGTCCCAGCCACTCTACTGGGCCAGCCACAGCACCTCATGTGACCTTCACCTGCACCACTGAACAACGACGATGTGGAACGTGTGTCACGTTCTTATTCCCTCCCGTCCGCGGACCCTCTTCTGTAAAGTGGTCTGTTCAACACGTTTTGCCCAGCTTTTAAAAAACTGGCCGTTGTCTCATTCACTCGGAAGAATTCTTCACAAATCCTGGATACAAATCTCCCATCAGGCCTCTGTACACATTACAAGTACTTTCTCTCTCCTATAAGAGGGTTTGCCTCTTCTTTATTATAACTGTTTTTTTCCAAGAACAAAGGTACTTTTTCATCTTGGAGAACTCCAAACTACCAAGTTTTCTACATCTTTTGTGCCTTCTTTTGTGTCCTAACCTTCTGGAAGCCTTGGTTTTCACCCCAGGCAGGTGCATACCCCACGTTAAGAGACAAGAGTCCGGACCTGACCACACAGACATCCCACTGCCTCAGCACTGTCTGTGGAACACAGACTCTTCTGCTGAATTATCTCATCACCTTCATGGAGACCAACAGACTCCACACTTTTGAATTATTCCTGAACTTTTTAGTCTTTTCTGTTGACGTGTATGTCTATCCTTATGCCATTACCACACTGCCTTGACCAATATGGTTTATAATATGTCCTGAAATCAACCTTTGTAAGCCCTTGGTTTTTTTCATGAACAAGCCTATAAAATTTTAGAATTTTGTTGGTTTCTACCAAAAAAGCTGCTGGGACTTAGGCTGGAATTGCACTGGAAGTACGGACCAATTTTAGCAAACTAGCATCCCACAACATGAGCTCCTCCACTCCGTGAGCACAGTATCCCTCAGGAAGAACTTACACTTTACAACATACAGGTTTTCATCAAATTTACCCCCAAGCACATCAAGTTTCGAGGCCACGGCCAGTGGCACGTACTTCCAGTGGCTGGCTGCCAGTACACAGAAATTCAGTCCAGCTTCATGAGTTGTCTCTGTAACCGCGAGCCGGTTAGGCTTACCAGTTCTGGGTGGCCCTTCACAGAATCCTTGAGCTCTCCTGTGTGGGTGATCATCTTGTCTCAAACCACAGGCAGATTTACTACCTCCTGTCCAGCTGCACGCCTTTCTTTCCCCTCCCACCTCTGCCCTGGCCTGCACGGCCACCACCACAGATGAGGAGCGGGGAGAGGCATGCAAGTGCAGAGTTGGCAGGAACTGCACCGGGGGCCCTTCCACTCCTGCGTTGCTTGGAGGTTTGCATCATGCAAGGGTGCTAAGCTCTCACAAAGCTTCTGCACTACTGAGAAAGTGTGCTCCCCCTAACCTATTACCACAGCGAACCACGCGAACCAGCGCTCTGAAGGAGGTGCCCTTATGTTGCAGCAGGTGCCCCTTCTGCTCTACTGCCCCTGCCCCTCCCCCACGTTATTCCTTCTCCGGTGCCCCAGACAGTCACATCCACGCTGACACAGATGCAGAGAGTGTCTCCTGGCATCCGCTTTGAGTACCTTCAAATCCTTCCCCACCAGGCCACGTACCCAGAGCAAAGCTGTCCACACCCGGGCACGCTCTGTGTGCTGCTGCCGAATCCCTCACTCACCTTTCAAAGCCCTGAAATGAGGACATCCAAGCATCACACTCACTCACCCTCCCTCCCCCACTGCAGCCTCCCCCAGGTGCGCGGCACCCCACCCAGCCTAGAGCAGCATTCCCTCCCACCCAGGACTCTCCAAGTCCCGAGGCCCACCTGCCTCCAACCCAGGTGACCTGCAGGCTGGAGACAGGTATCCAGCAACCTCCAGGTGGACAAGCCTGCATGGCAGGTGAGGAAAGAGCCAAGGGGCTTCCCTACTGGTTTACATGGCCTGACCCGCCCCAGCTAACTCTACCCAACTCTCCTGACACCTCTGGGCTCCTTGGGGCCTAAGAAAACCCAAACTGGGAGAAGGGCGACAAGAGTCGAGAACTCCAGGGGGTTTTGGTCTCTCCAGGTGTCAGACCTGATCTCTGTTCCCAACCTCTGTAAAGCTACAGGGCCCTCCGAGAAGCTTTGAAATGCCACAGCCGTGAGCACAAAGGATAGCCTATGCAGAGACTATCTGGTCTGAAACATCGGAAGCTCACAGACACCAAGCATTTACGGATGATAAAGAAGCTGGTGGAAAATAGGTTAAGTGTGGGACAGCCAATGGGGGCGGGCAGGACAGCGAACAGGGGCCAGCCAGCTGCCCACAGGTGCCCTCACACCCCTGCTCCTCTGGCCCCAGGTGCAGCATGTAAGTCCCACGCAGAGCGGCAGAGGACCAGGAAGAGCGGTAGGCCACAAGTGTGGGGCCAGAAATCCACGGGGACCCTGCGGCTATCGAGGTGCAGGGATCAGGATCACGGGGGCAGGGGTGCCACCTAGTGGTGGCAGCCCTCAAAGCCCAGGAGACACTGGACGTGGGCCAGGACCTGCGGTCACGACACATGCCAAGTGAATGCCTTCAGTCCCAACGTGACAACAACACCTTGGCCTAAACGCCAAGAAACTCAAGCCCGCCAGCTCACAAGGCCCACCTTGCTCCTCCAGCCCCTACATCCAGGGCATCTGCTACACTCCAACCCACTGCCATCGCCCTGGCTGACTGTGCTTTGTGGGGGGGGTGCACCCCTGAACTAGGACACACCCACAAACATGTTTCCATGGGAAGAAAGCCATGTTCTAGAAAAGTCCTTCCACGAACAGGTGTGAAAGATGAGGCACAAGCTACCCCCCCACAACACGAGGGCCACGCTGGGGACAGACACACATCTAGCCATTCATTACTCAGCACGGAACGTGGTCCTCCAGTCCTCTGCCACACGGAACGTGGCAAGAGTGATGGAGGGCATCCATCCTGGACCCACTGCAGGCAGTTCTACCTCCAGCCATCCAGACAGCAGTCTCAGAGCTCCTAACCAATGCCCATCCTTCCCTCCCATGCTCCCCCTGCAGGGACCCCAACCTTTCCCTGTGCCCTATTTCCCTCTGCACGTTTCCCACCCCATATTCAATCCCACAAGATGTGGGCTCCTACAAGTCACTGTCCCTGCACAGAAATCTCTAACTGCCCCAAACTCAGCAAAAAACGAGAGCCAAACTCCTCCTCATAGCACTCAAGGTCATACAAGACTCAAGGCTGACCCATCTGTACCCAACTCTCCACATGGCTCTGATGACAGGGAAAACACAAGTCTGTGATCCACCAACTGTTACATGACACATGTACTCACTTCGGGGGGGCAGCCTGCCTGCTGGGATGGGAGGGGTAAAGGGGAGGAACCGTGGTTTCCAAAGTGCCCCTGGAAGGGACCAGGGAACAGGTGACAAAGCACATGAAAGAAAAGCTGCCCCTACAGGACCCCTCCCCAACGGCTGCCAGGAGCCCAGGACCACGAGGATGCCCCACCTGCTTCTCCAGAAGCCTCCGGCCACTCAGAAGGGACACCTGTGCAGCATGGGACTGTGCTCCTCCCCGCACGCACAGTGAGGCCTGCACTGCACTCCCAGCAAGAAGACCAGCCCAGAGCCAGGCACAGACTTGAAGAGGGGCACCCTGGCCAGGGGCCGACAGAGACACCGGCCTCTGCCTACATAACCCACTCTCCTACGGCCGACCCCAAGGGGGCTCAACACCCCTCTGGCCCGGCCACCCACTGAACACACAACACACACAAGCAGGCGACCAGGCAGATGACCCGCCCCAGCTGGCAGTCAGCGCCCCGCACGCCAGCCATACTCAGGCTGGAAGTGAGACCAAAGGACCGAGGAGTAGCTGCACCTCCCCTCTGGGCCAGAGTCAGCCGCCAGGCCTGACTGATGCTGCGTGCTTTGTGGCCACGCTGGGCATTTAGACCTGCCAGCAGCTGGTCCAATCGGGCATGCGTGGGCCTCTGATCTCCTGCACAAGAAAGAAATCAGGGAGGTTTCTCTTCTGACGAGGCTCCCTGGGAGCAGGACGGAAGCCTTCCGGTGAGTTAATAAGTGCCGAGAGCACGAGGAAGCACAGAGCAGCTAGGCCCCGCTGGGCCGGCCCTCCACGAGCCTGGGCCCCGCAGGTGCGGTTCAAGCGCCATCAGCAGCCTCGTCTGTCCTGTGACTCAGCCCCGCAGAGCCGATGAGGAGGCACTTTCAAGGGACGCACAATGTAGTCAATAATGCTGACGGGAACTGCCACAGGGTCCAGAACCAGCAGCAGGACCGTGTCATCACAGGACAACTCTTTAAAGAAGGTTCTCAGTCTTGGCCCAGTTGCCCAGAGCAACATGAAAGACAACCAAGGAGCTACAGTCTTAACATCACCTAAGCAGACAAAACAAAAGGCTCTTGAAACACCACAGCTCCGAGGACTCCTCTCCCACCAGCCCTCTCCCAGACTGGAACCACCACACAGTGATGAAGCTACGGGCAAGAGCCAGTCCGCAGCGGACCCACAGAGTCCTGGGGACCGAGGGACAGGCAGCCACGCTGGAGGGAGAGGGGCAGCAGCCCCTGGAACAATGGGCAGCAGAACGTGTGGGGCCAGGGGCAGGCGGCGGAGGAATGCTGCCCACCCTGGCCGTCCTGCCCACTGGGAACGAGACCCCCGCTGCCCACCCGGCAGCCCCGCCATGGCCCCTCCGCCTCCTGCCGTCCCCACAATGGCAGCAGCTCACAGATGAGCCGAGACTGCTGCGGGGACCTGCAGGGCACGACAATCCTCCACAACAGTGTTTTTTCTTTGCCCCCCAAAACCCAGTTCGTCTCCACTGTTTGTTTTTGCCGAAAAGGAACAGCCTATCCTGAAAGCAATGACTCCCTTGGCATCCACAAAGATGTCCTTTCACAAAGCCTGACACCCCAGGGCTATCAGATCCCTGCCAGCGCTCTGCCAGCTGACCTTAAATAAAGAAGTTATTAGGACTTCGGCAAGAGGGTCACTTCGGTCCTGTTTGCCCCCCAACAATGTAAGTACCTCATCCGACCTGAGCCATCCCCGGCCAGAGCCGCCCCGACAGACTCTAGCAGGGTGGCTACTGGCAATGCCAGGGAGCCAGGGCCGTGCTCCCAGCCGTGCCCACCGGCCCAGCACCCCGAGGCCCTTGCAACCCCCACCTACCTGATGTTCAAGCCCGTGGTCTGCTCCAGCTGCTCCCAACTCTGCAGCTTTGCCAGCAGCTTCTGGAAAAACAGGGAGGTGAATGCTAAGAGCACCGTAACCCCAGTACTTCCCTTCCAAGGCCTCTGCAGCCACCTGCAGCCCTTCATCATGCGACCCCACCTCAGTCCCCAGACCAAGGAGCCTCCCACAAAAGTGACAGCGATGAGGAGGATGTTACGTCTCCCTGATCCCTCAGAAGAAACTGCTCGCATCTCTGAGCTGAGCGCCCGAGCTCCCCAAGTCCGCTCTGGAGCCGACGGCTCACTCCCACAACAAGCACGCTCAGCGCCTCGCCCGTTCCTGGTCCCATGGAGTCAGGTCAGAGTCTCAGCGCACAAAGCACCACAGAGTGGGGGCAGGGGTGGCAAAGAGCCTCGTGCTTGCTCCCATAAAAACAGCAGGGCAGACCTGAGTGCTGAAACCACAAGAATGTGCTGCCTCTGCCACGCTCCAGGGACTCCATGGGATGCCAGGCCCACAGGGCAGATACGCTCCCCCTCAGCGGGGAGAACAGGAGGTGGGACATATCCCACCTGGCACTGCACACGGGGCTGCCTGATCCTGCATCTCACACTCTCCCACACTCACCCGCGTCCCACGTTGGAGTCCCCCCCACCTCTTCCAGAGACGTAAGAAACGTCAGGGCGAGGACCATGCGTCTCTGTCTGGCCTGCCCCACCCCCACCCGGGCCACACGCCCTGCTGGCCTCACTGCATTCGTGCAGTCACTCGATGGCCCTTTCACATGCGGGGCACAGAGCCGATGCTCAGCGACCACCTACCAAGGGCCAGGCCCTGTTTAAGCAGGGGACGTGAATTCATTGAGCCCTCACAACCCTGCAGGGCAAACACCGTTACTCCTCATTACATAGGCAGACAGAGGTTAGGTAACTTGCCCACGGTCACAGAGCCAGCAAGCACTCATGGCAGGATTTCACGCAAGGCAGCGTGACTCCGGAGACCGGATCTTAACCAATTTCAGAACTGCCCAGAGGAAACACTGCTCGGTCTAGAGCTGCTTCCTCAGGCTGAGTTCGCATGTAAGCCAGCATCCTAGAGGAGCTCGGCTCCCACGCTGTGAGGCCACAGGCTGCCCGTCTGGCAAGTGCAAGCAGCTACCAGCACACTCCCACCACCTAGGAGACAAAAGAGGGCCTGCGACTTGTCAGTGACGCAGCACAGGACAGCAGGACCCAGGGCTAGAGGCCAGAAGGCTAAGTGCTCGTGTCCCTCATGTGCACTGGGCGAGACAGAGCTTCTGCGCCCCCGTGTGCACAGGGAGAAGGGGTCGGGTCCTCCCCACGTCACCTGATTCCCTGCTCTGTGTCCCCCACCCACATGGGGATGCGTGACCACCGGCCCACTGTGCTCACCCAGCCAAGTCTCCCCACCACCGACCGGCTCATGAGCGCCCGCACGGGACGCCACAGTTCTGTGGCCACTCTTCATCCGACCACCCCAGTCCAGCACTTCCACATTTCAGGGGGGAACCGGAATGCCAGACTGAAACCCCAGGATCCCCCAGACAGAGGACATCCATAAGGAACAGCCCACTGTCCCCCCCAGACCCCACCTCCTTCTCCAGCTCCAGGACGACCAGACTCTCCTGCAACTTCTCCTGGCGTCCCAGCCGCCGCCGC
Organism: Lontra canadensis; assembly: GCF_010015895.1. Lineage (NCBI taxonomy): Eukaryota > Metazoa > Chordata > Mammalia > Carnivora > Mustelidae > Lontra > Lontra canadensis. Next base: position 13,891,702 of record NW_022631039.1, on the reverse strand, counting down.
AGCCCCTCCAGCTCCTCCCGGAGCAGCCCGTTGGTCTCCCGCATCTCCCTGGCAGGGACAGAAACAAAGTCCCTCAAAATCCCATAAGCCTGAGAGGAGGAGCAAAGCCTGGCCCTGGCCCGCGCCTGCCTTACCGCAGGTAGGCGCTCTCCTCCCGCAGCTGCTTCAGCTCCCTCTCCAGCTTGGGCAGCCGCACCAGCTCTGACTTCATATTCTTCACGACTGCGGCATCCTGTTCCTGCAGGGACAGCTTCTGCTCCAGATCCTGAGTAAGGCCAGGGACAGAGAGGACAAAGTTGACCGCTGTGGCCCAGCCCCCTTCCAAAATACCAGGTGTACCCCCGTGCCACGTCCGTGTTGGTCTCCAGGGGCACCCCCAACGTGGTGTTACAGGTTGGGGTCACACTACTGCGATGCCCTGCCCTCGGGGCTGGGGCCCTGGTGCACACCTGTCCGAGGACAGGCAGCCAAGGCTCCCTAAATAAACACATCGGTAAGACACAGCGCTCTTCCCCTGCCAGATCCGCTCCTGCCACACTAGCGCCCAGGTAACAAGCGAGTCTTCTCCACGTTGACAACAGCCTTTCCTTTGCCATCTGCAGTCCCCTTGAGACACACTGGGGACAGCTGGCATCCATCAGTGACAAGTCACTGAACAAGCTCAGTGCATGAGACCAGGACCAAATCAGTCAACAAATATTAACAGGGCCCAGCTCTGTGCCAGGTACAGGGTCAAGCAGCAGGCACAGGTTGACACAGGACACAGATAAGGTCTCTGCACATCAGGTCTGGAAGAAAAACAGGCACCACATTACGCAGGCGAGCACACTCTGGCAGGTGGGCCAGAGGGCTGAGCAGGAGTGAGGGGCCAGAGCCGGGCAGGCCCCAGAGCCAAAGAACAGCACGTGAGTGAGCAGAAGCAGGAGGAGCCAGGAGGCCCGACAAGGAGGCAAAGCTGGAGGGAGGTGGGGGGCAGCAGCCCCAGCCCCAAGCACAGGCAAGGCACACACAGAGATGAGCAACCGTGTCAAAGGTACAGCGGGCACGGGCCGCTCACGGTCCCTGGACACCCAAGCGAGCCCCAGCTAAAGCGGCAGGACACTACCAGGACACCCCGCAGGTACAGCCTGCACCTGAAACAGAGTAACGCACCCTGATCCTCTGCTCCTGGTCGGCCCTGGCTTCCTGGCTGGCCTGGAGCTCCTGAACCTTCTGATTAGCCTCCTGACATTTCCTGTCGAGAGAAAAGCACATCATGTGCAGAAAGAGGTAGGTGGTAAAGCCAACAGTTGCCCTCACCCTGGAGGCTTTCCTGAGTAGGCCCCAGGCCCCAGAGCACTGTGGTCTCAATCTCCTCAGATTGGGGTGCTAAGTCCACACCCCCAGCTTTCTTCCCTCACGTTTGCTGCACGCCCCAGCACAGCCACAGATGAGGGCCCTCCCGTGACCGCCCCCCCACCACACCCCCAATCCGGCCCAGGAGAGTCCAAAGCTCTCCTAGGACACCACCTGTGAAGGGAAAGGCCTAGATCACAGAGAAAGAATCCCATGCACGTTCAGAACGTGGCCTCCGCCTGGACAGCCCCACAGCCCACCCACCCCAGGGGCGCCCCACATAGCCTTTAAAGCCTCGCTTTTTGCTTCTCTGCAAGCAGGCATCCCAGTCCCCGGGGAGGGAAGAAATGACCGCTCCCAGTCATTAACAACATTAAGTGTTGTTCCCAGAACATTTAAAACACTCATTGTCTTCACTTCAGTGGCCCCTACGTCGGCGGCCAACAGCCTATGGATGCGGAGGACAGACCGGAAGGGCAGGCTCAGCGTGGACAGCACACATGGTCACCAGGTGCTCAGACCACAGAGGGCACAGGATGACGAGCCCGAGCCTTTCCATCCACGGTCTCCCGCACCGGTAACACCCAGACACCCGGACACATAGCTCAGCATCGGCCCCAGCAGGCTTCAGGCTGACTGGATCCAGGGCGACCCTCAAGCAGGCTCATCGGGCACCGGGACAGAGCCCTACCCCAGCAAAGGCACTTACTTGTGCTGCAAGGCCAGCTGCTCCTTGAGCTCCTGCTTCTCAGACTCCAGGCTCTTCACCTGCATCTCCTGGTTCATCACGCTCCACTGCAACTCGGAGACCCTCCCCTTCAGCGTGCTGATGGTCTGGGGGGGCAGGGGGTACAGCTGCTTACAGGCTGCGACGCACATGCAGATGTGAGCTCCTGACCCACACACCCACGGACAAATGCCTCCAAAAGAGCCTGCATTGGCCACCCCCTCCCACGGACAGGGACCGAGCCACCTTCTCCTTTACAAAATATGACCTGGGAGGAGATGCCACAACCTCAATCCAGCCTCATAGTATCCGGCCCACAGCCTGCCTCACATTTCCCTCAAGCAAATGAGAAACCACTGGGTCACGGTGATGGACTGCCTGCCAAGACAGCCCTGTGCCCCGTGACATCTGTCACTTGGGACCCTCGCTTATGTCCAATGTGCTTGTGTGGGTCTCCCTCCACACCCGCCCTGGCCTCTCCACCCTCAATGAGCCCCTATCACGCCCCCACCCCAGATAAAACACTCCCTGTGAACCACAGCCAGGACCTGCCAAGAGGTCAGAAGCAAGGGACTGAGGCCATCTTTAGGACGGAGGGGCCACGGGAATGTCCTGCAGACCTCATACTCTCAACCAGAGGGCAAGAACGAGGCCAGACATTCACCCTTGGGGAAAGTGCAGGCATGCTCTTGGCCAAAAAGGTGGGGCTGGGGAGGCTGGCCCAGGACCGAGCTTCAGGACTTTTAGGGGCAGACCTGCCACCCTTGCATCAGACATATCCTCACCAGGTGACCTCCTAGTGACCACCTGGTGACTGCTCTCTGTCTGTAGCTTTCCCAGGGGAAGCCAGCTCACCGACCAGGCCACCAGAGAAGCCCACTCAGAAACGTCTCTGTAAATAACCTCCCAGAGTGGAGGACAGGAACTTGGTCCAGCAAAGTCCCTGCAGTTCCAGGGCACCCCTGCCAACAAGGAGGCCTGACACGCTCTCACCTGACCCAGGGGCCCATGCCAACCCAGGAACCACATTCCCCAGGGCAGGATGACACAGGCCGTCCACTTCCTGCGCCCCATCCATCTGCATGGTCCGCTCTGTTACAAGGATACCCATCAACCTGGGCGTCACAGAAGAACGAAGCTATGAAACTACATCTGACTAGGAAAACAGCCTTTGAGAAGTCTTCGGGAATCTAATTAACACTTCCTGGACACCAGGCGCTGTGCAGGACACAGGGTCAGACGGCCGGCCGCACGCAGGACCCGGCTGTAGGGAAGCCTGGCAGTCAGCAAGAGGATTTCCCAGTGACGAGCACACGAGCCAGGCTGCGTGGAGAGAGAGCATGTGGGGGCGGTGACGATGGAGTCACCGGGGAAGGCTTCTCCAAGAAGGTACAAAGAAACAGAAACAAAATTCACGGTCCTCTATCCCAACTGGCCGCCACCTTCCCACCCTGGACCCCTCTCTCATCCTCTTTGCAACCTGTGTGGCAAGGGCCTACCCCACCACCTCTCTCTTCACTGAACAGAGCACAGGCCCTGCCCTCCCCCGTGGGCCCCAGACCAGCCTCTAGCACATAGCAGAAGCAAGCCAAGGGTGACATGGGGACTTGTCTTGAGGCTGATCACCGCTCCTCTCCTGCCAACATCCACATCAGAAGACAGATGTAGGAACAACCTTAACATGCTCCCCAGCATTGCCAAGGCAAAAATAACCTGCAGCCTGCTTCCCGAGATCTATCAAGTAGAGAAAAGCACGCAGAGACAGAATACCAATGATCCCGCGCCCTGCTCCCTCCCCAGGCAGCTCCTCATCGGTTTCCTCACTGCACCTATGATCCGCAGCACCACAGCAGAGGGACAAGGAAGGTCAGGAGAATCCAAGCTCCACCAGCAGCAGTGTTTGGGCTCTGTTTCTAAAATTTATACAACCTTCAACTGGTAGAGACAGTAAGGACTACAGTTCCTCTGTGTGCTGGCTTCAAAGACGTTCTCAAATACTAACATACCTGCTAATAATCAAAGAAATGCAAATCCAGGGGTGACACTTACATCTTCGGAAAGGGGGAGGGATGCAAGTATTTCCAGAAGATACCACCATCCATGACAGGTAAGGCCACGGGGAAACCAGGGCCCTCAACAACGCTGCCCGGACCACACAGCAACTGGTAGCAAAAGCCAGATGCTGTCCCTGGAGACCCAGAACCCCACTCCTGTGAACACGTCAAAATCAGTACCAGAAGCCAAAAGCTACCTGCTACCCACTGCATACATGTGCTCGTATGTACATTTACCAGGATATACTGAGAAAACGTGGGGCAAGTTTTTAAATGATGAAATGCTAGGTGTTTGACTTATGAAGGCCACAGAGTGGAAAACAAGTTGGGTTTGTTTCTTTTTTTGAGGGAGCGGGGAGAGAGCAGGAGCATGGGAAGAGGAAAGGGCTGAGGAAGAAGCAGGCTCCCCTCCAAGCAGGGAGCCCGACTCAGGACTCAATCCCGGGACCCTGAGATCATGACCTGAGCCGAAGGGAGATGTGCCCCAGGTGCCCCGGAAAATGAGTATTTTTACTAGGATTACTACGACCGGAACACTGCGCACACATGGCAAGGAGGCAGAAGACACTGCCCAGCACCCCAGGGTACCCACGCCTCTCCCCCGAGAAACGCCCCCTTTCCGGGACAGCCCTCACCTCCCCGGCCGCAGCCAGGCCGTCCTCCTTCTCCCGCAGCTTCTGGCCAGCAGCGGCCAGGCTCTGCTCACACAGCCTATGGCGCTCCAGCTGCTCCTTCATCTTCTCCTCTGCCTCAGCCTCCCGCTCCTGCAGCTGCCGAATTCGCGTCAGCAGCTCCTGGTTGCGGTCCACCTCGCGCTGCCAGAGCAGAGAGAGTGAGCAGGAATGGGAGACCCACCCAGCCCTCCCTCAGGACAGGGACCCCCCAACACCGGTGCCAGTCATGCAGCAGGCCCCGCTCACACCACGAGAGCTGAGGTCCCTCCAGGCACATCCTCTCCTGCAGACCATCTGATACTGGGAAGGCAGCCCCAAGACTGAGACTCCTCATTCTCCCTCTGATGGACCCGGGCGGGATGGGGCAGGGGTGGGGGTCTAGGGAGTCGGCAGTCAGCCACTTAGGAGCTCACCCTCATCCCCAGAAGCAAAGGGACCACCGACTAGGCACCTGATGCTGCTGACCCCTGGCCTCTCCCTGGGAGGCGGTACAGCAGGAGGCACCCCCGCACTCCCGAGCCAGTGCTCAGACCAGGCCTCTCTAGCCGGGCACCAAGAAATGCTGAATGAACGCAGACGGACATGGCCCACTCGAGGGAACTGCAAGTCTGGCCTCCGGAGTCAGGGGACCCTTCCACAACGCAGGGCCCTGAGCAGCCCACCCCAGAGAGGAACCTAGCATCTCTATTCAGACCGCCGGTCCCAAGTATGCAGGGGGCGGTCCCTGCGGGTCCCCAGACCTCAGACAACAACCAAAGTGTCACCATCTGAGGTTCTGAGATCTCCACCCACAGCCAAACTGGCAGGCCCTGAAAAACCATGATAGATGTCTAAGACTCAAAGGGACAATTTGAAAGCCACCGGCTCACATGGTTCCAGGTCACATTCAGCCATGTCTGTGGGTGGGAAGGGAAAGCTCCTCGAGGACCCGGGATTAACTCAGCCCTGCACCCTTCGATTTCCCCAAGAAAAGACTTCCACCAACCAGGCAACGATCCACTCCTCCAACTCACTCCAACGTATTCTGAGCACATATAAGGTTCCATGGCCTGCGCGGCACCCTGGAGACCAAGGACAGCCCGGACCAGTCTTGCCCTTGGAGGACTAATAGCACAGGAGAATTCCAATAGCTCCATACCCCCTGCTGTCTGCCTGAGAGCGCGGGCAATAGCACCAACACCCCCCATTCCTACCGTCTAATGGCCCCTGGTGCCACCTGCAGCCTGAATAATGCACCTTCAAGAGCAGCAAGATTCCCACAGCCTATCCCTGTCCCTTCCCACCACTTCCTACCTGACTATCCTTCCTAAGATGACCCAGAACATGAACTAAAGCCCCATCTTAAGAGGAAGGCCTGGGAGCAATGCCAAGGCCACGGGATCCACTCACAGGCCATGTTCCTGGGCTACTAGACCCACATGGCACACCATAGCCAGAAGCCTGCATATTAGGGTCAAATACACCCAGTTAGCATCACACCCCTGGAGACATCGCTATTTTTACAGGACTAGGAAAGCACGCAAACATGCCACATAAGGCCAGAATGGGGCCAGACATCTACAGCTGGGGAAAGTGTAAGCAGGTCAGAGACTTGCTGGTCCGACGCTTTGCCTGAGTCTTGGCAGCATTCCCACAGGTCACGGGCACTTACTGAAAACCTCTGGCAAAGTGCTACTGCTCGCACCCAAGGAAGGGATTTACGACCTCGGTAGAAACCAAGCACCTTCCCTAGGTAATGGGGGTGGCACTTGCCCAGTTTGCCCTGGGTGAGCCGGGGACAACAGAAAGTACCCCCAAGACTGGAGATCCTGGCTCTGAGGCCCTATGACCACGTGAGCAAGATTGTTCTGGCCTGGAATTGGGATGACACAAGCCCATGACCTTCTAAGCCTGTCACGCTGCGGTACCTGGTATTTCTGCTGGGTTTACCCCCCAATTCTTTGGGTGGGGCGGGGGTAGAAGGGAGAACAGGCAGCCCAGCAGAGAGGCATGCCCTGGCCGGGCACACGTGGCGGACAGCCGTCCCCTGCGCCCTGCGCCCCCCAAGGACATCAAGCATAGCTGGCGTCTGTGGCCTAACAAAGCAGCCCCAGCAGCCCAGAGGCAGAGCACCCAGGCGCCCAGCCGGTAGGCTCACCTGCCTTATGGCCTGGCAGGCTCCGTGCACGACGCCCCAACACCGGGGCCACCTGCTCGCACCCACCTCGTAGCACCTGGCACTGGTGCTGGCCGCCCGCTCCAGCTCCACTCGTGCTCTCTTGTGGCTCAGCTCCATCTGCATCTTCTCCCGCTCCACCTGGACCACCTGGGACTCGGCACGGATCCGCTCCGCCCGTTCCTCCAGCTGACCAGGCCACACCCGGGGAAAGAGAACCCTCAGCAGCTGTGCCAGATAGGGGAACGGCTTGTCCAACACTCACACTGAGCTCTTGCCACCAACACGGCCCACACTCAGCCTTGGGGAAGAAGGGTGGATGCGGGGCCCTTCGCTGGAAAGTGGGTGGGAGGAAGCAGTAGACAGAGGAAATAACAACAGGAAAAAAGGTAGGCTCTAAAATGACAGTGTGAAGGCTCATTCTAGAAAAAAGGGCATGTTAGTCTCCTACTGCCGTGTAACAAATTACCACAAACTTAGCAGCTCGAACCCCCTGTTACCAGTCAGGGTCTATGGGCAGAAGGCCAGGCACACCGGCCAGGTTGTCTGATCAGGGTCTCACAGGCTAAAATCAACAGGGGTGGCCAGGCTCCAAACTCACCCGGACCTTGGGATCCTCTTCCACACATAGGAGGACTAAGGTGCCGCCTCCTTGCTACCAGCCCCGGGCTGCTATCAGCTCCTAGAGACCACCCACATCCCTTGCCATGCGGCCCTCTCCACCTCCAAAACCAGCAAGGGAGAACCCCCATATGTAGACTCCCTCTCCTGCTCTGAGTAGGTCAGGCCCAGCATCTTCAGGCTGACTGGTTTCTTAGTTATGTCGGCAAAATCCTGCTGCCACAAAACCATCTTAGTGGGAGAAAGTGTGGTCCACCAGGCACCAGGGACTTAAGAGCCATCTTAGAAGTTGGCCTGCCACACAGGGTAGATACATAAAGGTGACGTCCAGCCTGGAAGGGCCTCAGAAGACACACTAAACAGTTTCCCGGAACCAGTGAGTGTGCCAATGCCTCATCCGCATAGGGAACACGGCCTGACCGTTCCAGGGATGGCTGCGAACACAGCAGCTCCCGGGTGGTAGAAAGAAACGCAGAAGCTCAGGCTGCACCCCACAGATGCCCAACCAGGCACTTCCTTCCACACAGTCTCGGGGACTCTCAGGCACACTGCAGCTCGAGAAACACTTGGCTACAGCGAGAGGTTCTCAGTCCCACCAGGGACACTTGGCAACATCTGGAGACACTGCTGACTGTCAAAAGAGGGGGTGAGAGCCAGTGTTTGCTACGAGCCTCCAGTGGGCAGAGGCCAGGGATGTCCCCTAACAACCCATAAAGCAGAAGCAAGTCCTGCAAAACAAAGCATTCTCCAGCCCCAAATGTCAGCAGCACAGAGACTGAGAAGTCCCAGGCCAGACGAAAGGCATCTGCTCTACCCAACCCCTCACACACTCTTCGAGGGCCTGAGTCCACACTTTCTTGATCCTCTGACATTTTCTCTCATTTCAGTTCACAGTGGCTGAAATGTGGGGGTTCCGAAGCCCACCCTCTGCCGCATTCACTGGCCTCCCTATCTCAGCGTGCAGCAAGGGCCCAGCCTCTCCAAAGGACGGTGGCCCCCAGCTCCCGTGGGCACTACTGCACAGCTGCCAGGAGCCCCAGAGAGACAGGTCCGTGGCCACATCTTCCTGGCACAGGGACTGCATTTGAAGGACAGTAACTGAAACATGTTTCTATTTAAACCAACCTCGTAGCTCCTGGCACTGGTGCTGGCCACCCGCTCCAGCTCCACTCGTGCTGACATGCAGCAAAGCCAGCACTGACATGTAAAAGAGCCAGGCTATAAACCCTTTCCCACAGAAACAGGAGCATAGAAAAAGGGCAGGGGGCGGGGACTGCCCAGACTCTGCAGGCTGGGTAGGGCACAAAACCGCTGCTAGAAGTATGCGGACAGCACAGGGCCAGATCAGGGCCCCCAACCAGTCCTGCAGCTACAAGACTCTGACCAGCTCACTCTGCCTACGGCATCCACCTAAGGATCCGCCACACAGAGGCGGCCATCCACAACACTAGCTTAGTGAGAACTGGGCCTCTGAAATTCTAAATCCTATAGTTCTGACAGATTGGCCAAAAGTTTCCAGACATTTGCATCAACAAAACTGTAACAATTTTTTAGACTAAAGTTGTCAACTTATTTTTCCTGTAAGCAAGAGTCAAAAACAAACAAACAAACAAAAAACAAATACCACCGTCATTTCCAAAAAGTGCTTTAACACCAAAAACAAACATTAAAAAATCCAATTTTGGGATAAAAAAATTCTCTGGGAAAAAATGGCAGTGAGTAACTCCATCCACTAAACAAACAAAAATCATTCAATTATTCAGCAAACACATGCACACAAACACAGGAGCATGTGTTTAAGCACAGGTTGCCTGGGCCTCCTCAGGGCTCTCAGAGCCCCAGGACACCACTGTCTCTGTCCCAGGCCATTAGCAAGGACCAGCTTCCACTGCAGAAGCAGGGGACAACAGCAGCTGCCTGACACGGCAGTGACGCAGACCGGCAGGGGCCGGGGCCAGGCTGCACACACCACCCCCTCCTCGTGTGGCCCCAATGACCCCTGTCCCCGTGAGACAGACCCCACAAGTCTGTGGAAGCTCAAGTCCTCCAGGAGACCTGGCCCCTCTTTGATGGGTCTACAGCAAGCACTGCTAAGAACACGAAATAAAATAAAATAAAATAAGACTTCTTACAGCCAAACTATAAAAGCCACATCCTGGCAGAGGGAAGCCAAGATCTGCCAACTGGCACATCCAGTCCTTCTCTTTACTTGGAGACCCATCCACGTGGAGGGCACTCACCTGAACTACCCGGCACCTGAAAAGGCCCCCGCCAAGGGCAGGTGCCTTCTACCCAGAGAACACTCCCCCGTACAAGGCACTCACAAGTACTTCCCGCTGGAAAAGAACTGCCAGGGAACACACCTTCCACCCAGAGACACCCCCTCCTGCACCCCACAGCACACATCTTCCACCCAGAGACCACCCCCCACACCCCAGGGCATACACCTTCCACCCAGAGACATCCCCCCCCGCACCCCAGGGCACGCACCTGCATGCTCTGCTGATACTGTGTCTGCAGAGAACCTGGGGCGGAGGTGGCAGCATCCAGGCCGGACCCAGCCTCCACCCGCTGAGAGATGAAGTTGTTCAAAGACCGCAGCGTGGACAGCACAGTGGTGTTTTCCCCCAGGTCATCCATGGCCACTTTACTTTTGGAGGAAGGCAAGGGAGGAGTGACCGTGAGCCTCTGCAGGCACCACGAGCTCTACCAACAGCCCCACTCTCCCAGGGCTCTCTCTGAGTCCTTACATGACCCCACTGTTCATAAGCACATGTTTGCAGTTAGCTGGCAGCCAAGACTCATCTGTAAATTTGAGAGCCACTTGGCAAGGATGCCATGAGGACGAGTGTCCAGCATACATGTCCAGATGGCAGGGCTGTGACTGGCACACGGTTCATCACTCTGCCTGTAACTCCACACATGACATCTCAGGCAGCATGATGGGCCAACTAGGTCTTTCTGCACATATTTCACACATCATGAAAGTGGCACTTCAGAAAGTTACAGAACAGACTGGAACCCAGGTCTACGTGGCTCTAAAGTCCAGTGTGCACTGGACTCCACAAGCCAGGGCATGGAGGACAGAGCATGAACAACAGCAAAGAACCAGCATCTGTGGGGCACCCCCAGGGCATGCTTAAGTGTCTGCCTTCAGCTCAGGTCATGATCCCAGGGTTCTGGGATACAGCCCCGTATCAGGCTCCCTGCTCAGAGGGGAATCTGCTTGTCCCCACTTGTGCTCACTCTCTTGCTCTCAAATAAATAATTAAAATAAAATAAAAAGAACCCACATCCCCAAACCTGTACTGACCGTGTCCTGACAGCCGCCCACACACCAATGGGTGGGGAACATCCCAGGTACAGTTAATGAGCAAAGGTGTGAATTCCTACAGGTACATACCATGTTCCACCTAGGTAAAAGGCCCGCTCACACAGACTTTCCTAAGGATTTTTTTTTTAAGATTGTATTTATTTATTTCACAGAGAGATAGAGCACAAGTAGGCAGAGCAGCAGGCAGAGGGAGAGGGAAAAGCAAGCTCTCCACTGAGCAGAGAGTCCGATGCGGGGCTCCATCCCAGGACCCTGGGATCATGACCTGAGCCAAAGGAAACCACTTAACCGACTGAGCCACGCAGGCGCCCTGGACTTTCCCAAGTATTAGATTGAAAACGCCTCCCAGCCAACACCCCAAAGGAAGAAAGTGAGGAATCTTAGTTTGACTCTGAATTCCTGTTCGAGGAGAATAGAGCCCTTCTCTGTAGGCCACGTTTGCATCCCGGACAACACACCTGTCTTCTCCACTTCTCAACCATACTGTCAGTGGAAAACCGGCTGGGAGACAGAACAGGACAAGCACTGAGTGCTGAGAGCCTGGTAGATACAGGCCCAAGCGGCAGGAGACAGCACAGGTCTGCTCCAGAAGGCAAACCCCTTTGTTCGCCCAGGTTAGACCGGGGCCACACTCTCCATCCCCTAATGGGAAACTTAGCCACTAGGTTCTGTTCCCGACAGGCCATCCCCTGTAAGAACTGATGCATGTAATCCCCTAGAATGAAGAGCACACACAGGTTTTCAACCGCCTGGAACTAAGCCGCTGCACAAGGCACGCAATTAGGCAGCAGCTCAAACTCCATCCTCTTTATGCCACAGACTCCAATCTTCAGCAACCCAACCACGGAAACCCAAGCCCCGGGAAATCACAACCTCTGGGCTGCGCGCGCAGAGCACGCTGCCTGTCAGCAGCCCTTCTCCGCCTGGGCACCGAACCAGTACTTCTGCCACCGTTGGCAACTCCGGGCACAGGGCCGGCTCCGCCAGACCCCAGTAGCCGAGTCGGGGTCTGCCCCGCTCCGACCTCCGCTCCTCTCCCCACCACCAGAGCGGACGGCTCGGACCACGGCCCCGCTCCGACCCCGCTCCGACCCCAGTCCCGGCCTCTCGCCCCGCTCCCCGCCACCAGAGAAGCCGACTGGGACACCCGCTCCGCTCCGACCCCGCTCCGGTCCCGGGCCCGGCCCCTCGCACCGCTCCCCGCCACCAGAGAAGCCGACCCCGCTCCGGTGCCGGTTCCGGTCCCGGCCCCCGCCCCGCTCCCCGCCACAGAGAAGTCGGTACCGCTCCGACCCCGGTCCCAGTCCGACTCTGACCCCAGTCCGGGCCCCCACCACCAAAGAAGCCGACTCGGACCCCGGCCCCGCTCTGGCCCCGCTCTGACACCGGTCCCGGCCCATCGCCCGGCTCCCCGCCACAGAGAAGCCGACTGGGACCCCGGTCCCGCTCCGAGGGACCCAGCGCGGCGGGGAGGAGGCCAACAGGCAGGAAAAGGGGACAGCGCCCGCGTCCAGCGCGTCCCTCGGCCCCGGCCCCTGCCCCGGCCCGCCACCCACCGCCGCCCACCGCCGCCCACCGGGGACCCCGGCGCTAGGCAGCTAACCTCAGACACGGGCGATCGCCGCCACCGCTCAGATCTCCCTCCTCGGCGCCCGCGCCCGCGTATCGCGAGACCTGCCGCCGTGTTCTCGCGAGACTTGGGCAGGACCCGCCGTAAAGACCCAGGTCCATGCACTTCTGAGTCCTGGGAGCCCCGTGTGCGCCCCGGAGCCGCCGGCCCCGGGAGACCTCGCCCGGAGGATTCTCACCACAGGGTAGCCAGCGGGTCGATCGGGGAGCCCGCCTCCCACAGTGGGACGGACACCCCTTGGGGTGGTGGCCTCTCACCGTATTGTGTGGAACAGCACCGCCCAACGGTGGCCTCTTCGGGCCAAACTTTCCTGCTCTTGACAACTCCGAAAATTTTGCTGCACTATTGACTTGAATTAATACATCTTTACTTTTCTCTGGGCTCGTTGGCAAAGCAAAATACTCTGCTGCTAGGCTATCCTCCCAGGGCCCTCTGAGCTCCTACAGCCAGAGACCCTCGTCTAGTAACGGGGGGTCATCCTCCTTCCTGAACCTCCTCTTCCCTGTCCCCCACCAGACTGAGCACCGGAGGGTCTGCACCAACCACCCGCCCAGAGTCTGGAGGGTCTACTGCACCCCCAAAGGTCTGCACACTCCCCCAAAGTCTGAAGGGTATGCACCCCCCAGGGGGTCTGCAGGGTCTGCACTGTGCCCCAAAGGTCAGAGTCTGCAGGGTATGCATCCCCCCCAGGGTCTGGAAGATCTGCAATGCCCCCCAGGGTGTGAAATAGAATGGGAACGGAGGATGTGCTGGGGGTAGGACAGGGTAGTCTCGGACATAACTGACCACCACCAAATATAATGGAAAAATGCTAAATCTGGCCTTCAGCCACTTAAGAGTGCTGGACTGATATCTCGGGCCCTCATGGAGATTATGGGTATCTTCCTGGACTCTCCTGCAGCCCTATTCCTGAGATTTAATCAGTGATACGGTCAATACACTCTTCATGAGGGATGAGCAAACCTCCAGGAAATGGCTTTGGAGAAACCAATTTTTATAAAAACAAACTTAAAAGCACGGAAATCCATTAAAATCGCACAGTCTACATTGTTCTGTAAAGCCTCATTGAGTTCCTGGAAGAGAGCAGGAAGAGAGTAGAAGGAAATAGATGCACACACTACATGTGGTTGCTTGCTCTGGCCACTGTCAGTCTTGGGGAACCCCCCCGCCAGGATTCCAGGAACAAAACAAAGCACATCCACCCCCTGGGTAATTCACACCAAATGCCTTCCTTATCCACATGGGAACTCCCGCTACTTGAAGATGGGATTAACGTATCATCCACCAGAGAGATGGAGATTAGCCCCCAGCTTGAAAGTCGAGGTCTGCACACTTAGCACTATATAAGCAAAATGACAAGGAGAAGACTGGCTGTTGCAGTCAGTCGGTCCAAGGGCAGGGGTGGAGACCTTCTCTGTGACGTGACAGTTACATGAAGGTCACACCAAGGCCCAAGTGTGCTGCCAGCACCTTGCCACTGTCCTTTCATCCTTTCCTCTCCGCCTCACGAATCACATCCTAGAGACTATTTCTGATGGTACATCCCAGCCAGCAAATATTGTTTTGTTGTACCTTTTTGGCTTCAAACAAAGGTCCCCCACTTATCCTGCCTCCTGCATCCCCAGTCAAGCCCTGAACCCACTCCCCGCCCCCCTGCCACACTCCTGGCAAGAGCTCAGATGACACTTGCAGTGAACAAGGCTCGGAAATGACAGAAGAAACTCTCAGTCCTCTGCAAAATCCCTCCCTCTTTGGTACTGTGTGGCCAAGAGGTACACCTCTGCCGACTCCTTCCTGCTGGCTCTGGGTTTCACCGTCCTGGTGTTCTGGAACTGGCCTGTCAGTCGCTTCCGTAATGCCAGGCTCTGACTTCCAGCCCACGTTTTGCAGAGGAATGTTCCGCCGGGCTCCAGGACATCTGGAGCGAGGTCCAGAAGGGACGAGCACAGGCCAATGAGCCTGTCGTGATCCAGGCTGCGGATCCCCGTGGCATTGGGTGCCATGTCACTCAGAATCACATCTGCTCTCCCTCCAGGAAGCAGTTCTCGGATTCTCTGGAGGGTTCTTGGGTCAGTCACATCAGCGGGGCACAGGAAAGTTGCTCCTTCCAGGGGGAATACGTGAAGAAGATCGACCCCAAGCACAAAGCCAACGGGAGCACTGGGATCTAAAGAAGAGAGAGCGAGTCCATTATTTACATCCTGAACCATCCCTCAGAAATACAAAGAGAAAAATGGAAATAAAAGGTCAGGAGGTCAAGACGAAGGACAGGAGCAAACTCGAGAGAGTAGACACAAGGCCCTTCCCCAGCTCTCTCTGTCTACACAGACATAGCGCAGGGAGAGGCGGTCCTCAATCCGCACAGGAGGAACCTGGGGCCTGGAGAAGAGCACCTGTCCCAGAGCACAGGACGTCATGTCACCTCCTAGGGCCTGCTCGCTGTGAGAGGTCTTACCTGAGTGGCCATTCTGACAAGCCAGGACAGAACAGGACCCACTAATACATCTACTACCTCTGCAGTCAACACGTCCGCTCTCCAGCTTAACCCAACTGCTTTCAATGCAGAAGCTACCAGAAACGAGCCAAGAAAGGGGTACAGAGACAGGCAGAAGACAAGGTACAGAACCCGACCCCTCGCACAGGTTTCAGCAGCACCCATGGCGCAGTAAAGATGCCACTGTTTCACTCGCCCTGAGCAGGGCCCCTCCTGCCTGCAGGACAGCGGCCCCCAGACGCAGGGCTCCCCCCTCACGGCCCAGGTGTCCCCGTCCGAGGCCCTCCCCCACACCAGGGAGGGCCCCCACTCTGCCAGCACCCACGCGGAGCGGGGGGCACCAGTTCAGGGTGCATCATAGACTTGCTGGTTCCGTCTGCTTAGCAGAGGCTGTTCCATGGCGGGGGAACGTGTATTTTACTTTATGTAAAGACTGGAAGTCAGGTACTCTGTAGAGTACATGTTTCAAAGGAGAAAATACCATTCTCATCCCTGGAAAGGAGGACATCCTACATCTCATATCTCATGTGTTATAACCTGATGGGGAGGGGTCCACTAGAGACAAATGGCTTGGGATGCATTTTCACAACTTCTGGGAGGAAAAGAAACCCAATCATTTTATCCACACTGTTTGCCTCTGCCACGTCTTCCTGCAGGTTAAACTTGGCCATCTTCATTCTTCTCCTGAAGAGCAATTACGGGGATGGGAAGCACTGAAATCACTTGTTGGATCTATGGGTAGGCTCAGTGGTAGGAAAAGGAACTGAAGTCTCTGACACAAATTCCTTCACTCAGGCAATATTTATTGAGCTAAAAACATTTTTTCCCACCTGTTCTAGAGCCCCTGCAGGCATCCCATCCACAGTAACGAGGCTGGATCTTAAATGTGAATGCAGGGAGCGGCACTTCCAGCCTCTCCTTTCAGCAGACCAGCAAATTCCTCTGAACCCCATTCTTCAGTAGGACAACAGGCACATGCCCTCACTCTGCGTGTCACAGCGGCCCTTGTGAATCGGCCTAGTTCACGGAATGCCAGGGATGGTGGCAGCCTCCGTTTTTACAGCAGGAAAGCGAGGGAGGGACACACACTAGCAGAAGACCTGGGAGGCACGCTGGTGCCCAAGGGGAGGCTGGCCAAGCGGCGCCGGACAGCGGTCTTCTGGAGCTCTGCACAAGCATTTGAAGGGACAACGTGGTTTTCTAAACTGAGGGTACAGGATCGCCGTTGATCAGCCAGGGGAGCCATTTTCAGATAGAAAATCTTTGACAAAATCCTAAAATAAAAAACGGCAACAGCGGAGTCTCTCAGGCCAACCTGGAGGGGAAAACCCAGAGCCCCTACGGCGGGTGCTCCTAGAGCAGCCCCAGCGGGACTGTGGGGACCCCGTGGGCTTCGAGGACCAGGACCTGGGAACCCCTGGGGTTGATTCAGCTGTACTGTCGCAGAAAGATGTTAGTGTATCAGTAGGTGAAAAAACCCAGCTCCGTTAAGGCTCCAAATCAGCAAGAAGATTGTGGATATGGGATACTAGCATTTTTTGAAAAGAAAACATAGATATATAGTTATGTGTGCAAAAGCAAACCCTGGAAGGGGGCACGCTGACACACTGATGTACGCACAGATATGGTGCGATTTAAGGTGCTTTAAACCTGCACTAGAGCCTTCTACCGTGTCCGTCGTTTCAAAAACATCAGTGTTCCACTTTCACCCTTCTTATTACCAAACAAGCCACCAAGTGGCTTGGCCACCCCGAATTCTCTGGTAGAGGGCAGCTGGCTCACGCCTGCTGACCCAGGGTGGTCAGGGGCCTTACCTGTGCCCGCAGCGTTGACCCTCTGCACAGCCACCTGGCTCCATGCCCCGGGGGCTGCCCCACAGTCTAATACCCGGAGGCCAGGCCGCAGGATCCTGTGCCTGTCGTCCACCTCCAGGAGCTTGAAGGCACTTCGGCACCGGTAACTCTCCACCTTTGCAGCCTTCACGAATGGGTCCTTAAAATGGCGTGTCAGCCACAGGTGCTCAGCCCCGGTGCGACCCTTGCAGTGACTCCCGGCAACATGAAACCTTTGACACCGAAGGGTCGCACCTATCAGCTTCCAGAACCTGATGGAGAAAAAGGGAGCAAACAGGCTGGCGTCACACGGACAGGAGGCTCCCTGGTTCAACCCACATGTTTTTAGAGACGGGGCCTGCAACCTGAGGGGGGAGGACTTGGCAAGCTACCCAGCCCAAAAGCAGCTGGAATGGGGTGAACTGAGTCCCTCCCCAAATTCATGTGTTAAAGTCCTAACCCCAGTACCTCAAAATAGAAATGATCTTTAAAGAGGTGGTTCAGTTAAAATGAGACCATATGGGTAGGTCCAAATCCAGTATGATTGGTGTCTTCATCAAAAAGGGACACATGTGCACCTAGGAAAGACTGCAGGTGGAGACACAGCGAGAAGGCAGCCATCTACAGGCCAAGGAGAGGGGCCCCAGGAGAAACCAGCCCTGCCCACAGCTTGACCTGGCCTGCAGCCCCCAGCACTGGGAGGCGGAAGTCCATGCCGTTCCAGCTGCCCAGCCTAGGGTGCTTTCTCACAGCACCCAAGCAAGCCAGCACAGCAGTTGTCACCTTGTAGGAAAGAAGCGTCTTCCACTCGTGGACTTCAGAAGGAAGACTCGAACATCACTGATAGTCACTTTGTGTCAACCAACGTTTTTCCAGCCCTGGTTAATGCTACTGTTAATACCAACGACAGTAACTCCTCCTCACCCAGTACAACTTTCCCTTGGGCTCTGTGGGACTGCGAGAGAACCCCCGAGGACAGGCCCTGGCCTCACGTAGCTCCATGGTTGCAGAGGCCAACACAGGGCCTTACCAGTCACACCACCTTATGCAGCTGAACTCTACCCGTGTGACCAGGTGAAGGACCGTTTCCAAGTCTCTTTGGCACAGTCAAGTTTTTAACAGTTTATCGACTGCCAGGAGCTCCCCCGATGTCCCCTGGTGATCTCACAGCACCACCCTACACACTAAATTCTGCATCCGCGTTTCTGATGGAAAGAGCCTACCGTCATCCCCATGGCTCCAGGCCAAAGCCCCCTCAACAACCGAAGCATGCTGGCAAAATCAGGACACACCAACTGCAACTGCTGCCTTCAAAGAGCGTAAGGGGTCTCCTGCGAGGAGCACAGACCAGTCCTGGGCCTCAGAACCAACTCCCACAATTGGGGGAAAGGCTGGAAACGAGTCACACCCACCTGGACCTGCAGATTTGCTAGCTGACCTCCCGCGCCCACCCACGACTGGGGTTCAGCACAATGGCCACTCGTGGGAGCCCTCACAGCCTTCAGACCTGATGTGCCCTTCGCAAGCTTCACCTCCACCTGCAGCGTCTCCTCACCTGCCCCCAACTCTTTCCCCACCCTCCACCCTCCACCGTCCCCCTCACCTGCCCTGTCTGCTCTCCCCACCCTACATCAGCAGCGCCCCCTCACCTGCCCCCAACTCTTTCCCCACCCTCCACCTGCAGCGCCCCCTCACCTGCCCCCTCCGCCCGCCCGCAGCTCCTTGGGAGCCGTCCCGAATACTGGCTCTGTACTGGAAGTCCGCTCCTAGGCACTTCGCCGGGGATGCCCGCGTCCGCGTCCCGTTTCCTCCGCAGGAACCTGGGACGCGTCCCTGGCCGCTCCTCCTCCCTCACGCTTGCAACAGGCGCTCGGTAAATGCCGGCTGCGCGCACAGCCGCACCAACCTCCCAATCTCACTCACCGAGCCATAGGTGGAGACCCGCGGCGGCCGCCCGCGCCGGAAGTAGCGGCATCACTTCCGGCCAGAGGCCACGCCCCCGGAAGCGGCGCCCCGGTTCCAAAAGCGGAACGCGGGCTGGAAGAGCAGACACCAGAGAGCCCGGGAGAGGAGCCCGGGTCTGGTGAGCTGAGAGGGGAAGGGGCGGGGGCGGGGCTTAGTGATCGGGGACCTTGGGGGACTCGGGGGACCTGGGAGAGGGGAAAGGGCGGGCGGGGCCGGGTGATAGCAGGACCGGGTAGAAGAGGGCAGGGCTCGGGGGGACCTGGGGGGAGGGGGGCGGGGGGCCAGGTGAGCAGAGGTCGGAGGAGTGGATCCGGGACCGCCGCGGTCTCGCAGCCCGGAGACCTGATGTCCCAAGCCCCCGCGCTGTGTAAGGCCGGCCTGGGGCTCTGCGGATAGCGGATATTACCGTTTAGAGCCCTGGGAAGGGGCCTCCGTCTACAGGGACTAGACTGGGACCCCACGGCTAACAAATAGGGCCGCCCCGTCTGCGACAGCCTCCCAGCCCCTGACCTTAGGTAGGCTCTCCGAGGACCCCAGCGGCTTTTTCCGGTGTCTGTGCACCAGCGGAGCTAGACCCAGACTGGGGCACCGAGTCTGCCCTTTGAGCCCGCTCTGCCTCTCAGCTTCCACTTCTTCCTCTGGAAATGGAGAAAGCAAGTCATAACTCACGGAGTTGTTGGGTTTATTAAATGAATACTTTTTGAGACGCGCATAGTGAATGCTTCCTAAGTGGTCACTGACGCTCCCAGGATCCTCTCCGTCACCAACACAGTGCACTGGGAAGCCAGGGCTCTGGGCCAGAGCCCATGAGCATCACGAAGAAGTACACAGGGATAGAGACCCACCAGAACGCCAGGCCCAGCTGAAGGTGCCTTGGGGGACACGGGAACTTCCCAGAAGGATCCCTGCTCCTGCTCCTCATCCAGCGTGGGAGACTTGTGTTCAGTGGGCCCCAGGCTGCGCTGGGGCTGCATGGACAGGGGACCTGCTCTTGGCTCTCCACCATGTCTCCAGCAGTCACCCAGACTTCACCCTGGGTGTTTTCCTCAGGACCGTGCTCCCCCACTAGAGCAGAAGGGGGCCCCTTGTGGTTCCAGTACGAAATCCCAGAGCAGCACAGGCTGGAGGGCGAACCAGCCTTCCTGGAGGGGCTCTGTGCCTTCAGGAGCTACTCACTCCCTGGGACTCTGCAGGTCAGCTACTGCTAAGGGGCAGAAGGCAGATCCCCATAGGCCAGAAGAAAACCCCACTGGTGAGAAGGCCACGGGCTAACCTGCATGGTGATGTTGGCACCCGGGGGTGGACCGCCCTCCAGCTTCTGTGCTGAGGCAGAGGAGTGGTTGACAAGGCCACCTCCTGCTGGGGGCCTGGCCACTGTTGCTGCCGGCTTCACAGGGCCAAGCCCCTTTCTAGCCCGGAAGCCCACTTGTTGTTCAGAGGTGAGCATGTGGGGGAGGGCTGGGAGATGACTTAGCAGGCTTCCCCTCCCTCCCTTCCATGGCACATTCCCATTTCACCCGGGCCCTGGCCTCCATCCCACCCCATCTGCACCCAGGTCAGGCTGACCCAGCCCTCTTGCCTTCCTCAGGGGCTCTCCAGGGGACCATGGGCACTTCCAGGCTCTACACCTTGGTGCTGGTGCTGCAGCCTCAGCGAGTGCTCCTGGGCATGAAGAAGAGAGGCTTCGGGGTC
The DNA here is from genome assembly GCF_010015895.1 of Lontra canadensis. Lineage (NCBI taxonomy): Eukaryota > Metazoa > Chordata > Mammalia > Carnivora > Mustelidae > Lontra > Lontra canadensis. The sequence goes on along the minus strand of NW_022631039.1, from coordinate 13,871,189 downwards.
GGCCGCTGGAATGGCTTCGGGGGCAAAGTTCAAGACGGAGAGACCATCGAGGACGGGGCCAAAAGGTGAGGAAAGGGTGGGCCTGACCACACTACCAGCTCCCGAGGAGATAGGCTGGAGCTCCTGAACTAGCCCTCGGGCCTCCGTTCTTTCATCTGCGGAATGGGAATGACAGGAACATCTCCCGCCTCTCTCAAAGGGTGTGGAAGGGCGGCAAGTGCCGTGTATGTGCTCTGTGTTGCTTGGGACGCTGGGAGTGGGTTAAGGCTGCAGCTTCTTCTAGCTATGGGGCTGGTCCATCTCTGGGTGTCTTGGTCTGTTCAGGGGAGCCAATGACGAACCTGTCTCAGCCTTTTCAAGCACATGCACACACTCTGAACAATCCTCAACACTTCCCAAGGGCGGGAAGCGAAGCCCAGAGAGGCCAAGCAGCTTGTCTGCGGTCACACAGCTCTCCGATTTCAAGCCTTTGCCCTTCTTTCTCCTCATAGGCATGTGCAGATAAAATGAAATTGTGTGTAAATGTCACCAAGCACTACACAAGCCTTCGCCATTTGGATGTTATTCTGAAGAAAGCTGGCAACCTTAATTAAGGTCGCTTTCCCTGGGCAGGGAACAGAGCCCCACATGCATACCAGTGAGGCTCCTGGAAGGGAAGAAGGCTGTAGACACTACAGCCCAGTGGTTCTCGAGTTCAGGGTTTTCTAAACATGACAACCCATGTAAGAAATGTCTAGTCCCTGAGCAGCTGCGCTCCCACCACGTAACAGGGCATGAACACATCTCCTGTCCTGTTCTTCTTCCTTTGATCGCCAGTCACCCAGCAGACTTCATGGTGCATGGCTGGCCCACAGCCCGGTGTGAAAAGCCATGGCTGCACTGTCCATGGCGTGCACCTCCCCGTCGTGGGCCCAGGACTCGGCCCGCCGCAGGGGGTCATTGGTCTGGGCAAGTGCGAGGCCATGTGACCGATCCTGCCCAGGGAGGGCACAGCAGGGACAGAGCCCAGTCTGCTGACACTCTGGCATCTGGGCCTGTGAGCTGGCCCCGGAGGTAGGCCGGGCTGCAGAAGAAATGGCATGGAATATGGACAACTGGGGTTGCCAGTGGTCTGTTCTGCCAACCACCCAAATGTCTTTGTTCTACTGAGACTGTTCACTGGGTCACCGATCTTTAGGGCTCTGCTCAGTGTCAGGACACGGGAACAGGTCCCAACCCACCCTGCCGAGCTCTCATCTAGCCTGGCTGCCGGGTTCATGAGGACGTGTGTGGAGAGCGGGTCTAGTGGACACCCAGTAGTCTGGGGCATCCAGAATAAAGAGCCTGGGCAGATAATCAGGCAAAAGGGAAAATTCCCAAAGGACCTGACGTTTGGTCTGAGCAGATGGCAGGTGGAAAGTAGCACCCACAGATGCCCAGAGGCTGGAGGGGCAGGACCATGCAGACGTGTGCACCGTGGGCCTTGTGGGTTGCAGACAGCTTCACCTCCATTCTTGCTGTCCTGGCGACAAGCAAGCAAACTTCCAGGCCTCTGATTTCTTAGGGCCTTTCCCTCCTGCCCTCTCTATGTTCTGCATTTCCTGAACAAGACACATACGTAAGAAAGCCTCGCTCACCCCAGATCCTCAGTACTGAGTGTGATGGTGGCCTTCCCGCAGGGCAGGTGTGGGATCAGGCAGGAAACGTGTCCTGGAGATGAAGCAGGACATGCTCTCTTGTCCCTGGGATAGAATTTGAATCCCTCTCAGTCGGCCTCCCGCTGCTGTCATACCCAGACCTCCCTTTCTCACCTGGACTCTCCGCTCTGCCCTCTCCCTCCCGAGTCCATTCTCCACACGACCCCCAGGCGGCCTTCCTGAAACTACATCTGGGTCTCTGTCTCGCACTCATTCATGAGGTCCCTTTAAAGTGTCCGGTACCATTAAACCAACCTCCTGTGTCACCCCTAGAGCCCCATGGGGTCCAGGCACACCCTTTTCCCGCCACTGCCCCTCAGATACCCCCAGCTCTGGCCCACCCGGCTCGTCCTCTCTCCTCGCCGGGCTGCCCGCCCACCACAGCCTTCCCATCTCGGCAGGTGACCCCGCTGTCCCTCACAGTTAATGATTCCTTTCCCTGCCATCCTCACACCCCAAGGCTCCACGAACCACACTGGTCCTGAAGTCAGCCTGCACCCATCTTCACCAGGAACACTTGAGAAATGGGCCCATCATGTGGCCAGCACAGTGATCAGAAGATGGAAAGGGCCACCTGTCCGCTGGCCTCTGTCACAGTCGAAGATTCAGTCTGTTCTAAAACGTCCCAAGAGTGCAGTGACGCATGTGTGCCCTGGTGTGTGCTGCCCCGTGCCCCTGTGCATTTCTGTGGCTCACACACCAGCTGTGACCGCCGTCTCTGTCCTGTGCATGGCCCCTGGCTGTTCCCAGGTGGCAGCCACCAGTGGCACCGCCATCAGCAGTCCCAGGTTACCCGTGCCATATCAGCTTTCCTGGTGGCTGCTCCCCAGGGCGGGGCATGCAAGAGCTCCTCTCCCTCCCAATCAGCAACAGGCACTTTCTCTGATTTCAGCTGCTCTGGAGGGACCCAGGTCTCCGTGAACTTGTGTTTGCCCTGAGGGCTTGAACTGGTGCGCCTGCTCCGTATCCACGGGCCACTTGGATGTCTGGTCTTTGTGAACTGTCTGCCCCAGTCTTTTGCCCATTTTTTAAAAACTGGGCTGCCTGTCTTATTCTTAAGGATCTGTAGTTCTTTATACACTTTCACATCCTTACTGATTTCCTGCTTGAAGTCTCTCATGAGGACGGTGAATTCATCTGTTTCTCCTTGGAGTTGTTAGTTTTTGCCTCCTGTCGTTTGACTCTCTTTTGAGGCACATGCGTGCATGTTAAAGACTGTATCGTGGAGAAGCGGCCACTTTACCCACACATAATACCCATCGTTATTCCCGACGCCTGAAATCCAGACGGATATTCCTGCTTTCATTAGTTCACATGGTGTGTTTTCCTCCACTTACTTTTGATCTGTATTTTTAAATTTTTATCATTTTATCCTTCATGCTTGTAATCTTTCTATCCAGCGTGGTTCCGTGCAGACAGGTGGTCTTGTTTTCTGATCCCCTCCGACCATCTGCCTTCCACGGGAGCGTGTGTTCCACTGATGTTGCAAGTGGAGACTCCTACGGTTGGCTTCATATCTGAACCCTTGTTCTGTGTTCCTGTTTTTGTCTTCCTCTCCTTTTCTTGGTTTTGTGGTGTTAACTGAGTACCTTCTAGGAGTCCATCCATCTCCTTTTTTAGCAGGTAAGCTCTCCTTATGTGACTGTTCTGCTACTTGCCCCAGAATTTACAGCTAATCCAGGCACTGTCCCATCCCATGGGCAGTTTGCCTGCCTCCTGACAACTGACATCCCGATTCCAGCCCCCAGCCCTGTATCCTTGTGGTCCTTCCCTTTATGTAGGCGTTCCCTTTATGTAGGCGTGTGGGAGGTGCACACACAGGATAGGAGGAGATACATCCTGTTACTTTGAGCAAATGGTTACCTGTTAACATCAGTTAAAACTGTTTCACCTTGGGGAGCCTGGGTGGCTCAGTCATTTCAGCGGTTAAGCTAACCGTCTGCCTTTGGCTCAGGTCATGATCTCAGGGTCCTGGGATAGAGTCCCATGTCAGGCTCCCTGCTCAGCAAGGAGCCTGCTTCCGCCTCTACCACACTCCCCAGCTCATGCTCTCACTCTCTTGCTCTCTCTCAAATGAATGAAATCTTTCTTAAAAAAATTAAACTGTTTTGGGACGCCTGGGTGGCTCAGTTAGTTAAGCAGCTGCCTTTGGCTCAGGTCATGATCCCAGCATCCTGGGATCAAGTCCCACATCAGGCTCCTTGCTCGGCAGGGAACCTGCTTCTCCCTCTGCCTTTGCCTGCCTCTCGGCCTACTTGTGATCTCTCTCTCTCTCTCTGACAAATAAAGAATCTTAAAAAAAAAAAAATTAAACTGTTTCATCTTGCCTTCACCTACTCCTTCCACGCTCTTACATTCTCTGTGCAGATGCGAGGTCTGATCCCTTTCAAGAATTTGTTCTCTATTTCTTAGCAGGCAAGTGTGCTGGTAATAGAGTCCCTCCACTTTTCTTTAAGAAAGTCTGTATTTCGCCTTCCCTTTTGAAGGGAAGGAGAGTACAGAATTCTAGGCTGGTGGGTTTTGTTTCTTCTCCGAACTCTAGCTGGCCTACTCCCTGTCTTGCCCACCCTGCGTCTCAGGAGTCAGAGGTGAGTCCTACCCTGTTCCTCTCTGGGGCAGGTAATTTCTGCCTCTGGCTCCTTTCAGGATTCTTTTTTTATTTTATTTTTTAGATTTTATTTATTTGCTTTAACTTAGAGGGTGTGTATGTGAGTGGGGAGAGAGGCAGAGGGAGAGAGAGAGAGAATCCCAAGCAGACACTACACTGAGCAAGGAGCCCGATGCGGGGCTCAGTCCCAGAACCCTGAGATCATGACCTGAGCTGAAATCAAGAGTCAGGCACTCAGCCGACTGAGCCCCCAGGCGCCCTGGGTCTTTTCTTTATCTTTATTACACTTTGAAGGTAACGTGTCTGACATTTGTCATGTTTGGTGTCTGCTGAGATCCAGGACCTGTAGTTTGGTGTCTGACATTAATTCGAGAACATTCCCAGTCATGTCTTCTTGTCCTTCTCTCTCTCCTCCCGCCGGTGTTCCCATTACACGTGGTTCCTGTTTCCTGGCTGTCCCACACCCTGGATATTTTGTTCAGTTTTTTCCGATCTTTGTTCTCTTTGCTGTTCTGTGTTGGGCCATTCTGTCGAGATGCCCTCCGGCTCACAGTCTTCCCGCGGCCACGTGCAGACCCCTGCAGGTCTCCTCTCCCGTGGCTTGCCTCTTTGTTCTTAATGATACTTCGATGAACGCAAGTCTCCTCTTAATGGGATCCCGGGTACAGCGTTTTCTTTACAAGGCAGCATTTCTACATTCTTTTAAAGAAATCTTTGCCTATCCCAAGCTTAAGGAGACATTGCCCTAAGTTTTCTTCTGGAACGTTCAGGAGTGTTAGATAGCCGCCGCTCATCTGGAATGGAGTTTGGGGTGCGATGTAAGGCAGAGATGAGATTCATCCATCCCGATGTCCAGCTACCACAGCATCTTCTGCTAAGGAGACCACATCTTCCACTGCCTGCAGCCCCCCTCTGGCATAATCACAGGGAAGACATGACATGGACCCTGATGTCCATTTCCTGTGCCACTGTACCCAGTGCCACACAGAGGTGTCTGCAGCCAGATGGGTAACTGAGCTGCTGTGCTGGGCCCTGGGGTCTGCCCTCCAGATGCTCGCTTGACCACAGAGGCCGCCGGTAGGGCCACCCCGTGACCCTGGACTTGTCGCTCTGTCCTGGCCTCACCACAGATTACATCCCTCATGGAGTCAGCGACCTTTTATTGTCAGGCTCGCTCACAGCCATGTTCTAAAGGTGCCCGTTGTCCTCAAAGGCTTGGGATCTTTCACGCTCTCGAGGCCTCATCCAATGAGTGGGGCCATGGAGGGCACTTCCTCCCGGCTGCCCCCGGGTGTCCACAAGGGCACATCATGCCCCTGCAGGCAGCATGCTCCCCCTGGAGGACCTGCTTCCCCTGGAGGACATCCTCCGTGTCCACAGGGCAGGCATGGTTCCCATGCTCAGAAGCAGAGGGCCCGGCCATGGTGCCACAGACATTCTTCACGAGAGCAGCGGGAGGCCTACCCTGAGGCTGAGGGAAAAAGTTTGGCCCCACACAGTCCACCCAGCGGGCTGCACGGCCCCACACTGGCTCCTGGGCTTGGGGTCAGCTCTGAGGTGCCCTCTCCAGGAACCCCAGCTCCTCTCCCCAGGGCCACTGGGGTACCAGCCTGGTGCCCAGGATGGAGCCAGAGGTCAGGACCCCTCTGACAATGGAGAATTGTGCCCCTGCCCCTGTGGGTTGAGAGGGAGGGGCCTGCTGGCGCTCTACTCCATTGTTGGTGCTCAGGGCCCCACAGGCCACAGGGATGACCAACTCCAGCATCAGCCCTGGGCCACAACAGCTGTCCAGGCTGCTGGCAGGGAAGTGAGCGGGGATGGCCTCTGCAGGGAGCCTGGCCCATGCCTTGTCCACCATGCTCCCCTTATGCCCTTACGGATCCCAGAGCAGGGCGCAGGTCTCCTCACCGCAGACCTGGGGTGGCCAAGTGAGCAATCATCCCTGGGGGAGCAGCCATGTGAGCAGCAAAGATGCAGCATTCTTTGAGGGAGGGGGTGTAGGTTCCAGGCACTTGGGGCCTGTCAGAGTCAGGTTTGGGCCCTAGGTGGGTGGAGGGGCCCATCTCTCTGGCTAGCGTACCAGACACCCCCAGCATGATGGCAGAGCACCATGTTCAGAGAACCTCAGGAGGGGCTACAGGGGCCCCCACACCCACCCACACACTTGGCTGCTGTCATTTTGTTTAACGCATGACTCAGCCTGTTCTCTGCCATCTGGAGAGCTGAGCGTCACACATACAATCCGACACTCCAGCAAAGCTGAAACTGTCATCCCCGCTAATCACCCCAGCCTGTGAAGTGAGGTTACTGATACTTTGTGCACTGCTGTGTATTCGGGGAAGATTAACCAAAACTAGTCAAAACACTAAATCACTAGGTGAGGTTCTTCAAAATGAGGCCCACCAGCCTGCTGCTGGGAGTGCTGGGGGAGGCCCCACGGGGAGCCAGGACTGAATTAGGGAGCTATTTGCACCCCCAAGTGAAGACACACGTTCATGTTTTTAGGTCAAGTCTAATTTTAATTAGCCGTGGCAGTGAATAAATTCCAGCTTTCAGAACCACTCAGGCCTGGTCCACAGTGGCAGGTGGCTGCCACGACGACCCCACAGGCCTTCCCCAGAGCTTGGGGTGGGTGCCGCGCAGAGGAAGGTGTCTGTTGGAATCGGACCACCGAGACCCCACGTGTGTGTCTGTGTTTAATAAGCAAAGCAGCTTCCCTGGCTTCTCGTTCCAGTACAGGAAGCAATTATGCATTGTGTCCCTGACAGAACCCAGAGATCAAAGCTAAGGAAAATAAACCATATTCATTGCACACAACTATAAATGGTCAGGCATAATGAGAACACTTACAGAAACAAATAAATACAGGGCAGGAGGGAACCGAGACTCCCCCAAGAAGGAACAGACGGAGCCCCACTGCTGCCACAGCCTGGAGAGCCCACAAGTCCCAAGCATGGAGCTTCCAGAACGCGCTGGCTGCTGGACCACGAGTGGAGGAGGCAGCAGAGCCACTAGCTGGGCAGACATGAGCGGTTCAAGGCGTGCACGCAAAGCAACTCCTCGCCGGGGCCTTGTAACCAGTCAGCCGGCCACTGTTACCATCTAGTGACCCGCACTGGTTGGGAAACTGGCCAAGCTTCGGGAGGTGTGGGGGCTGCTGTGCTCCCGCGTGAAATCCGCGGGTACGAGCACATGCATCGTGTCTGCAGGCATGTAAAGGCATGCATGAGGAAGACAGCCCAGAGAGGACACAGAACTGGTCACAAGTGCTCCTTCTGGGGAGGTGTCCAGGGGTGCTGGCCACGTTGTCTGCCGCGAACATGTGGTCAGGGGATACTGTGAAACCGGCCAGCATCAGAACATTCAGGGGCACCCTGGTTCTGCTGTTGTGCCTCACACCTGTGCTGGGGTGGGGAGTGGGTCCCCTGTGATCAGCTGCAGGGGAGCCAGCTGGAGGGTTGGGGTGCCTCCTTGGGAGACCACGGAAACCTGTGTGTGATCCTGTGCTTTCTGAGCATGGGTATGAGCAGAGGGAATCTTCGGTTTCCGGGCCCAGGTGCCTGGAGCCTGCGGCCTGCAGAGAGCATCGGCGTGGCTGTTGCCAGCCCACAGGAACAGCAGGAGCTGGACAGGGTGGGAGGGTCCCAGTTCTGCCGCCCGCCCCCCCATGACCCCCAAGCAGCTGAGCTCGGCCGGGCCTGGGCTAACCCGTGGCTTGCAGGCTGTTGAACTGGGTTGGCCTGTCCACCCTGACCCAGAACCTCTAAACAGAATCAGGATTTAAACAGTCCCCAGATTAACTGTCAAGTCCTGCCAGGTCAGGAAGTGCTCGCACGTTCCGGTCGCACACACACACACCCCCCACCGCCCCCCTGCTCCTCCACATCCCCCCAGCGCCTCGCTGTAACAGCTGCCCACCCCGCCTGCAGGGAGCTACAGGAGGAGAGCGGTCTGACTGTGAACACGCTTCACAAGGTGGGCCACATCGTGTTTGAGTTCGTGGGTGAGCCTGAGCTGATGGATGTGCACATTTTCTGCACAGAGAGTGTCCAGGGGACGCCCATGGAGAGCGACGGTGAGTGTGGGAGTCTGTCCCTTCTCCCTACCCCAGTGGGCAAGGGGAAGCCAGGTCCAGGTCCCGGGAGGCAGGCGCTGCGCCAGCACCCAGCTCTAAGCCCTGTTCCTCTTCCACACAGTGACACAGCTGGGAGGACTGAACCCCAGAGCACGTCCAGTTCCTCACACAGATGTGCGTGGGGATCGCTCACTGACGTTGCGATTGCAGCCCAGGTGGAACATGCACACTCTCTCCTTTCCACCCGCTACAGAAATGCGCCCTCAGTGGTTCCAGCTAGACCAGATCCCCTTTGCGGACATGTGGCCCGATGACAGCTACTGGTTTCCCCTTCTGCTTCAGAAGAAGAAATTCCAGGGGTACTTCAAGTTCCAGGGTCCCAACACCATCCTGGACTACACGCTCCGCGAGGTGGATAAGCTGTAAAAGCAGGAGAACCCTGACCCCTGCGGGCTTCAAGACTCTCATGGCCAGCTCACTGAGCCCCAAGGCAGGGGTGAGGTGAGGTGGGCGGAGGTGAAAATAAAGACCCTTTGCCTTTTCCACACTCCTTGCAGACCCGGGTACAGCCAACCCAGGTCCGTCCTCGGGAAGCTGCCAGATGGCTGGCCGTGACCACAGCCTGGGGCAGAGGGGACAGCTGGAGGGCTGGGCGCTGCCTTGTGCCATGCCACAGGTTCTTGTTGGGACCCGTGTGGGCGAGAAGCTGTATCCTCCTTACTCACCACCCTGACGTCATGGGGAAACTGAGGCAGTCATGGCCCAGGGCTAAAACCCTGGTCTAATTCACCAGAGGCTGTCCACATCTCTGACCACCAGGAAGTGGGGAGGCAGAGAATGTACAACTTACCAACTGTCATAAACAGGTTTAATGGTTGTTCGTGCTTACATAAAAATCTTGGAATGTAGGCCATTTGTGAACAATTCCAGTTTACTGGGTGTAGTAATCACTGACCCCCACAGCCTCATAAAGTGCTCCGCACAGCAAACTGCATCCCCGAGGGGGTACAGAAGCAGCCCAGCACCAGTCCGTGCAGCCCTACGCGCACCCACATCAGAGCCTGCGTCTTCTGCTCCTGCCACACATCTGCCGGCCACAGCAAGTGAGCGAGGTCCAGGCTGGAAGGTCCTGGGCGGAGTTCCACTCCAGCCTTGCCAGAGTGCAGAGCAGGGCTCTGGCCGGTACCATTGGACTGTGCAGGCCATGGAAGACAGGGCCATCCCACTCTCCTGGGCAGCCTAGGCCTCCCAGGACATCACTGAGCAGAACAACCCAGGCCCGCAGCCCAGGCACAGGGGCACATGGAGGATGTGTGCAGGACTAAAGGTGGCCTCTACTGTCCCCAGCTGAGGGCACCAGGAGGACATGACTCCCCCACCCCACCCGCAGCAAGTCTTATCTGTTGACCTCCCTGCAGGACCTGGGGGAGGGAGGGGTTGGGCCAGAAACGCCCCTCCAGCCAAGAGCAGCAGGCCAGAGTGGCTCCCAGCTTCCACGGCAGGAACACAGAGTCATCCGCAAGTCCTCTTCAGAAAGCACACTGCAAGGCTCTAGAGCTGGAAATCTCCTCGGACCTGGGTGAGGAGGCCCTCCCTACACTGGCCCTCCCGCCTTCATGCTGCTGCCCAGCGCGTGTGAGGCAAGGCCTGCTCAGGGTGTCTCCATGGTCCTGGGGTGGCCCGTCCCTCACCAGCCACGGCCAGGGCACATGCGGGTGAGCAGCAGCTGGCAGGGACAGAACAGGAGACTTAAGGCTCCTGCTTTATGGCTCAAGTGTACACGAGGCCGTGGGAGCAGCCCTCAGGACCGCACAGACCCATTCACAGCACCCGAGAACCCGTTTCTACAGCGGGGGTCAGAACACAAGCACCACTCAGAAACAGGCCAGTAACCAAAGCAGCTCCTGACGTGCTGGGCTCTGCAGTCACACTGCCCTGCTCCCTGTGAGCGCAGGAAGGCACAAGCCACCCTCACAAGGCCACGGGCTGGGTGGGGCACAACTGCCTTACCACCACCACCCCCCACGCCCCCACAGCTGCTCTGCCGGCACAGGCAGAACCCATGCGTGGGGTGGGCCCGAGTCCCCACCTGACACAGTTGTCCGGCCAGACCAAAAGGACACGGTCCCCCAGACTGCGGTGTGCACAGTGCCCTCGGGGAAGCCCACCTGCCTGCGGGTACAGAAGTCACCCTCGGTCCCCATGCCGTGTGCAGACACACAGGCAGACGAGACCCAAGAGAAGCCCTGCACGTCTGCACGCACCCCCAGAAGGCGTGAATCTCAGGAATCCTGCCGTGCGGTCAGAACCCCCAGCCCGCTCGGGACCAAGGGCAGTGAGCTCAGAGGGCTGCAGACATTGGAGGACGCGCCCTGCCTGCGGACACAGAAGGGATTCTAAACAGGAAACACCCAGGACCTCGACACACAGGAACCCCAGACTCCTGAACAGATGCCCTCTGGGCCTGTGTGTGCAGAGGGAGGCTAGAAGCAGGGGTCTGAACGCCCATAGCAAATGAGGTCAGTTTAAAGCAGGTCGGCCATGGCAACATGGCGCCCTCCTGCCGAGCCCAGCTAGGACGCTGCCCCCACCCGTCGGCCTTCCTGTGCCCTTCCAGCCTCCAGGCTTAAGGTGCGGTCTTCAAAGAGGGGGGCATCCAGGTAGCCGAGAGAACAGAGCCATTGCTGCACTGGGACAAACAGAAGCAACAGTTCACCTTGTCTCCAACATTGCAGACCGCTGAGCACACACGGGTTAGAGAATGAGGTGCACGCAGGTAGGGACACAGGACACTTTCCCCAGAGACTAAGCCGTGGCCCCCACAGCACTCCCCCAGGCTTGTCTCTTGGAAAGCAACACCGCCTGTGCGCCCAGCGCCCCCCAAGTCCCCACCCCACACACACTCACACTGCCATGCCCACACCTTCCCAAGACGTCCTGCTGGCCTCCAGGGATGTGCCCGGTACAGCCACCTTTCGTCCGACATAGGGACAGTCCTGCCCTCTGTGGGGCCAGCTCATCCAGACCCTCCCGACTGCTCTAAGCCCCTGGGGGACCCTGCACATGGCCCCCCAGCACCTGCCACATGGAAACTATCCTGCCGCCCTGCCCTCTGGGGATCAGAGAAAACCATTTCAGGGACCCTCCGCTTCTCCCAGCCAGACTCACAGGCACAGTGTGGCAGGCGGGGGCGTGGGGGAGGGGATCAGGGGCAGTTGAGCAGATCCCCGTGGCCTCCGCCCTACCTTCCAACCCCACCCCCACCCGGCCCGGACATCAGCCCAACACCGGGGACCCTGTGGTGGGCGGGGGCAGCCGCTGTCTGAAGGGAATTAAAGAGGGACACACCGTTTGGAAAGAGGTTTTAGTGAGGCTGCCGGAGCTCCCGCCCCAGGCCTCTGGCACTAGTGAGAAGACCTGCCGTCCTGCGGGGGCCCCGGCGGGAGCAAGGAGCTGCTGGGTCCCGCGAAGAGGCAGCTGAGCTTGGGCTGCAAGTCGTTCCACACCTTGCTCATCTGGAGAACGAGAGGGAGCACAGCGGGATGAGAAAGGCCACGAGCAGACGGCCCTCTGTAAAACCTCCGAGGAGCCCCAACATGGCCCATGTGGTGCCCTGTGCCACCTCCCCCAGCACCGCCAGACCAGGGGGCCACTGGCCCTTCCCTCGCCATCTCCACCCCTTCCTCCACTAGGGACGCCGAAACCAGAGGGAACCACGCGCCCTGCACGCGGGCCAGAAGGTGGGGCCTGCCACCTTGACCACTCTGCCAGCACCGGCCCCTCAGGGTGGCGGGTCGCACATGAGGGCTCCACCAGAGGAACACACGAACGCGGGTGTGGGTCAGATGTGCAGCAGCCACCAGCTCACACTCCGGTATCCAGGTTGAGGAGTGGCGACCAGCAGCCCAGGGAGGAGGGAGGCTCGGAGCCCACTCCCCTGTGCGGGCCTCCCCCAGAGGGGACAAGCCCCTTCCTCTCTGGCCGCTGCATCAGGACCCTAGCCCAGGGACAGGGACACAGCAGTCCCAGACGCTTGCAGCCCATTGCCCTCCGCATCCCACGCCGATCTTGGAGGCGCACAGCACATATTTTGGAAATGGAAACTTGCCACAGAGGGTAAATGGCACAGCCGAGTCATGGCGCCAGGCAGGGAGCCACAGACCTTGCCAAGTCTCCAGACAAGCAGAGCACCTGTTCCAAGCAATTCAGGAGCCGCCACCCAGAGGACGTGAACCGGGGTCTGTACCAACCCCGTGTCCTCTCTGCCTGATGCGTCCCATCTCTTCTCTCAATTCTGGAGACACTGTGCTTTACCCGACTCCAAAATTCCTCCAGGAGAGGAGGAATGCTGCTTCCTTCATGGTCTCATGCTGCACCCCCCCAACCCCACGAATCAAGGGGACAATTCTGCCACTGCTGTTCAGGGTACGTGTAAGACAGCAGCTGTGACCAGACCGGTTTCCAGGTCCCGTGCTCCCCAGCTCGCGGCCCTTCCCTGGCAGTTCGCGAGGCCAGCTGCACAAATGCCAGGCTCCCAGGCAGAGCCCAAGCAGGCGCAGGGAGACCCACCTCCTTGTGCCCTTGGATCTGCGAGTTGACAAAGGCCCCGAGGATGTGGGAGGTGAGGGGCAGGTACGCGTGGACCAGCTGCGTCTCCTGGTGCAGGCAGTACAGGGAGAAGTAGCTCCGCAGCTCCATGGTCTGGATGGCGTTCTCCTGCTGCACACACGAGCCACCCTTGCTCCCGGCCCCGCGGACGCGAGCAGCGTCGCACCAACATGCCGCCAACCCCCCTGAGCCCGAGCCCGCGGCCACCACCCCTTCCCCGCAGCACCACCACCGAGGCAAACTCCAAGCCACGTGCCCCAACCAGGCATCCTGGAGGCACTGCTCGGCACACTGCAGGGCCACCTGCCCACCACAGCGCCCCCTGGCTACATTGCCGGCTATGGCAGCCCCAGGCGGCAGCACTCTGGAAGCCCAAAGCCAGGCCCCAAAGTACCACTCCAGGGTCCAGCCAGGCCGCGCATGCAGCGGCCCCGTCAGGCCTGCTCACAGGCCACCCCATCCCCCATGGGAGAACCACCTCGACGATGCGGGACTCCAGCTGCTCCACCGACTCGGGCTCACGGCTCTGCACAGCAGCGCTCAGCATCTGCCTCTTCATCAGGCTGTACTTGTGCAGGGCACGCTGGTGCTTATGCAGCACACCCTTCTCGTGCCGTTCGCACAGGTCCTGGGGGGAGGGGCAGCTGCGCTCAACCACCGGCCAGAAGGGCCCTGGAGCCACCCTCCCTCCATGGGAGGCAGCATGGAAAGGGGAACTACAGGAGGAGACACACGCTCCAAAGTCCGCGCTGTTCATGCATGAGCCCCTTCCTCTTCGGAAACCACTCACACCGCACCCACTTGCTCCACGCTCAGCAAGTGTTCATGGAACAGAGCTGCTCGGGTGACAGGCCCGGGTCGAACCAGGAGGGGCTGCAGCGCACATCAGTACCACAAACTAAAAACCCACAAGAAAAGGTCCTGTCCACAGGAGAGGATGGACGGGGACAATGGAAGGTGGACCGCCGACTTTCCCACTGCCCAGTGGCAGGAAGCCCATGTCCCTCCAGCAACAGAAAGACCCGTCTCCAAAAGATACACTGGCATTTCCCAGGGGCCCTGAAATAGCCCCAGTCAGGAATCCTGTGGGAAACACTGGCCACAGAATGACAGTACTGTGATCTCAAGGTGATCTGACTACCATCCATCTTAACGAAGAGATCCCTTCTGGAACCTTCCTCAAAGTACTGGGCCCCCTCTCCTTGAGCTCAGCACGAAGGATTCTCTGCTTCACAGACACTCCAGCCCATCACCAACGCCACCCCGGTCCGGAAGCCAGCTCTGCATGGAGCCAGAGTCGGACTGCCCAGAACCTCTACCCCAGGAAGAGACAAGCTCCCTCAGCACCAGACCAGCCCCTCAGTTATATGGTGGGAGCTACGACAGTCACACACACACACGCGCCTGCAAGCACACATGCTCACATGCCTACATGTACACATGTGCCTGCGCAGTCACATGCACATGCATAGGCACGTGTGTGCATGGACGTGTGTGTATCCCCAGGTGCACACGTGCTCATACACATGCACGTGTGCGCACAGATGCATACATATACGCACACGTGCACACGGTCACATGCATGCATATACGCTCATGCATACGCATGTGCACACGTACATACCCACACTCACACCTATACACACTCATATATAAACACAAATATATACACATGTTCACACATGCACACACATACACACTCGTGCACACCCTCATACACACACAAATACACACACATATATATGCACACACACACAGCTCATGCATGTGGATACATCCAAACATACACAGGCATACATATATGCTCACACGCATGTGTGCACACACAGCCGCCACTCTCAGACCAAGGGAAGCCAGAGGACCATCTGCACACCTGCGGGGGCCAGAGCACCTGCAGAACCCATCAAGGGGCAATAACACTGGCCAGACTGCCTACGGCCCATCCTCCCTCCACAGCCCTGGGTTCGCGGCCCTTCATCCTCAGGAGTCACACCCATGAGAGACCATGGATCCTTCTCAAAAGCTCTGTCTTTGCCCAAGGAGCAGCCAGACTCACTTTATATGACTGGAGCAAATCCAAGAAGAGGTTCAATTTCTCCACCACGTCATTCTCTTCCTGTTTGCCCTAGAAAACAAGGGTGGGTGACCACACCGAGCACCACAGGACCCACAGACCCATCCGTAGGCCTGAGCTGGCTCTCCCCACCCCCAGCAGCCACCAACCAGCTCTGCAGAAGAGCCCCCTTCCCACATGACGGCCCCCCAACACAAGGCAGGGAAGCCACAGAACCCTGCAGCTGGATGAAAACTACGGCCTCAGTTCCCAAGATCATCTGCCCACTTGTGCTCACTGTTTGATACCACTCCTCCCAGCGTGCCAAAGCCAAGTACAGTTGGGGCTGGATTGGCTTCCTGGGAACCCTCCATACTAACACTGTGCTCACAGCCACATGTCCTAAAGGCCTCTAGCACAGCTCATGGCCCTCAGCCACCAGCACTTGCCAAGCACCTCACCCGGGTGTTTGCTGAGCACCTTGCCTGGGTGTTTTGCTGAACACCTCCTAGGCATTCACCAAGTGCCTCTCTCAGGTGTATGGTGAGCACCTCACCTCTCCCAGGTACAATGTGGGCTCCTCAGAGAAATGAGTCCCTTTCACAACCTCTAGGGCTCCAGCAATGGCATGAAAAGCTCATCTCAGAAACCACACATCAGACCGTATGTGTAGAGGGTAGAGCCAAAAGACAGAGAATGGGGAAAATGAGGATAAGTCTGACCAGGTTACAAGCACTGCCCTGGGAGCCAGGGGCTCCTGCCCAGGTTCTGCCACCAGGGGAACCAGGACTCACACCTGCTGAGCTCAGAGGTTCCAGGCCACTCATTCCCACACCTAAAGCCAAGACTAGCCAATAAGGTCACAGGAAAATAACAGGCATGTTCCAGGTTTTTCAAACTCAGAAAGGAAAACACCAGAGGTCCACAGGCACCTTGCTCCCTCCTGACTGGGTGGAGGGGCACAGGAGGATGGAGGTTCCCCGGCCTAGCAGCTGAGGGGCCATTCCTGCTCACGTCACTGGCTAGGTCCCAGTTCTCGTCCAACGCCACACAAGACCCCAAACCACCATCCCATCAGTGTGGAAAAATACAGCCCACTGGGAGTCTCCATTGTCCCACTGGGATACAGCAACCTGGGGCCCCTAACAGGTCTGGGAAGAATAAAACCAGGGTATGTGGAAACAGAGTTAGGAAAACCAGCCCTCGGATGTCCATCCTTGTGCAGCAAGAGTGAACAGAACCTGAGCCGTGCTGGGTGAAAGTCCTGACGGTCGTTTGATCCAGTTTCACATTAAAACTATTAATTTCACTCCAACATGAAAACCACAAGGAATAGTCGGGAAGTGGCGCTTCCTCAGACATCACATTTCAAAGCAGCATCCGAGAGCTATCAGAGAATCTCAGAGCTTGGGGGCGGGGGGGGGGGGGAGAGGTTCAAACTATGAACTTGAACCACATCAGAAGCCTGAACCCTCTCTCCCTCTTCAAAGGCAGAAACACAGCATCTAAATCTCAGCTGGAAAACACGGGAGATGACAGAGTTAGAGAAGCTTCTGTTCCGCGTGATGCCCGGGGATTCACGGCACACCCCTACGCGTTCCCCCACCCCTGCATGAGGCTACCCATGGAACTGGGAACTGTGTGGGCCCAGGACCTAGGTCCTTGCAACCAGGACAGCTTCCACTTTAGATTTTAAAGTGAGCTTTGAGTAAAGTCCAGCCGGCTCCATAAAAAGTGTCTGAATGACCTCCTCCACCCCTTGCATCGCCCAGACAGGGAAACAGGCCCAGGGAGCAACGGAACCCCAGCACAGGCACAGCACAGGACAGTGGCTGAGCGCGGAGCAGGCCGCCTCTCTCCACAGCCGCACCTCCAACAGCACGGCACCGGTCCTCCCTGCGGTGCACACGTGGGCCCCTGGCAGGCCTGGACAGGGACCGGGCCCAGCGCCAATTCTGAGAAATGCCAACAACACCCTGCGCTCAGTTTCTAACGGGAACACACAGGCGCCAGAACCACAAAGAAAACCCAGGACTTTCCATACCAACAATGAGATCAAATCTCCTTTTCGGCACTCAGAGACATCCTGGGCCCGAGGGCCTCACCTCAAGGTGAGGTGAAAATCACCCAGCTTCACGGTCGGAGGGTCTGCTGCTGTCCCTGTGTCCTCTGGCCTGCTACTAAGGAGCTTCAAGCGTCACACAGGCAGCAAGGCCCTTCACAAGTACACAGTTTTCATCTATTTGAAACCATCTACTACCAGCCTAAAGTCCATCTCCCCAAGAACCAGGCTGCCAACGCTCACCCTCAGAGTCACGTAGCAGTTTTACAGCATAAACGCATGCAGATGAGCCTGTCAGTAACCTCCAGACCTTGGCATCGATCCCCGAGGACCACATGGCCCCTGCGCATGTGGCGGAAGCATTTCCGGAGGCTAACTGGGTCTCTAGGGTGAACACAGGTGGGCTCTCTTGGGCTACTAGAGCTTACTAACTGTCCTTGTAAGTTATTGAGGAACCGAGTACTTGCTGACTAGCACAGCCAAGTGGGAACCACCTGGTCCACCCAGAAGCATCCGGGGAAGTCCTAGATTATGTTTTCAAGGACATCTTACAGCTTCTCATCTCAGCAAAGTCAACTCTCAAAGGGCCAGAACCCAGTCCGTCTTTGTCACGGGCAACCCTCTTCAGAGTGTCAAGGGCTCACGGGGAGGCCCTCAGAACAGGTGGTGACGTGCGGTTCCAACCGAGACCAGCACCCACTCGCTCCGGACTCAGGACGACGAAGTCTACATAGGAAGCCATGCCGGCGTCCATTCCCAAGGCATGGCCTGTTGGAACAGGTGCCAAGGAGAACAAGTTCACTCACCTGCTGGGCAGCTTTGTCAGCAAGCAGGGCAAATTCCACGGACAGGCCTTTCAGCGCCTGTTTAAGGGACCCCCACGTGCTGCTGTTCAGAGAGGCCCAGGAGGGCAGTGGGGTCGTGTCAGACCCCAAAGCACTAAGGGAACAGGAAACAGAGGAGACAAGACACTCAAGGACTGGGAGCCGAGCTGGCCATCCAGCCTGACGTGTCATCCCAGGGCACCCTCTACTCCACAAAAAGGGGTCCCCAGGGCCACCTGAGCATCTGCCAGAAAGGCAGGACCTCAGCCGCCCCCACCCCCAAGCCTCCTGAACCAGTCCTGGTCAGCGAGGCCCCCCTCACTCCCGGCCCAGGGGACAGGTGTGCACACGAGGGTTTGGGAGGCGGACATGTGTAGACTGAGGAGGAGGGTGCGGTCCCGGCTGCCTGTCCCACCACCCCTCCACCCAGAGGAGCACGAACAGTCTGGCGTCCTTTTCTGGTCTAGTCCTGACAGCAGGGAAGACACCGTGTCACCTACATAGCACAGGCTTGTGTGTTCAGGGATCCACGCTTCCCTGCCTAAATTCCCCCATTTTTTTTTCTGCTAAATTCCATGATCCATTTCCCCAACCCTCTCCTTTACCTTCTAAAAGTGAAACAGGTCAGAACCTGTGTGGCTATGGTAAAACACCTTCTGCCCCGTGCGCTGCAGATCCCTCCCCCGACTGCCCTGCAGAACTGAGTGGGGCACCTGCCTCAGCTCCTTCCCGAATATGAGAAGGTCAGCAGCATTGTCGATGGCCCTGGACGCAATCCGCTCGGCCCGATCTCGAAGTTTGTGGAAGCTGTTGTAGATGTTCCGAATGAGTTCCCGGCTGACGGCAAACTGAGTCTGGATGTCGGCCGGGAGGAAGTCCTGGCAGGGAGGACAGCAAGGCTGTGGATTACAGGCTGTGAGGGGCCTTCTGGAGACGACGCCCTTCAGGATGGAGACAAAGCCCTCCAACAGAGCAGCTCGTCAGCCCAGACGTCAGGCCATGTGGGGGCCTCCTAGGGCCTCCCTCGTTGTCCAAAAAAGAAACAGAAAGCATCATCATGCATACACCACAAACACCAAGCTGAGTGACCCCAGGAGATGGCAATACTAGCGTCCACCAAAAGCGGATCCAACCTGCCAGATCTGCCAGAAAGCGGATCTGATCCTGCCAGAATGTGCTCCAATGAGAACCTTCAAGCTCGAAGTGACGTGAATGAATCCTGACTCTAGGGGCGACACTTTTCCCTCAAGGGGAGCTTTTTACCAGCTTTACTGTTAACTACCCATTAGCGTTAACTAATGTTAACTCCGTAATGCTTAGAAAACAGAAACCTTAGGAAATGAAACAAAGATAAGAGTCCATATTTCCGCATGGAGAAGCAGTTTAAGAAGGAAAAGGAAAAAGCTACCCAGTAACCACCTTAATTCTTTTTAGAGACAAAACAGATTTGCCAAATTTTACAATAAACCAATGCAACAATCCCACGCCCCCTGAAATCTGAGAGCCTGGTGACCCGGCAGGAGTCCACCTGGATCACAAAAAAGCCTCGAAGTGGCAGGAGAGCTGGGGGGCTCTGAGGCCAGACTGCATTCAGCCCCATCCGGGTCGGCTGCTACGTGGATCTGGGATCCTGGCAGCCTCTCCGGGCCATCTCCCCATCTGTGAAATGGGCAGGTCACGTGCTGTGCATTGGAGCAGGTGAAAGGACAGTCGATGAGAAAACCTGGCGGCGGGCCTCAGCACCATCCCCGGCATGTGGTGAAAGCAAGAGAGCATGACCGAGTCAAGTGGTCACTGCCAGGACTGGAGGGTGCACATCATGACGAGAGAAGTACCTTGGCCCGGGGAGCCAGCTTACAGTTCATGAATTCATCTCCAACACACTGAGCTGATTCCTTTAACTTGTTCTGCACATCCTGCAAAGGAAAACAGAAACAGCCCACATCTACCAGCGGCAGAACAGTCTGTGTGAGACCAAGGAGGCCAGCAGGAGGCAGGACACAGGCCCTCTGCAAGAGGGCTGTTACATAGGCATCCCCAAAAGATCGCGTCACTATCTTCCCAGATTTCTTCCCATTGACCTTAACCTTTAAGTGGCCTTCCATAGACAGGAAAGCCTGGCGTAACCACACCAGCACCACGAAACCTCTGGCTCCAGAGGGGAGCTCTCTCTCCAGAACCACAGGAACTCCCATTTGCAGAGCAGGGATGACCCCTGGGTCCTGGTAGGTCCCGCCACATAGTACACAGAGACGAGAGCTGAGGTCTCCTTCCTTCGGAGAGACCCACAGGACGCAGCCCCACAGAGTCCTGGGAGGGCTGATGGGCAACACACAGGCCTCCTCAGCAAAGCCACGGCTAAGATCAGGACCCACAAAGAGCCATGGGAAATACAGCAGAAAGCCTCATCTGCAGCTTTTTACGGGTCAGGGAATTTTAGAATTTCAGAGAAGCCTGGAGGATCATCTGTCCTAATCTCTCATTTTACCAGAAGAAATGGAGTCAGGGAGCTCTTAGAACACCCTATCTGTGCGAGGAAGGGGTCAGAGGGGCCTCACGTCCCCAGCACAGGGATGCCGCCTGGCTCTGTGGCCAGTGCATGTGGCTCCCATGTCCCCCCACATTCCTCTCTGACAGTAAAGATTCCTGCGTGAAAAGAACCTGTCTGCCCGGGGTTCCAAGGCCCACACTCAGCTCAAGAGCAGACGGTCACAGCAAGCATTCACGGAATGTCTGCTTCAGGTCCCAGAAAAGGGGCGGTGGTGACAGGTACCCCTAGGCAAGCAGCAGGAAAGCCTTCTCAAGGAGGTCCCAGGCCCCTCTGTCTCATGGGGTATGTCTGCCTCTGCGGCTCCTCACCTGTGTCCAGCACCTTTCCCCAGTGGGAAAGGGTGGGACTGAGCCCCTCCCAGAAGGGGTTGCGGACAGTAGGGCCGTGGGCTGCTCCTGGCAGCTTTCTATACTGTGAAAGTACGCAAGAAGGGGCAAGAAGGGGTTCCCTCGGACAGAAGATGCCCCCGCTTACGCCCCCGGTACAGCGACCTTGCTGGAGCCCCTCCACCACCCCTACTCCAACCCCAGCCAGTGAGCAGGCTGCTCTTGGGGCAAGGCAGGGACTTCCTCCCCAACTGGAAGGAAGGGCTCTGCCTTGCTTCCCAAGGCTAAGAAACGCTGCACAACAGCTGACAGACACAGCTGCTTGGTTTCTAACAGAAATTAACATCCATGTGGAGACGGTCTCCCAGGACGTGGTCTATCCTGCAGCTCTGTGAAAAGGACTCAGCTCAGTCTTCCAATGGCATGTCATCAAAGTGGCCTTATTTGCTTTCTGGGACACTGAGACTCATTGCAACCTGGGGTCTCCAGCACTTCCGTGACCCTCCCAAGCAAAGCCTTCAGTGAACGAGCCTCAGCGCCCACAGTGATGGCGCTCCTAATCTCCAAATCCTGCCAGGCCAAAGCCACGGATGCCTCCTGACCCCACCTTCCCGTTATCCGGGAAGAAAGGAAATCTCACTCGGGGCCGTCACGTGTGCCGGACTCCGTCAGGGCACCCACGCGAGGACAGCAAGACAAGCAAACTGAGTGTCGGGAAGCTCAGGCCCCACCCGGGACAGCAAAGTACTCACGGGACCACTAAAGGACAGGAACAGCCTGAGGGCCACGTCCTCGGAGAACGGAGGGTGCCGAGCCACCAGGTTGATGAAGCGCCTCAGCGCCCTCCGCCGGGCCTCGATGAACTCCCGGTCGGCTGCAGGCAGAGAGCACGGGCTCAGCAACGGGCTGGGCAGTCGCCCCGTCCCAGCCCCCCACAAACACACCCCAGTAGGGAAAGCCTCCAGGAGCAGCAGGGGCCCTGCTGTCCGCACCCACAGTGCTCCCCACCATGCAGACCGCCGACTGGCAAGATGGGCTCGGTTGCACCTGCCCGCTGGCCTGCACCGGCCTTCCCGGCACCCTGGCCTCCAGCACCCCGACGTGTGGCACCCCAGCCTTCCCGGCACCCTGGCCTCCAGCACACCGGCCTTCCTGGCACCCCAGCCTTACCTCCCAGCACTCTCTTGGGCGGCAGGGCCGGCACCATGCGGTAGGGGAACTTCTGCAGCAGCATCTCATGGAAAACCACGAAGTCGTTGTACCGTCTGTACACGGAGGACTTGAAGCGCTGCAAGACCAGGGCTCTGTGCTTGGACTGGACACCAGAAACCGCCCCCGTGCGCCCCCGCCCCCGCCACCAACCAGAGCCACGGGAGCGCCGTGGCTCAATACCGCCCACCCCGAATCTCACCAGACTCTACTGAGGACATGCCCCATCCCCCTGGCAATGCTCACACAACTGCCAACATTGCCCGGAGTGATCACTCTGCCCACCTACCCATGACCGGGCTCTCCTGAGGACTGCACACTTTTCACAGGGGTCTGCCCCAGCACAGCCGCCCCGCCCCCACCCTTACAAGGCAGCACATGCAAACAACGCCTTCTTCACTTCGTCCTGGAGGCACCCTCCCATACAGGGTCACACGGTGCAGGTGCGACAGGCACGACAGCCTCCTGGGAGAGTGCTGGCTGTCACAGAAGACCAGACACTGCCCAGGAAGGCCGGACACGCAGACGTCCCATCCCGGACAGACCCGCGGGCTCTGTGACAGCCAGCCCCCGCGCAGCAGAGGAGCCCACCCCGGCTCCACGTCAGAGCACACATGACACACACACACAAGCCGCGGTCTGCAGGCCGTCTTGCTTGTAAGTGACGCGGCTCAGCAACAGACGCCTGTCTGATCCCGATGGCTGGGTGCTCCAGGGAATCAGAGCTGTGCACAGGAGGGGAGGGCCAGCCACCAGGGCTTCAGGGCAGAGGGATAGACGGTGGGACACAAGGACTTTCAGGGCTGTGAACACTGGGGGACACCATCGGGTAACACCGGTCATCAGCGTCCAGACCCACAGAATGCACACCCACCCAGAGGGACCATGGCACCAACTGTGGTCTCTGGGTGACGACGACATGTCCATGTGGGGCAGACTGTGACAGATGCCCTGTCTGCGGGACACGGATCACGGGGCAGCCCGTGGAGGAGCAGGGTCAGGACAGAACGCGTGGCCCCGCCCCTGCCAGAACAGCATGTCTCAGGAGGTGGCCCGCACACAGCTGCCTCCTTGAGAAAATGTGCATCATGGGACAACAGACTTCCTGAAAGAACAGGCACCTGAAAGAACAGGAAAGGGCCAGCTGCTGGCACCACACAGGGGAGGGTAGCCCCCAACACCCAGAGCTACCGCACCTGCAACAACAAGGCCCAGAGGGAGGAGATGTGCCCGCGCCCAGGGGAGCAGCACCCACACGCACCCTAGAACAAAGCTGATTCACAGACTTCAGCCTCTGTAGCTTGAAAACATCTTGACACACAAACCCTGTGACTGCAGACTCCCACAGCACACACACACGGCCATTCGGTTTGGAAAACGTGTTTCCTCCCTGGGATGACACGGACCCTTCCAACCGAAGCCTCACAATGGCCCAACGCTGTCATGCCAGCACAGCCCCACTCAACCTGTCCTGGTGCGTCCCCCGCTAACACAGTGGGACTCCACAAGCCCAACGATGCTGTCAGCTCATCGATGACTTAATCCTCGGTTTCTGAACAAAAACTACCCCAGTATCTGATCTAACAGCACCAGGATATAGAAAGAGAATGCAGGGAAGCCTGGGGGGTTCAGTCGGTTGAGCGTCTGCCTTCAGCTCAGGTCATGATCCCAGGGTTCTGGGATTGAGTCCTGCGTTGGGCTCCCTGCTCAGCAAGGAACCCGTTTCTCTCTCTGCCTGCTGTTCACTCCTGCTCTCTCTCACTCTCTGGTAAATAAATAAATAAAATCTTTAAAAGAAAGAAAGAAAGAGAGAAAGAAAGTTAGTTAGCACTGCGGATGCCATCCCGTCACCGCACAGAAACGCGGCCAGGTGCCCAGCACCTCCCTGACTCCGGTATCGGGGGCCCCTAAGAGCACAGGCAGCGCCCCCAGTGGGGATAAGATGCATGGCAACCCTGCCCTCCAGACATGACCCGGAGCCCACACTCCACCCTCAAGGATGGAGTCAGGCCAGCCTGTGCCCCGCGCACCAGAGGTGCTCCTCCAAGCAGCTTCCCAGACACAGGGCCAGGGAGGGCAGGATGAGCGAGCTGGGGGTGTGGCTGAGCCAGACGGAGACACGGGGACTCCCCAGCTGTACAAACATCTGTCAGGCGGCTTGGCTCTCCATGCCCGGTGTCGGCTCTTCCCTCTAAGACCAACACACAGACTCCCTCGCGGCCCATCCCCCCCCACGCCTCCCCTCCCAGCGGGCACACGCCGCCTACCCCTCACCTGGCTGGAGACCTCGTATTCCACATGCTTCAGGAAGAGGCCCTTCTTCCCAGGAATGAGCTCCACCTGCACAGTGTCCCTGGCCAGCAGCTCCTGCAGGGTGCAGGACAGCAGCAGCGGGTTCCCCTTTGGCATCTGCATCCGACTGGGGTGCGGGTCCCTCCGCTGGCTGACTTGGGGCGTGGGCGAGTCTGGACAAGAGATGGTAAATGGCCAATAAAAACAGCTGCTCGGAAAAGTGGAGGTTGCCCCCGGCCGGCCCTCCCACCACCGTGCACTCCCTCAGCACCCGGACCGTGGCCATGTCACCCCCCTTCATTCAGGCCATGGAGCTTCTGCTCCTAAGAGTCGCCACCGTGAGGCATCCAGCCGACCAGGAGTCAGCAAATACACCCATGGATCCAAGACCAGTCAGACTGAGTTTTCAACTCGGACAGGAAAAAAGTGAGCTCTTTACGAGTTTCATGGAAAAGAGTCCGCCATTTCTCTACAGCCCAGAAAGAGGTTAAAACTGAAGAGCGAGCCGTACAATTTCTCTGTCCCACCGTTTCTACAGTGAACACCTATGATTCCGTGTGCCAAAAGAATCATTCCAATTCCATGCAGGCAAAAAACCCCCATGCTTGCTTAGAGCTAAGATTCCCAATCTCACAAGTCGAAGAATCACTCCGCTTCCCTCAGGCAGGAGCCGCCCATCCCTCACAGAACAGCCAGAGACGGAGCAGAGAGATCACAGGCTAACAAACACAGAAGTCATGTTAAAAAGCCAGTTTGGTTTTTAGTACAGATAGTTCTTAAGAAACAAAGTTCTTTTGGGTTAAAAAACATAGTAAAGTTAAGGTACCCCACAGAGGGGGAGGGGGTCCTCCTCTAGCCAACACTACTATAAGTAACCGCAACAAAATGTAGATTTCTTTCCTCTTTTTTCCAAATTTTCCACAACTTGGTTGTATCATTTTTCATGATTTCCTTCTTAAAACAACACTTCAAAGTAAGAGTATGGCTTCTATTCTAAACAGAATTAAAGACTAGATTATCTTCATCTGTGAAATTACTCAGCATTTTAGAATTGAAAATGTAGTTGCCTTTAATTGACCTTAAAGATTAAAGAAAGAAAATAAACTACGGCCTTAATGCTTACTTGAGAACCCCAAGGGCCTCATAAAAACTCCACACACAAGCTCAGTATTATGTGCCCTAAAGCAGAAAGCCCCCCCCTCCCAGTGCGGCCACATACCCCAGGGTGCAAGGAGAAAACAGAAGCAATTCTAGTTGTATTTCCAGCTCTCCTTCCACAACGTGACACTCCTGTGACAGCAATACAACACACGTGATGCAGGACAGCCATGCACATAACTTCCTAAACATGTATTGTATGCATGTGCACGCATACGTGTGCGTGAGCATGTAGAGGAGCATGGTATGTGTGTGCATATGTGAGCGTGTGTGTGCACGTGTCTGAGTGTGTGTACGTGGGTGTGTGTTCGTGAGTGTGACCGTGTGTATATGGGGGTGGTACGTGTACACAGTGTATGTGCGAGTGTATACAAGTGTGAGGTATGTGGGTATGTATGTACGCAGCTGTGTACGCGTGTGTGCATGAGCGTTTAAGTAGACAAGTATATGGGGTGTGTACGTGTATAAGTTTGAATGTGCATACAAGCATGGTTGTGCATGTGTATGTCATGCGTATACACGTGTGTGTGTACATGTGTGTATATATTAAGAGTCCCCAATATCTTAATGGCCAAAATGTGGAGACCACAGCTCCAGAAGGTTCTCCCATCCTAAGAACCCAGCCCCTTTCCGTGTAAAAATATTTTGCTGGCCTTACACTGTTTACCCACTCTCTTCAGGGACCACATATCCTCTCAGTCAAGGAGCCAACAAGTGTTTCTCAAGTGCCCACTCGACAACAGTAACGAACACTGCAGGCTCACTGAGCTCACTAATACACATTCCATACACGGCTATGGACGGTCCCCAAGGCTGGGCCCAGTCCGCGAGGATCGAAACTCCAGGGCAAATGGGAATCCCACTGTGACCTAACTTTAACAGCACCCTGATCATGAGAAAGGGGGCCCAGACGCCGCACCCGAGCACAAGCTCCAGGGGATACATCCCTGCTGCTGGGTGGGAGGGGGGGTTGGCCCAAAGAAGGGCCTCAAAGAAAGCTTGCCAAATGACTGACTGTCGCTATTTACCGCATTTTCAGGAATGAAAAGCAGCATGTCTGGGAAAAACAAAGTTTTGTGTAATCAGAGCACAGAATATGTGGACAGACAGGAAAAACAAAGTCAAAAGGTACCAGGGGAAGAACATTTTTATCAGAGAAGAGGTATGCAAATACCTATATCTGAAAGGAAACTTATACCTGGAATACATAAAGAACTCTGACGACACAGTAAAAATAAAAGCCAGACACACAACCCAATTTAAAAATGGGCCAAGGATTTGCATAAACATTCCTCCCAAGGTATACCAGTGGCCACTAAGCACATAAAAAGATGCTCCAACATCCCAGACCGTCATGGAAATGCAAATCACATCCATGGTAAGATACCACCCCCTGTGACAGCTCTCGTCTAAAAGAAAAGAAAGACAAGGACTAGTGAGCACTGGCCAGGATGCGGAAAAGCCGCACACGTGCTGGTGGAAGCTGTCTTCCAGAACAGCCCAGCATGTCCGCACAGCGTGAGAGGCAGAGCTCCCGTGTGAGCCCCACAGTCCCACCGGCAGAAATACACCCGAGAGGTGAATGCGGATGTCCACACAGACACCTGCAAACAAAGGTCCACAGAAGCCAGAGAGCAGAGAAACCCAACTGGCCACCAACTGTCCAGGAATAAACTGAAGTGGGTGGCTTATCCGAACGGACTACTAGTCTGCTGTACGAAGGGATGCAGGACAGATTCACGCTACAAGACAGACGGACCTGAAAACACGATGGTGGAAGAAGCCAGACACAAGAACCACGTACGGGATGAGTCCGTGCAAAGTACAGAAACAAAGCGGACGGGCGCCCTCCTGGGGGTGGGGAGCAGCGATGGGAGAACTGGGAAGTGAGGACTGGAAAATCAGGGGTTTCTTTGGGGGTTGATAAGATGCTCCCGAGTTGTTCCCGTCGAGGGTGCACCTCCCGTAAACACGCCAATACCGCTATGTTGTACAGTCAGCGTGACCGCAGCGTATGGAACACAAACGAGAACTAGGAACGCCTTACGCGTAGAAGGTGGGCGACTCCAGTAAGAGGCAGAAGTAAGAACCTCCGAAAATCCTTCCTTCAAGAGAAGCAAAAATGGTCAGAACTCGCGTTTTCAGAACACAGGAAACTGAAGATGTGTGGCAAGCCAGGGTGTAGTATTGATGTGATGATTACTTAAGTCAAAACAAGGCCATGCTGGGGGCACCCGGGTGACTCAGTTGGGTAACCATCTGCCTTCTGATCGGGTCATGATCTCAGGCTCCTGGGATCGAGCCCCACATTGGGCTCCCTGCTCAGCAGGGAGCCTGCTTCTCCCCCTGCCTCTGCCCTTCCCCCTGCTCATGCTTGCATTCTCTCCCTCGAGAAAATAAATAAAATCTTTCATAAAATTAAAAAAAAAAAAATGAGGCCACACTGGAATAGGGCAGGCTCTCACTCCATTGTGACTAGAGTTCTCATAAGACGAGGGAGGACCACAGGAGGCCCCAGAGACCCCCCAACACACAGGGGTGGGCACATGACAGCAGAGGCAGAGACTGAAGCCACGTGGCCACAAACCAAGAAGGTGGAAGGTAGCCCATGGCAGCCAGATGCTGGAAGAGGCAGGAAGTACTCTCCGTTGTGGGCTGGGAGCACACGCAGCCCTGCCCACACCCAGATCTCAGACTTCCTACCTCCAGGGCCGTGAGACGTTTCTGCTGCTTCAAGCCACCTAGTTTGTGCTTTGTCACGGCAGCCACACAACACTCATAACAGACTTTACGGGAATTAGTTCAGAGAGGTTGTTAAAAAAAGTCAACGATATGCAGCAACACCTTGGGGAGGGAGGAAAATCTGATTTCCAGAGTTGCCACATTATATTATTTAAACCATCCAGTTAACAACGAAAGTTTGTAAGACATGCAAAGAAATGAGACAGGATGGCCAAACACAAGGAAAAAACCTCCACCAGAAACTGTCCTCGAGGAGGACCAGGCACTGAACTCATTTGACAGAGACTGTAGGTCAGCTTTTAGAAATAGGTTCCAAGAACTAACAGGAACCATCTCTAAAGAACCAAGGGAAAGTAGGAGAACCATGTCTCAGCAACAGAAAATACTGATTAAAAAAGTTGTGCAAGAGAGACAGAGAGAAATTCTGGATTGGAGAAGCTCAATAAATGAAATGAAAAATTCACTAGAGGGAAGCAACTGCAGATCCGACAGGGCAGTGGGGAAGATAGGCCAATAGAGATTGTCTAGTCCAGAGGACAGAAAGGAGAGCGAATGAGGAAGATGGACAGACCCTCAGAGACCTGTCAAGCACACCAACATCACCATCATCAGGGGCCCCAAAGCAGAAAAGCTCAGAACAAATATTTGAAGGAATTGCCAAAATTTTCCAAAATTTGATTTTTAAAATCCCAGAACCCATGAGGCACCCTGGGTGGCTCAGTCAGTTAAGCATCCAACTGTAGAGTTTCAGCTCAAGTCATGATCTTGGAGTCGTAAGATCAAGCCCCATGTCAGGCTCCACACTCAGGGCAGAGACTCCTTGGGATTCCTTCCCTCTCCCTCCCCCATCCCTCCCCGCCCCTGTGTGCACATGCACATGCTCACACTCTCTCTCAAATAAATAAATAAAATCTCCCCCCAAAAATCGAAGAATCCAAAAAACTTCAACTAAGATAAACTCGGGGGTGCCTGGGTGGCTCAGAGGGTTAAAGCCTCTGCCTTCAGCTCAGGTCATGATCCCGGGGTCCTGGGATCGAGACCCACATCGGGTTCTCTCCTTGGCGGGGAGCCTGCTTCCTCCTCTCTCTCTCTGCCTGCCTCTCTGCCTATTTGTGATCTCTGTCTGTCAAATAAATAATAAAATCTTTAAAAAAAAAAAAAAGATAAACTCGGGAAGATTCACAACTAGACAGATCAGAACTGCACTGTTCAAACCATGCAGAGACAAAGAGAAACCTGAAAGCACTGGGAGATCAGCAAGTGGGTAGCTCACTCCTCAGAAGCCACAGAGGCCACAAGGCAGTGGGATGGCACAAAGTGCCAGAGGACAGAACGGTCAACCCTATTCTACAGCCAGGAAAACTATCCTTCCAGAACGGAGAAGAAATTAAGACAGCCCCAGAAGAGCAAAATGGCAAATTTACCTTGGCACCAGCAGCCCTTCCTTGAGAGAAACAAATCCACATGAAGAAAGAACGAGAACCAGAACTACACAGGGTAAATATAAAAGGCAGCAGAAACTTACTCCTCACTTGTAACTGTTTTCCTGCTTGACTTAGAAGACAGCTACATTGGGCAAGCCCACAAATCCGCTTTGACCGCATACCATTTACAGGGATACAATCTGTAGGACGGTGAGGGAGCACGGAGAGGAAGGGAGCTGTACGGCAGCGAGGTTTCCACACACACCTGAAATTACACTGGTACCATCCAAGTTGGACTGGTACATGTTAAGACGCAAACTGTGACTCCCAGGGCAATCCCTAAGAAAATACCAGAAAATCGTACAGGGACCAAAACAAAGAAATTTCAACAGTACACAAGAAAACACCTATTTGATGCAAAACAGGGCACTGTCAAAAGAACGGAGGAAAAATAGAAGTAATGAGGGAAAGATAATTTGGGAAGCACCAAGAAGTCTTCACTAAAATTTGTTAAGTAAAAAAAATAATTAATTAATTTAATTTAATTGGTAAGTAAGAGGGAGTTTTCGCTATCAAGCACATCCTAGGTTTGCTCTTTTCCTGATGGTTAAAGTAAGTTATCCCAAGACAGAACGTACGCTCAGTAATGATTACCAAATGGTCATGTGCTGCTGAAGAATCTAAACTCTGACCACAAGAGAAGCTAAAAGTCAGAACAAAAAAAAAAAAAAAAAAAGTTTCAAGTCAGACTCCAAGTGGCACCTTTTAACTCACAGGCACAGCACGTGCTCCTGATGGGTCCCCACCACCCGAAGAAGAGCCCCTCCAGAGAAGCTTCAGTTTTAAGGAAGCTATGGCCCCAAGTATGGGCTTCCTGAATGAGGACATCCATGTTTTTAAAAAAATTAAAAAAAAAAAACAAAACCGGTTTAGGAAGGAAAACAGGTCATGTCAGATCAGCCACCTGTCCTGTAATGGCCCACTCACCATGGGAAGAGCAGGCACACATAGAGGAAGACTCTGGTTTTCTGTGGGAGTGAATGTCAAGTTTGAAGACAGGACCTCAACACTCTCATGAAAGAGACACACTGCGTGCCCACCCAGCCCCGACAGGTGATGCAGACAAGGAGAGAGGCGGCTGGGCCCCAGACTGAAGGGCTGGAAGGATGGGTTTTGACGTCAGATACACATGTGCTGATATCCGGTGTCTTACTTCCTCACCACGTGGCCAGGCAGGTGACTGCCTCTGAGCTTACCACTTATCACCAGTAAGAAGGGGGTAAGGACGCCTGCCCCTTACCCTCAGTGCACCTCGATGACCACAACAACCCCTCAGAGGCCCCCCCCAGTGGTGTGCCCTCCCGGCCCCAACCCTTCTGGCACCAACCTGCTCAATTGTGGGGTTCGGACCCAACCAGAAGGCCAGTCCAGAACAAGGCCTAGACTGGACACGCCACCCACGAGCCACTGGGAGGAAAGCTGCTCCCACACCCGCAGGCTGATTCCTCCTTGCCCTAGTGGCCCTTGTGGGGAAACAACACAACAGAGCTAAAAATAACTAACTCCTAGAAATCACTCGTAATCCCCCGGCCTCCTTTCCAGATTCTGGTGTTCAACTTCAAAAAGTCTTGGTGCATCCACGGACTAAAATGTAGACCCAACTGCCCATAACAACAGATGCTTGGGGCGCTGGGCTCCAGGCCGGCTGCAGACCAAGGCCTCATGCATGGCAGGGGTGAGGCTCAGGCCCCGCTCCTCCAGATATCTCGCTACTGCCAGACAGCCTGGCAGGCGTCAGAGAAACAGGCATCACTCCCAAGCCAGCCACCAGCGCCCCGTGGGACCCCCAGTGCACACCTCTGCCTCTCCGCAGCGCACGAAGGGTACCAGTCAGTGAGCCGTCTTCAGCATCCCCTCAGCTCTGAAATGCTGTGATTCTCCAAGTCAGCTATCCACCAATGAGACACAATCAAACGTCCAACACACCGAGCCCTCCCAACACATTTCCGTCAGAGCGTGTGGGTAGCAGTCCTGCCAGGGGCACGCACGCAGAGACGGCTAGCCCTCCGTGCTCTGATAGCAGCTATCAACCAGGCCAGTACTCACCCAGCACAGCCAGAGCTTTGGGAAACCAAGAGGATTTGCCCGGTGAATCACACCGGTACGCACGCCTGCGCTTCACACTAAGCCAGCCTCAGCAAGCACCGAGGGCTGCAGAATTCACAGGCCATGAGACGCTGCACAGAGGGTGCAGGCCAGTCAGTCCCGGGAGCCACCCCTCGGGATGCACACTGACCCACACCCAAGGCTGCATGGAGCTCGTGTGGGTGTTCCTAACTGCGCTCAGCCCTGCCACTGCCCGGGGTCCTCACCGCTTGCACAGAGCCCCTCCCAGCATCAAGAGCTTTTGTCATTTGTCATTAGGTCATTTGTCCCCCAGAGGCAGCCAGGGAGGAAGGTTCCCACTGTCCGAGTTTAGTAGGAGGGTACACTGGGACATGTTCTGATGACCTCCAAGTTCACGTTTCTACCACCACGCAGATCCACCATGACCGCCATCCTTGGTCACCCATTAACCAGAACACGGGAGGACAAGGGCCAGCGAGAGACGGTGCAGTCTCGGGGGTCCAGCCTCCAAGCAGAGTGGGCATCACCTTGCAGAATAAGGAGAATCACCCCATAACCAGCAGTCCCACTGCTGGGTCTCTCCCTGCAAGAACTGGAAGCAGGGCCAGGAGGACGGGTCACTCGCAGCACAAGTCCCAGCAGCCAAGTCCTGCAGATGAACACAACGTGGTCCGTCCACACCGTGGAATAGTTTCAGCCTTAAAAAGGAAGGAACCAGGGCACCTGGGTGGCTCAGTGGGTTAAGCTGCTGCCTTCAGCTCAGGTCATGATCCCAGGGTCCTGGGATCGAGCCCCACATTGCACTTTCTGCTCAGCAGGGAGCCTGATTTCCTTCCTCTCTCTGCCTGCCTCTCTGCCTACTTGTGATCTCTGTCTGTCAAATAAATAAATAAAATCTTTAAAAAAAAAAAAAAAAAAAGGAAGGAACCCTGGCACCAGCCCCAATACGGATGAACCTCAGTGCCTGGTGAAAGAAGCCAGGCACAGACGGACAAACACAGTGGGATCCCGTTTATAGGAGGTCCCCGAACTCGTCAAAATCACAGACACAGACAGAGAGTGGACAGCTGGGCCAGGGGGCTCGGGGGGTAGGGGGTGCGGGTCAGTGTTTCATGGGGACAGAGTTTCCGTTTAGGAAGATGAGAAAGTTCTGGAGACAGACGGTGGTGACAGTTGCACACTAGTGTCAATGTGCTTAACGCCATGAACTACACACCTGAAAATGGTTCGAATTGTGGGTCACGGATGTTTTACAGCTGAAAACCCACACAGATTGCTGGGCTCGTTGCCAGAGTCCAGGGTGAGGCCTCAGACCCTGAGTTTCTAACAAGCTCCCAGGGGCAGGGGCTGCTGGTCCAGGGGGCCACAGTTTGAGATCCCGCGAACAAGGATGAGGAGAAGAAGGAACTCAGCACCTTGCCTGGACCCATGGAAAATCTGACAAAAATCAGGCAGGGGCTCATAAATGTGGACACCATGCTTGAACTCATCATCAGAGAGGGCAGTGACCAAGGGCATTCCAGATGACCACTCTTCCACCAAAATAACAGGAAATCGTCTAAAGAGCCGTCTTCAGCATCCCCAATTTTCAAAGGAATATTCCTCTTCAGGCTCACAAAACAGGTTTCTACATCTGATCCAGCACTGTCCTAAGCTACTCTGTTTTTCTGAAATTCAGCTGATCTCAGGAAACGGAAGCAACAGTGTCTTCGTCCTTATGGTGACCACGGCCTCAGAAGTGACAGCTCAGCAGGCGGACGGCCAGGGAGCACCGTGAACAACCCTCAGGTGGGTGGCAGACCCATAACCTGGAGCTCGGACACACAGAAACGCTCACAGCCCCAGCATCGCTACCGCTCGGATGTAGCTTTCTCTTACCAACCTACTTCATGGACCATTATGACATTTTTTTAAAAAAGAAAACTACTCCAGAGGCCCCAACTCCTAATTTTGGATCCAGTCATGGTCTTGGGTCCAGGGATGGAGCCCCGCATCTGGATCCACACTATGCAGAGTCTGCTTGGGATTCTCTCTGTCCCTCTGTCCCCTCCACGGAGAAAAAAGAGAAGAAAAAGAATGCCACTCCCCCTATAGCGTGCACACATCTGATTCCCCTTTGCACATACTTCCCACACGGACAGACCCACAACATATAGGGGATTTTTTACACACAAAGTGTGTTTCCACCTGTGTAAATGACCACATTCCTCTGCCAAATTTTCTGTAAAAGCAAAAACCTCCTAGGCTCTTAGCCACTCACATAACACAATCACCACGAACCCGGTTCTCCTTTCATCAAGCTCTGTTCTTGGGTACTTTATAAATGCATTACGTTTGTCTTTGTTGTGAAATATTTCAAACGTACATAAAAGTACAAAAAATATCAGACTCCGTGTATCCACTATGGAGATTTCACGGAAGAGAACATTGTGCCATGTGTTTCTCTGAAAAGATGGCAGCTACAGAAAACATTACAGGGCACACCACCACCGCCATCTGCCAGCACCCACTGCCCCAGGGCCGGCGGGCAGCATCTGCAGGCAGGCCAGTGTGCTTCCCACATGTCCACACGCATCCATAAAGCACACGCAAGTATTATATTTCACATATACAATAAACGTAATCATTCCCTTTGCATTTTCTCGTCCCGAAGAGAGCACGTGTGCTCAAAGTACACACATCAACTCTGCTCAGCTCCGTGCCTGGCCGGGTGGCTGCACCCAGATGGAGAGAGAGGACACATAGGCTCCCTTCCACTCCCCAAAGGTGACTGCCACCTTTCAGCCCCACACGTGACTTTGGTCCGTTGTTGCATAAGTGGCATCAGGCTGTAAGTCCCCCTAACTCGGCCTGCTTCTGCTGGGCATGCTGCGTGAGGCCCAACGGTGTCCCCGCATGCCACAGTCATCGCTACAGACCCCACCATGGGCTCAGGCTGCAGCCTAGCTCCTCAGTCCGCTGCTGGACACCTGACTAGCTCCCGGGTTTCTCTCGGACGTGTGGCGCTGCCAGGAGCACTTAGCACACGGCGGGTGGTAGGCACGTACACTCCCTTCTGCTGGGTACAGTCCTTTCGGTGAGGTCCCCGGGGTCACAGGTCTGGCTTGGCCAGTACTTCCAAGCTTCCTGAGCAACCGAGCCACATCCCACTCCCGTCAGCAAGAGGCCTGGCTGCCTCACACCCAGGAATCTCACCTGCTTCCCCCTCACCGTTCCGGTAGGGCCTACACTTCTCCACCACGGCTGCCAGCAAATCATCTTTTCACCTTGATTTTTTACCTAAACCACTCTTCTGTCTTCCTAAGAACCTGGAGTGATTGCACAAGATCTCAGGTATGCAACTAAAATTCAGGGAGCCAGTCTCCCGCTAACTATTCCCAGCCACTGAAAATGCATGAAGAACAGCCTCATTCACAAAACGTTCTGCTCTATTTTTTTTATTCTATCATTAGCATCAAATCCTAGAGAATGCTACATTTTTTTCCTGCTAATGGACACTTCCCTGGATGGCTTTTATACACACCCATATTGAGTAAGACTTTTTTCAGAAATCCTCTTCTGGGGATGCCTGTGTGGCTCAGTCGTTAAGTGTCTGCCTTCGGCTCAGATCATGATCTCAGGGTCCTGAGATCAAGCCCCACATCAGGCTTCTTGCTCAGCAGGGAGCCTGCTTCTCCCTCTCCCACTACCTCTGCTTGTGCTCCCTCTCTCGTTGTGCCTGTCAAATAAATAAAAAAAATCTTTAAAAAAAACAAGAAACAGGAAAAGAAACCCTCTTCTGAGCATTGGTGCAGTGACCTCAGTAATCCCACAGATGTACGACAGCGGCATTAAAAAGAGAAAACCAGTGCGCCTTGGTGGCTCTGTCGGTTAAGGTCTGACTCTGCTTCAGCTCAGGTCACGATCCTGGGGGTCCTGGGATCGAGGCCCATGTTGGGCTCCCTGCTCAGTGCAGAGTCTGCTTAAGATTCTCTCTCTCTTCCTCTGCCCCCACTTACACATGTATGCTCTGTCTCTCAAAGAAAAAAAAAGAGAGAGAGAGAAAGAAAGACTGAGGAAACTGAAATTTTAGCTTCCTGCCTGTGATCAGAATGGCAATCCCGAGGGGAATAGATCCTCGTGCAAGGTTTCCTCACACCCGCCCCTCCAGCCCCCACAACTGTCCCTTTCTCCCTTCTCAACCAGCAAACATTCCAGTCCTGCAGCCCCTCTGCTCGCCTCTCTCTAGCCACGGCAGGCACCTGCCACTTGGGAGTCTGCACGCTGTCGCTCACATGCGGGGGCCACCCCCTCTCCAGCCACCCGCAGGCTGGCTCCTTCACCTCCTTTGAATCTTGGCACCAACACCACTTTCCCATGACGTGTACTCAGAGACAAATGCAACTTGTCCCCTCTCCCCCCTCCACGTGCAAACACAGGTCACTGGCTCAGTGCGTCTGGAAATTGTCTGCCTCCCCCGACAAGACCAACCTCTCCAGAACAGCAGGCCTCCTCCCTCGGCACACACGTGGCGTCCCAGTGATCAAGAACAGCTCGCGGGGCACAGTAAGTGCGCAGGAATCATTTGCAGCCTCAATGAAAATCCTCCAAGTCCCATGAGCAAGAAAGCCACATACAGAAATGGAGGCCCGCTCCGATCTCGTGGGCAGGGAAGCAGCCTCCTGCCCACTCGTCCGCACCAAATCTCATCAAGGTCCCCCCGGTGACAGGAACCCTGCCTCAGTGAGCTACACGTGGTGAGCCCCGAGCAGGGACCGCTCTCGCTGGCAGCACCTCCCCACCCCCGCCACGGCCTCCCGGCCAATTCGCAGCCGTCGCCACTGTTCCCCCGAGTAACTAAGGCAAAAACGCTGATTGTACGAAGCCGTAACGCGCCGTACGGATAGTGAACCTGCGCAGCAAGAGAAGAAAGGTTTTCATCTTCCTGCAACGATTCAAGTGTTTTTACCTTGAAGCAAAGTAAAAATAAACAATCTCTTCAGGTCCTTCCAAGTCCTCGGGTACTTCTTAGCCGAGAATTTTGGAACTGAATCCTCTCCAAAGCTCAGTGCAAACACTCCTGTAACAGCAAAGCGTTTCCAACCTCCGTGAAGAGGCTTGTGATCCTTTCCTATTCTCTGGGCTGGATCTCCTCGCCGAGCCTCCACGTCTCACCCACGGGCTTCTCCCACCCGTGAACATTCACCACGTCCCCACCCCAGCTCAGGGAGCTCGGGCTCCCCGACGCTGCCAAGCCGGGGGGTGGCACACAGCACATGCCGCCTGTGCGCTCTGCGTACGCAGGAACGCGGCTGGAACCCAGTCGCACACCATACACGAGAGGTCCATACACGCAGGTCCAGGGTCCATTTTGAGAGCGCTAAAACTGCAAACTCTGAGCAGAAAATACAGAACCAGATCTTCCTGACCTGGAGTGAGGCAAAGCCTTCTTAGCCGCTGACACCAAAGGCACAAACAACAAAAGAACAAAAGAGATCAACTGGGGGCGCCTGGGTGGCTCAGTGGGTTAAGCCTCTGCCTTCAGCTCAGGTCATGATCTCAGGGTCCTGGGATCGAGCCCCGCATCGGGCTCTCTGCTTAGCGGGGAGCCTGCTTCCCCCTCTCTCTCTGCCTGTCTCTCTGCCTACTTGTGATCTCTCTCTGTCAAATAAATAAATAAAATCTTAAAAAAAAAAAAGAAAAGATCAACTGGATTTCATCAAAATTAAAGGCTGTCCTGCTGCTAGACACCGTGAAGAAAGCTGAAAGACAACGCACAGAATGGGGGGAAACACGGAGGAATCGCGGATCTGATAAAGGGTATGTGTCTAGAATATACAAAGAAATTCTTAAAACTCGTGGTTTTTTTTTTAATAAGACAAACTACCCCAAAAAATAAAATGAACTAAAAAGTAAAAAGGCAAACTACATAATTTTAGAAATGGATGATGATTTGAATATACATTTCCCCAAAAAATACACGAAAGGCTAATACGCACATAAAAAGACGCCCAGCAAGGAGATTCCATCTCACACCCACTGGGATGGCGATAATCAAAAAGACGGGCATGAAAAAGAAAAACAAACAAGAGGCACTAACAAGCGTTGGTGAGGACATGGAGAAACTGGAGCCCGCGTACTTGCCAGAAAACAGTCCAGCAATCCCTCCAAGGGTCAGAGAGAGGCTGCCATCGGACCCAGTCATTCCACTGCCAGGAATGAAAACTGTGTCCGCACAAACAAGGGTGCATGGATGTGCACAGCAGCCCTATTCACAACAGCCAAAACGTGACAACAGCCCACATGTCCACCGACCGATGAACAGGTAAGGTACAGTCTCGATACGATGGGACGCCACGCAGCCACACAGTGGGACGGCATGCCCGTCCATGCTACCCTGCAGATAAACCTGACCCTCAGTGAAGGAAGCCAGGCACCAAGGCACACGTAACACAGGCCCCAGAAGAGGCAAATCCATAGGGGCAGAAAGATCAACAGCGCCTAGACTAGGAGGAGAGGGACTGGGGAATGAAGACTGACCATAAAGGCTTTGGGGTTCCTCCCGGGGGAGACGAGAAGGCCCGAAGACTGAGGACAGCGACAGCTGCACATTTCCATGAATACACTGAAACCACCAAATTGGAGACTTCAAATGGGAGAATTGTGTGCGTGTGACTGAGACCTCAGTGAGGCTGTCACATGTGTTATGAATTCCCGCTCTTCTCTCCAGCTTGTGGATACAAACTGCTTCTCGCTGCCAGCGCCGTGCCTGGAACACAGTGGCCTGCGACCTTGAACGAAGGTATCTACCAAGACAGGGAACATCATCCACCTGTGAAACCATCCACTGTTCCAGGCTCAAGCAGAAAAGTCTAGCTGGCGACACAGCCACAGAAACTCACAGTGGCCCATGGGGTCCCTGTCACCCCTGTGACCAGGAAGCTACAAGTGAGAACTAGAAGCAGCCACTAAATGCCCGAAGTAAACAGAGTTGCCCTTAATAAATGTGTCTCCCCACTCCCCTAACTCTCCCCGCAAATTCAGACACGGATGAAGCTGGCCATCCAGACAGCTGCGTGCAGTACCCACCACCATCCAAACTGGGGCCATTCCCGATGGTCACATTTCTTTGTGTCTGGAACCTTACTGAATGCTTCATGTAACATCTCCTTAGCCCTAAAGAACCCCGTAAGCAGGTGCCTGGTCCCACTTTACAGATGTGAAAACGAGGCTCAGCTGGCAGCAGGGCCAGCCCAAGGTCACAGAGCTGGCCAGCTGAGTCTCTCAGAGCCAGAACCCGCACCAGGCTACCTGATGGTGTCCAGTCCCATGCTTGCTCCCTGACTCACGGGGAGAGGAACAGGGACAGGCACACCCCATGCCC
Organism: Lontra canadensis; assembly: GCF_010015895.1. Taxonomy (NCBI): domain Eukaryota; kingdom Metazoa; phylum Chordata; class Mammalia; order Carnivora; family Mustelidae; genus Lontra; species Lontra canadensis. Next base: position 13,832,091 of record NW_022631039.1, on the reverse strand, counting down.
GGAGCCGGAGCTCAGATGGTCTCAGCACATATCACTGACTCCTGTGTGACTGTGAACCAACAGCTCACCTCCCTCACCTTGCTCAGTTTTCTCACCCCTAAGATGGGGACCATATGATCGACATCACCGTCCGGATGCAAGAATTTTTTCTTAAGAAGGTATATGAAAGCAGCTAGCATGGTGCCTAGTGCTCCAGCTTTTCTCTTCCTAAGGACCTACAGACCAGACATGGAACCTTCAGACCCAAGCGGATTGCAGGCCTGGCGTGCTCGTGGCTGCCAGCACTGGACTCTACACAGTGACAGCGACGACGCCTGAAGTTCCGTGCTAATCACAAACCGATGAGGATGGCCCCGGGGATCTCGGGACACAGGAGAGCCACTCACACACAAATAGGACACTCTCAGCTGTGAGGGCTACCCCTTTCCAAGGGAGACGCAAGAGACCAAACCACAGAAGGGGAAAAAAAATCACGGGTCTGTTTCCTGAAGACATCACAAAACTGAAGCTGAGTGCCAAAAACAGTCACCTCTCAGATGACTTCCTCTGACTCAAACTGGAGCAGGAGGAACCAGCACAGGGGCCGCCCGATCTCTGCTTCTCCATGAAGCTCACCAAACCTGCTTCTGAAAGGGCCCCATTCAAGTTGGGTTTATTCCTCAAAAAACCTCTCCAGTCTCTCACTTTTGGAATGTTTACATGTGGGGAGGCCCAAAGATTTTTTCCAGCATTTAAAAGGAATACTGTTTTAGCTAATTTGGGAAATCTTAGAATAACTTACAAAGGAGTTCAAAAATTCCAAAAAGAATCATGCTCTTTCTCTTTAACTAAATTCAATCTGGTTTTGGTTTTTATTCTTTCTTTAAACCCTCACCCTGGGTCTGGTTGGTTCAGCCTGAAAGTGACTCAGGTTTTCTAGGATCTCTTGCCGTGGAAGTGAAAATATTCCAAAACATCCCGCAGGCCTAAGTGCGTCTCTATCCCAGCGAAGACTAAAAAGCCTGCATTCACAACCAAATGAGGCTTCGCTAATAAAATTCCAAGCAGTCACTCGTATTATAAGCCGAGATACAATTAAATCCATCTGAACAAACCTCAACTGGTCTATGGAAGGAATCACAAAAAGTAAGATGAGGTCCCTGCCAGCCAGCTGCCTGCAGGGTCGACAACCAGGAATGCCATTCATCAGCCGGAGAAAGGAACGCCCCAGAAACTGGCATGAACAAACTAGGAACTGGGAAGAATGTCACAGTGAGAGAAGTATGTAGTCAGTCTTGCCCGCACAGCCAAACGTGTGCTGAACGTGGAGACCCAGTTTTCCGTGCAGAGAAGGCTGGACTGCGCTCTGCTGTCTGCAGCCCCAAGACTCCAGAATCCGTTTGCTCGGATCATCTGAGTGTCTTCATGAGAGGAGGGAACTCGGCCGTGATCTGCAAAATTTGTTTTTGAGCGCTGTCACATCCCGCTCAGAGGGAAGAAACACACTCCGTTCGACATCAACCCCCAGCTCCCCAGAGTGAACTGGGGCTCCGATAGCGATGCGCGATGTGCAAACCATGCGGGTCACGGTTCTCCCGTAAAACCACCGCCGCCCATATACACACCTCCTGCGGTCATCCCGCCACACCATCTACTGTGCACCCCCTTCCTGAAGAGAGAAAGGCGACATTCCACAACGAATGGTCCTCCGTGGTATTTCGAGAACAGTCACATAGAACAATCTCGCTGCGTGTAAAAGGTTCGAGAGGGGAAGTTCACAGCAGGGAAGGCTACTTAAGTGAACCCTGGGGGAGGCTCGTGAAAGGCGGGATCACGACACAAGCCCAAGGGGGACTGGAGCAAGGAGGTGACATCCGCCGCTTCTGAACCAGAGCCACACGCTCAGCTGCGTGTGAATCCCACTCTCGGGTCCCACGCCAGCAACGGGACTGCTGCCACCTCAGTTTCCCCATCCGTAAAGTGGGGGTGTCATAAACAGCTGACTTTGCAGGGTGACTGTGAGGGGCACCGCATCTCCTCCGTGAGACCCCAACAGAGCGTCTGACACACAGGAAGCCGTGTGCAAGGCTTCCTCAGCAACACGACCCGTCCTCTGCTTCGTGAAGATTGCCCTCTGTGGAAGCCCCTTCATCCTGGAGGGAGAAGACGGGATACTGTCTACCCGTGACCAGGTCCATCTCGAGAAACATGCCACTTCCACAGGTCACAGCTAACCTCTACACTCTGCAGGGACTCCAACAGACTCCCGCCTTCACTGTTTGTCACAAGAAGGAAGGCCTGTGGCACATGAAACGCCCTGAGATACAGAACTGTACCTACAAGCCTTCCTCAGAAGAGCAGCAAATGCAACCTTCAGTCTCCCACTGGTGCGAAAACCCAGCAGTGAGGGACGTTTCTCAGGAGCTGGGAGGTGACCTTACCGTCCCCAAGACAATTTACAGTGCTAAGTCATGACTATCGCCGTATTCCTTTACGGTAGATGGCCTTGGCCAAGGACATCCTGGGAACTGCTGATGACGTCCCCAGACAGCTCTCTGGCTGCAACACAGGCCAGCAGCCCGTAGGTCTGGGTTGCTGCTTTTCTTTTCCCAGGACCCACCGAAACTGCTGAACTCACCAGCGCTGGTAGCAAGCAGACACAGACATCAGAAACAGTGGAAGCCGGGGCGGGTGGGGGGCCCTCCTGCTGATTCAGGTCAGGATTCTCCATTGATTCTGACGTTGACACAATCACACGTGTATTTCACTACAAATACATTTCCAATATGAACTAGGGAGTAGAACCCAAAAGAGTTCAAAATGCCTACAAAACCACGTTAAAACAAGACCCCCTGCGCCCAGCTCTACTGGGCCAGCCGCATCGTCAGCAAGTGCGCCTGGCGGCTTGGGATCGCAGGGTTGCCCTCCACGTTTCCCATGTGAAACAGATAACACCACACGGGTGTGACATGGCTATGGGCCGTGTAACAAAACTGTATCTCCAACACACACCCAGGTGGACCAGTAAAAGACCAGCAGTACCTGAACCCCCACCCCCACTCTGTATGCCTTGGAGGTCAAACCCTCCTCTCTCCTACCAGAGCGACCACTGCCAACTTTTCATGGCATTTTGCTTGCTCTTCATTCATAGTTTCACCACGCAAGGAAGCATTCTACGTGACAGAGTCGAACCCCGCATGTTTTTTAACTTGACAGAAACCTAGGTCACTAATGTGTGTGTTTTCTCTAGCTTCTCTGGAGCCCCTCAGCAAAGGGCAGGGGGACTCAGTTCTGACATTTGCAAAGGGCCCCAAAGAGGTCACTCCAAGGGCCTCTCCCCCCCCGCTCTCAAAGCTGGGCAACCGAGCTCACAGAGACTCTGATTCGGCTGCACAGCGGGTAACGGCATCACCCGTGAGGTGGCGAACTAGCTTCATGGGAGACAGACCGCTGACCAAATGCAAGCTGGAGAGCAAGTTTTACCCCTGGTTCAATTCAAAGAACCATTTTCTGGAAAACACGGCAAGAGTGTCTTGAACGCAAACTGCAGGACATCAGCACTTCAGCAGCACCAACAGACAGCCTGATGCCGGGCGCGCAGGATTTCAACAGGCAGTGATGAAAGCTGTTTTTTGCAGCATAAAAATAATGTTCAGTGGAAAGGCCAGGCTATAAGGGGTACATACACCATGAGGACAGCCACGTAAAAAACATACGCACAGGAGAAAGGAGATAAAGTTGACCCTCAAGCAACATGGGGGTGAGGGGCATAACCCCACCCCCAGCACCGCTGAAAATCTACATGTAACTTCCGGCTCCCCGAAAACTTAACCACGCACAGCCCACTGCTGGCTGTAAGCCTCACCGGTAGCAAAAGGTCAATTAAAACATATTTTGTATACGTAGGATCTACCCTAACCTCGCAATAAAATAAATTGGAGAAAAGAAACATTAAGAAAATCAGAAAGGAAACCCGCTTACGGCCCCACACTGTATTTACCGCATACAGCCGACAGCCGTGCTGCTCACGAGTCAAGGGCACGCCAAAATGCGGCGGTTGTGTTGAACTAGCGGAATCATGGGCAAGTTCTCCGTTTATCTAAAGTTTGTACTCGCAGTTACGTCCTTGTACAACAAACATTCTCCTCCAAGTGCCAATTCTCATACAATAGTGCAATTTTATTGGTTTGATTACAACTCACTGGTTAAGACTTGTGAGCAAACTTTACCAGCACAAATCAGGTATGAAAGATTCTCAGGAGACCCACATAAACGGACTTCTAATCCACAAGTCTCTCCAGTCGGTACCGAACTTCCCTGGAATTAATCCAGCATCACATAATTTCCCTTCGCCTCCGCTGAGCACACAACCTCCAAACGGGTCAGGAGTCCTCGAAAACCCCACCAAACACCGCTCCACAGGCAGAAACAGCCGGTGGGCTCCCCTCCAGCAACCCAGCCAAGAGAAAACGTCAAGTGTGGCATCAGAGTCCCCAGTAAGCCAAACAACAGACAGGACATACATCTCAGCCATTCTGAGGACCCTGGGCTAGAGGGTATTTCAATCCTGTTTCAACAAAGAGCTTCTACCCATGAAGTCTGGTTACGGTTTTTGAGTGATTCTATAATAAAAACACAGAGAGAGCGAAAACACGGCAGCTCCTCAGAGGGCAACAGGATCAAGAGTCACGCTCTCCAAATACTCTGGGGGCCAGGCGTCCCCCTGCGCCCCCGGCGGGCCCCACTTCACACCCAGGCCACCCCTCCAGTCTCTCCCCAGCAAGCAGGATGAGCAAACATCTCTTTTTGTGTTGCCTGTTTCTTAGGAAGGAAAAAATATCAAAACAGAATTCCCCCGCCCGTAACACATCACTTTCTTGCTAACCACAAATTCTGGCAAATCTGTTCTACATAATACTGATTCCGTTAGTTCCTCTTTCTTCAAATTGACACATTTTACCTTGCAAATTGTGTATGTCTGTAGGAGAGAGTTTAAAGGCCAGCAAAGCAAACTTAAATCGTATTTCCACGCTACCGTTATCAAATGAAAATACGATACTATCCTTAAAAAAACTTCCGATAAAAATTCTTTTCAAACGTCTCAGCCTTTTCTACAAAGCAGATCTTACTCTAGATCCTGGGAGGTGAAGAAAAATAATAGTTTTTGCCTACTGGGGGCTTACAATCAAAATGTGTGTAGTGATGGCAAGGAGGATGGACAGGAAGAGTTTTTTTCCGGAATGCAAACAGCACACTGAGGTATAATTTAACCCATATGCATACATGTTATGTGACAGCTCAGTGAATTCTGACAAACGCACACCCAGAGAAGAAGCAGGCGAGGGGTGGTGGCGGGGCCAAGAGAGCAAGGAAATCGGCCAGGCATGCAGAGAAGGTGGGTGCCCATGTGCAGGAGCTCAGATGATGAGCAGAGCTCAGCCGTGACCCCAGAGAAAACCAGGAGACAAATGGCTGGGAGCTTCCTAACCAGATGGAATGTATGGAATGCCATCAAGTGAGCCACTCCAACAGAAGTGAAGCTGGTTCCTCCGTGTTCTCAAGACAAATTTAGGTCCATCGGACTGCAGAAAGCGGGGCCGCGATACGCAGCAGTCGGGTGTGTGTTTTTTTATCAGGGTAATCTCAAAAACTCCAATTACACAGTCACGCATCTCTCACATTCATTCCTTGCCATTCTGACTGTGTCCCAAGTGCTGAGCTTTAGAACCTCCCAACAGGCCCTGAAATTAAATCTAATCCTGCACAGAGAACAGGATGTTCCCATCGGACACTGTAATAGTAACAATTTTAACACAAAATCCCCAAAGGCCATGTGTTCAAAATGAAAAAATGCACGGGACAAATCAATAAGGGAAAAGACACACTCCTGAGAAAATGGGCAGGAGATACGAACGGTGAGTTCAGAGAGGCCGCACAAGATGAAACTGTGGCAAGAAACTAAACCCCAATAATACTAGAAGAAATGAGGTCCAAACAGAAATGAAACACTTTCTGATTATAAGTCTGAAAGGAGTTTGTAAGAATAGCAGGTAGCGTCCAGGAGGTTATGAGGAAGTGATGTTCTTAACACGGCACACTACAGTCACAGGGGCAATCTGGCAGGACCCGCCAAGAGGATAAGGGGTGGGTGTCTGCTAAGATGAAAGATGTGCACACCCCACAAACCAAGGATGCCACTCCCACTGCTCGTGGGAGGCATAATAATGCCCCCCCCAAAGCAGTCCACAATCTCAGCCCTGGAAACGGAATCTGTCGTTTCCACGGTAAAGGGGAACTAAGGTAGCAGCAGATGGAATGCAGGTGGCCAGCCAGCGGCCCTTAAAATAAGCCACAGGGTGTGGATTATCCAGGTGGGCCCAGTGTCATCCAGGGGTCCTCAAAAGTGGAAGAAGTAAATAAGAAAAGGGAAACCAGAGAAATGACAGCCTAAGAAAGACGTGACCCATGGTTGCTGCAGAAAGGGGACCAGCAGCCAAGGAATCTGGGAGGCGTGTGCAAGCTAGAAAGGCCAGAAAATGGATTTTCCCCTGGGACCTCCAGGGGAACGCAGCCCTGCCCACACCTGATACTAGACTTGGGAAACCTACTCTGGACTACTGACCTCCATCCAGATCTGTGAGATGACAGATTCGTGCCGTTTAAGCCACCGCATTGGTAGTAATTTGTTACAGCAGTGGCAGAAAACTAATACACTGACTTAGGGGAATGTGGGCACATGTGCTTGAGGAGATCCACGTTTCCTAAGTCCATATACGTATAAAACATAAAAACAGGACAGAATCCATCCCAAACCAGTAACGTCCCCTCTTGTAAAAAGACAGTGATAGCCATCAGTGTGAGAATTTCACTTAATGGCTACTATTCTACTTTTTTTTTTTTTAAGAAAACCCATTTGTCCACATATAGCTGAATTGAAAGTTACATTTTTAGGGAGTTACTATTCACAGATTGAGCTCCAAAGCATTAGAATATAAGACTATTTAATGCCGAAATCCAGGGAACACCATTTTCTCTGAAAATCCCAAAAGCGCTACAAAGACCTAGACCTCACAGTCCCTACAATCAATACCACGAGTGGGTTCTGCCTATGTGGACGGAATACCAGAAAGAAACTCCATTCTACACTCGTAAGCACAAACCCTTCGACAAATCAAAATCAGCCTTGGTTACGGTGTGAGATAGACATTTATGGTCTACGGATAAGATTCAGCCTCAAACCCTAGGTTTTCTGACTCCACCTCCCGCCCCAGCCATGACTCCCACCTGGACATGCCTCCTTAATACTTGCCCACTTTGGCCAAGTCACTTGCTTCTGGGTTTTATTTACCCCAGTGTAAAAAAAGTTTGTTCTGGGGCGCCTGGGTGGCTCAGTCGGTTAAGTGTCTGCCTTCAGCTCAGGTCATGATCCCGGAGTCCTCGGATGGAGCCCCACAGCCAGCTCCCTGCTCCGTGGGGAGTCTGCTTCTCCCTCTGCCCCTCACCCAGCTCGTTCTCTCTCTCCCTCAAATGACTGAAATCTTTAAGAAAAAAAAAAAAGAAGAAGAAGAAGAAGAAGAAGAAAAGAAAAGGTTTGTTCCACCATTTCACCTGCCTGATAGGACAAAGGGTTTTAAATGGAATGAAATGACACAGCATAACCCAACAGTCCATGAACCCCACTTGGAGACTCACCTGGCTATAGAACAGTACTCTGTAAACAGGTGCTGCACTGTCCGCAGGGTAAGCACGCCTAATAAAATCACCATAGCCCCAAAGAAAGCCAACTACCATGGTTATTCCCCCCGAGTCACAGGGAGCGCAAGCTTGAGAGCTCGTACCATCCAGAAATGGCAGTCAATGGCTGAGTCCCGCGGGACACGTCTGCCACAGCGCCCATGCCTACGAAGAGACCCCCGAGGCCCCACCACATCCAGCAACTGGGAACTGTTTCATAATCCCAGCGTTAATAAGCCAATGACAGCCTCCCATTCCCAAGAGTGACAAGCCAAGGGGTCCAGGCTGGGGCCCTGGGACGGGTGAGGTGGACTGCCCACGCCAGGTTCAAATGTGTGACCTCAAGAACACAGTGTTCTAAACAACAGCAAGAGCCATCACATGCTTCCCCTTACACGGCTACAAATGAAATGAAAAATAACTAAAAACCAATTCTGGAGGTGGGGGACTTCATTCCGAACGCAGACTCACCCACAAGCTTTTACTTCAATGGACCCAGTCCAATGTCCACCAGCAACTCCCGCAGCTTCCCAGCCACTCCCCTGCCTTCTCTCCCTAATGAATAAACACTCTGGGAGCCCTCCAGGGGACACCTCGCCAGACCCTCTCCCCAGGCGGAGTCGCTCAGCCTCGTGCCCCATCCCAACCTGCTCCAAGCAGCAGCAGCAACTCCAACCAACACCGCCCCTGCAACTGTTCTCCAGTTAGAGGACTAAAGCAGGGAACTTTTCAACACGGAGCATCCTAGAAAAGCCAAGCCTCGCTCACGCTTTTCTGTGCTGACGCTCATCCCCGGGGCAGAAGCGCTGAGGGCGAAGTGTGTCCTGGCTGCGGACAGGAACTCACAAGTCCTGGCCGGCGCGATTTCTTGTCCGAGCCCCGCCAAGTGCCGGGGCTGCGCCCCACGCGGCAGGCCAGGGCGGCACCGCGGGGAGTGGAGTGGGGGGACTGGGGGACGGGGGGGCAGGCCTCCGCCCCGAGGGGCTTTCACAGGGAGGCGCGGCCCGGCAAACCTGAGCAGGTGCTCGGGTCCCCCGGCCCGCGGCGCGCTCCGCAGCGTGGCAGGGGCGCGCGGGGCGCCAGCGCGCAGCCAAGGAGCCGAGGGCCGCGGGGTCACAGGGTGGGGGGCCAGGGCCGGGCGCGATAGCAAGAGACCGCCAACCGTACCTGCCGCCGGCGGGTCCGCCTCTTCGTCAGCCTCCGCCTCAGCTGCCGCCGCGACTGGCGCCGCGCCTGCCTCCCCGAGTAGCCGGTCCATCACGCCGCCAGTCATGTGAGCGCGCGCCACGTGACTTCCTCCGCACCCGCAGGCCCGCTTCACCACGCCCACCCCCGCACGCCCCGCCCGGGCCCCGCCCAGTCACGCCCTCGCCACGCCCCTTGTCCGGCCTCGCCACACCCGCTCCGGGCCTGTCACGCCCCTTGCCTGACTTCACCACGCCCACCCCAGGCCTGCCACGCCCCTAGTCCGGACCCTCAACGCCCCGCCACGCCCCGCCCCGGCCACGCGGCCACCCGGAGGGCTGGCCTGCGCTCCCGCCCGCGCTCCCGCTTCCCGCCGCGGGCTCGCAGCCGGCGCCGCTCGCCCACTCGTTCAGCCGCCGGTCGTCACACTCACCCCCTTGTCCGCTTACTCCGACTTTCGCGTGGGCCGCTCCCCACCCCCGCCCCCCGCCCCCCCGCGTCCCTCACTCACCCTGCAACCCTCAGCCCTTCCCCTAGGCTCTCGCCCCGCCCCTCGTGCACCCATCCCCCACCCACTCATTTGTTCCCCCACCCACTCATTTGTTCCCCCACTCGCATTCTTGCATTTATCCACCCTCCCACCCCGGCTCACTCACTCACCCCCCTCGCTGGCTCGCTCCTTCACTCATTCGTCCACCGCCCCTTACTCACGCACACACTCATTCACTCCCACGCTCGCTCGCTCACTCATTCATCCGTCCCCCGCCTTGCTCTCTCACTCACCCACACACTCACTCGCTCATTCATCCCGTCTGTGGCTCGCTCACTCAATCACTCGCTCATTCATCCGTCCACTCACTTGCTCACCTGCTCTCTCGCAAACCCGCCTTACTGTTCACACCGCACACACACTACCCCTCCCTGACCCGAGCGCAGGCTGCCCAGTGCTGGGAGCCCAGGACACCTGGGTCCATTACATACTCCGCCCCCCCCCCCATCTGGAGGACAGGACAGCAGAGGAAGTGTCCTGGCTGTTGGAAAGTCACACTGTGGGGGCTCAGGGAAGGGATGAGGGGACCCCTGGGTGAGGCAGAGGGGATGAGGAGTTAAGCAGGAGGAGAAGGCAGCAGCCTCCAGCAGGCACAAAGGCCCTGAGGCATCATCAAGCAGCTGCAGGCACTGTGGTCCTCCTGGAGCTAAAAGTGTGGGTGCAGAAATGGCAAAAGAGGAAGCTGGAGCCCCAGGAAGGGCTCCATCCAGGAGGCCTCCTTTCCAAAGCAAGGAGCTGGGACCTCCTGATTCTGATGCCTACCAAAGTCCCTTGGGAGCTGGTTACAGCGATCAACAGCCCAGCCCTAACCCATCTGGGTCCTTCCCCAGGAAGTCCCTTCTCCTTCCTACAGCTACCAGACCCTGCTCTGGTTACACATCACCGCATCCAGGACGTCCCTGGGAGCTGACACAGTCAGAGACACTCTCTCCCTCCATAACCTAGCAAGTGCTGGCCCCTGCTACACATGGGTTTCCCCAAGTCACCGGGGGGACACAGAAAGATCCTGTGACACACAGCCCCCCTCTGATGCTGCTTCCTTCCACCACCCTGGCCTTGCTTTCAGCTGCTCTTGCATCAAATGATGAGCTCAGCACTTTCCCTGACTCCGCATCTCTCCACCCCCGAAACACACAACCACACACAAACACACACACACACTCTCTCTCTCTCTCTCTGTTAACGTCCCTGTATTAGTCAGCATGTATCTCTGTCCCTCACTAGATGATAGTCTTTACTAAATATCTAAGAGTTCACTGCATTTTCCAAACTGTAAAGCATTATACGATACACAGATAGACATTATTCAAGAATGATAGCATAAGTGTATTATTTTAACACCCCTGACACTGACCCACACAGCCTCTAGCTCAGCGGTTCTGGGGTTCTGGATCTTTGCTGTGCTTTCCAGTCACCTGGGGAGAGTTCGAATATACTCAGCCCCCAGAAATTCTGATTTGATTCATCTGGGGTGTGGCCCAGACTTGGTGGTTTTGTTTTTGTTTTTTTTTTTTTCCTTAAGCTTCCCAGATGATTCTAATGAGCAGCCAGGTGGAAGACCACTGCTCTACGTTGAAAGTTTTATTCCTGCAAACATTGCCTGGGCATTTCCTAGGTACTGGATTTTGTGTGGTGGGGGAGGAGGGCGGGGAGCCGAAGGGCAGGATTCTCAAGGCAGAGCGAAGCAGCTGTTAGGGCTGGAAACGTACGTGTTGTGGGAAGAAAGGGGGACAGGCCGTGGGTTCTGACGTGACCCGTTCTGAATGCCAGAAAAGGGAACTCGGTCCTAACAGGTGGTGGGCTCCATTGCCAGGTATCTCCAATGGTTAGAAAGTCCTCGGAAATGTGCACTGAACTATGTCTGCCTGCAACTTCTTTAGATCCTCACCAGGAACACTAATCCTTACACTATTTCTCTTTCATTCGGGGAACAGCAAGTAGAAATCAGAATTTCTGGCTTTTAAAACCTTTCAATTAATGGCAAGAATCCAGTTGCATTAAGACCGTTCCGGGGCGCCTGGGTGGCTCAGTGGGTTAAAGCCTCTGCCTTTGGCTCAGGTCATGATCCCAGGGTCCTGGGATCGAGCCCCGCATTGGGCTCTCTGCTCAGCAGGGAGCCTGCTTCCCTCTCTCTCTTCCTGCCTCTCTGCCTACTTGTGATCTCTGTCTGTCAAATAAATAAAATCTTTAAAATGCTCTGAGTACTGTATCCTCGACTATTCATCTAGCTGATGTATTTGTCAGGATAAGCGATATCATGCTAGTGCATTTCCGCAGCCTGAAATAACAAGGCAATTACACTCACCATAGTCTCTCGGAAACCCAGGACGATGGAGCAGCCACCGTCTGGGATTTCTGCCATCGTGACCAAGGGAAAGCGCCCCTGGAGGTCCAGCGTGAACACCGAAATGCTCTGGCCCAGAACTGACACGACGTTCCACTCATGGCTTCTTGGCTCTGCCCACCCACGAGAGAACCGAAGGGATGACATCACCCTGTGCCTGGAGGACAGAAAGCCAGAAATATTTTGCAAACAGCGGTCAATACTAACCACACTAACCAAACTAGCGTTTATTGAATGCCTGCCTACTATGTGCCGAGCCCTTTTCTAGGTGCCTTTTATCGGGAGGCTCCTCGACGCCCCACAGTAAATCTTATGAAATAGCATAATTGTTTCCATTTTCCAGACAACAAAGGCGGAAAATCCACATGCTGAGATGGCAGAGCTGGTCCGCAGAAGAGCCAGGATTTGAACCCGGCCTGTCCGGTGCCAGAGACCACCCTCATAGTCCCTGTGGCATTATTACCCCGTGCCATAGACCCAGCCGTTACCCCTCAACACTCTCACTGTGGAAATTCCAGCCCCCCGGAACCTCTTGTTTGAGGAGGCTTGGGGCGCCAGTGGTGTATGGCTCTGTAAATCATACCGGGGGGGGAGGGGAGAGGAGGGATTCTAAAGGCAGGGAAAATGGTAACAATGTCATGGATAATATCGACAGCCCCCAAACGTTTATTCAACTCCTATGTGACAGGCTCCGTGCTGAGTGATGAACCAGTACCAAATCACTTCATCCCATGAAGGTCATGAAATCAGACCCTCCGGGGGTGCGTAGCTGGCTCAGTGTGTTGAGCGTCCCACTCTTGATTTGGGCTCAGGTCGTGACATCAGGGTCATGATCTCAGGCGGTGAGATCAAGCCCTGTATCGGGCTCTGTGCTCAGCATAGAGTCTGCATCTCTCTCTCCCTCTCCTCTCCCCCACCCCGTCTCTCAAATAAATAAAATCTTTAAAAAAAAAATCAAATCCTCCTGTGACCCTCTAAGATACCTTCTGAAGTGCCCATCCTAGAACTCCCACGTGAAGGAAAGAGATTTGCTCACACCCTCCAGGAGCCCTGGGAAGGTTTAAATATCACAACAACATGTGTTCTCTTCTTTAGACGCTGGACAAGCTACTTGACTCTCTTTAGCTTCTGCATGCTGGTATATCAAGTGCAAATATCAGTGGTTCTTTATTTCAAAGGTTTGTTCCCCAAAGGGTAAGGTTTAAATAAGAGATGTCTTCTGGTAGTCTGATGCAGAAGAACATTCACCCTCCTTCCCCAAACATACAGATGTGCTGGCAAAAATTGTCCCCTCCCCCTAAGATGTTTTTAATACGTTCCTGGCATCTTTTTTTTTTTTTAAGATTTTATTTATTTATTTATTTGACAGACAGAGATCACAAGTAGGCACAGAGGCAGGCAGAGAGAGAGGAAGAAGCAGGCTCCCAGCTGAGCAGAGAGCCCAATGCGGGGCTCGATCCCAGGACCCTGAGATCATGACCTGAGCCAAAGGCAGAGGCTTAACCCACTGAGCCACCCAGGTGCCCCCATTCCTGGCATCTTAAGCAAGAAAGTGTACCTGATACAGGAAAGATTTTTTTAAGTTACAGCAATGAACTAGAGTGGAGACCAAGTGACGCATAGAGCTTGAGACGCGATCACAACACTGGGAGCCTGGGTTCCACGGCCAGAGATCGAGACGGCTGGAGAGCGAGGGTTGGGCCCCAGAGAGGATGGGATATGGCCCAAACCTCCCAGAGAAGAGGAGAACTGACAAGGAGCTAACCTGCCCACCTTGAGAAACAACATGGGAGCTGGCTGTCCACACCAGACCAAGAATGCAAAAAGAATGGCCCTCGAGGTGACCCCACTCCTAGGTACTTCTGCAAGGGAAATAAAATCATACACCCACCCAAGAAGGCTCATTCCTCGAAGGCTCCCTCAAATAGCTAAATTCTGGAAATACCCCAAATGTCTGTTAACGACAGCCTGGGCGAGCATATGGCCGTGGAGACACACACAATGGCATGCCACACGAGAAGCACACAATCCTGGCACTGGTATGCACGAGGGGGCTGTCGCTATCCAAGCCCCTGCAAACTGTGCAACAGGCTTCCGAGGTGGGTGATGGGCAGAGACTGGAAGAATTCCGAGAAGCATGAGAGAAAGAGCCTAGATTACCACGAACAGATTGTCAGCAGACACGAGCGTGTTAACAAGTCGGTTCGGGAGGACTGGGGCATAGAAAAGCTATGTCGTCTTAGATGGTAATACTCAAACTGTTATAAACACACGGCTGGTAGTTTCCCACATGACAGGCATCTCAGGGGAGGCCTCAGAAGGAAGCAAGGAGGGGCGCCTGGGTGGCTCAGTGGTTTTAGCCTCTGCCTTTGGCTCAGGTCATGATCTCGGGGTCTTGGGATTGAGCCCCGCGTTGTGCTCTCTGCTTGGCAGGGGGTCAGCTTCCCCCTCTCTCTCTGCCTGCCTCTCTGCCTACTTGTGGTCTCTCTCTCTCTCTCTCTGTGTGTCAAATAAATACATAAAATCTTAAAAAAAGAATAAGAAGGAAGCAAGGAACACGTTCCTGGAAAGCAGGAGAGACAAGGTCCTGCCCTACGGGGGTAGCCGGACCATGTGCCTCCAGGGACACGCAGAAGAAACCATCTAGGTGGCCAACAATGGTAAAGTTAGGGGACTCCCAGCCAGGAAAATGTGCTCTGGAGAGAAAGCCCAGGCTGTGTGTGCACCTGGAAAGGGATCAAAGCCGTAGCAGTCATCACATCAGGAGCTCTTGGAAGAGACTAGTTCGTGGCATTTCAGCAGGAGCAAAGAACAGAGACGAAGACCCATGGATAAACCTCTCCGTGCGGCATGCATGGAAGACCGGCACGGTTTCTGATAGTCCTATATCGCCAGAACACTACCAGCTTGAATGGGGAGGGGCAGAGGAACACGAAATGAAAGAAAGCTGTCTGCCTCTCAAAACAATGCAGGCAGGAAACAGGCAGAAAACACTGTCCGTCTCAGACGCATGCTACCCTTCACAAAAAAGGAAGGAAGACTCCGGGTGGAGCCCTGGGCCACAGGGCCAGAACCTTGAGCCACAGACAACAAGTCCCAGGCCTTGAAACTTGACTTTGCTCCACTGGGTTTCAAGATCACGTGGGACTGCAGTCCCTCCTTCCTTCCATTGCCTTCCCGCGTACATGGGAAAGTTCATGCCTATTCCGCCCTTGTATTTGGGGATTGGATCGTTTGTCCTCTAGGGGCCCAGATGGAGAGGGATTTTGCCTCGGGATGAATCATAGACAGACACTTCCCCATATCTGATTTATCTTATTGAGATGGGGAGATTTGCGACTTGGAATCGTGCTGTCAAGGGTTGGGACCCTGGGGGACAGTGGGATGGGAGGGTGTATTTGTGTATTGGGTGGATGTGAGTGGTTGGGAGCCAGAAGGTGGGCTGTGGTAGACCCACACCAGCCCCTCAGAGAGCATCTAGACCCCAGGACCTGTGAATATATTATGTTATATGGAAAAAGGGGACTCTGGAGATGGGTCAAGTTAAGGCTCTTTTTTTTTTTTAAGATATTATTCATTCTTTGAGATAGAGAGAGTGACAGAGAGCAAACACGAGCTTGAGGTGGAGGCAGAAGGAGAGGGAGAAGCAGACTCCCTGCTGAGCAGGTAGCTGGACGTGGGACTAGATCCCAGGACCCTGGGACCATGACCTGAGCTGAAGGCAGATGCTTAACCATCTGAGCCCACCAGACACCCAAGTTAAGGCTCTTCAGATGGGGAGAGAGTCTCCTGAATTAACTGGCTAGGTCCGACGTCATTACGAGGAAGACACCAGTGTCCCCATTAGGGAGAAGGCTGTGTGATGTTGGAGGCAGAGGCTGGGGTCATGCATTCATGAGCCAGGGAATGCCAGCAGCATCTAGAAGCTGGCAGAGACAAAGAATGGAATCTCCACTGAAGCTTCCAGAAAGAACTATTCCAACCAACCTCTGGATTTCAACTCATTTCAAACTTGTGACCTCCAGAACTGTTAGACAACACGTTTTTACTGTTTTAAGCCACTGAATTTGTGGTGCCTAATGCTGTTGAATTTCATACGTAAAAAATGATTAAGGTGGGGCGCCTGGGTGGCTCAGCGGGTTGAGCCGCTGCCTTCGGCTCGGGTCATGATCTCATGGTCCTGGGATCGAGCCCCGCATCGGGCTCTCTGCTCAGTGGGGAGCCTGCTTCTTCCTCTCTCTCTGCCTTCCTCTCTGCCTACTTGTGATCTCTCTCTGTCAAATAAATAAATAAAATCTTTAAAAAAAATGATTAAGGTGGTGAATTTTATGCATATTTTACCACAATTAAAAAATTATTTTCGGGACGCCTGGGTGGCTCAGTGGGTTAAGCCTCTGACTCTTGATCTCAGCTCAGGTCTTGATCTCAGCATTGTGATTTTAACCGCCACATTGGGCTCTAATTGTTTTCAGTTAAAACACACACACACACACACACACACACACACACACAGAACTTCCTTACAACAAAAACCCGTGGTCCAGATGGCTTTACTAGTGAGTGCTACTGAACTTCTAAAGAATAAATGATAGAAATGTTATATAAGCAGAGCTTTTTCCAGGAATGGAGTTGTTTTAATTGGTTGAAAGATCAATGTAACTCACCATGTTAGCAGAAGAACCACATGATCATCTCATATGCAGAAAATATAAATTGAAGAAAAAAAATCAATCATGCAAAAAATACTCCCTGAAATGCAGGAGGAAAATGGACATTCTACACCCATTTTTTAAAAGATTTTATTTATTTATTTGACAGACAGAGATCACAAGTAGACAGAGAGGCAGGCAGAGAGAGAGGAAGAAGCAGGATCCCCGCTGAGCAGAGAGCCCGATGTGGGACTCGATCCCAGGACCCTGGGATCATGACCTGAGCTGAAGGCAGGGACTTTAACCCACTGAGCCACCCAGGTGCCCCTCAACACCCATTTTATTATGATAACTTCTTCAAGCTGATAAGCACTATCTTTGAAAATCTCAAGCTGAGTTCATGCTGAACAGCAAAGGACCAAATGTTTTCCCCCTGGGATTAGCCAGAAGGCGAGTTGGTCGCTCTCACTTCTAGTCCACACTGCCTGGGAGTCCTCTCCCACAGACAGGGCAAAACGAAAACAGCATGAAAACTGGAAGGGAACGTGTATGTGGAAGTATCTAGGGAATGCGAGGGACCCATACCGTCCACCACCACCCCCCAGACCAGAGCAAGGGAATTTACAGACTGTGTCTCCGTATCCTAGCAACAGACAGATGCCAAATGAAACTGAGAAGCAGGCCATTTTCCCGACGTGTCCAAACGCATAGAATCCACAACATCCAGCGCGAACCCGCGGGTAAACTACGGACCTTGACTGTATAATGAGTCAGGCCAGGTTCACTCCTGGCAGTGAGCGCATAATTCTGGTGGGGAATGCTGATAAAGGGGGACAGGCAATGCATGTGTGGATGCATCGGGGTAAGTGAAATCACTGTACCTCCCTCCTTATATGTGTTGTTTTTTTTTTTTTTTTTTTGGTTGGGTTTTTGTGTGTGTGTGTGTGAATCTTAAGCTGCAGTAAAAAGTCACCTTAAAAAAAACTGTTTTCGGGACGCCTGGGTGGCTCAGTTGGTTAAGCAGCTGCCTTCAGCTCAGGTCATGATCCCAGCATCCTGGGATCAAGTCCCACATTGGGCTCCTTGCTCAGCAGGGAGCCTGCTTCTCCCTCTGCCTTTGTATGCCAGTGCTCGCTCACTCTCTCTCTCTCTGACAAATAAATAAATAAAATCTTAAAAAAAAAAAAAACACTTCCTCAAACTTTTGCGGTAAAAGCGTGATACCCAAATCACAGGCATTAAAAGAAAATTATCCTGATATGCCACAAGGAAACTACAGATACTGTTCCCCAGAAATGCAGACACAAAAATCCTTAAAGGGGTGTCTGGCTCAGTCAGTTAAGCGTGGGACTCTTGATTTTGGCTCAGGTCATGATCTCAGGGTCTTGGAATGGAGCCCTCCAGTGGCCTCAAGCCTACTTAACATTTTGTCTTTTCTCCCACTCCCCACCCAAAGCGCACACATATGCACACATTCTCTCTCTTTCAAAAAAAAAAAAATTCTTGGGGTGTCTGAGTGGCTCAGTCAGTTAAGCATCTGCCTTCAGATCAGGTCATGATCCCAGGGTCCTGGGATCGAGTCCCACGTCAGGCTCCCTGCTCGGGGGAGAGCCTGCTTCTCCCTTTCCCACTCCCCCTGTTTGTGTTCCTGCTTTCACTGTATCTCTCTCTGTCAAATAAATAAATAAAATCTTTAAGAAAAAGATGATAGCATATATAGTGAATTCTATGGAATCCACGGAGGCCACGAGAATTTGTAATAAAATTTAGCAAGGCACGACATCAAATATAAATATTGTATTTCTGTATGTTAGCCATGCACAAATGGAAAATAAACTTAAAAAAAATACCAAAAGCATAAAAAAGGGAAATATTTATGGATAAATGTTTAAAGATATGGGCCAAACTCCAATGAAAATTATAAAACATTGCTGAGTGTAATTCAAGAAGACTGAAATATTCATATTGACATATTGTTAGGATGGCAATTCTTCCCTAATTGGTCTATAGATGCTCATTCTGAGCCGCACAGGTAAACAAGTCATTCCATAGTCCTATGGGCAGAATACTGCCCAGCAATAAAAAGGAATAGACCGTGGACACAGGCAACAACAGGGATGTATCTTAAAAGCATTCTGCTAAGTGAACAAAGCCTGACGTAAACTAAATATATTTTTCCATCCTCATGAACTCAACAATAGGCCAAGCTATATGACGACCCAGGAAAAGGAGGTCTAATTTGTAGTGAAAGAAGGCGTGATGGTGATTCTGTGCTGTGGAAGGGTGCACGGGGGAGTTGTGTGGGCTGATTGAATGTTCTAGCTTGGGAGCGCCTGGGTGGCTCAGTCAGTTAAGCATCTGCCTTCAGCTCGGGTCATGATCCCAGAGACCTGGGATTGAGCCCCACATCGGGCTCTCTGCTTGGCAGGAAGCCTGCTTCTCCCTCTCCCACTCCCCCTGCTTGTGGTCCCTCTCTC
Organism: Lontra canadensis; assembly: GCF_010015895.1. Lineage (NCBI taxonomy): Eukaryota > Metazoa > Chordata > Mammalia > Carnivora > Mustelidae > Lontra > Lontra canadensis. The sequence continues at coordinate 13,813,173 of NW_022631039.1, read as the reverse complement.
ACTGTGTCTCTCTCTGTCAAATAAATAAAAACAAAACAAACAAAAGCAAAAACAAAAAAAAGTTCTAGTTCTCCATAAGAGTATTTGCTGCACTGACATTGGCCGGGACGCTGTCCCAATTCTTTGATCTCTACTACATAAGATATGTGCATTTCTTTTATGTAAATTCCACCTCAATAAAAACTGGTAATAAACCGCCAGCTAAGAATCTTCTATTGTGCGAAAGTATAAAATAATGCATGATGAAATACAGATTATTTGGAATTGATGATGAAAGTCCTACTTATCTGAACTAAAGAGAAGTAGACAAAGTCATGTTTAAAGGGAAACGTATAATCTTACAAGCACATGAGAAAACATGCAAGACAGAACATCAGTTAGCTCAAGGGTCACCTCTAGATACTAGAAGAAGAGAGGAAACCCCTCTGTTCCTTGGGGAAAAAAGAAGAATTTACATTTGCTTCTATTGGGTACTAAGAAGGATGACCAGTCTGAGACCGCTGTGCTTTTGAAGCTCAAGGTTTTAAGACCCCAGGTTTGGACTACAGCTCCTTGCAAGGGCAGGTGTGTGGTTGAGTTTCTCAGGGAGAACTGTCCTCTCCAGTTGGTGCCAGGCCATCTCTGCTGTATCCAGCCAGCTTTCCTTTTAATTCCCCGCTGAGCTGGCAAAGGTCAAGTTTAATTTTGCTCCCGTCTTGCCTTGGAGATATGTGTGTGTGTATTTATATAGCCTTTGGGCTCCAAGTTTTAAGGGATAGTGGCTTTCTATGATTTTTTTTAAAGATTTTATTTATCTATTCGACAGAGAGAGACACAGCGAGAGAGGGAACGTAAGAAAGGGAAGTGGGAGACGGAGAAGTAGGCTTCCCGCCGAGCAGGGAGCCCAGTGCGGGGCTCCATCCCAGGACCCTGGGATCATGACCCGAGTCAATGGCAGACGCTTAATGACTGAGCCATGCAGGTGCCCCTCTATGATTTTTACAAGAGGGTACAGAGCCCAGGCTTCAACCTGCTGTGCACTAATGAGGCTATTTGGAGAAGCTCACAGTCACCCAGGCTGCCAAACACCCTTCCTGCTCTCCCTGCTCCTTGTACAGTAATTCTTCATTATCTCTTCACTCTCTTCAAAGCTTGTAACAGATGGTTCTCACATTTTATCTAGAATTTACTTATTTTCAGCAGAATTAATCTAAATACCCCATCTAGCCGTATTCTCAAACCGGGAGGCACAGGGGACACAGGCGATAAAGACAACTATTGATAATAGTGAGTACCAGCATGACAAAGAGAAAAGACAAGCCACGGCCGAGAGAAAATACTGGAATGCAAATAATAGGTTTAAAGATCACAAACAGAGTGTATAAAGAGCTTATACACTCAGTATGAGGCAAAAGATAGGCACGGGTAACTCATCTGACAAGGAAATCTGAGAGGCCAAAAGATGTATAAAAAGATGTTTAACTTACTACTAATTTGGTATATTAGACATTTGTCATTTTTTGGCCATTGGGGATTTGGAACCTTTCTTTTTGTGTTTGAGGAACTCCCTCCTCTGAGAGTCTTTTCCCACAATGTCAGGGGTGCCTGATGGCTCCATTGGTTAAGCATCTGACTCTTGGTCCCAACTCAGGTCTTGATCTCAGGTCATGAGTTCAAACCCCGTGTTGGGCTCCAAGTTGGGTGTGGAGCCTACTTGGAAAAAAAAAAAAGAAAAAGAAGAAGAAGGTGCAACATCAGACACACATTTTCCAGCTGCACCCGGCCAGGCTTCTCTTCGAGGCTGTGGGGTCATGAAGCAGAGAGGCTTCCCCATAGCACCTGTACCCCCACATCTAAGAGGAGGCAGGGCGGTAGGCTTCCACCAGTGTCTGGGGGCTATTGTCCATGGTGCTGGGCACTGGCACCTGTGACTGGGCAATGGGACAGCATCGGGAAGCCCTTGGCCCCTCTGTTCTCTCAGCAACCCCGGAGATTTTGATTGCTTTAATAATTTTCTTTTCTGCTTTAATCCGAAATGTACCTACCTCAGGGAAATGCAAGTTCAAACAACAATGAGATAGAGACCCTCTTCTGCGCAGGAAATGATGAGAAACAGAAATATTTGGACACCACTGGAGTGAGTGTAAATTGGTATAGAGGCTTTGGAAGACAATTTGTGGGTGGCTAATAAAGCGGAATGCAGGTATCTTAGGACCCGGAAATTCCACTGCTGGTCACATTCTCTAAAGCATAGCTTGTGCCGGCAAGTACAACAGTCTTCACTGGAGAGCTATTTATAACACCAGGAAAAAAAAAAACCCACCCTAAACCCTACTTTGATGTCAATGGAGTGAATAATACATTGCAGTATATTTATACACGGGTGTGAACTAGAACAGAACGTCACGGGTGTGAACTAGAACAGAACGTACGAGATGGAGAGATTCTGAGAAGGACACAACGTTGCAGAAGGACAAGTAAGTATAGTATACTGTTCCCGTTCAGTCGGAGATGGAGACGGAGACATAAGGGGCAGATGCGGATCTGAAGATTGGTGGTTGTGTCAATGACAACATCTCGGTTAGCATAGGACACTACAGCTTTGCCTCGTTAGGAGAAACGGGGCAAACTGTCTTCTTTCCTACCACTTCCTGCAAATTTGCAACTAAATTAATAAAAATTTAATGCAATATGAAACAATGTATATATTATTTATAGACACATGATGGTTTCTTTCCAGGAAATGGAATCTGGGAGAGATAGACAAGGGACCAATGGAATTTTTTATTTTTTCCCCTCCTTGGGAAGAATATTTTTGAGGCAAATATGACAAAATACCAACACTTAAAATCTGCATCTGGGTGAATGGGTGTTCGTATACTACTCTGCACTTCTCTTTGTGTTAAAAAAATGCCACCATTTTTTTAAGCGGGTTGATGTTTAGAAAGGGCTGAAAGCAGTGCCTGGGCAGTGGTAGGCACTCTGTAAATCTCAGCGTCCCTGAGAATTACTAGTCTGTTAGCCAGTGAGCGGCTTGCTTGGCTCCCAAGACGTATGTTTTCTGTCAATTTGTCAGTATCTGCCTGGTTTGACACCTCATCGCGAGCTCCGCTTTCCGTTCTTGCTCAACCCTCCTTAGGAAGGCGCACAGAGAAGGCTCAGTGTCCAGCAGATGCAGGCCGACATGATGGAGGGGAGCAGTCCCCATGCAGGGACCCTAGCCATCCCTTCCTCCATGCTGTCCCAAGGACCCCGTAAGTGTGAGTTAACACGTGTGAAGCATGCATAGCAGGGCCTGGCAGCTAGGTTCTGTTTAAGCCCGACATGGTTGGACCGAGGTAAAAATGCTCCCCCTGCCCCCGGCCCACCATGATCGTGTTTCGAGGTCAGCTTCTCAACCGATGTTGCTGTCAGCACTGGGAGCAGAGGAGACAAACAAGGTGTCCAAGGTCTCTGGAGCTGAACAGGGACTGATTACTGATCACACCCCAAGTTGGAACAGGTGCATGTCTGAAGCGGGAGGCAGAAGGAGGGGCTGGGTCAAGTGAGAGGGGGAAGGCGTTTGTAGAATTTGGGGCTGTATTCGACCTCTTGAGTCCTTCTATCCTTCCTCACCCCCATCCCCACTCAGTGAGCTTAGGGTCAGCCCCTTTTAGATGAGATAACCTGGAGAATTGAGCGCTCAGGCTTCCCAGGACGTTAGGAGTTTGAAAAGGAACAGAGCGGACCTAGCTCCTCAGCTGCAAAGGGAGGTCCGAGGGCTCCCTCTGCAGGCAAGTGGCTGCTTCTGCAACATCTTCGTCCTTACTGTGTGTGGGGACACCCCACCTGGCCCCACACACTATACCCACGAAGACCAAGACTGTCAGCTCAGTGTCCTGTTCAAGGGTACCCAGCCAGAAGGCAGGAAGACTGCCCCAGAAATGGTGGTTTCAATAGTAATGTTTTTTAAAAAATAAACATTTTATTCTGGTAAAACATGTGCAACATAAAATGTACCATCTGAACCATTTCCAAGTGTCCAGCTCAGTGGGATTAAGGACACTGACACTGCTGAGCAGCCGTCCCCACCATCTGTCTCCAGAACATTCTATCCTCTCACATTGAGACCCTACTCTGTCCCTGTTACTCGGTGACCCCACCCCTCCCCCCAAGTCCCCTGCACCAGCCAAACACCAAGGTCCGTGGTGTATCCCAGCCTCTGCAGCCAGCCATATCCCACTGTACCTTTCTCTGGAAAATTGTTTCCAGGCTATGCCTGAGCTCCTGCTCTCCCTCCTGGTAACTCTCGGCCTAGAGGTCACTGGTGTGGGGTCCACTCTGGCCCCCGGCCTCCAGGTGCAGAGCTCCTGGGGAGCCACGTGAGGCTGGGGCTCAGCTGGCCTCCATCCCCCACCGTCCTCTGCACCCCTCACTCCTCACCATCTCCCCTGAGAATACTCCATCATCAGCCACCTGCCCAAGGATCCCCACTGAGGCCCTGCTCCTGGGGAAGCGGGCCTATGGCACTGAGGGAGGGCGGCTTTCCACAGCTGCTGAGCGAGAAGCTAGCTCTGCCTTCAGATGTCTACCCCAGAAGCTGCACTCCCTGCTCCTGCTCCTCCCCAGCAAACTCAGCCCAAGGCCCGAAACATGAATGTGAGAGTTGACCCTACTCCGGGGCTCCCTAACTCGGTATTCACCCCAGCGTGGCAAGACCCAGAGGTCAGGCAGCCCCAGGACAGCAGGCCAAGCACGGGACAGTCCATTTCGAAGTTCCACCACAGAGCCACACCTTCCATCAAGTTACGGGAGGAGCCACTCCAGATGACATGGGACCCGCAGCCCCGAGGACAACTAGACTCTTCTAGAAAGTTCCGAGGATCCAGACAGAGGTCAGAAAATGCAATAGTCATTCAAACAGTGCAAACAAAACAAAACAAAACAAAACACCAAAAAACAGAACCAAAAAAACCCCACAGCTCTTGACTGTATTTATTTTCCATTTATAAATGTTCTTTGGCTGATTTTGAAAGTTTGATTCTGATTTAACTGTAGATGTTAAAGTGATAATATTTGAATACATCGGGTTAAGCAAAACATTATCAAAATAGATTTTACCTTTTCTTTTTATACTTGTTGGGTAGACAATTCCAGTTATCCATGTGACATAGTTTTATTGGACAGCACTGATGTCCTGTGTGCTAGGAGCAGGCTGGGCCACATCAAACTTCATAAAAAGGTCAGTATTTTTTTTTAAAGATTTTATTTATTTTTTATTTGACAGGCAGAGATCACAAGCAGGCAGAGAGAGAGGAGGAAGCAGGCTCCCCGCTGAGCAGAAAGCCCAATGCAGGGCTCGATCCCAGGACCCCGGGACCACGACCCGAGCCAAAGGCAGAGGCCCCAACCCACTAAGCCACCCAGGCGCCCCTAAAAAGGTCAGTATTAACCCACGGAGTTCTCCCCAACTGTGGTACAGCCCCAATCTCACATCTTTTACGTAGTTACCGATTCATTCGTTCCTTTATTTATTCAATCATGCACTCACGTCGACAGACCTCTCCAAACACCTGTTACCTGCTGGGGCCTCTGGCGAGCTCCAGAGCTCCCCCAGAAATCGCAGCTCTTGCTCTCAATCTTCCTGAGCGACTGAGGTTTTCCCACTGCTTCTGTTCCCTGGCCTTACCACGGAACCCCACCTGCTTCCTCTTGCAAACCGTATTTACATGTTAGAGTCAGAGGCGTATATCATGGCCCTCCACCTCCAAATGCTCCCAGACAGTTGCCCGAGAAGAGTGATGTTCTCTTACATCACCTAAGCAACAGCTGTCAACTTCAGCACATGTAACCGGATTCATACGTCTTACCTAATCTTCTGTTTGTGTTCCAGTCTTGTTGGTTTTGTCCATTCACCCAATAATAGGCTTCAAAGCATCTTTTTCCCCCCACCCCCGGTACGGGATCCAGCCAAGATCTGGCACAGGAATTAGTTATCATGTCCCTTTGGTTCCCAGGGCCCTTCGAAGCAGAATTTTTGTCCTCATTTTGCAGGTGAGTAGACTGTGGCCCACAGAAGCATTTGGATCCATCATCCGAGGCCACTCACGCGGTTGGTAGCAGAGCCGCTGTCCTGGTCAGCGATGGGGCTCCAAACTCTTGTGATGTCTGGTACTGAGCTGCACCCTCTTTAATGTTGTTTTCTTTTTTCTTTTTTAAAGATTTTATTTATTTATTTGACAGACAGAGATCACAAGTAGGCAGAGAGGCAGGCGGTGGGGGGTGGGGGAGGCAGGCTCCCTGCTGAGCAGAGAACCTGACGTGGGGTCGATCCCAGGACCCTGGGACCATGACCTGAGCCGAAGGCAGAGGCTTTAACCCACTGAGCCACCCAGACGCCCCTTAACGTTGTTTTCTTAAGGAGACTTCACACCCAGCGCAGGGCTTGAACTCACAACCCTGAGATCAAGAGTTGCATGCTCTCCCCACTGAGCCAGCTGGCCAGGCCCCTCCAAGCTGCAGCTTCTTAATGATGATATCTTTAGGAGAATTTCAAATATACGCACATCGATGGTGGGAGCTTTCTTCTGAGGTCTCCACGGAGATTGGCTGGTTTGGAAAAATGTGACATCATCTTACAGCTGAAGATGCCCTACTCTGGCCCCATCCATTCCAGACCTAGATTGACCCTCTGCTGAAACCAAGTTTCCAAGGGCCAGAGGAGGCATAAAGAGGGATGTGGTCTACAGTGAAAGGCTAGCCAGCAGGGCAATGGGCGAGCTGTGGCTTTGTACGTGATAACAAACTAATCTCATAAGCATAATGGAGGGGCGCCTGGGTGGCTCAGTGGGTTAAGCCTCTGCCTTCTGCTGGGGTCATGATCTCAGGGTCCTGGGATTGAGCCCTGTGTTGGGCTCTCTGCTCGGTCGGGAGCCTGCTTCCCCATATCTCTCTCTGCCTCTCTGCCTACTTGTGATCTCTGTCTGTCAAATAAATAAATAAAAATCTTAAAAAAATATGCATAATGGGAAAAAAGTGCAATTCCAGGAAAAGACATATAAATAAGGACAACAAACATGCATTATGTTCTCTAATATATGTGACACATACATCTTACTAGACATGTCTGTATACCGCATGTGTGTTTTTACATTTATGATGTCCTTGCCTTTCTCTATAGATGTACAATTTTACTATATGTGGTACTTCACACTACATGTGGAGGGCATATACTATACAAGTTATATGTTAGCTTGTGTATGTTACATATAAATATGTATTTACTATACATTTTACTATATATTTATCACTATGTATTTACTCTGCATGTTTACTATATATAGTATTTTATTTATAATTTTATCTTATAAGTATACTCAAATACCATAAATATTCTAATATATAAAACATGCCATGTATATAATAATTTTACTAGTTACGTGATAAGTATTATACAAAATACCATATACAGATGAAATACTACATACATTATATTTTGTCCATGCAGATCTATGTTATATCATGTATAAACCTATACTATAGATCTATCACGACAGACAAGGGTGTGATAAATAAACTTTATTGCCCTCCCCGGACGGTCACTTGTATGCACAGTGGTCCGGCGTTGGGCTGCCAGTGTTCTGAGCATCAGCACCTGACCACCACGGGACAGGTTGTGATCTCAGATTCTACCCACTGAAGTTCTGTTTTTAATTGGATAGAAAAATCACAGAGAAAGTGCAAATCTGTTCTAACACCTGGCCTCTCTTCGAATGCACACACAAAGCAATTTTGCAAGTAGAAACTTGGAGAGCACCCTGCTGGTTTTCAATTTTCCCTCCAGAGTTGCTTGTTTTGTTCCTGTGTTCATTTTCTTTTCTCAGCGCTTGGCTTCCTCCTCTCCAAAGCAGCGGTGCCTGGGTCGGGGTTCAGCGGCAAAGGGGCATGAGGAGACTTCTGGGAGGGATGAGCGCCAGAGACCGTGGCCTTCTTGATATGCAGACCTCATGGCCTCCTGGATATGCAGACCTATCTGAACCCACCCAACTGCTCCAGGACTGTAAGCCCTGTGATGTGCAGGTGCGTTTCTCGCCCAAACCCCACAGCCACGGGACGGCAGGCTGGCTGGGTACAGCTCACCCAAATCAGGCCATCGGAGAGTTGACTATGTGACAGGTGATGAGGGACCCCTGGAAGGCAGGCAGGGACAAAGGGCCCTCCACCAAGAGGAAATCACCATGAAACCTTTTTAAAAGATCTTATTTATTAGAGAGAACGCACGTGCTCCTGCAAGAGAGAGAGCGAGCGAGTTGGGGTGGGAGGGCAGAGGGAGCAGCAGACTCCCACTGAGCAAGGAGCCTGACGTGGGACTCGGTCCCAGGACCCCGAGCCAAAAGCAGACGATAACCCACTGAGCCGTCCCGGTGCCCCAGAAAACCACCCTTAAAAGGATTTTACACCACCCACCCAGGAAGGAGCCCTCCACTCTTTCCCATGTGGTATATAGGTGACAAAACCTGATCGGATGACAGGCACAGAGAGGGTTAACCAGATTAAAACAGCCCCTAAAAACCCCTAGATTTAGAAACTCTGGTGACCACCTTCTCAGGTCCTTGGGAGCTTCCTACTATCATTTTGCTATCACTCAATAAACCTTTCTTTGCTGCCCACCACTCTGTCTAGTCTACCTCCTCATTTTTTCTTTTTTTTTTTCTTTAAAGATTTTATCTATTTGTCAGAGAGAGAGAGAGCACAAGCAGGGGGAGGAGCGGAGGGAGAGCGAGAAGCAGGCTCCCCACTGAGCAGGGAGCCTGATGCAGGGCTCGATCCCAGGACCCCAAGATTTTGACCTGAACCGAAGGCAGACGCATCACCGACGGAGCCCCCCAGTGCCCCGACCTCCTCATTCTTCGAAGCAGTGGGACAGAGAACCACGGGCACCGAAGGAGAAAAAAAATCCCGTAACACGGGCACTGTTCTTTCACATACGGAAGACATACACAAACATCTCGTTTCGTTTTTCCAAATCACAATAAATCCAGAACCGGCGTCCACTCACCTGGCTAACACGAAACTCAATCTCACCTTTCTTTTTAGGGGAGGTCCTTCAGGCCACTGAGTTTGGGCCTCGGTGCTGACAAAGCAGCCCAGGTGGGTCCACAGCTGGGAGGTGAGGCGGGAGGGTCAGTCCCCTCTGGAGTCCACCCTTCAGAACCTGGCCCACCATCTTGAAAATACTTCCGCTTCTCCCCTGCCTCCTGCCGAGTTACCTACTGTTATCGCTGCAGCTTCTGGCAAGGATGTAGGTTCAGTGATGTGAAATGAATCCCCCCCCATTGTCTCCTGGGCAAGGGAAAGCACCCCGGCCTCCGCCCGGGCTTCTCGCACCCCAGCCCCAGGCCTCCCGAGGGGGGATATGGCAGAACATTTAGCCCATCAAACTTGTGACTTTGTGGGAACTCTAAATTTCACCTATAAATGCATTTAAGTTTTAAAAATAGGGTGTTGCAATGACTTCCTGTCCCCAAGACACATGGAGCCGCTCTGGACGTCACTTCTGGTCCCTGCAGGCGGCCCAAGGACCCAGGAACCCAGTGTCCGCAGTTCCTACAAGCCACCCACCCCGAACCCAGTCCTTCCTTCCCTGTTCCTTCTGACCCCAAACAAGGGTGACTGTGTGACTCTGGCTGATCTGGAAGATTCCGTTTTTCTCTTCTTGTTCTCTTTGTTCTATGGAAGCTTCGTGCCTTGCTCCCCATTTCGCGGTTCTCGGAATGGAGACGGTCCGCCTTGCGAAGTGTTAAATTAGGTTTGCATCACCTAGGTCATCGCCTTTAATCATATAACAGATGAAAATGGGAATGCTACCTCAGGAAGGCCAGCAGCGGGCTGCACTCAGCCCAGGACTTCAGGTCTCTCTCTCAGCAAACATCCTTTTGCCTGGTTTGTGGGTAACCGTCGTCTGGTATCGGTCTCCCTCAAATGAGTCCATTTAACTTGCATGCGGAGAACACTCACACGTCCCAGGTGTTCTCTTTGTGGGGAGAAAGGACGTGGATCTCTGTGTACGGACGTGGAAAGAGTTTATGATAAACTAAGTGACATATGGTGCCTTATGGCGCCTGGAGCCTGCTGCCACTTGTGTAAGAATTGTCAATCAAGTGTTTAAAAGGCCAGGAAAAGAAGGACAAAGAACAGACGGAAAATGGACTTAATCCCAAAAAGGAACAGTAATTGCATCAGCCACAAATGAGATAAACGTTCCCCTTAAAAGCAGAGATGAACAGATTGGATTAAAATGGAGGTCTTACTAGATGCTCTCTGTAAAACCCTCTTTAAATATCCAGCTATCCAGAGATGACAATGAACATGGACTGGGCAGTTCAACAGGAATTTATTCCCTCAGTTCTGGAGGTGAGACATCTGAAATCAAGGAGTCCGTGGGTTTTTTCTTCTGGAGGCTCCGAGGGGGAATCCATTGCCAAGCCTCTCCAGCTGCTGGTGGTTGCCCACAACCCCTGACCGTTCTCGGCCTTGGCACCCACCACTTCCTGTGTCTCTATCCTCACGTGCTCTTTCCTTCCACAATCTGTCCAAGTTTTCTCCATCTCATGAGGACACTGGTCACTGGATTAGGGCCCACTCAACTTGCTGATGTCTGTGAAGACCCTGTTTCCTATAAGGTCACATCCACAGGTCCTGGGGGCTGGGACGAGCGTGTCTTTCCAGGGGACACAGCTGAATGCAGGACACCATGCAAACACTGTTCAAAAGCAAGCTGGAAGTCAGCTTGGAAGTCAGACACGGCAGACTCCAGAACAGGACATAATAGTGAGAGGGAAAAGGAGTATTTAAAATGGGAACGGGGAAAAAATAATAATAAAAAAAAATTAAAAAATAAAATAAAATGGGAACGGGGGTCAGTTCATCCAAAAGGCAAAGCCACCCTCATTATGTGTCTGCATGTCCTACAAAACACGATATCCAGGAAGAAAGGGACAAGACAAAGGGGAAATAGACAAATCCATCACAAGAAGTGGAGATTCCGACGTCTCTCTCCGAGCAATGGTAGAGCCAGAAAGGTTTCCGAAGGTTTGAACAGCGCTGTCCACCCACTCGACCTGACACACCACACTCCATCCAGCAGCCACAGTACCTTTTCCAAGCCAACGAGGAACCTTCACTGAGGTGAGTCACACTACGACCAGAAAGCAAATCTCAAATTTTAAAAAGGACCGGAATCCTACAAAGTATGCTCTCTATCCACAACATCATCGCACAAGAAACTCATTTTAGAAACCTATCTGGAAGATCCTCAAATATTTGGAAATCAATGACACATTTCCAAATAAACTGTGGGTCCAAGAGGAAATCATCACGGAAATCAGAAACACCCTTTTCAACAGAAAGACCACGTAAGTCTGTGGGATATAATTGAAGTGGTGTGGGAGGGAGAATTACAGCCTTCAGTATTCAGAAACACAGCCCACACACTATGTGAGATTTGGACCCTTGTCCCTCCCGGGACAGAGTTTCTGTACCCTTACAGCAAACATCGTTATTTTATAAGGGTCAAGAAAGGTTGCTTCCTTACTTTTGCTGATGCTTTTGCATTTATTAGCTAAAATTCTTCTTGATAGAACCAACTATTTTACCTTGAAGTATAAGGTAAAATACTAAAGGCAAGACTAATGACTCTTTGCTTGAGTCTTTGGTTTATTTTCAGAGTCGTGACACGATATTTGGCAATATTCACCTGAGATCACACACGGATTTTTTTATTCTTTAGAAGCTCACGTGGTCCCAGGTGGAGAAGGGGAATCTCTTGAAGCTGGCTACTTATTCCTTCCCTCCACCCCAGTAACTTACTATGAAATGTGAAAACATATAGAGAAGTTGAAAGAACCTCACAGGGGCCAGTTAACAAACCTACTGCCACGATTCTACGGTGATCAGTTTTCTTCTATCAGCATCTCCAATGCTACTTGCCTTCTCAGAGCCCGTTTTCAGTTTGTGTGTCTCCTTCTAGGTCTTTCTCTGGGTACTATATGCATTTCCCTATTGTGCTAGTCTACTAGGGCTGCCGTAACAGAATACCATGGAACGGGTCTCACGATTCTGCAGCCTGGACGTCCAAGGTCAAGGTGTGAGCGGGTCTGGTTTCTCTTGGGACAGGGGCAGGGGCTGTGGGTCCCACCTCCATTTGTCCTGTTGGACAACCCGGAGCTGATGCCTGGAGCCGATGTCGGTGGGGAGTCCTGTTGCTCCTGATCCGGGGCCCTGCCACAGACTGCTTGAGTATCCCTAGGGCACGCGGTGGCTAGCTTAGTTCAGAGCCAGCAAGCCGAGAGAAGAGACCGAGCTCCCGGTGGAGGCCCATCACTTTTAGGACGTAGACTTAGAGGGGACATAGTGTCACTCTGCTACGTTCTGTTCCTTAGATTGATTAAGTGCACCCGCCCTGGAGGGCAGCAGGGTCTGGCTTGGGATTGATGAACCCATCACAGATTATGAACACGGATGCCAACTTCCAGGATGCTTTGATTCCTGCATGCTGTCTCTCTTAACACCGTAATTCTAAGGTGGCAAGAATTGTGCATTCCTTGCTCACCACCATACCCTCAACAGAGCACACCCCACTTGGGCCCCTCACACACTTGGAACTGCTTCTGTGGGGTGCTTCAGACTTTTGGGGGTGTGGGATAGCAGATGGTCTTGGGGTGCTCTCTACAACACGAAGAGATGTCTCGTTTTGCATCGGGGGGCACATTCCCATCACCTGCGTTAAAGGACATGATGAGGCTGGGGTGTTGGGCTGGTTCCTTTTGAAGAACATGGGACTCTTGATCTCTGGGTTGTAAGTTCAAGACCCAGGTTGGGCATAAAGATTATATACATAAATGAATAAACTTAAAAAATACATACATATATATGTGTATATATACACACACATATACATATATGAAGGGGCCTGGATGGCTCAGTTGGTTAAGTGTCTGCATTTGACTCGGGTCATGATACTGGAGTCTTCCAGTCGAGTTCCACATCCGGGTCCCTGCTCAGTGGGGAGCCTGCTTATCCCTCTGCCCTTCCCCCTGCTTATACTCTCTCTTTCTCTCTGTCTCAGATATATAAATAAAATATTTTTTTAAAGATTTTATTTATTTATTTGACAGACAGAGATCACAAGTAGACAGAGAGGCAGGCAGAGAGAGAGGGGGAAGCAGGCTCCCTGCTGAGCAGAGAAGCTGATGCGGGGCTCGATCCTAGGACAGAGGGATCATGACCTGAGCCAAAGGCAGAGGCTTTAACCCACTGAGCCACCCAGGCGCCCCATAAATAAAATCTTTAAATAAATATATATATAGAAAAAGAAATGACAAGGCCCCTCACAGAGAAACAGTAACAAGCAGTCAGCAGCTCTATGCCGCACATGCATGCCCCCAAAACCTTCCCCAAAACACACGTCGCTGCCCAGCTGAGGTCAGCTGTTTCCAAGCTTTTCTGTGCATATCTGCTTCCTGTTGGTGGATCTGTCACCTTCAGCATTTTCTACCAGAGAAAGGCTGTCAGAACCCAGTGACGGATGAAAACCGCAGATGCAACTAGAAATTAGGTGAACTCTGACCTCCAGGGGAAACCGGGCTGTCCGCACAGATGGGGAAACTGAGGCAGAAAGGCCGCACAGCTGAAGTAGGACGGCGATCATTCGAACCCAGTGTCAGAACCCAGGTCGAGAACCTTCTGTTGAAAATAAGCCCCCGTGTTGTTCCGACTGAGGGAAAGTACATCTGCGAAAGTACAGCCTGAGCCTCGGTACCCGGTACACACCGACCCCCATCGTATCCCCCTCCGACCGCAGCGGACCCGCGCTGGACACGTACGGGCGCACCTGCCAGCGCCGGCCCCGCCCCGCGGCGTCAGGTCCCGCCTCAGAAGCGGCAGGCCACGCCCACCAGTGATGCGCCTCCCTCCCACCCGCGCGCTTGCGCTTCTGAGGGCTGAGTCCTCCGCGGGCGGAACCATGGTGCCCCTCGGAATGGGGGAAGACGGAATTACCGCCGCCGCCGTGAGCTTGGGAGTATGATTCATGCTACTCTCCCTCATGGGCTCTGACGCAGGACAGGCTTCTTTCCAACAGTGCTGGCCATCTCTGGGCCGGCGGGAGGTCCTTTTCTATTTTGGAATCGTCCATTCTTTTGCCCAGTCAGTAGACGAGTCTAAAAGCGCACGCAAAGAGGGAGGAGCTTATTCGTGTAAGCGAGGGTACTTGTCTAGCGAAAGGCTGTGTCACGACCAAGAGCGTTCGTCGAGCTCGTAGCTTTTTCTAGGGTGTCCTGTAGAGCTCTGTGCTCATGCAATTTCAGTTACTAAGCCGGTCTCTCGCCCCTCCCTCGGCGTGGCCAGTGGTTTGGCCCCACGGCGCAGCGCCCGCCGGGAGAAGCCGGGAGCGGCTGCCATGTTGGACGGAACCACCCGGCAGCACAGACGGGGAGAGCCGCAGCCCCCCCGTGAGTCTGCGGACTGAGCCCCGCAAGAGTGTTGCGAGGATCCGAGCGCGCGCGTGTCATGAGCGCGCTGCTATGGCTGTCGATGCACACGCTTGCGCCTCCGGGGCCCCTCTGGGCACGCTGCGAACATCAGGGCGTGGGCTGCCCCCCTCCTCGAGCCCCGTGGGACGGCCCACCGCACGCACATGGCCCAGCGGCAGGCGCCGCGCGGTGCGGCCTGGGAGAGTCGGAAGCGCGGCGAGGCCGGGCGAGGCGGCAGCGGCGGGCCCATGCAGGACGCGGAGAACGTGGCGGCGCCCGAGGCGGCCGAACCCGGGGAGCAGCAGCAGCCGGCCGCAGAGCCGCCGCCGGGGGAGGACCTGCCGCGGCCCGCGGGGTCCGGCGCGCAGGAGGCGGCGGGCGGCGAGGACGCGGAGGCCGGGTCGGAGCCCGACGTGCTGGCCAAGCCGGCCGAGCCCGCGGCCGACGGGGAGGAGAGGGCCGCCTCGGCCCCCGGCTCGTCCCCGCCGCCGCCGACTGAAGAGCCCCCCGCCCCGGCCGCGGGTGAGGCCCCGGAGGAGCTGGCCGGGGACGCGGCTGCCGAGGCCCGGTCCGAGGGGGCGGGCGGGGAGGACGGCGGCGCAGACGAGCCCTCCTTCAGCGACCCCGAGGACTTCGTAGACGACGTGAGCGAGGAAGGTGAGGCGGCGCGCGGGTGGGGGGGCGGCAGGGGCGTCCCCGCGCTGCAGCTGTCTTCCCGCGCGTAGGGACGGCCTTCTGGGTGTCTCTGGGTCCCCTTCCTTGTTTCCTCTCTCCGAAAGAAGGCGGGGCGGGCCTCTTGGGCACAACTTGGGAGCCTCTTGTGGACACCGGCACCAGGACTTTGGAGGGTGGTGATGGGGGACAGCGCGCAAGCTGGAGCCGCGACCGTGCGTGGCAATTACGATCGAGCAAAGCGGGACGCTCCACGTGCCTCACTATCGCGGGTGACAGTTCCTTATGTGCAGACCCCGGGTGCCCCGAGGGACGAGCCACACTTGTCAAACGCTTGGGACCAACTTCGTGTAGACACTTTTCCGGGTTCATGCGGTGCTGTTCCTTAAACAGGTTGGGGCAGAGTCGGGTTCCTCTCTGCCCTTGCTGCATGGAAGCTTCTGCCTCCAGAGAGTTCCTTCGCAGGACTGTTGAGTCTCCTCCCACATTCCTGTTTAGTCTGTTAGGTCTGTAGGTAGACCACTGTCCTCCTTTTGGCAGATAATCTTTTCTGAATTTAGTGTCACTCATGTAGCTTGCTTTGGTTTCCTGTTTACCTTGATTCAGTTTACAGGTGTTTTGTCTGCTTTTGTCCCAAGAGCTTGTCTTCTAACGACTTCTCTAAGTGGCTAAGCTCATTTGTTTTTATTCATTTATGTTTTGTTTTTAGCTGTTTGAGCCCTCCAAGCTCTGAGGACATCAGTGGATTCCTCTACATTATAGTAAGATAGGAAAGATGAATCATCAGCGAAGTAGCTCAGGCCACACCAAGAAAATCAGATGTCACATTAAGATACGTTTTTTGGGGGGCGCCTGGGTGGCTCAGTGGGTTAAGCCTCTGCCTGTGGCTCAGGTCATGATCTCAGGGTCCTGGGATCGAGCCTTGTGAGCCCTGAATCAGGCTCTCTGCGGGGGAGCCTGCTTCCCCTCCCCAGGTCCCCCCCCCCCCCCCCCCTGTCTGCCCACTTGTGATCTGTCAAATAAATAAATGAGATCTTTTAAAAAAAAAAAAGATACTTTTTTGAGGTATTATGTTTGATCACACTGAGACTGAGTCAGAATCAAACAATTTCAAGTAAAACAAAAAAAAATAAGGAACCAACAGCATCATCTACTTTTAATTTAAACATACTGTTAAAGAGCTCGCTGTTGTTGTCACTATCCTTATAGTCTGTTTCATAAGCGACAGCGTAGTATGAACAGCAAGAAAGGCTGCACAGCTCAGGAACACTTGGGCCGCTGGTCCTGCTGCGGTCCCCTACCTGCGAGAAAACGTGCTCCTTGTGTGGGCGAATTTATAAGGAGGCTGTGTCACTGGGATGCCCACCACACTCTCCCACCCTGATCAACTTTCATTTTTATTGCATCAGTTTTTCTTACATTTTAAAATCTAAGTTTTGGGTTGAAAGTCCATTTTGAGCCCCTGAATGTTTACTCTGCTGTTGGTTTTTTAAAAAGCAATTGTTTGAGCACAAGATTACTACCATGTGAATTATTCCCAGAACTGGGCTGTGTGACAGGATGCTAATGTGGGCAGAAGCCAGCCAGGCCAAGTGACTTCTCGGAGGGCCTTTGGGGGCTGTTGTGATCCTGATACTTTCACAGAATGTCCCAAAAGGCCCCTGGTCATGGGGATCTGAAACTGAGCACATCGCTATCTGGTTGCGGTCAGTGGCCCAGGGACATTTTGTGTTTAACGAGACCTGCCCTGCGGGGTCAGAGTGAGATACAGAAGGTATGGATGGGTTCTTTTGAAAGTGGACAGGGTCTCACAAAGAGGCCTCTTGAGGTGCCGGCAGCTCCAATGTGGTCATCCTGACTCCTGATTCTGAGATGTTAGACTGTTGTCCCGTTGCCTTGTTCCTGTGGTCATTGGTCATCCGTTTAAATTTTCAGCTGCCTTTGATGGTCAGCCAGACAAATACATAACAAATTTTTTTTAAAAAAGATTTTTATTTATTTGAGAGAGCGAGCAAGCGGAAGGAGAAACAGCCCCCCCCCCCCCCCCCCCCCCCCGCCCCCTGAGCAGAGAGCCCAATACAGGGCTCGATCCCAGGACCCTGAGATCATGACTTGAGCTAAAGGCAGATGCTTCGCCGACTGAGCCCCCCAGGTGCCCCCATGACCAAGTTCTTAACTCAAGATGTTTTTGCTGTCAAATATTATTTATCTTTACATTTGGTATTTAGTTTTGAGAATTGCCTCTTCCTGTTTCTCCTGGAGCCAGGTTGGGAATCCATTCGGCAAGAGTAACCTGGCACGTGGGTTGGTGACGATGAAGGACATGCGTCTCTCCGTCGTGCAGTTGCTGTGTTTCTTCACTTACCCAATGTGGGCGCAGTCTTACAAACTAGACACTTAAAAGATTGTGGGAAGGAGGTCACTCTTTGTGTAAAAGCTGAACTTTTTATTGTAAACCTTGTAAATTCAGATCAGGCTGAACAGGCCACTTAATTGTATGGCAGGTGAGCTTTAAAAATGACCCAAGGAGCTGCATCCAGCCTCACCGGGAGGGCGTCTCCCACAGCTGGGACTCTGGTTGGCCTCTTTCCTTCTTTTTTCTCTTTGCTTGCTCTCAATTTTAGCCTTTTTGCAGTTTATAAGGCAATTCTTTTAAAGTAATGCTTTCAGTATCATTTATGAAAGTATTTGAAACTAATTAAAGAGTTAAACAGGGCCTGCTTCTTGAAATTAAAAGAATTTTTTCCTTTCTGAAAGACCTTTTAAACTTTTTATTAAGGGAAATTTCTAGCACAAAAGTGTAGAAAATTCATCTTAACTTGTGGGAATGAAATGCAACAAAGGATATTTTCGGACGTGTATGCTGTTTAGCATGTTGAAATTAAGAGTAGAATTCAAAACTTGAAGTCATAATTAGGTTCCGGGACACACGGTACAGAAGTAAAAGCCACCACCAGTGCTGCTGTTTGAGTTGCAGGACTCTCTAGGCTGCCTGGACTGAGGCAGCTTCATCTGACCTTGTGCTTTAATCTGCTTGAGCTCCTCCTGTAGCCAGTGCTTTGTAACTTTATAGCTTTCCAGGCGAGCTAACTGGGTTGAGGGTTTGTGCAGAGCTGATAATAAGAAGACCTCCTCCGAAACACCATTTGACCTCCGAATGTTGGTCCCTGTCCCCAGCAGTGGGTCAGGGAGTTCATTGGTGCTGGAGCTTCATGGTCCCCCGAAGACTTCAAGGCCAGCAGCGGGCTGCGGATCGGACTGCCATGGGCCAGCGCCCAGGTGGCATCGCATCTCCTGGACAGAAGGCTGTCCTGTCGGCTCCCACGCCTGCGGGCTGTTCCCCCAGGCGGCTTCTCCTGGTGTTCCTGGTGTTCCTGGTGTTCCTCTTTATCCCATCCAGCCAGTTGTCTTATGGAAATGAAGCAAACCTAAGACATTTGAGTATTTAAGATTTGGGTTTTATGATCTTAATTTTTAGGTGACATGAACATAATTTTCAGTTTTGTGTTTGGATTTTCAGTTTTTGAGTGTAGTTACCAACAGAATGGTTACCATGTACTGCTTACTGTGTCCCAGGCACACTCCCGAGCATTTGTGGGTTTACGGTCTGAATGGCTGGGGCCTCCCACGCGCTCTGGGAGGCTCTTCATGGAACGAGTACACCGGTAGTAGGAAGGGGCATCGCTCTGTGCTCTCAGGCACTTGTGGGTTGTCTCATCTCCTTGCTTGCAAGGCTGTTGTACATAGTGCTGGGTACTGTTGGGTTTGAGTTGTTTTGTCTTAACCTGAATGGGGAGAAAGTGCCTGCTTGTGCGTTTGATTCCGGGTGGGTCAAAGAAGGCTCCGTGCTGGAGGCTGTGGCCCTGCTTTTTCTGGAGAAAGGCCCCGTCCTCTTTGTTGGCATTCGGTATTACTACATCTCTAAAAAATTTTCATTTGAAGTCTTCCATTATTTTCAGGAACGAATGGATATATCAGTGGACAGAAGGGGCATGCAGAGTTAAAGTCTTCCTCACTTGTTAAGTTTAAATTTTGATTCAGTTCAGGGCCATGATTTCTTTTGCTCACAGTGAAAGCGTTTATTCATTTTTTTACTTCTTGGAAATTTGTTCAACGTGCTAAACTAATATTAATATTGTGTTTGGTCCAAAAAAAGTCATTTGTCCAATTTCCTGTCCATACAGAGCTGCTGGGGGACATTCTCAAGGATCGGCCCCAGGAGGCCGATGGGATCGACTCGGTGATCGTGGTGGACAACGTCCCTCAGGTGGGGCCTGACCGCCTGGAGAAGCTCAAAAACGTCATCCATAAGATCTTCTCCAAGTTTGGGAAAATCACAAATGATTTTTACCCGGAGGAGGATGGGAAGACAAAAGGGTGAGTGGTGGCGGTCCGGTGGCCGAGGTCCCTATGGATGCACACGGTGCACACCTCCCCCAGTGGTTCTGCTCTTTTTTGATTCCCCACCCTCAGCTGAGGGCTCCATACCCTCGGCAGGAGAGCCCGTGGTTCTGGAATTTGGGCGTTGTGAGTGTGCTGCTGAACTCTTAAGAAATCAGAGCTTTTTCTTTAAATCTTGTGCCATCAGAGCGGTAATTGACATAAGATGCCTCCCGGATAAGGGGACCAGCAGACTGGAAGCTGGCAGGATTTCAGGAAAATTCTATATATGGTATCTTACTGATTCTAAAATGAGCTTTTTCCCCCCTCTGACATTTTCACATCTCTGAAATGGGTGGGGATGCTTCTTACAGTAAAGGCGAAAGCTGTAGTCACGGCTTCAATTAGCAACTTCTCCCCTGCTGTTACCTCAAGTAGCGCATCTGTTAAAATTGGTAGCATGAGGTCCGTGTCCTAGAATTTGCTTTTTTAAAATCGGTGTGAGGTTTTTGTAAACATGACTCTGGTTTCTTTATTTTCGGTGCTGTGTCGTACTCTCGTATCACGAGGCTGTTCCATCAGTTGACGTTGTGAATGTCGCTGTTATGCCTTTTACCCCTTTCAAACACCCCGAGACAACATGGGATTGTGCGTGGGTGGTTCTAACTGGTCCACGTGACCAGCAGAACACGAGTTTTCTTTGCTGTGCTGCAAGCCCTTGGGACGTTTCTCCAGGAGAGTGTTATGTGATACTGGTCTCCATACATGCAGATCGTCTTTTATGGGACAGGAATGAGAAGATGTTAATGTTGATGCTTTATTTATTTATTTATTTATTTATTTTCAGCATAACAGAATTCATTGTTTTTGCACCACACCCAGTGCTCCATGCAATACGTGCCCTCCTTAATACCCACCACCTGGCTCCCCCAACCCCCCAACCTCCCACCCCCCTCCCCTTCAAAACCATCGATTGTTTTTCAGAGTCCATAGTCTCCCATGGTTCACCTCCCCTTCCAATTTTCCTCAACTCCCTTCTCTTCTCCATCTCCTTATGTCCTCCATGTTATTTGTTATGCTCCACAAATAAGTGAAACCATATGATAATTGACTCTGCTTGACTTATTTCACTCAGCATAATCTCTTCCAGTCCCGTCCATGTTGCTACAAAAGTTGGGTATTCATCCTTTCTGATGGAGGCATAATACTCCATGGTGTATATGGACCACATCTTCCTTATCCATTCGTCCGTTGAAGGGCATCTTGGTTCTTTCCACAGTTTGGCATCTGTGGCCATTGCTGCTATAAACATTGGGGTACAGATGGCCCTTCTTTTCACTACATCTGTATCTTTGGGGTAAATACCCAGGAGTGCAATTGCAGGGTCATAGGGAAGCTCTATTTTTCATTTCTTGAGGAATCTGCACACCGTTCTCCAAAGTGGCGGCACCAACTTGCATTCGATGCTTTTTTAATTCTGATTTGAAACTACCTAGGGTAGCTTTTAAGAAACCGTTTTGTGTTAAAAAAAAAAACAAAAACAAAAACTGCCAAATGCTGGTTATGATTCTTACGTTTTCTGTCTTAGAAATCAGGTGGAAGGATAACTTCTTTTTGACCTGCGGTTTCTTGTGTTTGCTACTCTGAAGCATCCTCTGAAAGCCTTTATGATTTTGCTTTTTATAAAGGATTTATTTGCGGGGGGAGGAGCAAAGGGAGAAGGGGTCCCAAGCAGACACCGTGCTGAGGGTGCAGAGCCCAACACGGGGCTCAGTCCCACAACCCCAAGATCATGACCTAAGCTGAAACCAGGAGTCTGGCGCTTAGCTGACTGCCCCACCCAGGTGCCCCTATAATTTTGCTTTTATGAGACTGACGCGCTACCTACTGCGCTAACGAGGCACCTTAATTTTGCTTTTAATAGATAATATCAGACTACACATGTTCTCAGATTTTCTAATGGCTTTATTTGAAAGCTGCCATGCGATACACTTGCATAGTCTTAAAGTGCATGATCTTGTAAGTTTTGACACGTATACATCTGTGAAACCGCTACCACAGTCGAGATAGTAAACATTTCATTAGTCATCTGTTGTCTGATTTGTGATTGTGGTATTAAGGACTTTTGGTCTTCTGTTAGGATTTTGTGTGTGTTTAGGGTACTGCTCCACCGGTGACTTGACTCTCGGGGATGTGACAGTAGATGGGTCACCGGCCTTGATGGTGCTTACAAGTCACATGGATGGTCTTGTTGTGTTGAGCACAGCCTGCCTAGTCTTAGAGTTTGCACTTGAACTCTGTCTCGATTCAGGTATACGTTCCTGGAATATGCGTCTCCTGCCCATGCCTTGGACGCCGTGAAGAATGCTGATGGCTACAAGCTGGACAAGCAGCACACATTCAGGGTCAACCTCTTCACGGACTTTGACAAGTAAGTGCCAATGGGTGAGAGCCCGGGCCTTCACTGGGCAGGAGAGGCTCCGCATCTCTGGGACTGTGCTGGTGACCCTTCGGGGAACTCTGCTCTCCAGGCCCGCCGCTGCAGGCTCCTGTTCCGCCCCAGCCCCTGACACTCCTGGCCACCAGCACCCCTCACCCACTCTGCCCTCCCCTGTCCCTTCCCCTGAGGGGGACAAGGGGCAGCACCACACAGCCTGTGGCCGAGAGCCTCCATTGTCATTGTGTGTGTGTCTCTCCCTGCCTCCCCCCCCCCGCCCGCCGTAGTTATGCTGTGTGTTGCTGATCAGTTTCTTTTTCTCTTCCAGGTATATGACCATCAGTGATGAGTGGGATATTCCAGAGAAACAGCCCTTCAAAGACCTGGTACGTGTTTGAAAGGAAAGCTGGGCAGCCCTGTGGCTTGAAGGCTGAGCTCCTTAGGAGTCGCTCCTACCGGCGTGAGTCGCTCGGACCTCTAGGAGCACGAGGCAGGCATATGGCTTCTTGGATGGAAGTTGATGGGATGTGCTCTACCCCTTGCCTTTGGTTCCTTTTCCAGGGAAATTTACGGTACTGGCTTGAAGAGGCAGAGTGCAGAGACCAGTACAGTGTCATTTTTGAGAGTGGGGACCGAACTTCCATATTCTGGAACGACGTGAAGGATCCTGTCTCCATCGAAGAGAGAGCGGTGGGTGTTTGCTGCCGCATGGGGGCTTGCTGTGTTATTTCCGTGGGCGGCGAGGTGGGGACCCGAGCAGGTGAAGTGCCGTGTCCTTCCAGAATGCATCCCTGAGAACGACGTGCTTCGTTCTGGCTTTGAAATAAGCCACGACATGTGGGGAGGCTTCTTGTGTTTTCTGGTTAAGAGCCTGAGGCGTCGACGCCCTGCAGAAAGAGGAGGCTTTGTGCTGCGTGCTGGGGTCACATTCACACGGGCTCTGACTGCTCCCGCAGAGGTGGACGGAGACGTACGTGCGCTGGTCCCCCAAGGGCACCTACCTGGCCACGTTCCATCAGCGAGGCATCGCTCTCTGGGGCGGGGAGAAGTTCAAGCAAATCCAGAGATTCAGCCACCAGGGGGTTCAGCTCATTGACTTCTCGCCTTGTGAGAGGTAAGCAGGGGGACAGGCAGGTGGGGTCCGTGCTCACGTCGTGCCGGCCTCTGTGCGAACGGTACAGCTCGGATTGTGCCGTAATTTCAAACCTAACGGAAGTGTCCCAGGAGACATAGGAGGGGCTCGTGTGTACCCTTTGCTGACGTTCCCCGCTTAGCGCTTGGTGGGGTTTGCTTTATTGTTTCTCCGCCAGACACACGCGACTTGGTCCCGAGCCACTGGGCCTTAGGGGAAGCATGGTGGGCCCCCCCCACCCCGTGCATTTCTGGGCGCTCATGGATGGCCTCGGGGCCCAGCATGCCCTGTGGCACCGCTCTTTGTGTCCCCTGTTCAGGGCTGTCCCCAAGCCTTCCCTGTTGTGTCCCCTCTGTCCAGAAGAGGTCGGCCTCCGACCACGTGGTCTGACTTCACCGTGAGGTCGTGACAGCCCCCCGCGTCCCCAGGCTCCTGAGACGTGGCTCTCCTACATCTGCTCTGCTTTTGAGTTTTTTGGTATAAGAATCTCCTAACACCAGGAAAACTAGAGAGAGGATGTTGGTAAGGTTTCTATGGTAAATATCTAGCTTTAATGATTTCTCATTTTGCCATTTTTAATTCCAAACGGTTTAGGGCAGGGGTGCTTTGGTGGCTCAGTCGGTGCAACATCTGCTTTCAGCTCAGGTCATGACTCTGGGGTCTTGGGATTGCGTCCCGTGTCAGGCTCCCTGCTCAGTAAGAGGCCTGCTTTTCTCTCTCTACTTCTCCCTCCTGCTCTGCTCTCCCTTGCTAGCTTTCTCAAATGAACGAATAAAATCTTAAACCCTATCTGTTGAGGCGCCTGTGGCTCAGTGGGTTAAAGCCTCTGCCTTTGGCTCAGGTCATGATCCCAGGGTCCTGGGATCGAGCACCGCATCGGGCTCTCCGCTCAGCGGGGAGCCTGCTTCCTCCTCTCTCCGCCTGCCTCTCTTTAAAAACAAAACAAAACAAAAAAAACCCTACCTGTTTTGGGCATTTTGGACAAGTGCTAGGTTGCTCTAGGAAACAGGCATTGGTCCGGGTGAAGGCGTGCGTTCTCTCTGGTCATGGTTCTTTCTTCCTGGCTGGCAGCCCTGACTGGTCCCCTCAGCATCTTCTAATGTGCACGTGCACCCGCGTCCGGCCCTAGCACCCGTGTGTGCAGTCCGTCTGTCACCCTGTGTGGCCCGCCCTTCACATGTGGCGCTTCAGCGGCTTGTGAGGAAGATGGGGCCGCTGGGCGTGCGTGTCTGATGCTTCCTCAGGGCGGCCCATAACTGGCTCCTTCCATCCTTGTGTTTCTGTGAACCGTGACTTCTCTGTGATGGACGGTTCTTAGTTTTGATGAAGTCGTTTTCCTGGCATGTCTTCTTGGAGGTCTCACGACTTCACAGGCACTGTCACCTTCTGGGGACAGGACACCTGAGGTGCTCCTTACAGTGGCCGCGTGCTGGGACCCGGTGTGCGTGGAGACTCCCCGGCCCTGTGCGCGGATGGCGAGTGCGGGGAGGAGCCCCTCCGGCCGGCCAGCGGCTGCTTTCAGCTGCGTCCCAGACTCGTGTGGTGTCGTCGGTGTGCATAGACCTCTCTGTGCCAGGCCAGCCCCCCGGGCCATCTTCCTCAATGTCTGTCCCTGGTGCTCCCAGGAAGCCCTTGTGTGAGGCAGCAGCGCCTGCTTCGTCCTGCAAAGGGGTGTGAAAGGACTATTTTCCAGATAAGCAGTGAATCAAGCTGTTTCTGTCATTCTGCGTGGCGGCGTCACATTGATATAGACGTCCGGGATAGGTCTGTAGGGGGAACTTCGTAACTTGGGGGTGCGGGTGACTCCAGCCCATCGGGAGGCCCTCGGGGCACCTGGACAGCGCCCATCCTCGGCCTTTTCTCCTCGAGTTTGCTTCTGCCTTTTCCTGAGTCTTGTTCTGAGGGGGCCCTCTGGCTTAGATGGTTGTGCTGTGTTCAGCAGAGTGAACGGGGGCCCTGGGCGTAGACAAGCCAGCGTTGGGAGAGTGAGGAGCTCCAGGCACAGAGATTGGCCTAGCTGGATGAGTGCTGGTTTTTGAAATGCACGTAGCCAATCTGTTTCCTTCCCTGGGCCAACTAAACATTGACGAAAATCAAGAATGGCACCCCAGTCCGTCTGGAACACACGCAGACTTCGGTTTGGTATCTGCTGGGTCTGCCAGTGTCCTGATTTTGTGGAGAAAGCCTTCAAGGGGGCCGCCCCTGGAGTGCCCTGGTGCCTCGCAGATGGTCTGCTCCACGGTCAGAGTGGGTTGTGGGGGGGAGAGCCTTCCCAGAAGACAGGGTTTGGAGACCGTGCTGAGTCTGACAGCCGCTCCTAGGCCTGGCGCCGTCTGCAGTGGAGGCTCGGTGGGCACCAGTGCTCACCTCGCCCACACACAGTGTGACGCGTGGGGAGGAGAAGGTGGGACGGTGAGCGGGATCATCAACAGTGTTCCCTTTGTGACAGGTATCTAGTGACATTCAGCCCCCTGATGGACACTCCGGACGACCCTCAAGCCATCATCATCTGGGACATCCTGACCGGACAGAAGAAGAGGGGTTTCCACTGCGAGAGTTCAGCCCACTGGCCGATCTTTAAGTGAGTAAATGTGGTGGCCCGTGGCAAGCGTGTGGGAGTCTTCTCTGCTCACAACAGGGCCTGACACTTCTCTTCTCTCTCAGGTGGAGCCACGATGGTAAATTCTTCGCCAGAATGACCCTCGACACTCTTAGCATTTATGAAACTCCTGTAAGTGACACGGTTTCCTGGGGGCATGGTTTTCCCTTGTCTCACGGGTGAGGGGACGGGTAGAGCAGTGAATGTGTGCAGAATGACGGGAGCCCAGCCTTTCTGCAGTTGCCCCTTTCCCTTGGCTACCCTGATGTGCCTGTGCTGTTGCCGTCAGTCCGGGATAGGAGGAAACAGAAGGGCCTTTGGAGATGGGTACTTTGCTGCTGCGGGTGAACTGTTTCCTTGCTGTGTGTTCCCCGCTGGGCTTACTTGTTGGGCTCATTCCAGAAACTTTTGTTTCCTTTTTGAGAAAATGCAGGTGTGTTATGGAGAGAGTGGCGTGATTTAACTCCATTGTAACCCTTGTTTTTCCCAGTCTATGGGCCTGTTGGACAAGAAGAGCTTGAAGATCTCCGGCATAAAGTGAGTGAGTGTTGTCACAGGTGGGCTGTAGGAGCGGGCGGCCCCTGCTCCGGCACTCAGTGCTTCCTCAGCTGGAGAGGACACTGTGTCCTCGTTCTGGTCCCCAAGGGCGGCATGGCAGGCCCCGGCCCACCACCCCTGGCCTGCTTGTTGCGACTCTGTGGGGCTCACGGCCCACATTCCCTTCTCTTGCATGTAGACCCTTTGTGCAGTCCCAGGCTCTATTTTGTGTCCTGCTGCTTCCTGGGGACTAGAGACTCGGGCTGCAGTCTTCGGGGAAGACAGGCGGAGGGCGAAGGGCTCCACGTCGCTGACAGGCTTCTGTGAGGTCTGCTGACCAAGCAGGGGTCTTGGGTGGTCCTCGGTGAATGGCCCAATGCAGGCACACTCGGCTCATGTGCCCCCTCGAGAGGGGCCTGTCTCTGCAGAGAGCGGTCAGTCGTGCAGGGACATGAATGGTTCTCTTTTTGGGTTGAGTTCTTGGGCGCAAGGGTGGCTCACGATACGAGCTACACCAGGAATTGGTTCCCCATCACCATCACAGTAGAGGGAGTCTGGGTTGTGAGGGCGCCTGGCCTCTAGGTGACTGCACGCTGGAAGCCGGTCCTCCCACCGTGGGACCCCGTCACGCCCTCAGGCCTGCTCTTCCCTGAGCGCTGGAGGGTGTTGGGCATCCACTGGGGCCCAGCAGCTGCAGGGTGTGGTGGGGGCAGCTCCCAGGGCAGGTGGCTGTTGCCATGTGGCAGCAGAGCCGCCGGGCTGGTTTCTGGCCGGTGAGCCCGATGTCCGCTACTCTGCTCCCTTCCTGGTGGCGTCCTGGCCACTCCTCAGTTGACACTGTGTTCTCTTTGTCTTGCAGGGACTTTTCCTGGTCTCCTGGGGGTAACATCATAGCCTTTTGGGTGCCTGAGGACAAAGATATCCCAGCCAGGGTCACCCTGATGCAGCTGCCCACCAGACAAGAGATCAGGGTTCGGAATTTGTTCAACGTGGTGGACTGCAAGCTGCATTGGCAGAAAAATGGGGATTATTTGTGTGTCAAAGTGGATAGGACCCCCAAAGGGACCCAGGTGAGTGGATGCCCCCGAGCAGAGGCCCCTCCTTCCAGCTCCACGCCCACCTCCTGTTTAAAGGGTGTCAGTGGCTTGTTTGTTTGCACCTGTGGCTGGTCTTCAGCCCCACTGGCTTCTTGGTATCCTCACAGGCCTGTGCGGTCCTTGCCACGTTCTCTTTTTTTTTTTTAGATTTTATTTATTCATTTGACAGACAGAGATCACAAGTAGGCAGAGAGGCAGGCAGAGAGCCCTATGTAGGGCTCGATCCCAGGACCCTGGGATCATGACCTGAGCCGAAGGCAGAGACTTTAACCCACTGAGCCACCCAGGCGCCCCCCCCGCCACATTCTTAACTGGAGAGTGTTTTCATCCTCTAGAAAAGCCCGCACCCGTCAGCACCCCAGTGCCCCATCCCCTTGGCTCCCGACACCTGCTGCTCCACCTCCTTCCCACACAGAAGTGTCGAGACACTTGGTGGGAATGAAGGCATGCATCGTGCGGCCTGGCCTCCTTCACAGAGCACGTTTTCAGGGCTCCCCTGGCGCTGTGGCATGTGTCTGTGCCTCATTCCGGGTCAGTGCTGAGTGGTGCTCTGCTAGGTGGCTGTACCAGCCCGTGTGCACGTGCCTGTGGGTAGATCCACCTGTCATCTGCACCCTCAGGCTGTCCGGGATGAGGCAGCATCCTGGTTTCTGTTTAATGCCCGTGTCCAGAAGATCGCTGCAGGGTCTCTTTCATACTCTCTCTCTCTCTCAGAAGATCGCTGCAGGATATCTCTCTCTCTCTCTCTCTCTCTCTCTCTCACACACACACACACACACACACACACACACACCCCGGTGCTGGGCCTCCAGGGCGCTGCGGAGTTTGGCAGACAAGCTGCATTGCGTAGCCCTGAGCCTCCGTGCGGGGGTGTGACAGGAGGGCCGAGGGACCCTGCTGTCCTGCACCGGGATGGCACCTGTGAGTGCCTCTGGTGGTCCAGGGTGCTGGCTGGAACCTCCCGGGCCGAGTTCCATCACGTAGATACTCACACACCTTTACCGACTGTGCATGTGTCCTCTTCCGTCCTGTTCTCTTGTCGTCGGGGTACGTTTTTCTCGCGCTTTCAGTTTCCACAGTATCACCCCCATGTTTTCTCTCCCGAACAGGGTGTTGTCACAAATTTTGAAATCTTCCGAATGAGGGAAAAACAGGTGCCTGTCGACGTGGTGGAAATGAAAGGCAAGTTCCGTGTGGTCCCTTGTGGTCACTGGTCCCCATGTGCGGCCCTCTGGGCCCTGGAGCTCTGCGCTGCCCACCTGCACAGGTGGCTGCGGCCCTGACTGCGCGCACTGTCTGCCTCCCGGGCCTGAACACCAGCGTCTCCATTCGGGCTGCCACGCGGCTTGCCCTCTCTCTCTTTACACCCTTGCCGGGCCGAGGAGCGAGGGTCCTGGCCAGTTTCCGGCTGAGAGATGCGCGGGGAGTGGGTTTTCCTTATGTTTATAGCGAGTGGCAGTGGAAGGGCTTTTCACGTGACAAACGAGTTCTCGGGTGATGAGAGCTTTATTCTGGGCCTAAAACCGAGCAGGTTCTCTGGTGCCTCCAAGTGCGAAGTGGAGCCTGTGTCGCTGGCGGGTTTTGTGTCTTAGTTGTGTTCTGGTCTGCGAGGGAGAGGAGGACAGAGCAAGAGGGTACGGCCTGGGTGCTCTGTGCTGTCTGCTGCGAGGGACCGTGGAGTCCTGTATGGAGAACAGAGGCGAGCGCCAGCAAGCAGGGTGCACTTAGGCGGCATTCCCGCCTGGCCAGGCTGGTCTCACCCAAGTCCCTGTGCCCTCGTTCCTAGGCCTCCCGTGTGGTTTAACAAACTTAAGGATTTTGAGTGTTTTCTTTGGTTGAGTTTTGAAGGCTGTGCAGGAACATCGATTAGGAACGTTACTTCGTTACGCGACCAAGAAAACATGAGACTTAACTTTCTTTTTTTTTTTTTTTTTTAAGATTTTTAAAATTTATTTATTTGAGAGAGAGACAGAGAGAGCATGAGAGGGGAGGTCAGAGGAAGAAGCAGACTCCCCGCAGAGCTGGGAGCCCGATGGGGGACTCGATCCCAGGACTCTGGGATCATGACCTGAGCTGAAGGCAGTCACCCAACCAACTGAGCCACCCAGGCGCCTAAGACTTAAGTCTTTCTTGATTGCAGAAACCATCATAGCCTTTGCTTGGGAGCCAAACGGGAGTAAGTTTGCCGTGCTGCACGGGGAAGCTCCGCGGATATCCGTTTCCTTCTACCACGTGAAGAACAATGGGAAGATCGAGCTCATCAGTAAGTAACCTTGCCCTGTTGATGGGCGCACGGGAGGGAGGACAGACGGACGGGCCCTCTGGAGGGTCACTGCACACGCTTATTCTGCTGGCTGGGGGCGCTGCTCAGGCTGTCCCGCAGCCAAGAGGGCCCTGTGGCTCTGGCTTTCCTCGCGGTGGCCGCACAGGCTGTGGCCCCTCAGGGAGCTCCCACTAGGCTCTCCAAGAGAGGGGTTCTGAGCAGATGCACTCTCTTTCTCGTGGCCACAGCTGTTGTCTCTTTGCTGGGGACCCCGTCTTGCTGTGCTCTGCTCCGCTTGAGAGGGGCCCCCCTCATTCCTTGGCCTCCCTCAGTGACCCGCTCCTGGTTGCAACAGGCCCTTCCAGGGCATCGTCTACCATGGGGTGAACAGTTGCTTGTGTCGTGTGGGGACCTCAGCAGTGGAAATGGGCTGTGTGTCCCCGTACCCAGCGGCTCCGGTGCTGAGCTTGTCCTGAGGGAATGCTGGGAGCTCAGCGGTGTTCCCAGGAGACAGGGAGCGTGTCTGTCACCAAACCGACTGCACTATTAATTCCCTGTGATGTAGAAGGAAAGAGGGGCTGTTTGGGCTGCCAGGAGGTTGGCACTGTCTCTGGTTAGAAAGCAGGTTTGTGAGTAGCCAGTGTAGACACACCTTTCTTTCCTGAGGGCTCAGGGTTGCCCACTTGGAAGGGTGACCATGTGGGGCCTGCTGACATGTCCATGGCCGTTCGGGGACATCTTATGGCTTTCTCTCCCACCTTTATCTTGGTCTGAGAATCCTGCCTGGTGGGCTCTGCTGCCATTCCCCATCTCCCTGTCACCTTCGGCCCCGGTCTGTGGATCCACTGCAGGCCCAGGTCGGGCTGGGGTTCACTTTGTGCCCTTGACTGGAGGCCCGAGGGTGAAGGCTGAGTGCTGTCCGCTCTCCAGGGGCTCTGTGGGGTCCTTGTTGGATAGAGCTGGGCTGTGCGGTTGGAGAGATGGTGGCTTTCACGTTTTTGACCGCAGCATTTGAGAAAGGTGGTTTGAGTCACTGGATGGATGGATCTTGGGCTTTTTTGGGTCCTGTGTCTCTACACTGGGTGAAAGGGTGGGTTCCTTGCCCTCATGGAGACCCTGTGACCGTGTTTATAGTGACTCCTCTAACTTCCCTGAGAAGTAAATTGTTTTGAACATGAGACGTTAACTACAAACGGTAACGTAGCTTTAGAATGCTTCCTCTCTTCTTGAAACGTATTTTCTGACAAAGTGAACTCGGCCCAGGGTTTTCCAAAATCATGCTCCTGGACACCGGGCTGGTGTGGGGTGCACGTGAGAACGTACCGCATAGGGCAGCGTGAGCCTGTCGCCCATGCCAGCCACACCCTGCTTTTGGCACCTTGACAGACACTTAACAGATGCTCTTCTTGTTTTCAGAAATGTTTGACAAGCAGCAGGCAAATACCATCTTCTGGAGCCCCCAGGGACAGTTCGTGGTGTTGGCTGGCCTGAGGAGGTGGGTTTCTGCGGCCTGATGCCTTGTGCTCGAGGTTCCCAGCTCTCTGTGGGCCACTATGGGGCCTGATTTGGGTTCCTCCGCATGGTGCTGGAGCGTCCTCGTGTGAAAGGGCTGTCCCCGTACTTTTGGTGGATGGGTTTATTGTGTTTCCATCTTGCCCAGACTTGGGTTGAAAGCAGGTCATGAAAGCAGTGCGAGTGTTTTCTGTCTGGAAGATGTGGGAGTATTGCGACGTTCTCATGGTTGAACGAGATGTCTTCCTGGCCGGGCAGTGAGCTCAGTGGGAAACCCGCGTCATCTTGCGGGAAGTCTTTTTGAGCAGATGGACGGGTGCGAGGCTGTTTCTGCAGCGTGAGCATGAGTGCGGCGGCATTTACCCTCCATGCCCCTGCTCACCCGCTGTCCCAGCTGTACGGGAGCCTGAGGTGCCCCTGTCCGCGGGTGCGTCAGCAGAACGCACTCAGAGTTCCTGCTTTCCTGACCTCCATGGGAGGCGCCTGCTGTTTTTAGATAATCTGAGGCGCACACACGGGCTTCCACGTGTCTTCCCCACGGAGTACTTCCTCCTCAACGGCGGGGCTCTGCGTCCACACCAGAGCCTGAGGAGTAGAACGCCTGGAGGCTGTGGGCGCGCTGACTGCTCTGTCTCCCCAGCATGAATGGTGCCTTGGCTTTCGTTGACACGTCGGACTGTACAGTCATGAACATCGCAGAGCACTACATGGCCTCCGACGTGGAGTGGGACCCCACTGGGCGCTATGTTGTCACCTCTGTGTCCTGGTGGAGCCATAAGGTATGGGGCCCCGTGTGGCCTGTGTGGTGTGGGACCCAGCTGTGCTGGGCCTTGCGTGTTCCTGCCCCCCCGCCACACTGGGTCTCCATGAGGTGGGTACTGTTAGTCACGTTTGCTGCCCTGCCTGGCAGCTCCGGAAAGCTCTTCGGTAGCACCCCTGAGACGGCCAGCTTTTCCACGAGCTGGTTGGTGTTCTTTGATTTCCTTTCCTGAGTTGGACCGCCTCTCAGGCTGGCTGCAGCCTGAGACCAGCCCCCTTCCTCTGGAGCAGGAGCTGGGGGGCTTTTTCGGGTGTGCTTTCTCCCCACAGCCGGGAGCTCACCCACACGGGCCTAGGAGGCTCAGAGGCAGGGGAGGGCGGGCCGTGCTGTACGTGCACTTTCCCAGTAGGATCATTTTCCCCTCAAGAAGTCCGTGGTTTGGACCCCCTTTATCTGGTACCCAGTTTGCCAGGCCCTCTGCGGCCTCTGCTGGCCTCTGCTCGTTGGGCACGACCGTGCGGCCCATGCTTG
Organism: Lontra canadensis; assembly: GCF_010015895.1. Taxonomy (NCBI): domain Eukaryota; kingdom Metazoa; phylum Chordata; class Mammalia; order Carnivora; family Mustelidae; genus Lontra; species Lontra canadensis. Next base: position 13,780,764 of record NW_022631039.1, on the reverse strand, counting down.
CGACTCTCCTGCCCGAGTTGTGGTTCCCTTGTGTGGGGGGGGGGGTTTCTGCCTCAGGGTACCACTCCCCCGCCCTGCTCTGTTTTCCTTTTCCGGGTGCTTGAGGGGCACCAGGTCCCCTGAGGCCACTGTTTACACTGTATTTCTTCTTTTTACTGTGTGGTGTCATGTGGGCTGGGCCTTCTCTGGTTCTGCCTGGCACGTGGTCCTCATTCAGTCGTGCTGGCTCGGGGGACAAGTGCCACGTGGGAGCCACTGGAGAGAGCTGCTTGCCCGAGGGTCTGGGACTCCCCGAAAGGACATGAAAACGTGTGTGTGCACTTGTCCTCAGTCTCAAACATCCGTAACTTGAAAAACTTCAGAAATGCCACACTCATGAGCGTGAGAGGCTGTGTCCAAGGTGGTTCTGTGTGGCATGCATGTGCTGGCGGGTCTGCAGCCGTGTTCCCATGCTCAGTGCTCCTGGGCTGCTGGTGAGCTCCGCCAAGCCTTTTTTTCAGCCGAGTCTTTCTTGCTGGTGGACGTGCTGAGACTCGAAGGAGCTCATGCACGTATGCAGAGCCTGAGCAATCAAATCAGCGTGATTCTTTGTGACAAAGCACAAACGTGCGGGAGCTCCCACCCCACAGCCATCCCTGAACACTGTGTCTTGGAAAGAGCCTGTATGTTGGGGCCAGTGTCCGGTGCCCCAGGCTCCAGAAGGGCCAGTCTGCAGCGAGACGGCCCCGGTGCCATTTCCTTTGTCAGGAAAGATGCCCGCTGAGCGGGAGGGACAGCGCATCTGCTGATGTAGTAGCTGGGTTCTGGCAGGAGTGCCTGTGCTGGTGGCTGTGCGGCTGCACCCCATGTCACCTCCCATTGGGCCTGTGGACCGTGTTCCTGGGCTGCGGGCGGGCGCGCCTCTCCGCGGTCTCCTGGGTGCCGACAGCGTAGCTACGTGAGGGCTCCCAGACCATGTGGACGAGATGCTTGGTGTGCTGGGCTCTGTGAGGGCGCAGGGCCAGGAGCACGTCCTGCGGGAGTCACAGTATGAGCAACGCTTGGGCCTCTGCCCCCTGCAGGTGGACAACGCTTACTGGCTGTGGACGTTCCAAGGACGCCTTCTGCAGAAGAACAACAAGGACCGCTTTTGCCAGCTGCTGTGGAGACCGCGCCCCCCCACGCTCCTGAGCCAGGATCAGATAAAGGTCTGGGGCCCCCGGGGCCAGGAGAACGCGGACGCGCTCAGGGCACTGACAGAGACTTCTTTTCTGTCAGTGTTCGGGTGGTCACACCTGAGGAATGGAAACGGGAGGTTTGGGGCGCCCTTTGAAGAGATGCGAGAGCCCCGGGGGCCCCATAGAAAGGAGTAGTTGCAGGGTCATATACTTGGGTTTGTAGGTTGTGGCCAGTCGTGTCCGTGCTCTTTGAGGACACTTGCACGGAGCGGAGGGGATGTAAGCCGTGCTGGCGGTGCTGGGAGAGGGTGTCCGCATGTGTGCAGTCACGGTGAAGTGTGCTGCCGGCGTCAGGGCCGAGCTTGCCGGACGTGGCTCCCGTGAGAGGCAGGCGCTCTCGCAGTGAGACCTGCAGGCGGCGCCGGTGCGTGTGCTCGTGGGCATCTCTGTGCTTGTGATCCTGAGGCTGTCGCACGTTGACAACTTTGGAGATCCTTTGAACATTTCAGTCTTGAGTGTCTTGTCTTTGTTTTTGTTTCAGCAAATTAAAAAGGATCTGAAGAAATACTCAAAGATCTTTGAACAGAAGGACCGTCTGAGCCAGTCCAAAGCCTCAAAGGTTAGTGCTCCCGGACTGAGGGAGGAGCCAGCGTCAGGCCTGGCGGGGACGGCGGCGTGTGCCGCAGACGCTCGCTGTGCCGCTGCCGTGTGCAGACTGGTGGGCCCTGGCACACTTCTCCGGGGGGCTGGCCAGCCAGATGTGGGGGACATGGGGTTGGTCCGAGTGAGGGGAGGGAGGAGGAGAGCACGTGTCCCCATTCCTGTCCCAAGAGCCTCTCCCAAGAGTGGTGCTCACGGCACCCAGGGCTGGCCACGGTGGGGGGCGGGGGGTCTGTCAGCTTTCCCCAACTCCATGCATAGGAACTGGTGGAGAGAAGACGCACCATGATGGAAGATTTCCGAAAATACCGGAAAATGGCCCAAGAACTTTATATGGAGCAGAAGAGTGAACGTCTGGAATTGCGAGGAGGTAACGATGAGCGGGAGACCCGTGGTTTAGAGTATGCGTTAGCTGAGACATTTTTCTCCCCTATCATGTGAGTGTTCTAGTTAAACGTCGCGTGTTGTAAAGATCCTTAAATCGCCAGGGACGAGAGTTTCCCACGGCCGCAGTCGTCTGCAGGGAACCTTGCCGTGTTCACACTGGGCTCTCAGCTAATGCGGGGATGTGGGTGTGGGTGTGAGTGTGTGTGTGCAGCTCACCCTCCTCGCCGGCTCGCAGGTGTGGACACAGACGAGCTGGACAGCAACGTGGAGGACTGGGAGGAGGAGACCATCGAGTTCTTCGTTACTGAGGAGATCATTCCCTTGGGAAATCAGGAGTGACCCAAGCACTGTGGTAAGACCTCTTCAGGTGGGGACGAGCAGGACCCTGATGTGTTCTGTGGTCCCTCAAGTGAGGAAATTCCCAGGGTCACGTCCTTGGGGTCAGGATGTCCCTTGTGTAGCAGTAGCAGGGGTCCCGTGCTCATCCTGGCTGTCAGAGCTGGAGCTCTCCTCTGAGGGCAGCAGGACCTCGAGTCCCAGATTTAGGGCAGGGCGCCTTGTGAGTGGGGTCTGGTTGTGGACACAGGCTGGGGAGGAGGAAGGAGGCCGGCCATGGACCGTCTCCAGATGTGTAGCTGGGAGATGGCCTCCGTGTGTTCCGCAGAGCCAGGAGCCTGCAGAACCCGGTTAGTCAGGCGAGGCAGGGCGCTTCTCAGTGAACGCACGAGGACCCAGAGTCACCCACGGGGCGGGTCCTCAGGCGAGGCTCTCGCTGTGGAGGCTGTCCCCCGGGGCATCTGCTCCTGCTCGTCTCGGGCATCAAGTTGACACAGACCTCCAGAGTCCCTTCCAGATGCCTTCTGAGACCGTGTAGTCAGTGACGGCCCATCAGGCCGCGCTGTCGGGGGTCGCTATTGCTAACGTGCCTCTTGTCAAGGTGTGGAGCAGAGAGTGAGTGCCTGCTCCCTTCTTGCAGCATCCCCGCGTCACGTGCTGGAACCAGGTCGTCCTTCTGCAGGAAGCCTGCACGATGCCTGAATTCTTACCTGTGCTTTCTCTTGCTCTAGACTGTGTGCCCGGATGACCGCATCTCCACACGTTACTGTGCCTTTAGCCCCTGGTCTCCACCGCAGGGGAGGATCGAAGGCACTGCTTTAAATTTTTTCTTGTTTGGGATTTTTAAAATCACACCACCAGTGTTTGTTCCTCACACTTGTGTGCCACTGCAGGGGCCCCTCCCATCCTCCTGAGGTGCACAGCCAAGCGACCTCCCCTAGAGGACTGGTTCTGCCCTGCGCACAGGCCGGCGTGGCTGTGTCCCAGCTGCGTCCCGGCCGCCACAGGGAAGCTGCGCCCTGTAGGCACCGTTCAGGTTGTGCCGGCTTCTCAACAGGCTGAGCGTGGAAATAAAAGCAAACCTGTACGAAAACGCTGTCTTTTCTCCTGTTTTTACACGTAGATAGCGGCCTTGAATTTGGTGCCTGTCCCCCTGCCCCCGGCCGTGGTGGCAGTCTGGGCTCAGCACGCCCGCTGCTGCCGGCCCTCGAGGCCGACGTGGCGAGGAGGGAGGCCTCCGTCCTCCTGTGGCTGTGCGTTTCCAGCTGAGCTCTGTAAAGTACAGCAGCGGCCCCGTCCCTGCAGGAAACGGGCTTATCAGCTGTTGTTTTCTGTGCTCATTTCACCCGGTGAGAAAAACCCCTCTAGACTTTTCCTTGGAGTCGTGCACGTCTGAAGTTGTCTGTGAGAGTTGTCACTTGAGCCACTGTCGTGTGGTGCTCTGAATATCTAACTTCACGTTTCTCCTGGAAAGGGGCAGACGAGGACGTGTAACCTTGGCCCTTATTTATTTGCAACATCTGCTATGGTCGGGCCTTTCGGCTGCCGTGGTTGCACTTCTGTCTGTCTGTCCCGGAGCCCGATGCTTGACATGGGCAGCAGTGAAGCATGGGATGGCACGCTGCAGACGCCCAACCAGGGCTCACATGGACCTGGCAGGTTCTGGGATTGGAGGCTAAGCTGTCGTCTGCAGGGCCCGGGCAGTCCCTGACCCATGGGGGCCGCGCTGGAGGAGCAGGTGGGCGGCCTGTCGCGACCCCGGGCCCGGCCGCGAGGCACAGTGTTCCACTCCCGGTTCCAGCCATTGCTGTCCCGGCTCCCCGTCAACACACGGGTGCCCCTTGTTCACACTCACATCCTTTAAACCTCAGCGTGCCGAGTCCTGGGTTTTACATTTGATGGCGGTAGGAAAGAGAGGGTCCAGGCTTTGGTCGTTTCCCCAGATTTTTAACAGAGCTTTCAAAAAATTTACTTTTGATTGTTTTAAACTTGTTAGTTGTAATTGTTTTACATAAATTGTTAATAAAAGAATTTCTGAAACACGTGTGCTTGTGTTCTTTTCTGCTCTAGAAACGGGTTTCCCAGGCTTGACCTGTCCTGTGTCGGGGGCGGCCTCTGCGCTCTGGCCTCTGGCTGGGGCATCGGGGTGGGCGCAGCCCCAGCTCCCCCAGCATGGACCAGCCATCCTGGTCCTGTCTCCAGAGGAGACCTTTGCTCTCGTGCGGGAACTAGAGCCTCGGGCTCTCCAGCATCTGCCGGTGGGTCACAGGCTGGAGCCTTCGTGGAAGGGAGATACGGGCATCACAGTGGGCGGCGCGCTCTGGTCCCCTTGCGTCGGTGGTGGGGTGGGGATCCCCTGGTGCTCAGCGCTGACCTGCCGCCCAGAAGAGAACCCGGCCAGGCTGGGACAGCTATGCTGACCTGGGGGGCATCACTTGAGCTCAGGCCCGGCCCCTGCCGCTCCACTGGCCTCTGCACCTCCTAGCACGTGGCTGCAGTCTCCCAAGACAGATTTCTCCGGCGTAAACTTACTGGATCTGGCCTCTGAGTGACTTTTATCCAATGCAGGAGCTGCTTGTTCATGCCAATCATTCTACCCGTGAGGGCACACCGCCCCAGAGGCTGTGGGGAAAAGCGGGGCACAGCCAGGTGCACCTGCACAGATGCCTGATGGTCAGTGCCAGTCCGGCCCAGGGTGTGGTGGAGATGAAATGCAGCTAGAAAGATGTCCCGAGCAGAAACCAGAAGGTCACTTGAAGGTTGTTCTAGAATTGCATTCATGGGGAGAAGCATTTGTAGTCGAGATTACTTTTGTTAAATGTTAGCTGGTGGGATTGGCTGCCCGTTGGTGGAAACACTCTAAGGCCAAGCCTCTGGCTCTCAGGCTTCCCTATAGAGCAGGTGAAGCAATCCAGGAGACCTGGGGTTTGGCAGTGAGTGAGGGCAGAGACATAAAGTCTGGGCCAAGGTCTGGAGCCCGACCCCCATGCCCAGCATGCAGCTGGCTTGTGTCCTCCGGGGCCCAGGCCACCCAGCTGCTCGGGGCCTCCCGAACCACGTGTGCAGTCCCGTGTGTGCGACAGTTAAGGACTGGCTGGGCTCCTGGGGCTTGCTGATGTCACTGAGGCAGGGCGGGCGGGGGTGGGGGCTCTGGGCAGACAGGTAGCCTTGCCTTGCCTGCCAGGAGAGCAGGGAGCACGCCATGCCCGCCGGCCCCACTGCCGGCCCCACGGCCGGCCCTTCCCCGGCCAGGGGCAGCCCAGCCATGAGAGAGGTGGAGCCCAAGGACCAGCCGCTCACGGTGAGCATCCCCCTTGTGTTCCCAGGCTGCCACCTCCTGACCCTCCTGGTGCCTTGTTGGCACAGGTCAGTGTGCGGGGCTCTGGGTCCCCTTCCAGGGCCTTGCTTCTACTCCCCTGTCTCTGCCTCTACCGCCACCCCCCGCCAGCCCTGTGATTCCCCCAACAAGCTCCAGGCCCTGCGGGGGGGACTTCAGCCTACTTGGTGGTTGGTGAGCTGAGGTCGGTTACAGGGAGACCCTTGTGGAGCAGGGTGCGGGGCCCTGGTGCAGTGGGAGGATGGGGAGCAGCCTCCGGGGGGGGGGCCTCTGGATGGCAGCCACCATGGTGTTCTGCCCACAGGTAGCGCTTCGGATCCGCCCGCTCAGTGACACAGAACTGGAGGAAGGGGCCGCCGTCATCGCCCACAAGGTGGGGGACCAGGTGAGACCACAGGGGCGCGGGGCGGGGGCACGGGGCGTGCATTCATGGGATTGCGGCGCTCACCTACACGTCCTTTGCCAGCTCAGCTGTTCCCAGCTGTTTCCCACACCAGGCAGAGCTGAGAGGAACACAGGACCGTCCCCATCCTGCTTGTTGTCACAGAGGTTCAAGCAGGGCAAAGGGGTCATTCTCAGACCTGGAGCAGTGCCCAGAGGAGGCGAGAGGGGGCGGTCCTGGCAGAAGGGGAAGTCAGCCCCCAAGGTTGGGGCGGGGGGCGAGTGTGGCCGCTCTGAGGACACAGGGCAGGAGAGGCAGAGGGGACCAGAGCCCTTCGGCAGGTCTAGCTAAGGGTCTAGGGCCCTCGTTTGAAAAGGGCCCCAGGTAACGACGGTAATAGCGGGTTCTGCCGGGACCCCACTGTCCCTGAGCTGTCCCTGCAGGTGACGGGAGTCGCATGGCAGAATGAATGCCAAGTATGGGCTAAGACAGATTTTGTCAGATGAATTGGATTTTTCCGTTTGTCATTAGAAAGGCAGTTGTAATGAAGGATTGAATGTCGTGCCTAGGAGAAGGTTTGCACGTCAGAGGCAAAGTACCAGGATGTTGGGGAGCCCTGGCTGCCAGTCCCCACCAGGTCGGGTGCCCTGTGCTGACCTGGCAGCTGGGGAGCTGTAGAGGACGCTGTGGGACAAGGAAATGGACAGCCGTCTCGGTGGTGTGGACACCTCGGGGTGCCCTGGGCAGAGGCTGCGGTGAATTTAGATCCATGAGCAGCCCATGGTGACAGTCACTACAATGGGGGGAGCAGAGTCTTGTAGGGATGAATCCGGCTCAGGTGCGAAGAGTGTAGGTGTCCTTACTATGGAAGCAGCATCACTCCTGCTGAGTTCACGTGCTAAGTGAGCTGGGGGTCAGGGATGCAACGGGAGACCCAGCCGGGCTGCTGTCACTTGGGGACTGGTGACCGCCTGGAGCAGGGACTGCTTTGTGCGTGGTCAGAGGAGGAAGAGAAGGCTCTGTCACATAACTCTGAAGTCAGAATAACAATTTGCTGGGATCGATAGTGGTTCTCAGGGTAGTGTCATTAGTCCCCAGACCTTGGAACTGGCCCATCTGGAAACGACGGACGTCCTCCCGGGGAGAGCCCCCACTGTCCACGGTACCTCCTGTCCTCCCTGATACTGGAAGTCAGTAGGCCCCCTTTTCGTCCTGGCGGTCACACACCTGGGAGGTAACCGGTCCCCAAGCGAGAAGTGTCCCCTGCTGGCCCTGGTCCCTGGGCAGCTCCGTGGGCATGAGCGCTGCCCAGGGGTTCCCACAGGTCGTGATGAGACTTTCTCCCACTCCTCTGGCTTTGGGGATCCGGTGTCTTGAGGGAAACAGGACACTTCTGGAGGGCAGGGAAGGAAGTGGCATTTGTGAGTTGAAGCTTCATGTTTCCCAGGGCCATTGTCCTTTTGAAGCCTTGGACCTTGTGACCTGCCTGGTCTGCTTGGCACAGGTGGGGCTATGTGTGCAAGGTCCCCGAGGCCCTCTCTGCCCTCCCTTCCCCCACATGCCACCTGCTCTGCTGTTCCTTCCATTGCAGGGTCCTTTCAGAGCCCACCTGGGGCCTGGCTCCAAGGCCCCCTTGCTCCAGACTGCACGAAACACAGCTGGGTTTTTAAGAACTGGAGGGAGTCCCCTGTAACTTACAGGTCACCATTTTAAGCTGAGCAAGTCAGTGGCTGTGAGGACACGCAGCCCTGGGCAGACACCACCTCTGTCCAGTTCGAAACATTTCCGTCTCCCGGGAAGGGTCCCCTGCCCACTCTGAGCTGCCCCCCACCCTCCCCTGGCCCCTGTTGGCCAGCTTGCTGACCGAGGCCCACGGGGTGTGGCCTGGTCCTACCCAGGCTGGTGGTTCTGAGGCTCATCTGTGTGGTGGCACATCCACGTTTCTGTGTAACACCATGTTCTGATGGGACCTCAGGCCAGCCAGAAGCAGAGACCCGGTTAAGAGCCCGCGTGTTGTCTGCCGCCACGTTTCCCCCACAGGGGCGCCTGGCCTCTTCTCCCTGTGTGTACGTGCTCCCTTTGACTGGGCTGCTAGAGACGTTGCGCCCCTCCGCCCCCAGAGATGTCCCTGTGTGTTCCCTAAAAACACGGATATTCTGCGACCATGGGACAGTGACCAAAATCAAGAAGTCGATACTGATGATAACTCACCAGCACGTGTGTTTATGGCTGGCTCTTTTCTCTCAATCGTGTTATTTTATAGCAAATTAAAAAAAGGTTTGTTTCTCGAGTATGAGAGCCATTGCAACTGATACTTCTTGGATACTGAGCATGTGATTGCTTGTGCCCCTTACGGCTGTGGGTTCTGCTCCCAAGTCCACCTTATACATGGGAAAACAGCGCCCAGGTTGGTGGGGAAACTTGCCCGAGGACTTCCGCTGGTGGGAGCCTGTTCTGAACCTACCTGGTCCCCTGACATTCTGGCCTGGCTGACAGCGCGCTCACCTGGCGGGAACTGTGTGGATGGGGGCTGCCCCCACCAGATCCCTTTCCTGAGATCCTCTCCACAAAGTTTGAAAGGGGTTAGCTTATGTCATGGAAAACTTGTTGGCCCGAAGCCGGGGCAGGCCCCGGGGGCTCCCAGCCCTGCCTGACTCCCCAGGAGCCTCTGGGCAGCCCTTGCCTCCTGAGGCCTCTGTTTCCAAAGCTGTGGACAGAGGGAGGGGTTGGCCGGGTGGCCAGTAGGGGTGCGGGTAAACAGGTTGGCCAGGCTTTTGTCTGGCCAGTTGTGCATGCAGGATTCACCCGGCGCCCATGCTCCCCACCAGCCCAGGAGCTCCTCCCGCAGTAAACAGCTGATTGGTCTCTAATTGCTCTGCCCCCCATCCCCAGAGGCCCTTCTACACTGTGCTTCGTAATTATGTATTTGTATGAGATGGGAGAGGCCTGGGGGAGGGGGCCAACTTGCACTGGCTTGGAGCAGCAGAGGGGACCACAGAGCTTGGGGGGTGGACAGGAGGGGCATGGGCGCACACTTGGGCACCCCGGGGTTGGGGGGGTACGGAGTGACCCAGCTCCTGCCATCCCCTCTTCCTTTAATTCATCAAAGGGCCCTGTCCCTATTGAATGGGTGCTGGGGTGCAGAGCTCTGCAGGCCCGGGGCAGGGGTGCAGGAATGGGGATGGGAGGTGGAGAGGATGCCCACGGCTGGAGGACCAGCCCCCCACCCCCGTGCCCCGGCTGAGCAAAGAGGCCTGCAGCCCTCCTGGGATGCAGACTAAGTCCCGGGCCTTCTCAGGCAATAACCAGGCCTGGGGTCCTTCTGGGCACATGGAGCCCCCCCTGATTCTGTGAGTAACCTCTCCTCTGATGCCTCCCTCCCCCGCCGCAGACGGTGGTGCTCATGGGCCCCAGCGAAGATCCTGAGGACACGCTGCGCACACACCGGTCGCGGGAGAAGACCTTCATTTTCGACGCTGTTCTGGACCAGCATGCGTCACAGGTACCCTGCGGCCCACCGGCCCCTCTGAGTTCCCACGGGGGCTCACCAGACCCTGGAGCCCTCCTGGGGAGGACTCAGTGGCCAGGTGGTCCTGTCCACCACTTGTCACAGGAGTCTCCCTGCTGAATAAGGGGCTGGCACTTGGGTTGTCCTGGGGCAGGGAGCGGGAGGACGCACGCACAGGGCCCCGGGTGCTCACACGTTCTCGTTCGTCCATCCAGACAGGGCAGGTCCCCTCTGCCACGTGGCTGCAGCATGCTCCCCACCCACGTGGGCCCCCATCCAGCGAGGGAGGCAGGTGCTGAGTGAGCACTGTCGTGGGGGCACCAGCAAGGCATGCGGCGGTGAGCTGGGATCTGGAGGAGGGGCGAGCCAGCGGGGACAGCTGCAGGGGACGAGGGGTCCCGGCCTGGGCCTTAGCTGGCCCTTTCCGCAGACCGATCGTGGGAGTCCCAGCATCAGGCCGCACTCACTAGCACCCTCCCCCAAGGACGAAAGGCTGTCCAGCTCATCCCCTGACCCCCACCTGTGAGAGGGGTCTCATCGCCCCATGCCATAGAGGGGAGCCTGGGGAGTCCGGCAGAGCAGGATTGGCACCCGGGCTTCTGGAGATGGGAATGTCTGCCAGGGAGAGGACATCTAGGGGATGTTTGGCCCCGAGACCTGTCCAACCCTGCCCACCCTGTCCCTGCCCGCTGGGCCCCAGCATGGCTTGTCTCCGACACACTGGCCGCCTGGGGACACCGGGAGTGGCCCCCTGCTTCAGGACACAGCCGTAGTTCTATTGAGAACAGATGTGCTCCGCATGGCCAAGCCGGGTGTTGTCCGAGCGGACATGTGCTCTTACTCCCAAGATCTTCGTGGGGCTGGAAGTAGGAGGGAGTTGAACAGCGGCCCCTGCGGAAGGCTGTCCTCGTGTTCATGGTCCTGCCAGCCTCTCGGAAAGCTCTCCACGCTGTCCCCATTGTACAGATGGGGAAACCGAGGCTGTATGCTAGAGAGTTGCAGGCCAGGTCCCAGCCCCTGATGATGTAAGTCCAGAGCTAGGGAAAGCAGTACCCATGCCCAGATGCTATGAGCCATGTTACCAGCCAGGGCTACTGGGACAGTTCTGTGATGTGGGGAGCAGGGTCCAGACGGGCGCCCAGGAAGGGCAGCAGATATGGCATTGTCGTTTCAGTGAGGTCCAGCCATACGTACACACCTGGAGGTGTTCTTCCTTGAATATCCCTGTGGGCAGGGAGCTCACTGCCACACTTGTTGCTAGGTGTTGCTACCTTACATGGGATTTTGTGGACCTGAGATTGGTCAGGCCCGTCCTGGTTTTATCCCATGATGAGGAGTCCTGATGCCCTTGCAAGTGTGCTGCCTTCTAGTCCCAGGCACTGTGTCTGACTTCTCTCGACTTCTGAGAAGCCTGGAGTGGCCCCATCCGCGTCCATCACCAGACATGTGACAGGCCTCATGACAGGAGCTGTCATGCATGCTCGTGTGTAATCCTCCCTGGTGGCTTCTCCAGGAGCCCGGCCCCATCTCTCTCCCTGGGGTGGCACAGCAGCAGGATGGGGACTGGAGCCCATGCCGCATCTAGACTGGCCTCCTCCCGACGGTCCCTGGCCATGTGCAGACACCACACACCGGTCCAACTCTGGCTGGGTCACATGTCCCACTGTCTGTCCTTCCGTCTGTCCACAGGAAGATGTGTATCGTGCTACCACTCAGCACCTCGTGGAAGGTGTCGTGTCTGGGTACAACGTGACGGTGTTTGCCTATGGCCCCTCAGGTACCGCCAAGGGCAGGGCCCCCAGAGGGGGCGGGGCTGACAGCTACCGTGCTCTCCCTCCCAGCACGGAGCATCACCCTGCACCAGCGTGTGATGCTCTCCCTGCGCCCACTGGCTCCTTCCATCCTCATTGCGGCCCCCATGGGCAGTGAGTGCCACCCCTTTGGCACACACGAGGAAGCTGAGCCTCAGAGAGCACACGCGGCTGGTAGGCATGCACGTGGGGGTCCAGCCACGTCTGCCCCTTACTGACCACGAGAACCCACAGACGTCTCCCCAACTAGCAGTTGGGCTCCACGATGGTCCCCAAAGCTTAGCCACCTCTCACATCCTGAAAGCCAGGATGGCAGAGGTTGGAGCAGATGGGAAGACGGAGGCCTGGGAAGCCCCTGGCCCAGGGTTATGGCCTGGGGACGTTACTCACGCCGTGGATGTTAACACGCACCTACTGCCTGCCAGGTTCTGGCAGAGGGGGGTCTTTGGGGAGCAGGGACAGGGGGCAGGTGGCATTCCTGTCGATAGGCATGAACCCAGCCCCCGTGTCCGGGGTTTCTTGTGCAGGGGAGCCATCAGACTTCCGCGGGCTTCCCTTTGCCCCCGTTTCTGAAACAGAAAATGAGCATGTCTGAGTGTTCAGGACGATTTGCCTAAGGTGGCAGAGGTGTGGACTGTCAACTGGTGGCACGTGTCCGGGCAAGGTAGGAGCCCGCCTCAGGAGTCCCCGCCCTGGTGGCTGTCCACCTGCCCACAGGCGCGGGGAAGACCTACACCATGCTGGGCATGGACGCGGAGCCCGGCATCTACCTGCGGACCCTCACCGACCTCTTCCGGGCCATTGAGGAGACCCGCGACCACGCGGACTGCAGCGTGTCCATGTCTTACCTGGAGGTGAGCCTGCCCGCTGGCTTCCTGGGAGACCTCAGCCCTTGGGGCGTCAGAGTTCTGCTGAGATGTACCTACTGTGCTGTTCTTGCCCCAAAGCTGCTGCATTTCCCGCTTCTGTCTGTCCTCCCAGATTTATAACGAAGTGATCCGGGATCTCCTGAACCCATCTTCGGGGTTCTTGGACCTGAGGGAGGATTCTCGGGGCAATATCCAGATCGCAGGCATCATGGAGGTCTCCACCTCGAACGCCCAGGAGGTGAGGGTCACAGGGGCCCACGGAGGGAAGGGGGCCTCGGCTTCAGCCGCCACACTTGCCAGAGCTCACGTAGCTGAGCCAGACACGCAGCCTAACGTTGTTTCCCCGCTAACGGGGTGGCAAACGGTGCGTTCAGGGCAGACATTGCTGACCATTGTTCCCTCTGCACCCAGATGTGGGTGAGGAGCCCGTTCCCACACAGCACCCCAGCCAGTCCCAGCCCGTCTGAAATCCCCCACGTGCTCTGTGGTCCCAGCACCTCCTGGCACACAGTGGGCACCCCGCCGAGGCTGGCTGGCCTGGTTCCTGCAGTGGCTTGCACACAGATGGGTTCCAGCCCACCTGCCAACCTCAGCGAGCCTGTATGCCTGCGGGGTTCTGTGGCGGAAGGTTCTAGAACTGGTCCTGGCTGTGTGGGGAAGATGTGGGTGACCCAGTGACGGGGTCTGCCATGGGTAGAGGAGGGGGAGGGTGACACCAGTGTCTGCCCTCTGCCATCCCGGCTGGATTGGTTAGCTCGATCGATGGGTCACTCTGAGCCATAACCGAGACACTGCTTCTGCCAGACAAGGTTCTGCAAAGAGCTGCCCGAGGGGGCCGGGGGACCAGCCCTCCTGTGGGCCCCACGGGGTGCTGGGGGAGTGTGTGGCCCCCCTGCCCAACTCCGCCTGTGTCCTCAGATCATGCAGCTCCTCACCAAAGGCAACCGGCAGCGCACGCAGGAGCCCACGGCCGCCAACAAGACGTCCTCTCGCTCCCACGCAGTGCTACAGGTCACTGTGCGCCGGCGGAGCCGGGGGGCAGACTCGCTGGAGGAAGTGCGCGTTGGGAGGCTCTTCATGGTGGACCTGGCGGGCTCGGAGCGGGCTTCACAGGTTCTTTGACCACCCCCCATCCAACATCCCTGTGGTTACTCCTCGTGGTCTGTGAGCGGGGCTCTGCCCCTCCTCGTCCACCAGCGCCCGCAGCTCCCAGGGCGGCGCCTGCTAGCGACCTACTTACCGCGCGCATGGAGTCTCAAGTGTTGTGAGGCAGAGCCCGCAGGGCTGGTACCTGCAGGCTTGTAGGTCTTGAGTGGCAGGCTGTCCCGACAATGAGCGGCCTCCAGACCCGCCCCAGTGCCGAGCCTCTGGGGGGAAAGACAGATGCATGAGCCGATGAAGAAGGCCCAGGGAGGCCTGTGTTTAGAGATTGGGGTCCATGCAGAGGCTGTGCGAGAGCCCAGAGGAGGGCAGGGTGCTGGCATGCAGTCTCAGGGCTGAGCCTGAGGGGGTCCTTAGGAGTTTGGTGGGATGCAAGGAAGGGCATGTTAGGTGGAGGGAACAGTGTGTGCAAAGCGTGGCTGTTAGGAGGACGGCACCCAGTTTACTCCAGCCCAATGTGGATGTAAACCTGACAATCCTTCTGAGGGTCCCACCTGCCTGCCCCCGAGCTCTTGGTTCCCCTGTCCTTGGAGGTACCTGTCACTAGAAGTGGGGGCTGTTCTTACCTTCTGCCCAGCCCAGGGCCAGGCACAGAGCATGTGCTGGATGGAGGCCATGCTCGCACAGTAGTGTTGTCACCAAACGCCCAGGCCTTTAGCAGGTGTAATCCATGTAATCCCCCCGCAGATGTGGGGGCTGGGCCCCAGGTGGTGTGATGACTTGGTGGTGCACAAGATATTCAGTGTTAGATCTAAGCTTTGGACCCAGGGGTGTCTTGCCCAAATCTGTGCCGTCTGCTGCTGTGTTAACTGGGCCCCGGTTTGCCCTGACACTCTCTGTTTGGGGTTTGATCATGGGGTCGTCGCATCTGTTCATGCCCTGCCCTTGGTGTGCCTGTAGCTGAAGTGAGCAGGGCCGGGCCAGTGGCCAGGGGCAGACTGCTTTGAAATGCCATGTGTTCATAGACCATTTGATACACAGTAGGGCCAGGAGACCCGGAGATGACCGCCATTGGGAAGATAGTCCTACTCACAGTTCGCAGAGGAGGGCGTGTGGGATTTCACGCGGGAGGGGCAGTAGGGCCGGTCAGCAGGCAGAGGAAGGCCGCACTGTGGGCAAGAGCCTTCTTGTGGTTTCCCCAGGAGGAGCAGGTGTGGCGGGGTGAGCAGGCTCAGGATGGCTAGTTGGAGTAACTTCCATGGCTCTGGGGCATAATGGCTATTTGTCTGGTCCCCGGCCCTGGGGGATTCATGCGGGGTGACAGTGGCCCAGAGTGAGGTGGGAGAGGTATGGGCTCTGGGTTGGTGGTCTGGATTTGAAAAGCTTGTTCTATATCACTGGGAATTGGCTAATGCTGAGAGGGGCAGTCCCTCCAGGGTCAGCAAGGACCCCAGTTGTCAGAGCATTAGAGCATGGAGGGAAGGGCATGGCTGACCCATGGAGAGATGTGGGTACAGACAAGTTCACATAGGGGGGCCTCATGTGACAGAGGTCTGGGACTCTGGCCTGTTCTAGCTGGGCCCAGCTGTGTCCTTGGGACAAGATGGAGAGGGTTGCCAGGAGGGGTCCAGGGTCTGGGTCTTTGCTCTCACTCTGCTCTGACTTGCTGTGTGCCCTTGGGTAAGCCACTGTCCCTCTCTGGGCCTTGGTTTGGGTTTAGGTGTATATTCAAGTGGCCTACATGGGTTACTTTTACAATCTGCTTGGCTTTCACGAGCTGTTGTTTCTTCGTAGAAAATCACTTGTGAAAGCCTTTGTTCCAGGGCACGAGGTCTCAGAGAAAGCCCCCCAACTCTATGACACAGACATGTGACATGAGCAGCTGCCCTGGCTCTGGCCATACTAGCAGCTGCGGTCCCGCCCTGCACCGGCTCCCCCATAACAAACGTAGTAGCTGGCATTTACCGCTTACCTCTGGGGGTCTAGCCCGACCTGGTCTGTTGCACATGTTATACACTAAATCCTCCCCATTACCCCGTGAGGTTGGGAGAGTGAGGAAGCTGGGGCAGACTGGGAGATCTGTCCGAGATTCTCAAACCATGCTCCAGGTTGCCTCCCAAACCCACGCCCTTAATGAGAAAAACATTTTTTTTTTTTTTTCTGATTTCAAATGTATTAGAAGCACAGTGCAGAAAATGTGGAAACTACAGATCAGGGGAAGAAAGTAAGAGACCGTGCTGTGCTTTCACTCAGAGGTGTTTATCCTAAGGGCATTTTGGCTCATCCGTGCAGCCCACACTGTGGGCTGGGTGCTGCCAGGGTCCTGGGCTCTGGGGACACTTGGCTACCAGGGAGCCTGGGGTCCATCAGGGAGTGGGCGGGCAGACGTGGAATGCAGCAGAGAGCAAGGCGGTTGCTGGGTAAGTGAAGTGGTAGAAGAAATAGGATGGGGGGCCGGCTGCTATGGTCCCCGCTTCGGAGAGCCGGGGGGGAGTGCCCCTACAGGAGGGGACGCCGAGCCACGGCCAAAGGATGGGGAAGTTCCGGTGTGGGGGGTGCTGTCAGGACGAACCCCGGTCTGTGTCTCATGAAGGTGGGGCTCCTGTGCACAGACAGCCCCCAACCCCGGTTCTCATCTCACTTAACGAATAGCTTATAGTCCCGGTGAGCGTAAGCGCGCGGCTCTGCCTTGTCCCCTCCTGTAGCCATCTGAGCCATCCATGCGTGCCATCGGAGCCATTCAGGCCCGGGAGGGATGGGCCAGCACATGGCCCGGCCCAGACCTCTCTTCTCCCGCCCAGACCCAGAACCGCGGCAAGAGGATGAAGGAGGGCGCCCACATCAACCGCTCCCTGCTGGCTCTGGGCAACTGCATCAGCGCACTCAGCGAGAAAGGCGGCAGCCGGGCGCAGTATGTGAACTTCCGGGACAGCAAGCTTACAAGACTGCTGAAGGTACAGCCCACACACCTCGTAGGGGGCGTCCCTGCCAGGAGGGAGGCCCGGACCTGGGTCTCAGGGCCCCTCCAGGAACCCCTGAAGGCACAAGAACCCTGTACAAACCATGCCTGGCCACTGCCTGACTCCCACCCCATCCATCTGAGGAGGGGTCAGCCTGAGCTTGCACACTCCCAGTCACAGGGAGCTCACTACCTTACTGATACTGCCTGTCCTATCTTGGATAGTCTAACAGTGAGACTTTCCCCTCTTTTCTGAGCTGGACACAGTCCCCTCTATTTATGTAGCAAGGGTGTAGGTGAACAGGCCAGCAAAACAGTACATAAACGTTCCCGTAGACTTGGCTTCTCAATCTACTCTGTTCTCATCAGAGCAGAAGTCTGCCGGGGTGGGCCAGGTGCAGATCTCACTTTGTCCTGGCATCCCCTTTCTGAGCACCAAACCCTCGGTCCTGGCATTGCCTGCCTTTCTCAGGGTTTGGAGCAGGAACCGCAGAGGGCTGGTCCAGAGGGGCCTGGGACGGGAGGTGGGGTCCCGTTCCCCTTACCTCCACCAGGACCTTCTGCTGAGCAGGACGCCCTGGGGGGGAACAGCCGCACGGTGATGATCACGCACATCAGCCCGGCCAGCACGTCCTTCGAGGAGTCTCGGACCACCCTGCTGTACGCCTACAGGGCCAAGAACATCAAGACACGGGTGAGGCCCCCACGTGCCGAATTCTCACTCCACGCTCCCTCCGGAACCTCTGGGGGTGGTCCCCCTTCCACCCCGGCTCCTGGCAGTGCTGGGTGTGTGGCGCCTGACTTCTCTGTTTGTCCCTTCTCTTCTCTGATGAGGACGCAGGCCTTGGGTTTCGGACCTCCCAAATCCAGGACGGTCTTGTATTGAGATCCCTAATTACATCAGCAAAGACGCTTTCTTCACATGAGGCCCCAGTCACAGGGCTTGGGATGTTTCCGACATGGACTTAGCCGTCCTCCAGGTGCACTGTGAGCTCCAGATGTCCCTGGAAGGTGGGGCCTGTTATCCCGTTCTGCAACCTGGGCAGCCAAGGCATGGAGAGAGAGAGAGAGAAAGGCACTTCTCCAACCTTCCACAGCCCGAGCAGAGCAGGCTCACAGCGCAGGGTGCCCGGCTCTGGGGACAGCGCTGTGAGCACCGGCTTCTCTGGCTCTGGCTGCTGTGCTCAGCACAGAGGGCTCGCGTCAGGAGGCCGGGCGTGGGTTCAGGGATGCATGCCCGGCGGCCATCGAGGAGATCTGTGATCCTCTCCAGCAAACCTGGGTCGAGCCCTCCCTGCCACACAGCCCTGAGCTCAGTGGCAGGACGGCCTCTGCTCTCAGCCAAACTGTGAGCTTCGCTGCGGGTGTGGGGGGCAGATGTCAAACCCCACCTCCCACAGATCAGTATGTCACTTCCAACTATGCTCAGTGCTCTAAATGGCAGCCACGGGGTGCTACAAGGATGAGTGGCCGGGAAGACAGAGCTGAGAGGCTGGGTCGAGGACGCTAGGCCTTGAATGTAGGAGGGCAGGGTGTGTGGATGGCGACCAGCCCTTCCACCCTCCAGACCCACCAGAGAGAGACTCAGGCCCACATGCTCAAAAGCTCCAAAGTGCCTACAAAAGGGGACGGGGTGTGCAGACGGGTGCATCCTGCCGTGGACCGCTGTGCGGCTTTGGAGGGAATGGGCTAGGCCCAGCTGTGCGGATGGAGGCCTCCCAGCCACAGTGCTGGATGAGGAAACCAAGTTAGAGAAGAGCACTGGGGGGCGCCCGGCAGGCCCAGTAGGTGGAGCTGGCGAGTCTCAATCTCAAGGTCATGGGTTTGAGCCCCGTGTGGGGCTGGAGCCCTGGTCTGATATAATTTACATAAAAAACCGAAGCCACCTCTACTGGAAGCCCGGTGTGTGTCTGCAGATGTGTACATCTGCAGAGAACCCCAGAGGGGACGGTCCAGAGGGCGCTGATCAGAGTGATCGCAGCGTTTACCCAAGCGGAGGGGCTCTCAACAATTCTTGACAGATCATGGGAAATTTCTTGACTGTGGCAAAATATGCATGACATAAAATTTGCCATCTTCACCATTTCTCAGCATCCAGTTCAGGGGCACCGTCCAGCTAAGAATGTTCCATTCCCACACATGGAGACCCTGTCCCTGTGATGCACAGACCCCCAACCACTCCCCCAGTCCCGGCCCCACCATTTGCTCTCTGTGTCTGTGAGGCTGACGACTCCGGGTCCTTGTGTGCGTGGGGCTCCCGGGAGTGTCCTTCTGTGTCTGGCTGGTGTCCTCAGGACTCATCCCCATGGGGTAGGAGTCCGGTTCCCTCTGTCTTTAAGGTTAAGTTGCATCAATCTGAATTTTCCTAACCAAATGTGCCATCGTCCTCGTGGCATCATGAGCACGTCACATGGCAGGGCAGTTTCCGCAAGTGCTGACCTTGGCTGTGGGTCCCCCCCAACCAGGTGAAGCGTAACCTGCTGAACGCGTCCTCCCGTATCGCGCAATACACGGACGTCATCTCTGATCTGCGCCGGGAGATCGAGTGCCTCAAGTCCAAAACTGAGACTCAGGAGGAGGAGAGGAGAGGCGACCCCGGTACCCGGGATGCACAAGGTAGAGCCGAACTCCTGGGGTCCCTGTGGTTTTGCTGCCTGTCCCCCTGAACTCGTGGCTGTGGCCATGGGCTTCAGTCCTCACCTGCCACGCACTGCCTTCTGTTTCCTGGCCCACAGCATGTGGGGGGAGCGGCCGCCTTCCCTGCCTTCTCCTGAGCACCTCCTTTCTACCTTCCTGTCCTTCCCACCCTCCCACTTTTTTGTTTCTTCCTTCCTCCCAGATCAGTTTCTCTTTAAAAACACAGTCTTCCATTCCAGAATAATTTTAGATTTACAGAAGAGCTGCAGAGATAGTACAGAGAGTTCTCTACTCTCCCCAATGTCAGCATCTAAATTTGTATTTATTTACTGAGGCAAAGCTCGCACAACTTATAGTTCACCATCTTTGCGTGCACAGCTCAGTGGCGTTTGTGGCTTGTCTGCGGTGCCCTGTGGCCACCACCTCTGCCTGGTCCCAGAGCAGACCCTGTGCCTATCACGCAGTTTCTCTCCATTCCCCTCTTCTTCCCAAACCAGCCTTCAGTAGGCCTCCCTTATGGGTCAGCGTATCATAACTTCTCCAAAAACTATAAAGCTAACCGGTAGGTAAAAAATGTGTCCTTAAAAACACCAGGAGAAAAGTCAGGTATATGTAAGTGTATGTATATGTACTCTCCTTGCCACTCTCACTCGCTCTGTCCTCCCACGTGGCCCCATCCCATCATCTCGAATTGAATTCCAGACATTGTATCACTGTATTCAGAAATAGGTCAGGATGTCCTCCCCAAGAAACAAGGACTTGGCCAACACAAAACAGTGGTGCCTTTCCCACACCTGACAGGATGCTCCCGCATTTGCTGGTGTCGGCGGATGGTGGGTAGGCAAGCCCAGCTGTGTCACCAGGCTACACCTTGAATGTGGTCTCTTCTGTTCAGTGGCCATCCACTGAATCCTCTTCGTGGTTTTCCTTTCGATTCTAGCTCAAGAACCTGAGTCGTTTGTCCTGTGGGTTTGCCGACTGCTCTGTGCTCTGAGGTCCTATAAGTCAGGCATTGTGTCTAAGCACTGGGAAGAGGGGGCGTTGTCTGAGGTCACTGCCGTCATTTTGATGTGAGCCTGTCGTGTTCTGTGCAGCATCAAGGACACTGGCGTCCAGAGAGGGCCACGTGGTTTGTGTGTGTGTGTGTGTGTGTGTGTGTGTGTGTGTGTGTGTGAAGCAGGGCGTCGGCTTTGGGCTGTTCTGCAAGTGACACCAGCCTACGGCTCTTCTTCTGTTCCTTGTTTTCCTCACATAGCGGCGTGTCCTGGGGGCCGTCCACCTGCGCAGTGGATCTGCCACATTCTTTCAAACAGCCGCAGAGCATTACATTGGAGTCTGTCTCATCCCATCTGATGGGTACTTTGGGGCTTTCTAGCTACTCAGCCTCCTTGGGCACATGGGTGTCCCTCTGTCTTAGGTGACTTGGAGTGCTCAGGGTTCTGTTGGAGCAAGAGGGTGAAGGAAGTATTCAAAGGGAAGGGGCTGTGGTTGATGGAAGACTGAGACCTATGGGCTGGTGGAGGGCTGGGAGGCCAGTGGGAAGGAAGATGGGGTGGTGGTAGAGAATTTGCAAAGCTGGGTGGTCACCAGGATGTTTGGGCTTTTTTGGGGTTGGGGGTCAACAGGGATGTGTGCCGCAAGGGCTTTCACCCGGATGGGCTCTTAATTATTGGGACTGGTCCTAGGTGTTCTGGGGAAACAGGCAACGTTTCAAGGGGTGGTGGTCTCCTGGTGAGCCCTGAGGGGATGACAGGCTCCCTTGGGTCCTGCTGTGGTGTGCCTGGGGCGGCAGTGGGACCCTGGTGTACACGCCTCTGTCAGGAGCATTTTGAGCATTTCCAGATCTTGTTTTGTTTTTTTTTTTTAAGATTTTATCTATTTATTTGATAGAGATCACAAGTAGACAGAGACAGGGGGAGGGGAAGCAGACTCCCTACTGAGCAGAGAGCCATGTGGGGCTCTATTCCAGGACCCTGGGATCATGACCTGAACCAAAGGCAGAGGCTTTAACCCACTGAACCACCCAGGTGCCCCAAAATCTTGTTGTTGTTGTTTTTTAAAGATTTTATTTATTTATTTGACAGAGAGAAAGACACAGCGAGAGAGGAAATACAAGCAGGGGAAGAGGGAGAGGGAGAAGCAGTCTTCCCGCCAAGCTGGGAGCCTGATGAGGGACTTGATCCTAGGACCCTGGGATCATGACCTGAGCCGAAGGCAGACGCTTAACTCCTGAGCCACCTAGGCACCCCAAGATCTGTTTTAATGACTAAGTAGTCTAGTCTCTGGATGCAGTGCTCATTTTGCCCATCTCAGATCACTTGGTATTTAAGGAAAACGTGCCCCTTGATCACTGCCCTCCAGGTCAGGGGAACAGACAGTGTGTGGCCAGAGTGGAGCTGCCGTGGGGCAGCCAGGGAGTACTGTCCGTGAATCATGGACAACGATTAGGTAGGAACTTAACATGGGAAACAAAAAGAACTAGTTTGCTCTGTGGAACTGACATTCTAGCAGGAAACAGGTGTCAGATGTATCACAAAATGTTTATCAATCATCAATATGCAGTGGACTATGACAGAGAAAGCAGGGTGTTACCAGCACAAGTGTCAGGTGGACCCAGATTGAGAATCTGAGAGGGTTTCCCTGAGGAAGCGACGTCTGAGCTCAGATGGCTAGCCCAGCCACACCCCTCCTTGGGTGCCTGAGACTCAAATCCACGGTAATCTGACCCCAAGCCAGGGAAAGTCAGGTAATCTGACCCCAAGCCATCTAATCCATCCATTCGATTATTTATCTATCCGCCCATCCATCCATCCGTCCATCCGTCCATCCATCCATCCATCCTTCACCCACCCATCCACCCATCCATCTCTCCATCCATGATCCACCCATCCACCCATCCATCCATCATCTACTCATCCATCCATCCATCCATCCATCCATTATTCACCCATCCATTATCCATCCATCCATCCACCCACTCATCTCTCTAAACATGTACAGAGTTCCTTGGTGCAGACCCTGTGTTGGTGGGCAAGCAAGGCGTTCAAACTGGGCTTAGGTGACACTGCTCCTGGGGCAGCTGGCTCTCTTCCCACCCCTAGTCATGATCCCTGCCCATGATGGAGAGGAGGATAGCCGCCTGCAGATGAACAAGATCCGGGCGCAGCTCATCGAGGCCTTCAAGGAGCAGCTAGAGATGCGGCGCAGCCTGGTGGAGCTGGAGAACACCAACATCGAGCTGCACGTTGACGTGTCCCGCCACCTGCTGACCATTGCAGAGTGAGTGTGCTCACATGCCAGCCCCATGGGGCAGGGAGGCCAGCCAGGACACCACGGGCCGCTGGTGGGAGCGCCTTTGTGCTACTGCCTGTAGGTCCCCAAGGGGGACTTTAGTGGGGGCACCCTGTGTTCCCGGCCAGGACTCCTGGCCCAATCTCTTCTTGCTGTCCTTCCCCTGCAGCCAAGCTGGGCCCAGTGGGAGATCCAGGTGGGAGATCCGGGTCCTGCAATCTCTCTGTCCCAGCCTGGGGTCGAGAGCCAGCCCTGGCAGGTTAGGATCAACCCCATTTCACAGAAGAGGACATTGAGGTTCAGAGGGGGTGTGGGTTTGCCCACCCACAAGGCCAGGACCCTTCTGCCATTCTCACATCCTTCTTATTTGTACGTACTGTGATTGGACTGATCACATACGGAGGGACTGTGCTGTTGGTCACCTGGAGCAGGACGCTTTTAAGCGGGGGAGGGGTGCTAGTTACAGTCACACCAGGAGCGGGGGTGCCCGGCCCTGCCCTGCTCAGACTGGGACGCCTGGGTCTGCTGCTTGCAGTAACCTACGCTGAATGCTTTCTTGTCCCGTCCTCCCTGCATTTCTCCTTCTGCCACTTCCTCCTTTCTGTGTATTTTCTGAGTTACACACAGAGTGTGATACCTGCGCCAGAGGAATTCTTCCACCCGGAGATCCACTCCATCCACACGCTGCCCCCAGCCCTGCTGCTTCTGTCCTCCCTTCCCGCTGTCCCCGCTGAACAGTGCCTACGGTTGTTCACAGCCTGCTGGTGGCCCTCTGAGGTTTTGCCCTGAGTGGAGGTGATCACACTAATCCTCAGAGCCCCAGTGTGCTCTTGCCCCCCAAGTCCTGTGGCCAAGGGAGCTGGGCTCAGCGGGGGCGTGTTTGCGTGCAGGCGGCCCGCAGTCCCCGGGGCAGAGCTGGGGCCGGAGGCAGCGGAGTCCTGTGTTTCATCGTCCGACAATCCTGTGTAGTGTTCATTGCTTCTGTTTCCTTCTGGTTTTTGTTCGTGAGTTTTTGTATTTTACAAGACTGGAAAGACGAGGCAGCAGACCAGCTTCTGCCCAGGCCTGTGGGTAGACCAGCCCGGGCACGGCTTGCACCCTGACCCCTGGCCCCTCTGTTGTGGCTGCAGCTGGGAGCGGGAGAAGACCCACGAGCACACACACAGGGACAGGACACCAGAGAGGGACAAGGAGCCAGCAGAGGCCGACGTGGATGGGGACGAGGGCGAGTCCTCGGAGCCGCATGAGGTGGCTCTGGCCAGAGAAGAGGTCAACATGATTTTGGCCGAGCAGCGGAAGACCGCGGCCCTCAAGGTGGGGGAGGGGGCTGTGTGTGCAGGGTCACGGCGGTGGTGTGACCACGGTACACTGGGTGGGGCCTGCCACCACCGTCCTGTAGATGAGAACCAGGCTCAGGGAGCTGAGATGAACTGTTCCACGTCCCTGGGGACAAGGGAAGCCGACGGCAGAGTCCCTGCCCTTCATGCTAGTGATGGCCGAAGGGGGTGGCAGGGGTCAGGGTGTGGGAGGGGTGGCCTGGGGGACAGAGGAGCCAGTGGCCATGGAGACGGGGCAGCTCCTGCCTGTCTGCGCAGACAGCCGCCCTCTCTGTCCAGAGCGGCAGAGCCTCCAGCTCCAGGGGTCCTGTGGGCAGGCGCTCCCCACGGGCCCGTGCTTGCTTCGGTCTCTTGCTCCGTCTTCCCCGAGTCAGGTCTTGGGCACAGGCTGGAGGGTCACGGCCAGAGGAAGTCAGTCCGGCCCCTCCCTGCACAAAGGAGCCTCTTGCACAACCATTGAGTTGTGACACGGTAGCTCATTGTCTCGTGGTCCCTATTCTGGCGTGGCTGGAGAGCCCCAGCGTCTGCGCAGTGGTCACCATGCACAGTGTCTCTTCAGGCTTGTGGAGAGCCCCGTGGAGGAGGGGGTTGGGGTGCAGGCTCTGGGTTGGTTGGTCTGCCCTGGAGACCCGTGCTCCTGGGTGAGTGGTTTAGGCCCTTGGGAACCAGCTCACCTTGGGAGGGGCAGTCCCTCCAGGGTGGGCGAGGGCCCAGATGTGAAAGCATCAGAACACAAGAGATAAAGGGTGTGGTTAGTGCAGGGTGATGGGCACATGTCCTCGGAGCCCATAGGTTCCCCCCCGCCCCATGTTCTCGTGAGCACCGTTTGCAAAGCTGAGCCCCCTGGAATGCACCGGCTTGGGAGCACAGACTGCAGGCGCCGGCCCTGAGTGCTCCGTGTCCCCGGCAGGCCGGGCTGGAGCGGCGGCTGGCCAACGCCAAGAGGAAGGTGTCTCAGCTGGAGAAGCTGCTGCCCACACAGGCGGTCAGTGAGGACCAGCGGGAGGTGCTGCGGCTGCTGTGCCGGGCGCACGAGCTGGAGGTGGAGAACACGGAGCTGCGGGCCGACAAGCTCTGCCGGGGGAGCCTGCTGCGTCAGAAGGACCTGGTGATCCAGCGCCACCACCAGCACCGGCTGCTGTGCGAGCGGCTCATCCAGGACCTGTGGCAGCTGGTGCAGGGTGAGGCTGCCCGCCCCGGCCCTGGTCAAGCAGAGTCCCGGTCTCCCAGGGCGTAGAGGCAGACCCCTGTTGGCCTTCACCCCGGCCCTCTCCCCCCACCCTGTACCCCATCCCTATCTCCTACCATGTCCTCAGCCCCTGGCCCTGTCCCCCTGCCCTGTCCCCTGCCCTGTCTCCTGCCCCATCTCCTGCTCCTGTCCCCTGCCCTGTCCCGAGCCCCTGTCCCCCACCCTCTTCCCCATCCCTGTCCCTTACCTTGTCCCCAGCCCCTGCCTCCTGCCCTGTCCCCCACCTTGTACCCTGCCCCGTCCCTTGCCCCTGTCCCGTCCCTTGCCCCGTCCCCTGCACCTGTCCCCCACCCTGTCCCCGGCCCCGTCCCCTGCACCTGTCCCCCGCCCTGTCCCCTCCCCCTGTCCCTTGCCCCGTCCCCTGCACCTGTCCCCCACCCTGTCCCCGGCCCCATCCCCAGCCCCTATCCCCGGGTGTGAAACAGTCTCCGTGATGTAAGCTAGGGAAGGCCAAGCACGGCATGTCAGAAATCCGCTTACACGGGGCACCGACCGTCCACGGGGAAGTGTGTGTAACCCCCAGCCCCCAGAAAATCCTCCTTCATCAGGTTGGAACATCTGCCTGCAAACTTCTATAAAAAGAAGATGCTGTCTTTCCCACAGTAGGGACGTCTCGCCCATCTGCTTGCTTTCCCGGGTCCCGCAGGTGGTGGTGTCGCGGTGCCGGAGGCCCTGGACCGGCGTTTCCGCCTGTACTTGCGGGAGCTGGGCGTGGGCTCGCTGAACCACCTGATGCTGCTGCACTCGGTCCTGTCCAGCTCCCTGCGGGTGAGTCCGTCCGGGCTTCTCCCGCCACCAGCCCCACGAGGGAACCGACCCTAACTCCGGGGGAGGAAGCTCAGCCCCCACCAGGAGCCGGCGTGGGCGGCGCTGGGTCAGCTGGGCCGGTGGCCGGGCTTTGGGGAGGTTTTGGGGTGCCCTGAAGGTTTGCGAGGGGGTGTTCTGGGTCCAATGCGCCATTCACCCCGCGGGCCCGTGCCCCTTGGCAGCTGCAGACTCTGTGTGGGAGACAGAGGGCTGAGGGGAAGGATGCCAGAGCGTGGGGCGGACTGGGGTGCCTCGGGGATCCTGGGAGGGACATCTTCTGGGGAACCTCAGTGGGTTTTAGCTCTCCTCCGGGGCGTGTTGGCAATCCACTGTGTGGTTTGGGGCATCAGGGGCCAATTCCAGGGACACCCCGGGGAAGAGGGCCAGGGGACGGCTCTGCACCCACTCTGCTGATGGCTGCTGTTGTCACCAGCTCCACCCCTGCCTGCCGCTCGGGCCCCTGCCCCCCTGCTTCACCTTCTCAGGAGAGAAAACGGGGAGCCCCCAGGCTTCCAGCGGGCGAGGGGCAGTAGCCCAGAAGTGTAGCACGGGGCCTGGTCCAGGGATGCGAAGGTGTGTAAAGCCACTTCCCACCCCTGGTTAGGCATCCCTGGTACCTGCATCATCTGTGGCTTTGGGCCACATGTGATCTGAGAGCTTCCTGCTCGATCACAGAATGCGGCCTCTGGAGCCTCTCCTCCCCTCTTCCCGTGTGTCCTGTAGTGTGTGCCAGGGTCCCCAAGACCACCCTCAGGCTCACTTCTCTAGACGCACTCCCAGAGCTCAGAAAAGGTGTTACACTGAACCGCAAGTCTGTCCCCAGGGAGCATGCGGCCCCTGGGACCACCATCTACTCTCTGTCTCTGTGGGTTTAATGACCCGGGGGCCTGATAGTCCTTGTCCTCCTGAGACTAGCTTCCTTCACCAAGCACAATGCCCTCCAGGTCTGTCCCTGCGGAAGCCGGTGTCAGAACATCCTTTCTAAGGCCCAGGGATGTTCCATGGTATGGCTGGGCCACCTCGTGTCTGTCCCGCCATCTGCTGATGGACGTGGGTTCTTCTGCCACGTGGCTATTGGGAGTGATGCTGCCATGAACATGAGTGTCAAGCACCTGCTTGAGTCCCTAATCCCAGTTCTTCGGGTGTATGCCCCTGGCGGGGGGGAGGGGGTTGCTGGGTCACGTGGTGACTCTGTGTGGCTTCTTCAGGGCCTGTGGGCTCTAAGGCTGCTCTGACAGCGTCTCTCTGTGTGCCACCTTTGCTCAAGGGTCAAGGCTGTGCCCTGGCGCTCCCTGGCTCTCACCCTTGCACAGAGCATCCTTTCTGTCCCCAGGATGGCTCAGCTCTGAACATATCCCCCCCGCTGCCGGAGGAGGCCAGCCAAGACCAGCTGGACGACAGGAAGGATCTCCCGTGGGGTGCCCAGTTTGAGCTGCCGCTAATGCTGCTGGAGACGGACAGGTACCCGTACTTTCCCCTCTGCCATCTGGGCATCGCCATGCTCTCGGCAGGCGCAGTGCGGCCCCAGGGAGCATGGTCCTGGGGTCTCCTCTCAGGAAGTCTGCCTGAGGTTCTCTCCTTGCAGGCCTGTTTCAGACAAACGAATGAGTCCAGGAGACCCTCGCGGCGCAGGGTGGTCACACGGCTGGGGGGCTGGCCGCCAGAAAGGCCGTTTTCACTTTGTGTGTGTTTTGTTCCCTCGTGGCCGCTGTGCCCCGCTGTCGCTGCTTTCCCCCTCTCTTCTGCTGACTTTAGCCTCGATGCCTTCCACACCAGAGCAGACCTGTAAAGCAATTGCTCACAGACTCACCCCCCGGTTTTCACGTTAGTGTTGGTAGGTGTGTGTCCTGTCTTCGCTGCCCGTCTGCCTGATAGCGTGACCCAGGCGGGGGGCTTACACCTGGCGCCTACTTCTCACAGTGTGGAGGCAGGGCAGTTGCAGGGGGAAGGGGGTGGCAGTGCGCCCTTCTGTCAAAAAGCCTCTTCCTGGCCTGCACCCCCCAGTCTGTGCCATACACCTGTGTGCCGGAGGGACCCCCCTCCTCTCTGGAAGGCCACAGTCCTGTGTACTCAGGGCCCCTGCTGACCTCCCAAAGGCCCCTTTCCAGAATGGTCACGTCAGGGGCTCCAGCACAGGAGCTCTGGGGGGACCCAGTTCAGGTCACCGCTGTCCCCTGGGCCTCAGGTGTCATGACCTGTCCCCCCAGAGTGTCCGTATGCAGCTCTACAGCTGGGACGCCTCCGTCCGTGACCACAGGGTCGTTAGCATCCCCAGGAAAAACAGCGGGATGTCTTCAATGTCGTCTCGGATCCTCACCAGGGGCCCATTTCTCCAGTTTGGCCCCCAAATCCCTCTGCTGCTGGTTTGTCAGCGAGGACCCCATATCCTTGTCTTGCTTCATGCCCTTCAAGGGAATGAGAACAGCAGGGCTCCAGCCTTGGGGCATGTGCGCATATGTGTGTGTGCAAGTGAGTGTGCATGCATGTGTTTCTTGGAGCCTGGTATCTCCCATGTGTGCTAGTGTGTGCATGTTTGCAGTGTCTCATGGGGGTATGTGTGTACGTTTGGGAATGCGTGTGCGTGTGCATAGGAGAACAAAGCGCCCGTCCCCCCAGTCAGGACTAGATGCCTCTTCCACCTGCTCCTGGGCCCACACCTGCTTGAACTTGCCACTGACCTGTGGGTGAGGGAAGACGGGCATCAGCCCCATGCTGACACCGGGCTGATTGCTGGCCAGTTGCAAAGTGAGCCCCTTACCTCCAGTCCTCAGTGTAGACAGGAAGGGACTGCCCTACAGTAGCCTAGACTGTGGGGACATAGCCGGCGAAGCCCCCTGCCCACCGTGAGCCAGAATGCAGGCTCCATGTTCCAGACGGCACAAGAGGAGCTGTGTTTCCCGGCAGCCAGGCTGGGTGGCTGATGCCCACGGCCTAACCCAGGGCAGCCAAGCCAGTTCCCATGCAACAGGTGAGGCCCAGCACAGAGGCCCTAACTGGGCGGAGTCCCTGGGATCCAGCCCATGGGCTGTGGGCAGCCAGCCCTTGAGCCATGCTGACCGGGCTTATGTCCCGACTATGCGGGTCACCTGCCCCATGGTCCCATCCAACGGCTGGTAGGGTCACCAAGCCTCCCTGCAGGGCCATGCATGCTGACATGGTGGGGCGAAATGACGCAGGGCTGCCATTACGCGGACCACCTAAGTGAGGGGTGCAGGAAGGAAGCCCGTCAGCCTGCCTCGCATGCGAGCTGGGCTCCTGTCCTGGACTTGGGCCTCTGCCCCAGATCCCCTCTAGTTTTTGGTTGCTCTTGGTCCTGACTCAGAGTGCTTTTGGCTGCAAGTAACAGAATTCTCAGTGCGGTGATCTCATCAACACAGGTGTGTACACAGGAAGAGTGGACTTGGGGCCGTGATTTACATGACTTGATGATGCCCATGTGTCTACATGGAAATAACATCTCCCCTTAGGGTCAAAGAGGCTGCCACAGCTCCACAGATCACACCTCCAAGAGAAAGGGAGGGCTGGGCTCTCTTTTTCATCTGGGAGAAAAATCCCTTCCATCAGCTTCCCCCGTAGATATCCCTAAGTCAGTGAATCAGGTGCTCTCTGCTACGCCAGTTCCCTACAGAGAAGGGAAGGGAGGACTATGACAGGCTAAGTCTGACCATGTCTCAGGGCTGGCCATGTCGTCACGCAGAGTTGCTCTGGGGCTCCAGCACAAAGGGGTGGCTGCTGCGGGGGCAAGCACGGCATCTGCACACCTCATCACATGTTCATTGAGTACCGGTGCCAAACAGTGCGAGGCAAACAAGACAGACGTGACCCCCGCCCTCGACCTGCTGTCTCTGCAGCTGCAAGGGGCAGGGGAGGGGAGGGTGGGTGTTCTTTGCTCCCGGGCCATGTCCTGAGTCTGGGGCTGGCAGAGGAAATGTTCCTGCCCATGTCAGGTGCTGCCCTTGGCGGGAGGAAGCTGGGGCGCTCTGACGGGTATAGGAGGCCCCCTGCACCAAGCACACATGCTGTCTCACTCTATGGGTACAGAGGGTGCTGGAGGGGCTCCAGAGCTTGCTTGAGGTTTGCCGTGAGGAAATGCAGGCCAGGCATCTGTCTCTAGTTTGGAGCACTGGCCACGGGGCACCAGCCTGTGCTCTCCTGACAGCGTCCAGAGGCCTCCGCGGTGTACACGGTGCTCCGACAGCCCCCATCGTCCAGCCAGCGGTGAGTTGGCAGTCTTGCCAGCAGCTTGGCTTGTCACCACTCAGATTTCGTAGATGAGAGAGCAGAGCTCAGGGACGTGAGTCCACTGGTCAGGGAGCCTGGGTGTGATGCGTGACGCTTTGTTCTTGCAGTCGCTGATGAACTGCCTTGACAGGATGCTGCTAGAAAACCCTGTTCTTGCAGAGTAGTTCTCTCTGGAAGTTCTGGCTGGAAGGTCACCATCCCTTCCCCTTCCAACGGCCAAAGTCTTCCACACACAGGGTCCTGGGCCAAATCCATGTCTTTATTCTATCCTCCTCTCCTTGCTGTGCCTTGGATGTGCCAAGCTGGTCCCTGCCCCAGGGCCTTTGCCCATGCTGTCCCATGCCCAGCAAGTTCTTCTAACAGCACTCAGCACAAGTCTTCCATTGCTGTCCTTTGGGCCTTTGCTTAGACATTTTGCTCCTGTTGCATTTGTCCCATGGCTGGTTGAATTCCTGCTGTGTGTGCCGCAGCCCAGTTCTGACACTGACCACCCAGAGCTGTTAGGGCCCCAGTTAGGGCCTCTATCCTCTACATGATTGCCCCCATGGCAGAGGCCAGCTGCAGGTGGAGTCCCCGGGCCACCCGTGCTTCTGATCTGTTGACCACCACTTCAGGGGTTCCTGCAGCTCCCTCAGGTCTGATAGGGACACTGAGCTCACACACCCAGCGTGTCCCCTGGCCTTGCCATGGCTTGACATGGGCTGCAGTGTCCTGGGGTTCAGGCCTTGCTGTCCCTGGCTGGATGAAGGGCCGCAGGCCCCGGTAGCTAGCTCAGCAGGTGCATCGCGTGTTCCCCACAGCAGCGGCTACAGGTCCTTGGAAGCCACACCATCGAGAACGCTGGACAAGCAAGATTCTCTTCTCCCTCCACCATCCCTCCGTGTCCTGCTGACTCCTCCAGCTCACGAGGTTGGTGTGCGGCCCTAAGCAGGGCCTGGGGTCTGGGGAGGCCTCCCCTGCTCCTGCAGAGCAGTGGGGGCGGCTATGAATATTCACGTCTTTCCTACAAACTACCTTTAAGAAGCTGCTAGTTTCATGACCAGTGAGCGCTCTCACTCTGGGTCACGTGCTGAGGAGGCCCCCTGCCCCACGGGGAGCCCTCTGGCCTAACAGGGGTGCTGGGAATCTCAGATCCGTTCAGAGAAGCCACATCCATGGCTCCACATGTGAGATGCCCTGGGCCCCTCGGCCCTTGGGAGCAGTGACCTGTGCCTCCAGGGTGTCCTGGTCCCGGGGATTGCTTCTTCACACACCTGCCTTGGCCCTCCTCCCACCCCACTGACCTGGAGTCATTGGCCCTGAGTTGGTTTCCGGAGCATAGGCAGGGGTGGGCCAACCGGGGTGGCCTGGTGACATCTGACCATCGCTGGTGCTTGTTCCTACAGCCATCGAACTCCCTGAGTGTGAAGAATTTGGTCTCCAAGCTGTGCTCCATGACCAGCCCAGACCTGGGCACCTTGCAGGCAGCAGCAGAGGCCAGCAGCCCGGCCCTGAGCACCCAGGTCCTCGAGGACATGGCCATGAGCACCAAAAGCATCGCTCTCATCGCAGCTGCCCGGCGCTTCAAGGCACAGGACCGTGGTTGGGGTAGCGGCCACTCCTCCCTCCACCTTCCAGAAGAAGTGGCCCTTGACTCCAGGGACCCGAAGGCCAGTGTCACCCCAGCCCCGAGCCCAGCAGACCGGAGGTGGCCTCTCGCCAGCCCAGGCAGGGACCACTCTGTGGAGAGGAAGGCCAGGAGGAAGCGGTCACCATCCCTGACCTGGAGTGTGCAGCCGGTGGGTGGACATTGGCGGGCCTCCTAGCCCAGTCCTGGGGTCCAGTGGAGCTGGCAGAGAGGGAGGGTCCCCCAGGCGCGCCCACCCCTTCCTAACCGGAAGCCATGCCACAGTGCAGGTAGCAGTTTCCCATCTTGGGTCCTTCCCTAACATTCTTCCGTAAGTGCTCATGTGCGCACATGGTGTTGGCGTTTTAGCCCTAAAGTGCCCTGCTAGGTTCTAGCGCATGTCGGCCACATAGCAGCTGTCCCCACACGGTGTCCCGTTCCCACGGGAGCTTGGCACTGAGCCCGGCACGCGTGGCCCCCCCACTGCCGGGGCTGAGCTCCACATGCGGTCCCGTTGCGCGGCTACTGACAGTCATCTGCTCCCTGTTTCATGGCCAAGTAGGTCGTCTTTCATTTCTGACCCCGTGGGCCTCTCTCTGTGGGGTGTTCCTCGTTTCTAGTTACCTTCCAGGGACGCTGGATGGTGTCGACCTGTGGACGTCTCTTCAGCATTTAAGCAAAATCCAGCACACGGCAGAGCGCCACACTAACCACTCCCTGACCACACTGACCACTCGCTGACCGCAGTGATCATGGTGGTGTGAAGTTACGGTTGCGTGATGGAGAGGGTGGGTTTGCCACAGGTTCTAGTCCATATGGAAATGGTGTTTCCTTGGCGAGGTTTCTTTCCATCCTACACTTAGTTAAATAAACTGGAGGAAGTGAGCAGGCTTCACTCTGGGCACGCTGGCTGGTCGCCGGGGGCCTGGCAGACGTCATCCCGCCTCTGCCAGCCACACAGTGGACATTTGCTAACTCAATCTGAAGCCACCCGCAATCACTCGGTGGGGTTAAAGGTGGGATCATAGCAGAGGTCAGAAGGTGAGCGTACCAGTCAGAGCTCTCCAAACAGAACCAGTAGAATGCGTATGCACACACGTGACACAGATGCTCCCACACTCAGACATGTACACACACACTCATATTCACACACTCACGCACGCACACACATGCACACACATATACGTTCACGCGCACGCACACACACACAGAGAAAGGTTTACTATAAGCAATTGGCTCATGTGATTTATGGAGGCTGACAGATCCCAGAGCTGTGGCTGGCAAGCTGGAGGCCAGTTTATGTCCAAAGCCAAGAAAACCCAAAGCCCCAGCTCAAGACAATCAGGCAGGAGCTTTCTCCCTCACTACCAGGATGGTCAGCGCTTTTGTTCTGTCCAGGCCTTCAACTGATTTGACGAGGCCCACCCACACTTGGCAGGCAATTTGCTTTACTCAGTCAATCTATTTAAATGATAACTATTTAACCCCCCCCATTGTTGGGGGGTGGCACAGAGAGGAGAGGATGGTAGGGGGGCACAATCAGCAGCCAGAAGAGGATCATGGATTTGTTCACTCATTCATTCCTTTCTGGGGGTCTGAGGTTACCACTAGCAGTGATCCTGCTGCTATCCATGTGTGGCTTTGGCTTAAAGTGACCTTGGCGGGTCAACCCTTCCACGCCCACTCCCCACGCCCTGGCCTAAATGTGCTTGTCCCTGCAGGTGCCGGACCTTGCCGCTGACAGCCAGCCGCCCCCAACACTCACACAGCTGACAAAGTCGTCTGGGAAGAGCTTCTTCCCCGCCGTCCCCACGGCCTCCAAGATAAAACCCAGGCTTAGCGTCCACGCAGGTACAGGATCGGAAGATAAGCTAGCAGACTGGGGCTTTGTCGGCTCCTCTTGTCCAGGGCGAGTCTTTGGGAAACGTGTGGGTGTGGGCTGCTGTCAGTTGTCTGTGCCTTGCTGTTAGTTTCAGGTTTTCAGGGCTGGGTGTGGGCCAAGGCCACAGGCGCCACGAGGCGCCATGTTCC
Organism: Lontra canadensis; assembly: GCF_010015895.1. Taxonomy (NCBI): domain Eukaryota; kingdom Metazoa; phylum Chordata; class Mammalia; order Carnivora; family Mustelidae; genus Lontra; species Lontra canadensis. The sequence goes on along the minus strand of NW_022631039.1, from coordinate 13,747,057 downwards.
CAGAGGCGCTCAGTTTTGCTTCTGGGCCACCTGGCAACCTGACGGAGTTTGAAACACTCTGGGTGGCCAGCGCGGTCCATGTTGGCCCAGGTTTGAGTGCTGGCTCCTGTGGTTGTGTGCCCAAGACGTGCTTGTGGCAAGGGCTCGGGATTGCAGACAGAATCATTGACGAGAGAAAACCACCTGTGTACTCAGCCGTGAGGTGACCCCCCCACCCCGGGCGGGTAGAACGAGAACACTGGCCCCTGTGTGGGCCACTGGGTGTGGCTGGTGGATGCAGGTGAGGGTGTCAGTGCTCCTGCAAGGGTGCCCACAGGCTGTGCCCGACCTGCACCAGAAGGTGCCTGCATCCTGTCTTTCTAAAATCTCTCCACTGGTCTTTTCAGTGATGCATCTCTGTCATATTTGCCAAAGTATCCATCCCATAGAGGCTGGGAAAAACCTACAAGCAGGCCAGTCCTGGCCATGGAGGAGCCTGTTTCACTGGCCACATGATCAGAGCTCACAGCAATGCCACGCTTACTCTGTGCCAGGCGCTTGGTGGTTGTCGTCCCCGTGGCGCAGAGAAGGAAACTGAGGCACAGAGGTTCAGGGCGTTGCACGAGGTCCCACACTGGGCGTGCAGACCCATTCCCTAGTGCCCAACCACACTCCTGTGCCTTCCCTCATGCCTTGTTTCTATGTCAGAGTATGTGTGGGTCAAGGAGGGAGTGTGTCTTAGGGCCGTGGCCATGGTGTGACAGCCACACTCTGTCTCGCTCTGGGTGTACACCTTGCACCACCCGGTTTACATCTGCACTCTCAAACTCTTCAGAAATCTCTGGCCTAGGGACGGAGTTCGGACACCACCCCCCCAACCCCGTGATTTCTTGGTTCGGCTTCTGGGACTGCTGGTGGTGACACAGGCCCGTGATAGGACAGCAAAACCTTGGAAGCTCTTCAAGGGTTCTTCATCCGTATGCGCTTTGCCGCTTTCAGAAGCTTTTATTCACTCGTCTTCCTGTTTCCACCGTGCTCATAAACAGTCACCCGGTCCCGGAGAGGGCAGCGGCGTCAGGCGTGGGAATTCTGTGGTGCAGGGCCGGGCGCGTGCCCACCACCATCCTCCCAGCAGGCCCTCACCTGGAGAGGCACTGTGGGGACACCTGCCTGGGGCAGCTTGGGAGAAGCCTGGCTGTGCCCACGTAGCCAAAGCCTCACGGCCCTGTGATCTCCCGTCCCCTGCAGACAAGCCCCTTGGAACATGTCTCTACAGCTGATTTACAAAGGAGCTTACTTTGCCTCCCATTTTATGATGAAATTGCTCATGCACCCAGACGTCGGGACAACAGTACACAGAGCTTTCCAGCACAAGCAGGGGCCGTCCTCTGCCGACTCCTCTCCTGCGTTCCTGCGACACTTTTCCATCCACTCATGTGCTGTTTGCTTTCCTGGAGTGCTCTCCAGAGAATCCCTGAGCGGGCTGCCTCCCCGTGCGTGCGTCTTCGGAGCACTTTCTGTCTGTGATGACTGACTGTTGCACGTCATGGCTAGACAGGTTCAGTGGCTTCCCTACGTCTGCGTACAAAAGAAACCAGCGTTTTCCAGTAAACCAGAGTGGGCTGAACTTGGCCCCATCAGTGGGCAAGAAAGGGGCACAGCCGGAGCCCCCAGCTCATGGGAGGTGCTGAGCCCTGCTTTGTGGGCCCCCGAGCAAAGGCTGGTCTTCTTGCACGGGGTGTGTCTTATTGCGCAGGGCATCTCGGGGCCATGGGAGCATCGGGGCTCAGGCCCTTAGAGCCGAGTACTAGTCCGTCTCCCACGGGCCACGTGCTTGCACTGTTGCCGGTGGTTTGCTCCTCCCAGCCGTGGTGAATCTCTGTTTCCGGGTCTTTGGCTAACTCCGGGCATGTGTGTCCCAAGGCAATTCTCCGCTGAATTTCCTGGGAAACCACGGCCCCGTCTCCCACTAGGGCCGAACCATGGTTCATCACCACCAGCACTCCTGAGTCTCCGTCCCGCTCTGCAGGCTCTGCCCTGTCACCTCTCCTGGGCCCAGACCTCTGACTCCCCGTTCCTTCCCAATTCCCCAGCAGCAGTGGGCCCAGCCCTGGCTAAGTGTCAGGAGAGCTCTGGCCTGTGAGGGGATGGCAGCCTGAGAACAGAACAGCCCCCTCTCTCGTGGGGACACGTGTGCCAGGAGGAGGCAGGTGCTGGGATGAAAACAAAGTGACCGGGGTGGACCGCAGGGCCGGGGATCTGAGCTCAGGCTGTCAGGCAGCCTCTGCACAGGGCACCCAGCTGTGTCTTGGGGAGACACCCTCTTCCTCACTGCATCCTCCTCCACTCAGTAACCCCAGGATACCCACCCCGTGGCCGGGTCACGGCCAACTCAGAGCAAACAGGGGAAGGAGAGGGAGAGGGAAAGGAACCAAAGCCAGAGGAGGGAATGTTCCAGAAAGGGCTGGGCTGTGGGAGTACACACAAAGAGCCCAGTGGGCATGAGGTAGGCACTCAACACGCTGCATCGATTGTGATGTCCTCTCCTCCCCAGGACTCACAGCGTGTTCCTAAACTAACGTCCTCTCCTCTCCTGTTCACTGTGTAGACGAGAAGATGCCCCCAGTGCCCGAGGTCAGCTTCACCTTCCCCAGTGCCACGTGGCAGAGCAGCCCAGGCCCGAGCAAGGCCCCGCTCCGGCCCCGGGACATCCGAGGTCAGTGCCTGCACCATCCCATAGCTCCTGCGCCTCTGTCTGCCCACCCCCTGCCCCCACGCACCCATGCTGTGCCCACAGCGGCCATAGTGGGGGCTCGGGTCCCGAACGGGAGCAGGAGTACTGTGCCAGCCGGGTGCTCGCATTCAGGAACAGTGATGCCTGTTCCGTGACTGATGGTTAGAACAGCCCCCCAGGAGGGCTGTTAACTTTGCACATCGGCCCATGGTGTCGTGGAAGCACCAGTTTGCCTGTGACACTGCTGGGCCTGGGTGCTAACCCGGAAACCCCAAGGGCACACCCCGTTCCTCTCTGCCCATGTCTCAGAAACACTGAGACTGCGACCCAGAGACGGTTTAAGCATGTCAGCTTCTGAGTGCATGTGACCCTCTCCCCAGCCTGGGAGGCAAGTGCCTCCCGAGTCCTCTCTGGGGATGGGACACACCCTCTGGCAATGTTTTCCGCCCCCCACACCCCCAAAACCAACACACAGCCGAGTCGTCGGGAAGGATGGGTATAAATCATCAATAGGCCTAAAGCCCACCAGGGAGGGAAGTTCTTCCTTACGTCTAACCTCAGTCCCTCTTGCTGTTACTGTTTCAGGACAGGTCAAGAACTCGTTATTAGGCCCTCCTTCCAAGGGTTCTTAGGGAAAGGGTCTCAAAGGGGTTTGCTGGCCGTGCCCTTGGGGGCAGTGGCACTAGCCAGTTTAAACAGCATGGGGGATGGGAAACGTTCCACGAGTATGCCCCCACCCTAATTGCATACATCCTTTGTGGTGGAGAAAGTGGCTGAGGGGGGTCCCTGACACAGAGACAGGCCTGTGTCACTAGTGCATGGGGAAGTGGGGTCCCAGGCTGGGGAGGTGCAGTTCCACAGGGACACGGGCAGAGCTGGAAGAGGGAGGCGTGCCCATGCAGGTCCTGAACCCAGTGGGGCGGCAGCTTGGGCCAGGCCCGGGACATCTGCACCAAGGACCCGGCAGTGGGGACTCTGGCTTCGCGGGAGTAGGCCTCGACCACGAACTAGAGTCTCCCCCCCCCCCCGTCCAGGGTTCACAGATAGTGGACACCGACACCACAGTCCGCTGCCCCCCAGTGCCCCCTGCAAGCCCCGGGGCAGCGCCAAGCGACCACGAAGGCCACAGTGAGGATGCCAGCCAGCGGACCAGGCACGTGGGAGCAGGTGGAGAGCGGCCACAGGCACAGGGCTCTCTCTCCCTGGAGCTCCAGGGAGAGTTCAAGAGATGGGGCCCTGCCGGGGACCCTTCAGGGGCAGCTAGCCAGCTTTCCACAGCCTTCTGTGCCAGCGGCTGCCTCGCTAACCCCCTCTAGAGGGAGGGCCGTTGACAGGATGTCAGAGACCTTCTGAAGGATCCTCAGGAGGAGGCAGGCCTTGTTGGTATCACTCCTGGTCATGGGTGCTCCTCTCAGGATCACTCCACCCTGCTGGTTCTGCAGCGGGATAACGCTTTCACTTTTCACCTGATGGGGCGAGGCCCACCCGCACTGCAGAGGGTCCTCTGTCCAACAGAAGTCTCCTTGCTGACTGGAATGTTAATCTCATCTGCAGAACACCTAGGCAGCATCACTGACCCTGGTGTTTGACCAAACACCCAGGTGTGGTGGCCTGGCTGAGTTGATGCTCCAGTGAACCCCCACTTTCCATAAGCCTTGGCCAGCCAAGGGTCAGCATTCCATCTCCGTGTGTCTACGGGCTCCAGAACAAGCCGGCATCGGGAATGAGAACACCCTCCACTCCTGTGACCCGCCCACCCCCTCACTATGTTCTCATGTCCCTCCCCACGCGCCCCCGTGCAGAGGACACCATGGCCAGTGGTCAGGAGCCAGTGTGTTGGCTGCGAACCCAGGAACCGAGGCGCTAAGGTCACATCAGGATAGAAGAGTCTGGGAAACCTGGAGCACCGTCCACAGAGCGCCAGGCCGTCACCTTCTCTGAGTCTGCTTTTGGCACTTCTGTGTCTTTCAATCCACTGCCCGCATGATGGGCTCTCAGGGGCACCCCGTGTGGGGGCCATGGGGACTGGAGCCGCCTCCCTAGCAGCAGGATCCCCGCCGGCTGCGGCATCCGGTGGAAGCAAGTGGCTCTGGGAAGCCACTTGTAGCACTTTGGGGCTTGGGGCCGAAAGGAGGTGGTGGTGGGGCCTCACAGCCCACCTGGGAAGTGGGCTGTCTTGGACGCATGGGTGCCCAGCACAGGGGGACAGCTCATATGTGTTGTGCAAACGCCACAGCTGGACACCACAGCCTGCCTCCCCTCTCGTCGTAAGACCCACTGTCAAGGAAGACCTGCAGGGGGCTTGTCCTTCCTGGGCCTTCTGGAGGAGTGTGTGGAGGGGAGGTCGGTCCCACATAATCTTTGGGGGCTTTGCTGCCTGCTGTGAGCAGACCTGCTGGGGACATCCTCTGATGCCCACCTCCCCTTCCCTAGGGGGCAATGCTGAGCCTGGAGGCAGAGATAACGCCTTCTTTCCCACCCTGGCCCCAGATCCTGGGTAGGGCAAAAATTGCTGGTTGCCCCCCATTTCTACTTGCTTTCTTCTGGGTAATAGAATCCCCAATTTTTAGCTAGTTACATGGCTTCCCAAATAAGGACTGGATGTTCCACCCTCCTTTGCAGCTGCATATGGCTGCGTGACTAAGTTCTTACAGATGGGGTACAAGCCAGAAGCAGCTGCTTACAGGAAATTTGAGCACAAAGGATCATTAGCACGTTCTTCATGCTTCTTGCCTTCTTTACTTCCTCAGTCCTACTACCTGGAATTTGCATGTGATGGCTGGAACTCTAGCCACCATTTTGAGGCCTTGAGGACAAAGGCCATGCCCTCAGGAGGGTGGAGCAGGCAGCTGGAAGGAGCAGAGTTGCCTCTCAGCATTGTTACATCCCATCCCCCAGATGCGGACTTGATAGAGGAACAAGTGCACCTCATCTTAACTGATCAGGGAGGGGAAGCCCAGACAATTGCCAGTTGTAGGTGGAGAAGTCCCTGGTACTTCTGGGAAGTGACATCAGCAGATTAGAAATGACAGGATGGCGGGACGAGGCTTGGGGTCAGGCATGGACCCCAAGAGGTTCCTAGGTTGGCATGAGTGTGCAGAAGAAACTCCTGCTCTTCCTACACCACATCTGGAGCTGGGCTGAAAAGAGAGCTGCGGCCTGGCCCATGCACCTGAGAAAGGGCTGAGGAAGCACTTACATTTGGGGGATGGGGGATGGGGGCCCCAGCCTCATGGTGGGTATTAATGTTCTCCAGCAAAACAGAACTGCCAGGGGGTGTGTGTGTGGAGGTATTCAGTTTAGGGAACTGGCTGGTGCGACTGTGCAGGCTTGGCCGGTCCACCGTCTGCGGGATGAGTCAGCAGGGGACACCTGGGGCAGCGCCCTCTGCTCAGGACAGGTCAGCTTTCTTTTCTGTTCAGGCCCTGGGATGATGGGACAAGGCCCACGCACTTTACAGAGGGCCATCTGCTTTACTCAACGTCTGCTGATTTACATGTTAATCTCACCACAAAACACCCCCACAGAAACATCCAGAATAACATCTGACCTGTGTGGGCACTGCGGCCCAGCCAGGTGGACACATGAAATTCGCCATCATGGGAGGTGACACAAGACCGGGAAGAGCCAGGCTGGAGAGGGTCACCTGCTCTGTGCCGGTCTGTGACAGCCAGGGAGACCCCTGAGCTCAGGGTCAACCTGGGGGACGGAGGCTGGGGGCAGATCTTGAATTTGGCCCAGTTTGAGCCCAAAATGACCGAGGACAATTGTATAAGTGTCTGAATGTCCCCAGGGGTTGTCTGTGGGTGCATGGGAGTTCAGGTGACTGCAGATTTGCACTTGTGACATGAGGGTCACACTGTGATCTCACCACTTTAAAAAGACAGAAAGTTATATAAAGGGAGCGATAATACATCCTCCCCCACCCCCTGCCTTCTCAGAGGTAAGTCCTCTTCAATGACTGGGAGCATGAGCTTCCCAGTTTTACCACAGAATAACCCAAATTCAGAAGTGTCTCCACTTAGGTCTCCACCATGGCAGAGGCTGCCACAATAGGGCACAGGTGGCTTCTGGGGGAGGTGATGCCAGGGGGCGGGGAGAGAGGAAAAGCCACCAAGCATGGGCACTACCGTGGAGCTGCTGCCAGCAGCGGGAGGCGGAGGCTGCCGGGACCCAGGCTTACAAGGCAAGCCTCTGGAGTGGACCCCCAAGCATCAGGGGACGGGATCCGGGGGGCACTGGCTCTGCATTAGGCTGTGTTCGCAAGTGGCCGGGGTGTCTCGCCCTGTCCCCAGCAGTAGAGGAGCCCCAGGGCAGAGAATGGAAACTCTGGTTCAAAACTCAGAGCCAAGTGCATTTCGGCACTGTCCACAGGCTGCAGGTGAAGGCCAAGGTGAGGTCTGAGGGCCAAAGGCATCCGGGACAAAGAAATCCCTTGCACACACACTCACTCATACACTCATGTGCACACACACTTGCGCATGCGCGCGCGCGCACACACACACACACACACACACACACACACACACACTTGCACATCCACGCACCTGTCTCCCGCCTCCCTCACTGCTGTTGCTCATCCTGTTCTGTCGGCTTCGAAGCCCTCTCCACCTTCCCCGCCAGCCTCTGGTCCTTACCCAGGAGGCCTCTACCCCTTGCCTACTGGGCCGGGACTCAGAGCCTCTTCCATCACTGAGTGTGCGAACCATGTGATGACTGTCTTTCTGTGAGTGTCCCCACCACCGCACCTTCAGCACCACAGACCAGGCCCTGCCTTACGTCTCTGCATCCTCCCTGACCTGGAGCAGGTACCTGGGATGGCTGTGGAATGAAAGGGTGAGTGAATGAGTGGGTGCGGGCAGGCACTGCGCTCAGAGCTGGGGGTGCAGGGCCGGGGCCCTGGCCTGGGACATCTGTGTGTGTGGGGAGGTTGGTCCCCTCCGCAGAAGTGTGACGTGCTGGGAGATGTGCAGAGGGGCACACAGGCAGAGCAGCCATCTGGGGGCTTTGCTGTACCCGTGCTGGGACCCAGGTGAGGCAAGGAAACACAGGCACTGAAACGAACACTGTCAAAGAAGGGGGAGGGTAAACCATTACCCAGCCCCTCACCTCACTGCAAGCCTCTGGGGGGTGTCATCTGCCTGTGGCCCAGGGACCTGGAGCACTGCCTTGGTTACTCATGACTAGGTGACTGGGCTGGGATTGTGGGTAGGTGGGCAGGTGCTGGGCAGGTGCTGGGATGTGCAGTAGACACGACCCTGAGGGTCTACAGTCACCTGAGTGTGCCAGGGGGACAGCCGTGGAAGGAGATCCTAGAAACGGGTCACAATGCGGAACTTGGGGATACATGGGCAGCAGACCCCTTTTCACTGCATCCATTTTCTACCTATTTCAATCTTTACTGTGTTCCTGCATGACTTAATGTGGGGGGAAAAAAAGGAATTATTTTTAAAACAGCCGTGATTCCATTATATGCTGGTGTGGGCAGTTCTCTCAAATACACCAACTGAAAAAAAAAAAAAATAGAGGCTCCGAACAGTATGTATGAAATGCTTTTATGTCTATATGATGACAATTATATAACATATGCCAATGTGGTGGATGTGAATTATTTCTCAAAGAACTCCCAAGCCACAGAGACAGAAACCCGTGTTGCAAGGCCCAAGCCACTGCTGAGAGAGCCGGTGGGGCTGGGACGAAGGGGTAGGACTCAGCCCTTGAAAAGGAGTCTTTGTTCTACAGAAGGATTCTCCCCAAGTTTCTCGGGCTGCTATGTCCCCGATTAGAACCCCTGTCGTAGCTGTGTGTGTGCCTGTGTGATTGTGCGTGCTGCGAGCCCCGATCTGGTCCACGGGGCCCCTCCCAGGAAGGGAGGGAGTTTTGCTCCGCCCTTGACTTTGCCAGAGGTCTTCCTGGAAGGTTTGCTCTGAGACTTGGAGGGTCAGCTTTCTCCTCTGCCTGTGACCCGAGGTCCAGGTGGTAAAAAGGTACCAGGCCGGTCAGGGAGGGAAATGGGATCCAGGGAGGCCCAAGGCGGGGCCAATGGAGCCCCCACTGGCACTAAGTGCCGAGGACGCAGCCACTCCTGGGCAGCCACACACCGTGGAGCCCACATTCTAGAGAAGGTGGGGACAGAGAATGAGCGGGGAGAGCTGTGATGAAAACAAGCTACAGGGACAGAGTGCTGAGCAGGCTATTTTAGAGAGGCTAGTCAAGGAAGGCCTCCTGGAGGAAGTACAGCCCAGGTTAAGGGCAGAGCAAGGGCAGGGGGCAGACGGGTGATGTTGGCTCTGATGAGGTAACGCAGTAAACACAGAAGCCCTGAGTGAGACTCAGGAGGTGCAGTGGCCTCGGTGTTTGTGTACCCCCCAAATTCCTATTTTGAAATGCCGACCCCCGGCGATGATGGCATTAGAATGTGGGGCCTCGGTGTGGGGGGGTCTTGAGTCATGAGGGAGGAGCCCTCATGAATGGGACCAGTGCCCTCCCTGGACCCCTTCACCACATGAGGACACAACAAGAAGGTGCTGGCAATGGACCAGGAGGAGGGCTGTCCCCAGAATGTGGCCGTGTGGCCCCTTGATCTTGGACTTCCAGCCTGAAGGACTGTGAGCAATAAATGTGTATTGTTTCTAAGCGTCCCTGTCCATGGGATCTTGTTCCAGCAGCTGGAAAGGACTGAGATAGGAGAGCAGCGAAGGAGGGCTCTGGATGGAGGTGTGGGCACTGCAGCAGGAGAACCAACAGGTCCTATGGGGGACTGGAGCTTTGACAGAGAACACGTGAAGACTTGTGAGTTGCCCCTGCCTGCCTGCAGGGTGGATGCTGTCCCATGAACCTGCCAAAGAGGGGACGCTGCTGGAAACACTCCAGCACTGTGTCATTCCGAGGCTTTGCTGCAAAAGGAGAGGGACATGGGGGAGCAGATTCCAGAATCCTGCCTGGAGAAAGATGGGCAGGGCAGAAGCCCCCACTGGAGAGTGCTGGTGGGTTTTCCTGCAGAGGATGGCGTGAAGTGTGGGTGGCCCAGAGGAGTGACTTTGCAGGTGTGTAAGCAGGGACAAGCCCCTGATCACACTGGTGACAGAAGCCGTCAGGTGACAGGACCTTTAACCACTCTTGTGCTTCCTCCTGAGAAAGAGTCACGTACTCTCTGAGCTGGCTCATCCTTTCTGAGTTTGTACGGGTTAGCCTGTGTGTGGATCATGAGGGCTTGGGTACGACTCAGCTAGTGGCTCCTCCTCCCTCCAGGGTCCCCTGGCTTCCTGTCCATCCCCCAGGGCAGCCCTTAGCAGGCGGGACTGGGGGGTTGGGTTTCACTCTAACAGTGCTTCTCTGGCTCCATGAGCCAGAGCCATGGGCCCCTCACCGTGGCCCTCCAGGGGCCCCCTTTCCTTCCCTCTGGGGACTCCTGCTGCCACTTGAATGAAATGGAGCCTCGGTGGCCTCTGTCCCCTACTGGCCATTCCAGCAACCTGGAGGGTGAAGCAGAAGGCAGCAGAGAGGGTTTTCCAGGACTGGGTTTGGGGTGTGGTACATCAGGCTTGGCCAGAGCCCTGGGGTCCTGGGAGCTGCTGATCACTTCTGATGCTCCATCTCCAGCCAGCACCCCTTTTTCCCCCCCGAGTTCAAGAAGGAAGCACCCTGCTGTCTTCCCAACAGCTACGCGTTTCTCACTCTGCACGCCCAGCACCAAGTTCACAAGGCGTGTGCCGTTGACTGTTCTCCAGCGTTTCCTACCTCTCTTGGTGGCTCACCCTTGACTCCTCAGCCCTCTTCCTCCATCAGCCAGTCCTAAGCCCACCGTCTCCTTTCCAACCCTGGTCCTCTTCCCCCACCCCCGCCCCTACACTGCCACCACGCAACAGCAGCAGCGGGACCCCAGTGCCTTGCAGCTGGTCTCCCTGCAGAGAGGCTGTCAGGGGCCAGCTCTCCGTACACACCGTCCTTCTCAGGCATAACTGCTGCAGGAGGGGAGGGTTATCATTTCCAGCATTATCCAGGTAAGGACGTGGGGGCTCAGAGAGATAAGAGGTGGCACAGGGGCTGGGAAATGGGTCCAGCATCTGTGGCGGGGCCCTGGCACCTGGTAGACAGTGGAAAGCAACGCTGCAGTGAGCCCGGGGTGGGGCAGGGGGCGCACGTGGCCAGACACATCTGCTCTCTGGGATTTTCCCTCTGGCCTGCAAAGATTCGGGTTGATTTGGGGACCCTCACTCCTCTGCTTTATTCTTCCATTTGTCCCTCACAGATGCTCAGCGATCTGGTGCCCAGCAAGCACTCGGGATCTCCCCGCTGCCTCTATCACAGGCAGGTGACACTTCCTGGCCCGGGGCCACAGCCACTTTTCTCTTTTTCCTGTGGCAGTGGTGGTTAAGAAACCAGACATAGGCATCGGCAGCTTAGGACATCAAGATAGCTCAGACCAAAACACAGAGACTGAGCCAGCCAGGCTGGATCAGCCTGGGGAAGCTGCCACCTCTGCACCGGGGGGGCCAAGGCGGGCCACAGACAATCAAGTTGCCCTAGAGACAGATAGACAGACAGCTGGGGTCTGCCAGCTTTGCGCCTAGGGCCTGGTGGAGGGGGAGAGGGACGTCACCTTCTGGTTGGAGCTGGCCTGCTCACGGGTCCCGCCTAGCAGGTGCACTCCTGGGCCTGTGCCCGGGCCCAGGCAACCTCCGGAGTGCTGGGTGGCACTGGCCCCAGAGTCCTGACTTTGCTTCTGCTCCTGACTCGGCCACTTACACAGCTGTGTGTCTTTGGCTAGTGGCTTCACCTCTCTGAGCCTCTGCTACCTTATCTGTGATGGGGAGAGAATACGTAGCTCTGTCAGAGAGGGAAACAAGAATGTAGGTGCAGAGTTAACGTGAAGAATTGGGTTTGGGTTTGGGTTTGCTTTTTTTAATCAGGGTGAAACTGACACAAGACGAAAACCAACCATTTCAAGTGAACTCTCCAGCGGCGTTCAGCCCGTTCATGGTGCTCAGCGACCGCGACCTCCAGCTGGTTCCGCCATGCGTCATCACTTCCAAAGGGGACCTGGCTGTATTCTGCTGTTGCTCCCCCTTCCCCCTCCCCCTCAAGGGAAGGGCTGGTTCTATCTCAGCACCATGTCCTGTCCACCGAGACCCTCACCCTGTTTCCTGAGCTGGGTCCTGGTGCTCACCAAATGGCCTGGGAGCTTTGCTTGAATTCCCACGTGAGATGCTGGCTCTGGCTCCCGGACATCTGAAGCTCTGTTTCATCCAAACAAACTTTTACCGACCACCGCCCCCCTGCCCCACCCAGATTCGGGGCAACTCCTGGGGGAATTCCTTAAAATCCACAACATGCTTTATCCTGGCAAAGGATCTGAGAAGTCTGGTTGTAATTAAACATTTTAACTTTAATTTCCTGGGCCCACTCTTATTTGACTGGGGATCACTTTCATCTTTCTGCGGGGGCGTTCGTAACCCCCTCTGTAGGCTGCTGTTTCCAGGCATCGTTGGGGAATTGCTGGCCTAGAGGAAATATTAAACGAGCACCTCTGAATGCAGGGCCCCTAGCTAAATGATTTTATCTTCGTCGTGCACCACTTCTTCATAATTAAGAAAACCTTGGCTGGGAGAAAATTACATTTAAGAAGATTTTTTAAATGAAGATATTTAACTCACACGTTAACATCTGTCCTTTTGAATGGGAAGTTTACGGAAACTTTGACAAACATAGCCACGTAACTACCAGGACCGCAATCGAGATCTAGAACAGTGTCATCAGCCCTAAAGCCTCCCCCTGCCCTGGTGTAGTCACCCTTCCCCTAACCCCAAGCCCCAGAAGGCACCTGCCACTACAGTTTTGCCTCACCCAGAATGTCATCTAAGTGGAATCACGGGGTGTGTGCTGCTCTGAGGTTGACCCCACGCTAGGTTCATCTGTGTTGTCCGTATGGATGTCCCACAGTTTTTCTGATCGTTTGCTGGTCAAAGGAGTTTTGGGTTGTTTCCAGTTTGGGGCAATTATGAGTAAGCCACTAAGAACACGCATGTGCAGCTTTTTGTGCAAATTGAAATCTTCATCTTTCTTGGGCAAATACCCAGGAGTGGGTTTGCTGGCTGGTGCAGTAGACTTCTGCTCTCACTTTTTACAAAACTGCCCAGCTGTTTTCCAAGGGGCCAGGCCATTTGGCCTTCCTCCCCGCCATGTAGGAGAGCTCCAGGCTCTCGGCACCTTCTTCAGCACCGGGTATCATCACGTCTTAAAATTTTATTTTAACCATTCTCATAAATATTTAAAAGGAAATAACATTTTAGGGACACCTGGGTGGCTCAGTGGGTTAAGCCTCTGCCTTCAGCTCGGGTCATGATCGCAGGGTCCTGGGATCGAGTCCTGCATCGGGCTTTCTGCTCGGCGGGGAGCCTGCTTCTCCCCTTCTCTCTCCACCTGACTCTCTGCCTACTTGTGATCTCTGTCTGTCAAATAAATAAATTGATTTTTTAAAAAAGGAAATAACATTTTTAAGTTTATTATTATATAGTTTTTGATAAATTCTGTCCTCACCGAAAAAGGACATGTTGGAGTACTAACCGCTAGAACCTCAGATGGGACCTTATTTGAAGACAGGAACTTTAAGAAGGAAATCAAGTTAAAATGAGGTCGTTAGGGTGTGCCCTCTTCCACTGTGACTGTGCCCTTACCAAAGAGGAAGTGTGGATACAGAGACAGAGGGAAGCAATGTGAAGAGACACAGAGAAGATGGCCAAAAAGCCCAAGAGAGAGGCCTGGGACAGACTGCCCCTTGCAGCCTCGGAAGGGAGCAGCCCCTCCGATTTCCAGCCTCCAGAACTGAGAGGGATTCAGTTTCTGGGGATGAAGTCTCCTAGCCTGTGGCACTTTGTTATGACAGCCTGAGCAAGCTAAGACACATACAAAACAAAACAGGTGAAATAAATATCTTATATTTAACCTACCCATCACCTACCACCAACTTAAGACCTAGAATGTAACCACTACCTTCTCTTCTCCCTGTGCTCCTGCCCCCTGCTGTCCCGCCCTGTGTGCACCTGTCCTAGGGCACCCCATCTTGTGCACACCTGCCCCATGCCATCCCACGCCGTGTGCACCTGCCCCTTGTCATCCTGTCCCATGTGCACCTGCCCCATGCCATCCTGCCTCGTGTCATTCCGCCCTGTGTGCACCTGCCCCATGCCATCCTGCCCTGTGTGCACCTGTCCCAGGCCACCCCGTCCCATGTCCTCCCACCCTTGTGCATCTGCTCCATGTGCACCTGCCCTGTGCCATCCCACCCATGCTGGCGCTGCCTGCCTGCTGCAGGGGACCTCTTCCCCTCCAGGGAGTGGAGTGGAGAGGACTTATGGAAACTGGAGGCTGTGGAGAGCGACCCACTGCTTTGAGGTGTTAGCTGAGGTGCTAGCTGGAGGGGGTAAAGGGTACTGGTTTTGTTTTTGTTTTTAAGCTGGGAGAGGCCTGACCACGGTTCAGGTGGAGGGGATGATCCAATGGAAAGGAGCAGTCGGTGGGCTTGTTTGTTAGCGGTTCCCCTCCCCACCCCCCCAGAAGAGATACTCCGGGAGGGCAGGGCCTTGGTGTGTCTCAGGATCCAACTGGTGGGGACTCCGTGCTGACTGGCCGCTGGGCAAGGAGTGAGGACAGAGCCTCCGCTCGGAAGGCAGTCTGCTGTTCTCTGCGAGGAACCGCAGAAACCATCACGGATTGGAAAAGTTCTGTGGGTGGCTGGTGGAGAAGGCTGCACAAATGTGAATGTGCATGAAACAAGTTAAGGTGGTTAAGGTGGTGAATTTTGTCACATGCGTATTTTACCCTCGCTGAAGAAAACCCATCGGTGAGAACAAGGGTCATTTGGCCTAGGGCTTTGCTACCTGCCCGCAAGGTGAAGGCACCACCCTCTGGACGGACCTGGGACAATCTCGGAGAGGTTCGGTCACCCGCCCCAGACCCCTCTGCCAGCGGTCCGGAGGTCGCGAAGGAGCGGGGCAAACAGCAAGCCCTCGGTAAACGCAGAGGGACAGCGCCGGGCTCCAAGCGGTGTCCCGCAACCGCCTCGCGCGGACCCGCTGGAGGCGGAGCCAACGCCGCGGTCTGCAGAACCGGATTGGCTGCTGGGGAAGGGGGCGGGCTCCCGGAGCCGGGGGGCGGGGCCGATCGAGGGTCGTAAATACGGCGCCACATGGCACCAGTTTGGGGGGAGGGACCGCTGAGTGCGGAGGGCGCAGGCGCATTGAGCGCGGGAGCGCCTCGGCCTCCGTGGCCCTTCCGCGGTCCGCGACTTCTCGCGAGATATGGAACGGGAGGCGGGGCTCCGGGCGCCGGGGGCGGAGCCGGCAGAGGAGGGGCGGCCTCGGGAGGGTCGGCGAGGCGGTGGCTGAGAGACGACGACGACGAGGTGAGGTGAGGTGAGCTGAGGCGCGCGAGGCGGGGGCGCGGGGCGACGTGCGGCGCGGGGCGGCGGGGCGGCGGGCGGGTCCGGGCTCCCTCAGCCTGCGAGCAGGTCTGCTGCGGCCTCGGGCCGAGCCCCCGCTCCGGCCGCTGTGTGACCTTGGCCCGGCTCGCACCCTCTCTGAGCCCCCGGGCGCCCGGCGCTGGAGGGCTGCGGCGGCGGGTGGGGCGCCCCGCAGGCGCGCTCCCGGTCCCCTTGTGGGGCGCCGCGGGAGCGTGGACGCCAGCTCGGCGGTGCTCGGAACGGGGCCCCCACGCCGCAGTGCTCCGAGAACCCTGCGCTGGGACCCCGGGCTGAGCAGGCGCCCCCACCCCTCCACCCCCACCGCCGTGCTCCCGGGGAGCTGCGGCCACCTCCCGCCGGCCTGCGAGGCGCGGCCCCGCCCCGGGGGACCCCAGGCCGCCGCTGCGGGGCCGCGAGGCCTGGAAGGGGACCCTTCCGGAACCCTCTGCTCAGAAACAGCGGGGCTGCGTCTCCTGCGCGAGGAAGCCGTGCCCTGACCACTAACAGAGGGACCTCCACCGCCCGCTCAGGGTCCTGGCCGCGGGGCATCCCTGGCGAGCCACTGGCGCACGCCGAGGTCCGGCTGGCGCGGAGCACAACAAGACACTGTGTGTCTGCGATTTATTAAATTATTTACTCTGTGCTTGCCCTCGGACAAGCTCAGGAGGCCCCGGCTGAACGCGCGCAGGCAGACGCACCTTGAGGGGTGCTGCCCCCCCGCCAGGGTGTGGGTGCAGGCCTCGGTCTGGGGGTGGGGGGAGAAAGAGAGCGCACAGGGACGTCAGGACATTTGTTTTACATGGAGGCGGGGTTACATACATTGTGTAGGATGAAGGTGTTACAAGGGCGGGTTTGATACACTTGCATGTTGCAATCTGCCCACCCCAGGAGCATACCCACACCTAGCACAGGCCGGGCTCCTGGGCGTTTGGACCGCGTCTGCATGGAATTGCTTGGTGGTTTTCTTGCAAATTAGCTGATAGGACTTCTGTTGGGTATTTGCAGGCCTGCAATTGCGCTCGCTGTGACTGTGAGCCCGCTTCATCCGTCCTGCAAGCACTAAGCCACTGGTCCTTTGCAGGATGGCCAGTTGGGCTAGCTGCTGGTGATAAAGTTAGGCTGATTATGATACGGTGACCCGTGCGTCTAGGCAGTTATGTACAAAGTGTGAAGAAAGGGGGAAGAGTGAAGTTTATTTCCTGGTGTTGGAGTTTTCCGTGGTGCAGATGTGGGATGGATGTGGGGGCCTAGAAGGACGAGTGAAGGTTGGAGAGAACATTCCAGGTGGAGGCAGCAGGGCATGTGGAGACATGGAAGGGATTGGGGTGTTTGGGGGGGCAGGGCGGCAAGTACCTGGATTCATTGAGAAAGGGGGTTTGAGGATTGGGGTGGAAGCTAAGGCCAAAAAGAGGTTTCTTTTCCGAAGGGCCTTGAATGCTGTTCTAGACTTAGGGCTGTTATCCTGATCTTCAGTGAGAGGGTGGTCAGGGTTTTGGGTGGGATGTGATAGGTAAGTGTTTCAGAAAAGTAGGGCTGGGTAACAGGAAACATGGGTTCATGGTGTGGGGAGCTGGAGACTGAGTTGGGTGCCGTTGTAGAGGGAATGGCTTCAGGATGGAGGCCGAAAGAGTGGAGAGGGTCATCAGATTCGAGCAAGCCGGAGAACTCACAGCGTGTGGTGCTCTCTAGGGTGTGGTGAAAGGGAAAGGAAAAATGCTAGAGTAACCAAGGTTTCTCACTTGGCTGCTCGAAGGACAAAGCTGCTGCCTGTGATGGGAAGTGCTGGAGCTGGTGTGGAGGGGCATTTGGGTTGTAAGCTTGTAGGCTTGCAGGGTTCATAGTGTTTGTGGGCCTCCTGGATGAGACACCCTCTCATGGACGAGTGTCTGGGGCAGAAGCCTGGGGAATACCAGCGAGGAAGGGATAGGTGCTAGAAGAGAAGTGCGTCTGACGGCCAACACTGGGCCTGCACTTCATGGCCATCACTGCGTATCACCACAGATGGGAGGTGATTGCCTTCTAGAAAGGTCCTGAGGCTAAGGTGTGCTTGTGGAGGAGAGACAGTTATTGATACTGCTGAAGCAGATGCAGCTAGTGTACCATTAAAAAAAAAAAACAACAACCAAAAAAAGACCCACAACTTATATCTTATTTTCGATTTTGTTTGTCTCCCTCCAGAAGCTAGCTGTTGGTTTCACACCTCCTTAGTGTCTGTGGCTGTGGCCAAGGGCTGCTGCTTCTTTAGCCACTCGCGCGTACATGGGCCTCATGATAGCTGACACAGCAACTCCGTCCTTCCTGCAGTTAACCCAGGTGGCGGTTTCTGTAACTGCTTACAGAACTTGACAAATATTGCAGAGAGGTATGGGAAATGCCAGGCATAGCTGGGTAGGGGGAGAGGGGCGGGATGCAGTGAGTAGAGTTGATGGCTCCTGGGACACCACCAGCTGGCACTTGCCTCTCCAGGCAGGAGAGTGAAAAAGTCTTTGGGGAGTGTGAGTAGCTCAAAAGAAAGGACCTAAAAATAGTGACACCAGCCCTCCCCGCCCCCCCTTAAGGAGGCTCAGGTGGAACCGCACCATGGTTCAAAGCTTCCAAGTTCTTTTGGCACCCTACCTCTTAAATAGGAACAGATAACCAAGTACATGTGAAAACACCTCTCATTTGGAAGGTAGAGACCCTAGCTCACACTTGCAGGCGGTGTAGGGTGTGCAGGAGGAGGACTGAACAAGCGGGCTGCCACTAACATGCACACACAGAGAAGGGGAACTACTGTATGCAAGAGACAAGAGCAGGCCACTCTAGTAAGAAAAAGAAAAGAAAGTGGGGGGAACACTTGAAGAACCAAAAAGAGAACTCTTGGATATAAAAAAACACAGTTGGAGAAATAAAAAGCCCAGTTGGTGGGTGAAAGATACAGTTGAGGAGCTGGGGAAGACAGACCTAAAAGCAAAAATGGGAAGTGAGAGAGAAAAGGGACGGATCAGAGCGGGAGGCTGACATCTGAATGATCTGTTTCAGTAAGAAGAGAGAAAATAGGACAAGGCTGTCCACAAAATAATGCAAGAGAATTTCCTAGAACCAAAACTTCGTGAGGAAGGGGGTGGTTCCCTACACGGCCAGCACTGTGTGTGAAAAGGCAGGTGTCCTTTGCTCTCCGCATCTGTTCAGTTCCCAGTATGGGTCCTTGCAGGGTGGGGAGCAGGTTTGCACAGTGAGGGATGCCACGTTTCCACAGTAACGAGTGAGAGTTTGAGAAACAAGGGATTTATCTGGAAATGCTTTCGAGGCCATCAGTTTCAGAATTCGGGTAGTGAGAGTGCAGATGGAGAGAGAGATGTGCACACCCACTCCAAGGCCTGTTGCTGTGAAATCTCAGAACTCTGGGAGGAGGAAGATTGCGGTAGCTTCTAAAGATTTTATTTATTTATTTGACAGAGAGATCACAAGTAAGCAGAGAGGCAGGCGGGGGGGTGGGGGATAAGCAGGCTCCCCGCCGAGCAGAGCCGCTGCAGGGCTCGATTCTAGGACCCTGAGATCATGACTTGAGCCGAAGGCAGAGGCTTAACCCACTGAGCCACCCAGGCACCCCTGATTGTGGTAGCTTCTAGAAAAAGAATAAGAACAGGCCACCAGCAGGTCATCACAGAATGGTGCAGAACGCTGTGGGGACTTGTCCACAGCAACAGGAAGGTGTAAAGCAAGAGAGAATGGCTTTCAGAATTCTGAAGGAAAATAACCTTCCACCTCGAACTCTATACTCAGGCAAAAGAGGGTAGAATAAAGGTATTTTCAGACATGCCCCAAAAGTTCCCGTCTCACATACTTTAAGGAATCAACTGGTAGACAGTGAGGTGGTGAGTCTGGAAGGACAGTGCCAGAGGAGACGGGGTTTTCCTGAGAGGAGGAGGGGAGGCCAGCGTGCACACCTGTCCGGAGAGAGTTCTTGGGGAAGGTGAACTTGACATGGCACCCGGGCGCTGGGACATCTGGAGAGGAGATGTGGACAGCTGGCGGGGCTGGGCTGGATTAGTGATGAGTCCATGGAACACAAAGCAAATGAGAGCACAAGACTGTCATTAGTTCCAGGGAAAATAGACTGTTGTGCAGGAAGAGAGAAATAATTATGGTGTATGGCAAGGCGAGGCTGTGAACAGCCTTTGCGCAGTGATCGTTTATGTAAACACCGAATATTGTTCTAATTGAAACATATTGTGCCTGTCTGGAGATGGTGTAGGGTGAGTGGGGCGTGGGTGTGTGAAGGGTGGGGGGCAGGTGGAGGCATTTCCACCTGCCCCCCCCGGGGGGGGCGGTGTGGGAGGCCCTGGCCTAAAGCCAGTCCCCTGCTCTTCAGAGGCGATGGGGAGCCTGCAAGGTTTGGCCAACCCAGTGCAGGTGGGTAACGGGGAAGGGACAGGCGCTGCTGGGGTTTGTGGCAAACTCCCCAGCACAATCTCACCCTTTAACATACACACGTGTGTGCGGAACGTTGATAAAGACAGTCACACCGCGCTTCCGGCTCTACTGGGTGAGGCGGGCAGAATTTCGCCCGTGTTTGGTGCTGGGCTTGCTCCCTCCTGGGCCCTTTTCCTCACTCCAGAGGGGAGAGTCGACTTGTCTTGGTTTCCTCTTCATTATTGTGATTGTTCTCTGGATCCTGTCTCCTGGCTGTAGTCGCATAGCAGAGGCTGTGTGCTTCCTTGAACTGTATTATTTTTCTTTTACCTTACTATAAAGGGGTTTTACAAGCATATTCAAAAGTAGGAAGAGCGCTCTTTTGAATTCTTCGTTCCCTTTGCTGGGTTTCGGAAATTATAAAATCAGGGTCAGTTGTGTTTATCTGTTTTCTGTTAGCAGAACAGCTCTTTATTAAATACCTACTGTGTACCAAGCACTATTCTAAGCCTTCGGGCCACCTGCCTTCTCAAGTTTATGTGTTAGTGCAGACAGGGAGCAAGTAAGCCCGAGAACATGTGGTACTGAATGCGATGACACATGCCACAGAGGAAAAGTGGGTCTAGATGATGGGGAGTGCAGGGTGGGGAAGAACCAGGGGAGGCCTCGCCGATGAGGTGAGCTCTGAGCAGAGGTAAGAAGCCAGTGCAGGATTGAGCCACTGGATTCCCCAGGCGTGCATGTCTAGGCAGAGGACAGTGGATGGGGGCCAGGACAAGGAGGCCACTGCGGCCGGAGTGGGGCCAGTGAGGGGGCCAGCGGAAGCGATGAGAGTGTGGGGTCCCATCAGGTAGGGCTTGTCAGTGGTCACTGTAAGGACTGGAAATGGGAAGCTGTGAGACTCAGTGATCGGAGGGTTTTGAGCAGAGAAGTGGCATGGTCTGACTTGTCACAGAATAACGATGCTGCCATGTTGAACGCGGGTTGTGTGGGCTTGAGCGCAGAGAGCAGGTTGGAGGTTGCTGTGGTCATGAAGGTGAGAGCTGAGGCTAGCTGGAACAGGGTGCAGAGGACGGGCGGGCACCAGAGGGACTGGAAGAGATTAGAGTCTGGCTGTCTTTCAGAGGGAAAGCTCCAGGCAGGTTCTTAAACCAGTTATGGTGAAATTTATCATGAATATTTTCCCGTGAAATAATTTATTTGAATTAACTTAACTCTGAGAAATGAGTGCTCACTTGGACTCCAGAGTTAAATTCCATGCAGCAAATCCTTGAGTCTTGAAGGTGGAAGGTACAGGAGATGTGATCCCCGGCTTCTAAGAACTTGAAGTTTGGGAATGTGGGGCTAGTATGCATGCCTTGAGAGCCCGTCTACATGGGGAGATCAGTGGGGCTTCGGGACCCAGGGCCAAGAGACCAGTGTGAGTGGATAGCCCTCCATGCCCTGGGCCCAGCTCCTGGGGGAAGTTACTTTACCTCACAGGCCAACTTTGGGCTTGATTTTCAGTCAGGTCTCCTGGGACGCACATTAACCTTCTGTTTCATCAACATGACCATTTATTACTTGTTATTATGTAGATACCCTGTCAGATGTAGTTCTCGGGGTTAACTGAATACAAATGAAGTAATTCTGTAGACAGATGAATCCAAGTTCTGGTGGCTTCAGGTGAATGCCTGTTTTACTATGGGGGTTTTAATCCAGCTCCAAAAGATGCAGGCACAGCCCAAAGAGTAAATGTTGAGACCACTCATGGAAACTTTCCCAATTTCTGTTGACTAAGTGATGGGAACTGCAGTGAATTTTTTGCTTTAAGTAGTGTTTGTGAAGCTGGAAAAGAAGTGGGTAGTTTCTTATATTTTTGCCAGTCGCAGAAATGTATAAAACCGGAAACATTCTCGGAGTTCTTAGTGAAGTCCGTGTCACTTGATTTAATGCTCAGAAGTTGGTTATTTGGACAAGAAGAAGCAAATTTTCTCAGAAACAAAGTATAAAAATTTGAGTGTCTGCCAAAACCCAGGCAGTTGTGCATGGAACAGTGGGTTCCTAAATCAGTTGCCAGGGCTCAAGTGCCCGGTCTCTGCAGGTGCTAGCCATGCAGGCTTGGGCGAGTTGTCTGAATGTTTTGCCCCAATTTTATCATAATTAGTATGAGGATTAAATAAATTAATACACATAAGACCTTACCATATCACTTTTGAAAACATATTAGCCATTGTTGTAATTACGATAAAATTAGTTGAAAGCATAGAGACTTCTTTGTTGATAATTGACTCTTGGTAGAAAGTATGAGTAATAAAAAAAATAACGTATTAATAGAATACAAATATTTGAGGGCGCGATAAAGATGGGAAAATAAACAAGGCCAGCCGCCTAGTCCAAAGAGGATGGCTAAATATTTTACAAAATAGTTCATATGTTATCGCGTTCATGTTCTCAGTAGCTCGGATTAGCAGAAAGACCTTAATCGGTGGTGTTTTGTGGTCGAGAAGCTGAGACTCAGACTTAAGGTGATGTCTCGGGCCACTCAGCAGAGCCTATCCTGGGCCCCAGGATGCCTTTCCTCTTCCTCCCAGTCTGTGAATGTCTGTAGGACTTTGGGGCTGGTGTTTTCATCCTGTGTTGTGGAAACTGGTGAGAGCTAGTGGCATTCATGTTGGAAAGGTTTAGCTTCTGGAGAACATCTCCATCGCCCAGATTTCCTCCTGGCCCTTGGCATGCTGTGATTTCTGATACTGGATTTGCCTTTTGAAACCTTCCTGTGAGTGGAATCACGTGGAATGTACTCTTCTGTGTTTGAGTTCTTCTGTTCAGCATAATATCCGAGAGCTTTCTCTGTGTCATTGCGTGTGCTGACTCATGAATCCGTGGCTCGTTCTCCCTTATTGCTGGGTAGTTTTCCACTGAATGAGTCCACCCCAGTTTGTGTATTCATTCCCTTGGTGAAGGACCTCATGGATGTTCTCAGATTGGAGCTATTTTGAATAAATCTGCAGTGAGCATTCTTGTCCACATCTTCGTGTGGACAGTCCCTGCATTCAGGGGGCTGGTCTCTGCTGCTGTATCTGAACGGCATCACCCAAGGTCATCGAGGTTCTCTCCTTTGATCTTCTAGGAGTTTTCTAGTTTTGCCACGTACGTGTAGGTCTTTAATCCACCGGGAGTTTGTTTTTGTGAGGGCAGTAAGGTCTGTGTCTGGATACTTTTACGTGTTTGTTTCTTTGCGTGTGGACGTCCGGTTTTTCAGCGCTCATAATTGAGGTGGGCTGCCTCTGCTGCCTTGGGTTGCCTTCACTCCAGACCAGTTGACTGTATTTATGGGTCTGTTTCTGGGCTCTCTGTTCTTTTCCATTGATCTTCTTCTCTGTTCTTTTGCCAATACCACGTGCTCTTGTTTGCTGTGGCTTTCTGGTGAAGTCTTCCAACTTCATTCTTCTTCAGTAATGTGTTGTCCATCCTGGGTCTTTTCCCTCACATATAAACGTTAGAAAGTGCGGGTAATAAAATAACTTCCTGCGATTTTGATTGGGATTGCATTGAAGCTGTACATTGGGAAGACCTGATATCTTTTTTTTTTTTTTAAAGATTTTAAAGACCTGATATCTTGACAAACATTGAGTCTTTCTGTCCACACATGGAATATCTCTCTGTGCATGTTACATGTATTTTGTTAGAGTGATACCTAAATATTTTATTTTTGGGAGTTCTAATATAAATGGAATTGTGTTTTTAATTTTAAATTTCTCTTGTTCTTTGTGGATAAATAAGAAACTAGTTGACGTTTGTATATTAACTTTGTATCCTGCAAACTTAGCTATAGTCGCTTGAGCCCCTAAAATTTTGTAATTGAAAAATCATAAGTAATCTAAGATTTTTATCACATTTTGATGGTCAGTTTGATTGGTCTTTAAATAGAGTCCCTAAGCATTATTGTGGCATATCCACTTTCATGGTTCTTATAGAACCTTCTAGGAATTGAAAAATATGCTGGATGTTTTTTAATACCAACTGTTCTGACTTTTTAAAAAGTTTTAACATAAAAAAAGAATCTGGTCTGTATGCAAAAAGAGTTGATACCAGCTTTATTTGTAGTGGTCAAAAAAAAAAAAAAAAAAAAGGAACTAACCCCGGGCACCTGGGTGGCTCAATGGATTAAAGCCCCTGCCTTCTGCTCAGCTCATGATCCCAATCGAGCCCCACGTAGGGCACTCTGCTCAGCGGGGACCCTGCTTCCCTTCCTCTCTCTCTGCCTGCCTCTTTGCCTGCTTGTGATCTCTCTCTGTCAAATAAATAAATAAAATCTTTATTAAAAAAAAAAAAACCTAACCCAAAAGTCCTTCAGTTGGTAAATGGGTAAACAGTGGTGTATCCATATGATGGAATACTGGTGGCCATACAAAAAGGAGCTTACGGCTGACATGAACACCACCCTGGACAGACCTCAGAAGCAGTTTGTGACGAGCCTGCATCCTACGTGGTTTCACTAGATACTGTTGTAGGAAAGGCAGAACCAAGGCCAAAGAACAGACGAGTAGTTGCCTAGAGCTGAGCGTTGGGGGAGGAGGAGGGAACTTCAGAGAGTGATGGAAACGTCCTGAATCTTAATAGTGCTATACATTTGCCAACTCGCAGACTCTACAGTTAAAGAGACTGAGTTTTACTGTATATAAATCAGACCTCAAAAAACCTGATTCAAAAACAAAAGGAGAGGGGCACCTGGGTGGCTCAGCGGGTTAGAGCCTCTGCCTTCGGCTCGGGTCGTGATCCCGGGGTCCTGGGATTGGGCCCCGCATTGGGCTCTCTGCTCGGTGGGGAGCCTGCTTCTCTCCCTCTCACTCTCTGCCTACTTGTGATCTCTGTCAAATGAATAAATAAAATCTTTAAAAAAAACAAAAAAAAAAAACAAAAGGAGAAACAGAGGTGAGTTAACCAGGAAAGAAGGTTCTTTCAAAGAAATGGTGCCAGAACAGTGGGGTATCTCTATGGGGAAGTTAATCTCAACCCGGCCTCTGGGATTGTCCTATTGGCTAGTGGCTGCAAGTCTCCCATTGGACATTCTTTTCTACCGTGGCAAACAACTATATCCATTTCTTAACACTTTCTTTTTTTTTTTTAGATTTACTTTTTATTTTGAGAGAGAGTGAGCGTACCATGAGTGGGGGAAGGGGGTAGAGGGAGGGAGAGAGAGAGAGAGAATCTCTAGCAGACTCCATCCTGAGCACGGAGCCTGACGTGGGGTCCAGTCCCACGACCCCAAGGTCATGACCTGAGCCGAAGCCAAGAGTCGGACGCTTCACTGACCTCCCAGGCGCCCTCCATTTCTTGACACTTACTATTTAGTTCTCACTCGTTTGATCTCTTCTGTCTACAACGTGTAGTAAACACACACGCACCCTTACAGTGCAAGTGATGAAGCAGATATGCATATGAGGGTTCCCCAGAGAACAGAATCCGTAGGGTGTGTGTAAAGAGAAGTGTTTAAGGAATCGGCTCATGTGGTTATGGAGGCTGAGAAGCTCAGACCCGGGGGAGCCAAGTCCAAGCCTGAGGGCAGGAGACTTCTGTCCCGGCTCGAAGACAGGCAGGCAGAGGGGAGACTCTCTCTTGCTTCACCTGGTCCATCTATTCGGGCACTGAGTAGGTTGGGGAAGCCCCCTCCCGGAGCGCTGTGGGCCTGACTCCGTCTACAGGGTCAGAGGTCAGTCTCGTCCAGAAACAGCCCCCGCCAAACATGCCCCGGATACCGTGTGGCCAGCAAAGGGGACTCAGAATCAACTGGCACATGCCTCCTGACCTGTGTGCCCTGCAGTCACCAGTTCTGCTGCTGAAGTGTGGAAGGTGTCCTCCAGCGGTGTGGCCATGGGGTCCCTCTCCCCCCTGAGAGTGACACACCCCGGCCTGGGAGGGAGCTCAGTCCCCCGCTGCCCTCCATAGACCACCCTGTGGTTCCCCTGATGTGTGCGCGCTACGGTGTGAGGGCCCCTTCAGACCAGAGCCTTCCATGGGCGGCTGGCATGAGCTCCTGCCCGTGCGTGTTTAGCATCCCCTCGCCCAGCTGAGACGCTGCCCTTTCTGCACAGCCGCCTTGTGTTGGGGTTAAAGCTAACCTGAAGCCTGATTGTTCACAGGGCGCTGACAGGCCCCTTGCAGAATACCAGCCCTCAAGGCAAAGCTTTTGGGTGACACTTGGCTCCCCATCCTCTTGGTGGAGGCAAAAGCCGGAGGCTGACTCCCAGCAAGCCGCCTCAGCCGGGCCTCTGGGTCTCCAAAAACTCTGAGGCTTTTTGTTAGCTGCTTTTTTGAAGTCGTGGGAGACTTGTGTTTGGAAATAATGCCCTTATTTTGTGAATGAATACTCCTTTGAGGTCAGTGTTGTTCCCTGACTTGGTTCTGCTTCCGAAGGGCTACCCGCTTCAGTTCTCATCTGCCCCCCCACACCCTGTGTGCCATCCTCCCCAGAAGGCAGCAGAGTGCTCCCCCTGAGCCCTGGCTCCCGCTGCCTCCATGCCTGGGCCAGAAACACGCAGGTCCCACTCCATATGGCAAGGTAAAGCTTGTTGGCAGTGCTGTGTGGTCATCTCTGTGCCTTGCTCTGTGCACCCCTGAGGAGTTGTGCACCCTGTTTGAAGCAGCACAGGCCCTTCCTTCCTTCCTTCCTCGCACAGGCCGTTTCATCCCCTCGGCCCACAACCACAGCACAATCCACGACTGCTATTTATGAGGCTCGTTTGAGGCTGAAGAGGATAGCACCCAGGACTGCCCTTGTTCCCTGACCTTAAACATGACCCATGGCCTCAGCCTCATTGGCGAGTGGTGTGGAGGGACTTCCCACATCGGTTTGGAAAGGGCTGGAAGGGGTTGCCCCTGAAGCTAGCCTGGTTCTGGGGCAGAACTCCAGGGCAAGGCAAGGCTTCCAGGACCAGTCTCAGCGACGAAGAACCAGATGCACGGGGTTTGGGGAGTCCCAAAGGGAAGACTCATCCATCCCATCATGTACGTTCCTAAAACTTCAACATTTGATAAACAAACTGCAGGTAAAGTCAGCTGTTGAGCTTTTGTGCAGGGTTGTGAGGTGAAGCCTTGGCTCTAGGTTTATAGCCTTTGTTACCTACAGCTGTCCCCCACTACAGGCCTTCCTTGTCTTTGTGCGTTTTATTTCCTGTCATTCATGTGTTTTTTACACAGTCTCCTGCATTCCGCCTTACTTATTCAACAGTACCTCTCGACAGTCCCTCCACGTCCGCTCTTGTGGCTCCAAGTCTTTTTTTCCCAATATTTCTCTTGTGGTAGGACACGTAACGTAAAACTCACCATCGTAACCATTTTTAAGCCTGTTTCACGGAGCCTGGAGCACAATCACAGTCACAGTCCCACTGTGCAACCGTCAGCACGTTCCGTCTCTAGAATTCACTCATCTTTCCAAACTGATCCTCTGTCCCCATGGAACACTCACCCTCCCATTCCCTCCCAGCCCCCTCGGGACTTCAGGGGAGTGGGATCCTACGGCACCTGCCTTTTGTGCCTGCCTGATTTCACTCCACAGCGGCTGCTGGAGGTTTCTCCGCATCGTAGGGGATGCCAGAACGTCCTTCCTCTTGGGAGCCGTGCGATACGCCGCCATACGTGTGTACGCCACGCTGTTACCCCTTTGTCCTCCCGGGCACACTGGGGTGTGTCTGCCTGTTGGCTGGTGCGGATCATGCCACCGTGAGCAAAGCCTCACAAGTACCACTTGGAGACCCTGTTTCCAGTCCTTCTGACTGTAGACCCAGAAGTGGAATTGTTGGGCCATGTGGTCATTTTATGTGGTTATTCAAGTTTCCATTTTGGGGGGAACCTCCTTACTGTTGCTTACTGTTTTCCGCAGTGGCGGTACCAGTTTGCGTTCCCGTTGGTCGGGACAGAGGGTTCCAGTTTCTCCCTGTCTTGGCCAATACTTACCTTCTGGGCTGGTTTTTGTTTCATTGAAGATTTTATTTATTTTTTTCTAAGTAGGACTCGAACTCATAACCCTGAGATCAGGAGTCGCACCCTGCACTGACCGAGCCAGCCGAGCCCCTGTTTTGTCTTGTTAGTTTTTGGCTGGAGCCATCCGAATGGGCGTGAGCTAGTACTTCCCTGAGTTTCCCCGATGAGTGGTGTGGAGCATCTTTTCATGTGCGTTAGGGGCTGTTTGCCTGTCTTCAGGGAGATGTCCGTTCAAGTTGTTGCCTTGAACTGGGTTGTTGGATGTTATTTTTCTTTTGAGTATTAGGAGTTCTCCATTTATTCTGGATATTAAGCCCTCATTAGTTACATGATTTGCAAACATTTTTCTCCCATTCTAGGGAAATCTCCCCTGTGGATAGTGCCCTTTGATGCCCAGAAGTTTCTAATTTTCATGAAGTCCAATTGGTTAATTCTTTTTCTTCCATTGTTAATGCCTTAATTTTTTTTTATTGCTGTGTATCTTTTATGAAAGGAAAAATGTTTTTTTCTCATAGTAAAAACAAGTCAGTGCTCGGTATAAACAAAAACAACTTTAAATACAGAAAGCCATGAAGCAGTAAGTCAGAATCACCCAGATGCCCACCGCCTGGGGGTGCTAGCTGATGCTGTCTTGGGGCCGGTGCTGGTGGTGGGGCCCTCTTCCCTGTGTGCCATCCGTGCTTGCCTGATAGCCAGCCCCTGACCCGGGAATGTTCCCTACAATGACCCACAGCCCACTGAGTGGTCTAGTCTGATGCAGGTTAGGAGCCTCATTATAAATAAGTTAGTTGACTTGCTGTTTACAACATAAGCCATAGATTCACTGCGTGGATGAGAAGAGCCAGATAGGGGGGCTGCCGGCGTGAATTGCTGCTGGCCCAGGGCCAGGCTGTGAGACATTTGGGGCCAGAACGGGGCTCCTCCTCAGCCGGGGTGCTTCTCCGTGCCCAGTCATACTTCCGTAGGTTATTTATGGACTAAGAACAAAACTGTAGAGTGTGAGTGTATTAAAGGCTAAAAGATGGTAGTGTTTGGTGCTAATCCACCAAATAAGGAAAAAGTCAGAGCGACTTTAAATGGTTCCCGGTTAAGAGAAGACAAGCTTTCTTTGCACTTAGAGAACCACGTTCAGGACAGGTAACAAACATCCGGTGTGCCTGCTCCGCCTCTGTTTCAGGCAGACTCACCCGAGGGGAGCATCAAGGGCTGATTGTAGGCTGACTGGGGCTCACTCGGCTGTGACCTCTGACCCCAGGACAGTGCTTCTATGTCTGTCAGGTCAGAGAACACAGGAAACATGTGCCCGTGTGTGACAGAGAGTCACCTGTCAGCACCTGGACTTCCAAGGAAGCACGGTGTTTCTAAGCCCCTTCTGTTCACCAGCTTGAATTTAGACTAAGAAGAAACTTCGCACATGTGACTTCAGTCCCTGGGGAGAGATGGGAATATGTGGTAGGGGTGTGTGTGTGTGTCCTACCAGGGCCCTGTATGCGAGTGCCTCCTACAGCAGAGTACCATCCAGATCCAGAAGAAGAGCCGTGGGTCTGTATGACCACGTGGATGAGTCTCAAAGCTCGTTGTGTGATTCCATTTATAGAACACTTGAGAAAATGCTAACTAATTTATAGTGACAGAAAGCAGATGAGTGGCTGGAGGGGAGGGATGAGCTGGGGAGAAGGGTGAGACGGGGCAGGCATGAGCTCTGGGGGTTCAGTGGAGGTGTTCCCGCTCTGACCGTGGTGATGGGGTCGTGGGCACACACGCACGTCCACACGCCTCAGATTGTCCCCGTGAAGTTGGTGCAGTTGCTTGTGCGCCACTTCTACCTCCCACAGCAGTTCCGAAGAACGGGGACATTCAACAGCAGAGCCGGGGAGCCTGCGTGGGGCTTGACTTCTGGAGTGAGGCTTAAATCCAGACGCTGATGTGACCCATCTGGGCCTCGGGTCCCTCAGCTGTCGGGGGTCATGCTGCCTCTCCCAAGGCCACATGCAGTGGGCCTGGGGGAAAGGACGTGGGTAGCACACTGCTCCCAGCACCTTGCACTTGGTGGTGAGAGCCCTTTAAAGGTCAGCTCCTAGTAAAAAGATATTACCTGTACGTATCCTGTGATCCTAAAAATAATCGACCATGTCTTTTCTTGCAATTCAGCTGAAGTCATATGTCGTGACTAGTAAAGAGCGTCCGTTTCCCCCAAACTATTGTAGGCCCTGGCGTTTGCCAGTGTACATGTCCTCCTTGCTGGCTGTTCTTGGCATTCTCTGTGCACAAGTGACAACGTGGTCCCTGATGTGTGGTGGTGCCTGTGCCCACAGATGGGACGCAGGGTCTCTGCCCCGTCTCCACAGAGCTTGGGAGTCTTGCTCTGAAAACACAGCTGGAAACCAGGCTCTCAAGCACATGACATTTTCCAGCACGTTTTCCCTTTCCTGCTTTCTCAGCCTTTGGCGAAACTTTTTTTTTTTTTTTTTTTTATATGGTTTCACCTTCATCTCTAGAACTGCTCAGCCTTTTACATCCTCTGGAAGGGATGGTCTGGAAAACTTCCGTGGCCTGTGCTTATGATCTAGCTTTACAGACAGGCTGTGATGTGGTGAGATTATAACCATTCCGGTTCTCCGGACGGCCGTGATGCCCTCAAAGGGCGCTGGCCGACTTCTGGCAGCAGCTGTGTAGGAGACGAGCACTTCTAACTCTGATGTTTTCACAGCACAGTGACTCCCTTCATCCCTGGGCTACAGCCGCGTGGGGTTTTCCTGCACCCCCGGCTGGGTAGCCTTTTCTGTACGGGGGCCTTGAGAGCGCTGGGGGCTCAGGAAGGACTCATGAAGGTGGCAGTGACCAGAATGTCATTTTTTTTTCTCTGTCACTTACCTGTTTCAGCACCTTTCACATAAAGCCCCACACTGCCCTTTGTCTGCCGACCTTTGTACCGTGAGCATGTGTTACTTTCTCCATAAAAAAAACAAAATGAAGTGAGCGTGAACAAAAACTGCACAGGTGGGTGGAGAGCGCTTCCAGACTTCAGCCTCATGAACTTTTAGGTTCATTTAATGAAAATGCATCGGGTCCCAGGTGCATAGTTGAGCATGCACAAGGAATACAGACTCGGAAGGTTCAGACAGGGAGAAGTCAGAGAGCACCCCAAGATGTGCTCTGTCTGAGACTGCTCAGATGCCCGCTGATCCTGACAGAGTTCCCGGTATGTCTGAAAACTGTACACTCTGGCTTTGGGCCCCTTTATGGTCGTGCATCTGTTGTCTCGTTAGGCTGGACCCATGTCTGAGTTCTGTCTTCTGAAGCCACACAGGGTAAGTCTGTTCCCTTCCCACGGGACAGCCCTCCTGCTGATGCGAATCTCTTCTCCAACCAGAGGATCCAACCTCCTCCCCTTCCACAGGTGCTGTGGGGGAACAGACCCTGCGAACCGTCAGAAGCTGGAGGAGAGGCAAGGACCCCACTTGGTCTTAACAAGTGGATTAAGACACATGCCCGTCGAACGGTTCTACGGAGAGGAGGTGAAGGCCGGAGAGAGGGGTACAGATCTTGAACTTTTCCAGAAACCTCAAACTGTCAGGTCACACTCACTGAACACGGGTATGATAACTTGTATTTTACCCTCTACACCCTGCAAGGGGCTGTAAGATGATCCAAGTCCAAAACATGGACCTCAGAACAGAGAGGTGAAGGGGAACGATCTTGCTGGAAGGGATTAGCATCTCGTGGGACTGATGAGCGTGGCCAGCATCCTTCCTTAGAGCTGATGTCCTAGGACTGCACTGGGCACAGGGGCCAGGTGTGGTGGGTCTATAGCTGTAGGCCTGTGTGTTCACAGATTAGTACCACCTTTGCTTTTCTGTCCACCTCATCTTTTTTGCCTTGTATCCAGCTCTGAGGTCTCTGTCCTGTATCATTGGTTCTTTTTGATATAGGTGGATAGTTTGACATCGCAATCCAGCTCTGATTTCCAACCCATCTTTCCAGCTTATTTGTTCATCTTTCTGAATCTAGATTCCGCTCTCAGTCGCTGGCAGGGTGGGCCAGCTCTGCCGGTGGCGTGGGGGACTGCCCCTGGGGAGGAGGTAAACAGACTCACATACTGGGGGATCTGGCAGGGGGCTAGGAGGTACACTGACCCTGGCAGGTGGCCATCAGGAGCTAACCTCCACTGATTAATATGTGACAAATGTTTTCCATCCTGGAGTGGGATGGGAAGCACAGTGCCACCTCCATCTATCCCAGTGATGATGGCCTGGTATGGAGGTGCAGGCCCAGCTCCCCCTGGGTCCTCCTGTTGTAAGGGGAGGGGAGTCCCAAGTGTATCTGTGCTGCTCTGTGCCATCTTCGTCTGCGTTGGTGCCCAGGGGGAAGGTCAGCTCCCTGCCTGGCCCTACTAAACCATGATGGCAGGAGTGGTTTTTCCACTGGTGTCTGGCCTAAGTAGTGCAGGTGTCTCCAAAAAGATGTTCCTACTGTTGGGTCACTGTGAGGTTAGGGACAGTGCTCGAGGCCCTTCTTGCTCTGTGTACCAGTCATAAATGGGGAGTGGGTTCACAAGACCTCCCTCGGGTTGGGTCATTCACTGGAAGAACCTGCGGAGCTCATGGAAATGTGTATTTACCTTTAAGGTTTGTCACAGCAAAGGATTCAGATGACAAGTCAAGGGAAGAGACGCAGAGGGAAGAGTTGTCCCCTCCCGGGAGGTCTGGATAGCACCATCTCCAGCTACCGCTGATGGGTGACAGCGGGTAGAGTGCGCCCCCACGTCTTCATGGGTGACAGCGGGTCAAGTGCTCCCCCCACATCTTTGCCCAAGTCTCTCCTCGGGCTTTGTCATCAAACAGGTTGACTCCCCACATGGCTGACCTTAGTCCCCAGCCCCCAATCACATTGTTAGCCCAAGGCTCCCAGTAAACAAAACCCCTCCCAGGAGGTGCGTGCAGGAGGAGCCTCTTAGGGCAGAGGCCCAGTCCTTTGACAGGGTTCTTTGGCGGCTCTTCCTGGAGCTTTTCTCCTGTACCTGTTGGCTCTTCAGGGTCAGAGGTAGTGCCCTCTGGGATGGGGGACAAGCTCGTCCTTCTGCGGCTCCTCGAGTAGCCAGGTCCTTGGACTGTCCTTTCTGAGCCTTCCTGGGCCTGTTGGTTGTGTCCCATCTCTGGTTCTGTTGTGAGTGGGCAGATTGGTAATGGCGCAGCCCCCTCCAGGTGGAACCAGAAGGGAAACTCGGGGTGGCCCTGTAGGTGGTGATGGCACATCCTCTCATCCTCGGGCTAGCGTCCCAGCACTAGGTCAGACACCGCGCCTTCCCTGTGGTGTCCCTAGCGCTTCTCCAAGTACATGGGACAGAATTGGGGCTCAGCCTGTGTGTCAGACAGGACTGGCCCAAGGATGGGCTCCTCTGGCATTTCTGGAATTGACCTTGACTGTGGTTGAGGACAGCCTTCAGTGGAAGTTGTAAGGGAACCACAAATCCAATGTCCAGCCTGCTTCTCCCCATGCACAAGGGCAGCCGCCTGCCCCGAGCCAGTGGGCCTGCTGGCCGACCTTGCCAGGTTGCCATCCCAGCACCTGCTGACATTCGCAGTTGCCAATCTGCCCTGCCTCCCTTTGCCTTCCCGCCACCCTTTCAGGCAGCCTTTCCCCATCTTCATCCGTGGCTCTGCCATGGTCTCACTCCTCTGTGGGGTTACCAACGGTGCTCTTAGGGCCTGGAAAGCTCTTGCATGGGCCCCCTTTCAGCTGCCCCGTGAACCCTCCCTGTCCCTGCTGTGATCTCCAGTGTGCCCGTCCTTTTCACGTAGAGGGTGACAGAGATGGTGCACAGTGTCCAGCACATGTCAGCCGCACAGAGCGGCCTGTCTTTGATGTGGTTATTTGCATCAAATGTGCACAGCAAAAGGTTTTCCTCAGAAGCTGGGACGTCTTTAGCATTTTTGTAAGTTGTAGCATACATTCAAATTGAACCTTGTGTTTTCATTTTGCTGAGCGCCTTTCCTTCCTCCTCTGCGTTTCCTGCCTATGAGGGTCTGTGTCCCTGCCCGAGCCTGGTCTGTCAGCCCTCCCTTTTCAGTTCAGTGACGAAAGATCTCCAGTGACCTCGCCAGCCACCGCCGGTCCTCTGGGCCCTTCGAAGCAGCACTCAAAGTGGCATTCATCCCCCTATCACACTGAGGGGCTGGGACTCAGCAGAGGTGGCCTTGTAAAACCTAAGTTGTGGAGGATGGAAGTATGAGGGGTGGGGCAGGGACTCGGACCACGAAGGGAGGTCCGAGACATCAGCAAGCACCGTCCATCGGAGTCAGAGTGCAAAGAGGACACTCTAGCTGGACCATAATCTTTAATGTAGCTCTGTGTTACCTTTCCAGGGTCCTGAGTGCAGTGTCCCGTCTCCATGAAGCTGATGTGATAGCATCCAGGTGAAAGGGCCCCCCCCAGCCCTGTCCACGGGCAGGATGACCAAAACCCGGCTCTTCCGCCTGTGGCTGGTCTTGGGGTCTGTCTTCATGGTCTTCCTGATCATCGTGTACTGGGACAACGTGGGCACTGCCCACTTCTACCTGCACACTTCCTTCCCCAGGCCGCACCCCCTGGCGCCACTGCCCACCCCCACGCACGGGGCGGAGAAAGAGTTCACATCTGACGTGGACGCGTTTTTGCAGAAGCTGCTTGGTGGCAGCCTGAAGCAGAATGCCCCTTCGGGTAAAAGGACGGAGCAGCCCTCCGTGCCGGCCTCCAACAGGCCCGTGCTGAGCAACGCGGAGGAGAGTGTGAGGGGCTACGACTGGTCCACCCGTGACGCCGAGCAGGGCCCAGACCCGGGCGGGCAGCAGGCCGAGAGGCGGAGTGTGCTCAGGGGGCTCTGCGCCAATGCCAGCTTCGTGTTCCCCACCAAGGAGCGCTCCTTCGACGACATTCCCAACTACGAGCTCAACCACCTCATCGTGGACGACCGCCACGGGGTCATCTACTGCTACGTGCCCAAGGTGGCCTGCACCAACTGGAAGCGCGTCATGATCGTGCTGAGCGAGAGCCTCCTGGACCGTGGCGCTCCCTACCGTGACCCCCTCGACATCCCCCGGGAGTACGTCCACAACTCCAGCACCCACCTGACTTTCAACAAATTCTGGCGCCGCTACGGCAAGTTCTCCCGCCACCTGATGAAGATCAAGCTGAAGAAGTACACCAAGTTCCTGTTCGTGCGGGACCCCTTCGTGCGCCTCATCTCGGCCTTCCGCAGCAAGTTCCAGCTGGAGAACGAGGAGTTCTACCGCAAGTTCGCGGTGCCCATGCTCAAGATGTACGCCAACCGCAGCGGCCTGCCCACGTCCGTCAGCGAGGCCTTCAGCGCGGGCCTCAAGGTGTCCTTCGCCAACTTCATCCAGTATCTGCTGGACCCGCGCACCGAGAAGCTGGCGCCCTTCAACGAGCACTGGAGGCAGGTGCACCGCCTCTGCCACCCCTGCCAGATCGACTACGACTTTGTGGGGAAGCTGGAGACCCTGGACCAGGACGCCGCCCAGCTCCTGCGGCTCCTCAAGGTGGACAAGCTCCTGCACTTTCCCCCAAGCTACCGGAACAGGACTGCTAGCAGCTGGGAGGAGGACTGGTTCGCCACCATCCCCCTGGCCTGGAGGCAGCAGCTTTATAAACTCTACGAGGCCGACTTTGTCCTCTTTGGCTACCCCAAGCCCGAAAACCTACTTAGAGACTGAAGGCGTCGGGGGCGGTCCCGGACCTCAAAGCCAGCTGGGCGGGTGGGGCTTCTTCCAACCCGGACCAAGGCTCCTGCCGCACCACGGCCTTCCTCCCGAGGATGGGCGAGGGGTTGCCGTGTGTATTTTTTTATGGCTTGTTTCCCTCCCAGTCGGGCCCGTGGTGCAACTCCACAGCGCTCCCGTTGACCAGGCAGCTGGAGACACCTGGAATCGACGGCTCCCACACTCCGGTTTTTCATATCACCTGCGGTTTTGCAGTCTGGACGTACTGTTTATGCCACTGCCTGTATTCCTTG
This sequence comes from Lontra canadensis, assembly GCF_010015895.1. Classification (NCBI taxonomy): domain Eukaryota; kingdom Metazoa; phylum Chordata; class Mammalia; order Carnivora; family Mustelidae; genus Lontra; species Lontra canadensis. Next base: position 13,711,513 of record NW_022631039.1, on the reverse strand, counting down.
AGTACTGTGTTAATATTGTTTTTTTAAGATTAATATATTTCAGATATTTAATATGAAAAGTGGAGGAGAGGATGGAGTAAAGGTCACATCTGCTTCTGCTGCCTGCTTCCGTGGTAATTCTGGTAGAGCGGCAGGTGCTCGGGAAGGGGCTTCGAGGGATTGGACCTCAGAAGCTCGGGTGAGGGCGGGGAGTTCTCATGGTCACCTTCAGCAAAAAGGAGGAACCTATGCTTGAAATCAAGCCTCACCTGTATTTTTGTTTTTTAAGATTTTATTTATTTATTTGACAGACAGAGATCACAAGTAGGCAGAGAGGCAGGCGGAGAGAGGAGGAAGCAGGCTCCCTGCTGAGCAGAGAACCCGGGGCTTAATCCCAGGTCCCTGGGATCATGACCTGAGCTGAAGGCAGAGAGGCTCAACCCACTGAGCCACCCAGGTGCCCCCTCACCTGTATTTTTAAAAGGGTAGCAGACAGATGCTTCATGAGCCAAAGCTCTCTGACCATGTGTCATCAGTGAGAAGGGAAATCAGTTAGAAAGGGTTTTGTCCTTGAGACCGTACCTCTGGTCGCAGTCACGGAAGCAGGATGTTAGCTGTTCCCATGAGGCTATAAATCATGGACGTGCTGTCACAGGGACAGGATGAGTAGGGGCCTGACCCGAGAATCCGTTTCCTGCCGTCATCAAGGTGAGGCTTGGGTGGGATTGTTGTCAGAGACAGCTGGTTGGCCTCAGCTCCCGTGTGGAGAGTCCCCTTGAGGACGTGACTGACCGTGGGATCCTCACTTTTGGTGGTCCCAACTCCGTAGCAGTGTCCGTGTGGGCCTGTCTAGGAAGGCCCTTTCTGCACATCTGGTTCAGACCTATTTGCAGTTGTGGCTGGGACCCTGTAGTGGGCGGGAAACGTGCAGTCATTCCATGGCGTGTGGGCCTCAGGTGTGACCTCGTCTCCTTAGTGTGTAGCATCTGATCCTCAGGGCCCAAATTTCCGGGGAGCTGGCCGCTCACCGTGATGTCCTCCTGCCAGCTCTCCTTAGTGTCTGGTGTCCTTGCTCTGATGGCTTCACGATGGCACTGAGATTTGAGTCGTGGCCTCTGGGTGCCCGCCTCAGACTCTGGCTTCCTGGGGCCCAAAACCACCCTCTGTCCTTTCTGTAAGTTCCCCTTTTTATAAAACAGTTGACAGTAAAGATGCTCCTACTCGAGGAGTCCCAATTTTAGAGTCACTGAAGAGCCATCACCACGTTGAGGAATCCTGGGATGTAGCTGTCCATGGCACCACAAGCACTGGGCTTCAGGTCAGTAGGCAGATGGGGTAGCTCTGCCTTCGGGGAATCTTGTGACCCTGCTGTGTGAGACGAGAGTGGGGACCCCCAGCCTCAGGCCAGTGGGCCGAAGGCCTTCAAGGACAGAGCGTCAGCGAGCGAGGTGAGGTAAAGGCGGGTGTCCTGAGGAAGGTGGTGCATGAGCCCGGCCTGAAGGATGGGGGGTGGCTCGGATGTCCATGGTAGAGTGTGTGACATCAGCACAGGAGCGGGATGTGTCCGAGACAGGAGGTACTAACCACTGGTGTCCATTGCCAAGCGCCCTCACGTGTCCTTCCCCATCCCCTTGGTCCTGTTCTCTGGTGTGGACGCTGCATGGCAGAGGTCAGGTGGGGCCAGGACTTGGAGCTGGTGGGCTTCACCACCACCGCTGGGATGTGGATGGGCTGTGAGTGGAGTCTGGTGGCCTTGACTGTCAGGCCTAGGAGTTGAGGTCTCACTTAGGCAGCAGCAAGCCGTGGTGGAGGTTTGGGGATGGAGGAATTTGGATTCTTTGGAGTCAGTGTGGCGTTGGGTTGAGTCATGGAGGTGGCCGGGAGGCTGGTCAGCAGGCGACGGCTGCTGCCCTACTCAGAAGGGGCCTGTGCAGGGACAGTGGGGAGACGGACAGACAGGAGGAGGGATGGTATTCTGGAGAGGTTCCCTCCCAAGCTGTTGCTATTCTTGTGTATGACGAAAGAGAAGCAGGGAGAAGTCAGGGGAAAGTCAGAAGAACACAACACAGATCTTTCTTCTGACCTGTAACATCCCCCCACCGATACGTGGTCAAATACGCGTAACATAGAATTTATCTTCTTAACCACTTAAGTATCTGTTTCAGGGGCATTAAAGGCATTCACACCAGTGTACCGCCCCCATGGCCATCAGGCTCTGGAACTTTCTCATCTCTCCCCTGGGTGAAACCCTGCACCCATTCCTCCCTCCCCCCGCCTGGCACCCACCCTCCTGCTCACTGTGTCTGTGACCCTGGCGACTCCAGGGACCTTACAGAGGTGGGATCCTGCAATGTCTGTCCCTTGGGCTCTGGCTTCTGTCACCCAGCATGCTGTCCTCAAGGTCCGTCCCTGGGGTGGCTGGTGGCCGCGTGTCCTTGCTTGTTAAGGCCCAGGGTGTTCCTCGGGATGGATGGGCCACCCCATGGCGTGTGTCCGTTTTCCCACCAAGGAACACTTGACTGCTTCCACCTCTTGGCTGCTGTGAGCAGTGTGGCCATGCTCACAGCTGTGCACAGATCTGTGTGAGTCATGGCTTCCATTTCCTTCGGGTGAGTACCAGAAGTGGGCTGCTGAGTCGCAGTTGACCTGGCATTGGCAAACTGCATCGGGGTGGGGAGACATGCAGATGACGTGTCACGTGGCTAGAGGCGAGCTGGGAGGCTGTCCTGGGGAAGGACAGTATGGGGGACAGTTTCCGATCTCCTTTACGTGTGTTAAGGACACTGTAGATTTCAGTCCTGGGCTGTAATTTTGAGGAACTGGTTTTCATCAGAATGGGCCATCACGTTGAAATCGCAGTTCTAGAACACGTCTTTAGCCGCCATCATCACCGTGGCTCTTGGCATCTGTCTCTCTTGGTAGTTTCTTACTGAAATGTGTTTGTTCCAGGAATGTTCAGACAAACGTCAAAATTCACGGGGTGCTGGCTCACGAAGGGCAGGGCCCAGCTCTGCATTCCTTTATTCGTGGTTCTGCAGGTAGTTACACTGTAGGTCATCTTCCCTGGGTGTTGGGGGGCATGTGTGCAGGGACTGTGGGAGCGGCTTCCTGCGGCGGCCACACACCTGTCCAGATTCCTGTGCTGCCAGCTGGGCCCGACCTCGGGGCCACCTGGGGGACGATGCAGGACGTGATGGCAGAGAGGGTCCTTGTCAACCATTGCCCTCCTTCCACGGGCTGTGGGACGAGAGGGGGCCCCCACCTTGTCCCTCTCTCGGGTGCCTCTTTCCCTGACCCACAGAATTGTGTCCTGTAAAGAAATTATTTTTCTTGTGCTAAGACACTATAAAAATTTTTAAACTGATACTGCAGTTAGCTCATTTAACCAAACGATTCCATAAACCTGACTCTTCGTTTCTGCTTACCTCTCATCTCCCGCCATTGCTGACACATTTGCACACTGTCCTAATAACGCCCTGGTGTGTGGTACAGGATCCTCTCTGCGTTGTCATGGAGGCCCCAGCACGGCCACCAGTGCATTTTGTTTACAGTCGGGGAGAGGGATGTGGGAGAGACTTACCTGATGCCTGAGGCACGCACACGCGCGTATGAGAGACCCCCTCAGTCCTCGTTCTTCTAGAAATGGTATGCGTCTTCATGCATCGATGCAGAGTTCCCACTCCCACTTATGGCTTCTGGTGCACACCTAGGGTGCCTTGTGTTGCTTTTGCCTTCTTTTGAAGGATGTTCCACTAATAGAAGAACTTTAAGTCTGTAAGTCAGATTTTTCACTAATAATAAGTAATAATAATTACTTTCCACTGGGGCGCCTGGGTGGCTTAGTAGATTAAAGCCTCTGCCTTTGTCTCAGGTCATGATCTCAGGGTCCTGGGATCGAGCCCCGCATCGGGCTCTCTGCTCAGCGGGGAGCCTGCTTCCCTTCCTCTCTCTCTGCCTGCCTCTCTGCCTACTACTTGTGATCTTTGTCAAGTAAATAGATAAAATCTTTAAAAAAAAATTACTTTCCACTAAGTAAGATTTTCCACTAATAGAAGAAATTTAAGTTAAATGAGCAAGGGTCACAATCACATTTCCTCTTCCCGGTGCAGTCAGTGTGTACCTGGGTACCGGCCTCCGTATGGTCGTGAAGGTGAGGCTTTCACCCAGCTCTGTCGCTGACGGGGAGCAGTTAGAGGAGCGGGGGCCTGCCTCAGGGCCGCCCACCCCCTAGTGCAGGGCTGTCCCCAACCCGTCAGCAGGCAGCATGTGGCAGGGAGCAGCACGAGCAGGGATTCCCGCCCCTGGGGCGGGACAGGAGCCTGAGACGGGGAGGCAGAAGCCAGGAGGGGCATGGCTGTGCAGCCCGCCTGTCCCGTGAAGCTCCGTTTCAGAGCATGCATGGAGCCCCCTGGGGTTTCCAGAACTGCTGTCCCATGCTTCTATTTGCAGCTGAGTCTCTGCACACAGGCGTGGGCAGGGACAGCTCCGGCTGCAGTCAGAGCCTTCCTCCAGACACCTGCACCTGGGGCAGGGCTCCGCATGCCCGGGTGGTGGTCAGGGAGGGAGAGAGTGAAGGGGTGGGGCCAAGGAGGGCTGCCATCATCCTGTCCAGGTGTTTGTAAGGCTGGTAGAGTTTCAGTAACTGGACTGAGTGGGCTTAGAGTTCACTGCTTCTGCCTTCCGGCACTTCCGGGCTCTGTGGGGTCCAGAAGGGCGGCTTGCCCTGTTCCTGGAGAAGTTAGCTATCCCCCATTTCAGAAAGGAATAGTGTGTCTTCTCTTCCTTCCTGCGTTCTTCTCTCCCCTGAAAGATGCTATGGCTCCCCATCCCTCCTTCCAGAGAGGGTGAGGACTGCCGTGTCCATGCTCAGCTGCAGGAAGGGCCCAGCTTCCTCTCCTTCCCTGCCCTCGTCCCAAGAGGGCTAGAGCGTGGAGTGGAGGATGCAGGCGGGCTGGCTGGCTGGCCCTGGTGGCTGGAGGGCCAGGAGCTCGTGGACCCCGCTGATGTGGGTCCAAGTCCCACGAGTGACGTGTGCATCTGGTGACTGTGCTGGTCACCTTCCCCAGCAGGCCCTTCAGAGCCCCCGGGTACCACTTTGTCTGCACTGTGAGGGGGACCTAGCTCTGGGCCAGCGGTGCCAGCCAGTTTGTAACACATAGCACCGAATGTGCTTCCCGGTGGCCACACAGATGTCCGCAGAGCCTTCTTCAGTTTCTCTGGGGGGGAAGCTCAGTTTCTGGCAGGACTTCTCTCCTCCACGTTTGCTCTCCTGGGTTGGAAGGGGTTGCCGCTCAGGGCCACGTGAGGCTTCTGGCGGACAGGTGCTCTGTTCTCCTTGGTGGTCCTGCCCTGCGGGGAACAGGTTCCCAGATACCACGCAGACCCAAGGGGGTCCGCTCACCCAAGCAAATTCTCCATCGGTAATTATTGCCCATTTATTTTTAAACTGCACATCCTTTTCTGCCCACCCCGTAAAACAGGGGTAGTGTAGACGATCAGTCTGAAACTAATCAGATGAACGACCCCTTGCAGTAGACGCCTACCGTGTGTGCCGGCACGCGTTCCTCCTGGTCAGAGAGCCCGTCTCCCTCCTTCCTTCTCAACTGGAAGAGTTGGGCAGGCCGTCCCACCCCACATCTGAGCTCTGGTGGGGTGTCCACGTGCTCAGTAGAGACAGGCCTGTGTCACACCCCCACGTGGACCCATCAGACCCAGGGCCCACGGCCAGAAGTCTTCGTAGAGGGGCTTGGCCAGGCTGGTGGGACGGGAACAGCAGAGCTGCACCGAGAGTCAGACCATGCGGTGAGGGCTGGAGGCTGTGCGCACCCGAGGCTGGGTCCCCCTGCGCCTCGCCACACCTGCAGGTGTGGGCCCAACATGCTCCCACTTCCTAAAGCTCCTACAAGCTGGGTCTCTGGCATTTAACATACGGGATCCTGACTCCTACACTGTGTAATCACTACATTGGCATCCTGAAGTCGGGTTAGAGCTGTTCCCTTGACCGAGAGAAGCAATTATGACCTCTGGGCACGTGGGGTATGGTTCATGCAGGTGTGAGAAATACACATGATGAAACTTTGTCTTCTTACTCCACTGAGACCCTGGAACGAGAGCTCCCCTGTTGGGATACCACTTCCAACCAGCAGAGAGGTTCAGTCCAGATCTGAAGGAGGCTCTTTCTTCCCTCAGAATCACTTCTTCAGGCATCACTCAGAGAGAAGCTAACGGAATGGGGAACAGTACCGGCTTTGAACTCCTCTCTGCGCATGACCCCCAGTGCCTCTGATGCGGGCCATGTGTCACGGATGTGCGGGGTGACTCAGTGGGTGATGAGGGAACCCAGCCCGTCTGCCTGCCTGCTGCGCTCTGTGGATCTCAGTGTCGGAGCCTGGAGTCCTGCCTGGGGGCTGGCAGGCGGGCGAGACGGTGAGCCACACACGCTCAGGTGGAGTGGGACCTGAGCAGAGGTGGAGTGGGACGGACGGCTCCTCAGGGGAGGGGGTGTTGGACCTGAGCTTAGAGTGGGAGCCTGGGCGTCCAAAACTGTCTTGGCACTTTGGAATGGGACACCCTTAGGGTGGGTGTGGGTTTGAGGGGACACGGTGCCAAGCTTTGAAGAGAAGGAAGGTTTGTTGGGGGTCAAGAGGGGGGGCTAGCCCAAATGGTTAGCAGGGGCACCCACAGCAAAGGGGTCTGCAGGCTGGTCTGTGAGTCGTCATCTTACACTCAGAGCTTCTTTCTGCTTCTGCGTGGTACACGTCATCACACGAATAGGAAGGTTTCTGTACATGCGAGACTGGAGAACACCACTATCCAGGAGATTAGCTAGAATAAGCCCTTTCGTAAGGGTGTGGAGGGCGTGCTCCATTCTGCACCTAGTTCTTGATTTGTCTTGGGCTGAAGAGCCCAGCCAGGCTTCTGGTGCCTCCATTTCTGTGTCCTTGCACCTGACCTCACCCACCTGACGAGCGGTAATAAGTCTGTCGAAATGCACTTTGAAATTCTCGCATGAGCAACGGTGACGTGCTGTCTGGGCACCTTTGTGAACAGCTAGCTGCCCTTTCCAGTCTTGGGGCAATGTTCTGCTTATAACATTTCAGAGTTTCAAAGTGGAGGGCTGTGCTCGGAGAGTGCCCTGACCTGTCGTCTACTCTGCTCAGGAATTCCCACATGCCCTGGAGGGAAGCCCGGGGCGGAGAGGGAACCGCACCCAGCCTCTTTGGGTGCAGCACCCACAACTCCCCAGGTGCGAGGGGCAGGCCCCAGGAGCTGCGTCCAGGGAGCGGGCCAGGGGCCGGGCGGTGACTTCCAGCCTCGGAGCTCCTGCCCTGGACTGGAGTCCATTTCTTAGGTGAACCTGGAGTGAGAACCTTTAAAATGCTTTTTTTCAGCCAGTAAACCTGTTTATCATATGAAGGCTGGCCATCCTGTTTGGGAGAATGGGTTTCTCACAATTAAAAAAAAAAAAAAAAAAAGTTGACCTCATGGATATGTTTTCTTGGATTAACCGAGGGTGGCCCTGGTAGCGATAATTTCAGTTCTTTTTAAAATGCTGGCGGAAGGGGCACCTGGGTGGCTCCACCGGTGAAGCGTCTGCCTCAGGTCGTGATCCCAGGGTTCAAGCCCCGCATCAGGCTCCCTGCTCTGCGGGGAGTCTGCTTCTCCCTCTGCCTCTCTCCCTGCTTGTGTCCTCTTTCTCTCTGACAAATACATAAATAAAATCTAAATTCGTTAAAAAATAATAAAATACAGTGGTGGTAAAATACACATGACGTGAAATTCCCCATCCCACCCATCTCTCAGCACACAAGTCTGTGGTATCGAGAACATCTGTATTGGGCAGCTGTCACTGCCGTCCAGCCCCAGAGAGCTCAACCCCCTGCTGTCCAAGGGTCACCTGCGTCTGCCCTTCTGTGTCCAGCTTATTTCACCAAACATCGTGTCCTCGAGCTTCACCTGTGTCGAGCACGTGCCAGAATTCCCTTCCTCTCAAATACTGCAGTGGGGGGTGGGGGGGAATCCGTCACATTCTGTTTACCCGTTCATTCACCGGTGGACACGAGTGGCTGCCCCTCTTGGCCGTGCAGATAAGTCACCTGTGGGCGCGCGGTGCAAATTCTTCGGGACCGTGCTCACAGTCCTTCCGGGCCCAGACCCGGGAGTGGGAGTGCTGGGCCATGTGGCGAGTCCGGATTTCCTGTTTTGCACAATTGAATTTCAGTGCTTGTCGTTGCCACAAATGCTAACAGACGAGGACACGTGAACGTCACCCATGGTCGGTCTTCCCCCGCATGCGAGCCTCCTGAACCCTGCGTGCGGTTCCAGTAATGAAGGCAGGGCGGCCCCCCCCCCCCCCGCCCCTGGCCCCCTGCTCGCTGGCCCTGGTAGGCAGGGGTGGTGAGGGAGACACGGGCCTCCCACCCCAGAGCAGGGCCATGCAGAGACGTTCCCCTCACCTGTCACATCTCACGCAGGGCGTTCCCTGCAGAGGAATCGGCACCCTCGCACCCCCGGCTGGACACAGGCCGCTTCTGACTAGTGGCTTGGGAGACCAGTTTGGGGTGATGCCGCCATCAGGCCAGCAGCACCCAGCACCTTGGCTGGCTCCCAGTAAACGGGAAGGTCATGGCCCTCAAGAAACCTCCACCAGCTGAAAATTATAAGCAGAGCCGTGTTACTCGGGACCCTCAACCCACCCCCACCCCCTCCAAGCCCTGGGCTCTGCCGTGGCCCTGTATTTCCATGCATTTCCGGGTGTCCCTCCCCACTCCTCCGCACCAGGAACCCGGGCTGGTGGCCACAGGGACCTGCCCCCAGGTGCATACACGGTGGTGCCTCACTGGGCCTGTTGGGGCACTGAGGGAGGGAAAGATGAGACAGACGTCAAGGGACCCCAGACCCGAGCGCGGGGGTCAGAGCTGCAAAGAACTGTCTCTGTACCGTCCCTGCTCTCCCGTCTGCGTGCTACAGCCACTCTGTGCCCTGTTGGACACAGGAAGGGTCCCAAGGCTCCAGAGAGCTGGGGGTCTGGACACAGGAGATCCTGATGCTGGCTTTTGGGTGGGTTTTCCTGCCACCGATACCGAGGACAACAGTGTCCGAAAGAGGGAAGAGTCGGGACAGTGTGCTAGGCCGAGGGTTGGGAGAGAGCACGGGATCCAAGACTTATCTGAGATGTGGGCGCTACTGTCTACCGCCTGGTGTGTGTGCATGGAGTGAGCCCTTCTGTGCACCCGGTGCAAACACCAGAGCTCCTTCTGGGGACGGTCCTGGAGGAAACTGCCGCTGGCAAGGCCTGGAGGCTGGGAAAATCCCGATGAAACTGCTTTTGCCCTTTTAGCTGGTTTTCTTCCAGAGTATATTGCTTCCAGGAGGTTTCCAGAATGCTTTGGTTTCAGAACTTTGAGGCACAGATTCCCAAAATGGATTTGAAAGTGTCAGGTTTCCATATAGATTGGCTTTGACAGTGGTCTAGGCTTCTAAAAGGTTTGGTTGAAAAATGTTTTGGTTCGAAAAGTTTCCAAAAATGTGTCTCCAAGCACAGAGTGCCTGCAGGGCTCCAGGGAGGGGCTGGAGCAGAGAGTGGGGTGGGGAGAGGAGGTGTGTCAGCCATGGTGGGTGGACCAGGATGAGCAAGGGCCATCCCCGCCTTGGCGGGGGTGGGGGGGGGGGGGGGGTGTCAGTGTGCTCTGTCCTCCATCAAGAGTGGGGCTTGGTTCACGCCTGTCTCTGGTGAGTGTTTGTGTCCTCAGAAACCGGTTCCTGCCCTTCTCCCCCAGCCCTCCCCACAGGGCATTCTGCGGCTGGGTTCCTGGCTCTTTGTGGGGGCCCTGTTTGTCCGGACCGCAGTCTGCATGCCTGACTTCCGTGTTCCTGTCCACGGGTGTCCAACTCCAGGGAGAAGGCTGTCTGGAGACTGACTACTCCTTTCAAGAAAGGAGACTTGTATGGGAAAAGGTGCATGAGTGGGAGCTTGGAGCTTTGTGCAAGGTTCTTGTAAAGTCAGGGGCTGAGCCAGGACTATTGGTCCCATTTTCCAGATGGGGAATTCGAGGCCCAGAAAGGCTGCATAACCATCTCAGATCCCACCATTACTCCAGGATCCACAAGTTCTGACCTCAAACCTCTGCTTTTCCCAGACCTTTCAAAGGCCCCCTCAGGAGCCTGGTTTGCCATCAGGGCATGTGAGCCAGGCCCCTCCCATGACCTGTCTATGTCTGTGTGTGTCGGCCCCAGGGTCTGCCTTGCCAGGCCCAGTCTTTAGAGGAGCCAGCTGAGCCCCAGACCGTGGCTGGAGGGAATCGGCTTGGCCTCCGGTGACTTGGCGCTCACCCTGTTGACAGTGGAACATGGGGAGTCGGTGGGAAGGGTGCATAGCTGACAGCGGCCTCATGTGCTGGGGTGGGGTGATGTGGGCGACCCAGAGTCTTGGCAGAGAGGCCCAGAGCAGAGAGGAGGAGAGAGGAAAAATCTAGCACTTAGGAAAACATCGCCAGCCCAGGGCGTGGCTGGGACAAGAGGACTGTCATACCCAGGGTGCGGCCTCACCAGGGAGCCAAGAAGATCTTGCCTGAAATGTGTCAGTTGATTTGGGGGCCACTTCCCGTCCAGTGCAGCTCACATCACTTGGGCGGCGGCCTGGGAGAGCTGGGCATGCCTGCGTTCAGGGCTGCTGGGTCCTTATCTGCCAAGGACATCTGAGGCCTCCTGCTCCAATTGTGGCCACAAGCTCCTTCCAGGAGCCAGTTCTGATGCCCCTCGAAGGAGGGATCTCACGGACACAACCTAGAGGAACTGTCCTGGTACAAAGATATCTGTGGAATTTCAGCCCAACGGGGTGGGGGATGCCTGGCTGCATCCTTCCCCATTCTTACATCTTTCTGGGAAGCAGGAGCCCCGTACCCACAGCCAGTGAGAAACCAGACAGCCCTGGCTCTCCATCCCCACCCGCCTCTCCACCCTGAGCTTGAACTGCTCACTCTCTGGCCACTGATCCACACATGTGGAGGTTACCTGGCCTGGAGATGGGCCCGGGGCCGGATGTGGGGAGGGGGGACAGCAGCTTCAAGTGAGTCAGCAAAGAGGGCCCAGAATCCTGGACTTCAGTTCCTCTGGGCTTCTGGCCACAGGTTGTAGGCTGAGTGTGGGAAGGGGGCTACCCACGGAGCCTCTTGGCCCTGGCCTGACCTGCTGGGGGTTTGGGGCTCAGTGCTGGGGCCTGGCTCCCCAGGGATCAGCCAGCTCCTAGGGCCCCACCGAGGGCCTCTCCTGCTTTGGTGTCTGCTGGCCTCCTGACACGCTGTCCCAATGAGCTGGAAGGACCTGAACATCGTCTGGGGCAGCAGTGGGGAAGTTGCTGGGTGTCGAGGTTGGTGTCACGTCTTCCCGCGGAACTGGTTGTGGGCTCCTGTGGGCAGGGCCGTGCTCTCTGGGTCCTGTTCCTTGGGCGGGTGTCAGCCCCACCTGGCCAGCTTCCCTCTTCTCTGTTGCCTGCCTGGCTGTTGAAGGCATTTGGGTTAGCTGCCCCAACAGCCTGGGACCCCACTGTGGAGGGATTGAAACCAAGGTGCAGACGGGGACTGACTTACCAGGGTCCCAGAGAGGGCTGGAGCCAGCCACCGGCCAGGGTCCCTCTATGTGCTCCTGCCCTCAAGGCACAGAGACCGTACCGCCCTGGGGTGGCCGCCTTGGCTTCTCCTGAGTGTGGGGTGTCCTCTGGTGGGAGCACATAGGGGCTGCAGGGGACCAGGGGCGGAGGAAGGACAGTGGGAGGTCTCTTCTAGCCCTCACCCCACCGCACGGCTCCCGCCGTACTGGGCCCACCTGGGTGCAATGCTGTCCCCAGCCCAGCATCTGCCTGGCAGAGGCCAGGCTTGTGGCGGCGTGGCCAGCAGCCTCCTCCCGGCCTCCGCTTGCCTCTCGAACCCGCCCTTCCCCGACAACGCCTTCAGGCTGTGAAGGCCTCAGGCTTTCTCTAAAGTCCCCTCCCTCTTGCATCTCCCCACCCACATTCTCTCTCCCGGCTCGGACCCTCTCTGCTCCCATGTGGGAACCACACAAGGCCCCCATGGGAGCACAGAGGTTATTTCGTAGGACTTCCCTGGGAAGTGGCTTTTTTGGTGAACCCGCCGCCCCTTAACGGTCATCTGTCGAAAGAAAAAGCACATTTAACGTCTGTACAGGTAAAGGAAGTATTTGAGTTGGAGGAGACCTTGGTGTGGCCCCAAGTCCGCGGCAGCCTTGTCTTGCACACTTGCCGTGGCGGGGAGCTCACTACCTCACTCTCCTTCCTTGGTCGGAAAATCAGCTGTTTGTAGCTTCCAACGAGCATTGAGCCAGATCTACCTTCTCTGTTGGGACAGAACGGTGGCCTCATCCGCATGAGGTGTGTTTAGATCTTGGAAGACCACTGCTGTGTCTTGTCTCCCTCAGTTTTCCCCAAGAAAGACTTGCATGAGGCTGGCAAGAGTGGGAGCCAGAGCCGGGCTGCCGACCCATGACTACTTCAGGGGAATCGCGACCCTACCCCTCGGCCTCTGCCCCACTGCCTGGAGAACTTTCCAGATGGGCAAAAAAGAGCTGGCATTTCTGTTGGGGGTCTAAGCCCTTCTGGGTCCCTCAGCCAGTGAAGACGCTGACGTCTGCTCTGCTCAGCACATGGGTGATGTTTTGAGGAAATGTGTCCTGTCTTGTCCAAACACCTCGTGTTATCATACAAAAACTGGCCACTGGCAGTCGTTTCCCCAGCCTTTCCTGAGCCCTGTGCCCTGGGAGGGTGTGAAGTCAGCAGCTGGGCCTGCAGCCTGGCCACTGGACTCAGGAGTGTGTGCATGTGTGCATGAGTGTACACAAGTGTCTGTGTGTGTGTGGTGTGGATCTGTGCACACACGTGTGTGCATGCGTGTCTGCATATGTGCACATGGGTGCGGGTGCATGCACGCCTGTATGCGTGCATGTGTGCTCCAGCTAGACAGAGGGAGGAGCAGTTGGGGTACCACCCAGAAGGGCACGGAAACGCCACCACAGGTGTCATCTGGGCCTCACGTGGCGCGTGATCAGGGGAGCAGAGAGAGCGAGGAAGCACGTGGATGGAGGCTTGGAGCAGACCGTGTGCCAGGGAAATGTGCAGCACCGAGCACACTGCCAGCGGCGTGGAAAGGCACCCACAGAGAGGGAGAAAAGCCTTACAGAGCATAGTCTGATGAGCAAGAAATGTACAGAGTATCCAGAGACCTGAAGTCTGAGAGAAAAACAACCCCTTTCAGAAATGGGCAAAGGACTCGAACGGACCTCTCTCCAGAGAAGACAGGAGCAGTCAGTGGTCACGAGAGGAGCTGCTCGGCATCGGCGACTGGTAGGGAATGGCAAACCGAGGCCACAGTGAGCCCTCCCCTGTCCCCCAGCAGGACGGCTTCGATCAGACGGGCAGGTGCTGGCGAGGCTGCACACTCAGGCCCCTGGGCCCTTGGGCATCATCTGCGGGTGCCGAGCCCAGCGGCCTGGTATCCAGGGCTCCGGGAGGTGGGCATCGTCTGAGGCTCAGCCCCTGGGCTGGGGAGGATGTCCATCTCTGGCTTCCCCTCAGCCCCCTCCGAATCGACTGGGGGGCTCGGCTAGCAGGAACAGGCAGGGGTGCCTGGAAGAGGGCCTTATCTGTGCAAGCCTGTCTCCGGAAGCTTGGGGTGTGTAGGGGAGAGAGAATCCCGGGACCACCCACCGGTCACGTTTTTGGGCACGAGGATATCGTCACCAGGCTGGTCATGCTCACATGTGGCGGGGTCGTTGCCGTGTGTGATAAAGGCCAGGCACCAGTGACGGGGCTGGAGCAGGGCCAGTGGTTCCGGGACCTCCTGCTCACGGAGGCCACGTGGCCTGGAAGTGTGCCTGGCCCTCCCCGCTTCCCCCCACCACAGCCCCTGCTCCTGACCCACGGGTTCAAAGCAGGCACGTCTTCCTCACCCAGTGACTTTGATCCAAGTTTTGTTAAAAAATACATTTTGTTTTTCGAGAAAAGGAGCACAGATAGATTATGGAGAAGAATGCAAAATTACTATGAGGTTTTTCAGATAAAAACACAAGGTTTTGAAGAAATCTCTCCTTTTAGCAACTACTCTGTGCTAGTAATGATGGTTTTGGCCGCTGTTTGTCAAGGTCTACTGATAGAAACCTCCAGAACCCTTGGGAGTCACGTGGTGATTTAAAAATTTGGGAGGAGGGAACTGCCTTAAAAAGCAAAAAAGCAGAAGGTGAAATTAAATTTCATAATGCACTTGCCCCAGTAGAACCCAAATATGGTCATTTCAACTTGTGAGTCCTATCAGAACTATTTGTGAGATAGTTTATGTTCTGGGGGACTGGGGGGGTTTTGTCCCCGGATGCATTTTACCCTTGTAGGGTGCCCAGGTAAGACCAGCTCATTCCACATGCTCAGTGGCCACTATAACGGGCTGCAGAACTCTGACGAGTAGGGCTCAGAGCTATTCCCGTTTTATACATGAGGAGACTGAGGCTCAAGGTCACACATCCAGGCCACCGCCCAGCACCTGCTCCAGGATCTGGCGCTTTTTCCAGCCAGGGCCTTCCCAGAGACACTGTCCTGGTCCCTTTGATTTCCCTTGGAATGACCCTCAGTGCTTCCACAGGGCTGATGCCCCCTCTCCCGCTGACCACTGGGGACCCTGCAGCCTTGTGCACAAGGGAATGTGAAGAGCAGGGGCCCTTTGAACAGGGGGGCCTGAAGCTCAGGTGGCCTGGGTCCTCGAGGGGCAGCGTAGAGCTGGGCTGGCCTGGTCCCCGGCGCCTCCCACCAGGGGGCAGCCTCGGGTCAGAAATGCGGACTTGGGGCAGGGCACTCCAGGGGGCTCCACTAATCAAGCTGGTGCTGACCTCACTGGTCAGGTGCTGGGCAGTAGCACTTTTGGTGACTCTTTCTGGAATGATGGGCCCAGGGCCACATGATTGCTCTGGAGGAGCAGACTGATGCCCTATGGGCAGAGAGCCTCTGTTGGGGGCGAGTGGGATGTGCCCAGCCCCACCCAGAAGCTACGTTGTAGCCACCAGAGCCCCGGGTGGCCAAGCAAGGACGGTACACGCAGAGGGCAGGGAGTTGGTCACCCCAGCCTGGAACGTCCCCCTATCCCTCGTCTTCACGATGCATGCCCCCAGGCCCTTTACCCACAGTGGGAAGCAGCTAGGCCCACCCAGACAGTGACAGGGCAGGGCAGGACTCAGACCCCAGGTTCACCAACTCCCTCACTTGTCATCCCCGAGGAAGGGGACTCTCTGCCCTGGGCAACTCGTGGGGGATCCAGGGGATGTGTGTCTCAGCCTCCCCAAGCCCTGGGGCCCTGCAGACGTGCACGCTGGACCACCAGGCCCGAGCCTGTCTTTGGGCCTCCTCTATCCTGGAGGTGGCCCGGGTCATCCTGACACATGGACATGGGTGTTTGCCAGGTCCGCGATGCTGCCCCAAGTGTGGCAGGACCCAGCCCCTGTCCCCCAGCATATACCTGTCCACCTGGGGGGCCCCTGGGGGTGGGTACTGGAGTACCTTCCCATGAACTGCTGCCTCTGCCTGGGCCTCTGACCCTCAAATCCCATTTTCACACCCCAGGGAGCCTACTGCTGAAAGCCTCCTTTAGGGAATCCCTTGGCTAATGCAGAGGGTCCTTTTTTGGGGGACAAAGTCCTGTCCCAGCTTCCCGGGACGGAGTCCTGATGCATTTCAGAGCCATGGTCTCGGTGTGGATCCATCAGTTTCACTCAAGCAATGTCTCGTCTCTAGAATGTTCTGTCCCTGTCTTTCCTGGGGCTTCTGCCCACTGGCTCCTGGCCTGCTTTGGTCTCTCCCAGCCATGCGTCCTTTCCAGGCCTCTCCTCCAGGCTGCCTTCCCGAGCCACGAGCCACGTCTGAACTCCTGCCGCACTGGAACTTGGAACAGTGGCTCTCCCCACCCCACCTGAATTGATACTCTGATCACCTCTTCCGTGGGACATTAGTAGTATTGTACCTACTTTCCAAGAGAGGCATCAGCTACACACAGTTCACTGCAGAAATCCCCACGTGCACAGCCCAATAAGTTCTCACATATGTGTTTCCTGTGTAACCACCACCCAGACCAGGCTACCAAATGTTCCCAGCTCCTGGGTGACTGGGGCCTCCCGCTTCCTTTCCCTCCACTCTGTGCAGGTCATTCTGCTTGCCTCTCCCTGTAGCTGGGCTCTGAGTGCGTTTTCCTCAAATCTGCAGAGACACCCTGCCCCGCCGGTGCCAACAGAGCCCCTGAGTTCTTCAGTCTGATTGCGAAGGCCCACACCAGTCACTCCTGCACATGTAGTCTGCGCTGGCCACCACGCCCCATCCCGCCTTCCCACGCCCATGGCGCTGCCGTTGTCCCCTCCGTGTGCCCTCCTTATTTCAAGTTCAGCTCATTGTTCGGGAGCAGCTCTCCGCACCGGGGAGGGCCCTGCCCTCATGGTGACCTTCCCCCCGTCCTCCTGAGACATCCTTGCTCATGTCCTTGGGCCTGGCATGGAATAAGTACCCCATGAACCCTTGGAAGAAAACGTGTGGGACTTTTGCCTGAATCAGTCATGGAGACAACAACCAACCAAAACTGACTTTAGCAAAATCTAATTTAAAAATTTTTTTATTTTTGATGTCTGGGGTCCAGATGGTGATTAAACACAGGCATCTGCTTTCATTCCCTTTGTCGCTTCCCATAAATGACAATAATAAGAGATTTTTATAGGCGTAAATCTGCAGGTATGAGGAGGACAGGAGAGAATGTGACAGCAGCAAATGTTAGAAACCAGAGCAGAGATGACAAATGGTAATGACACGCCGTCCTGGGGAAGTAGACCATCAGTAGCCGTGGGAAAGCCGAGCCCAGCCTGATTTGTCCCCTGGATCCTCAGAGGGGCTGACAGGTGTTACCAGGATGCATGGAGGGGGGTGGGGAATGCAACAGTTCCCAGATGCCTCTCCCCAGCCCAGCCTGAGAGGGAAGGAACAATGCTGTGTGCTCCTGGGGACCCCAGGCACCACGGACAGTGAGCGTCCTAGACTGACAGCAGACGGGAACAGACTTCCACGCCACTTGGAAAATGAGCATCTTCTCTGGAAACAGAGCGGCCCTAGAGGAGAGACTCAGCAAAGACCCTGACAACAGAACTCCATGGCCTGCTGTCCCCGCCAGCCGCCCAGCCCCGTCCAGGGCTCAGAGTATCCCGCAGCCTGCTAGCCCCCCAGATGGTGGTTTCTCCCTCGCTGTCTCCTGGTCACTTACTCTGGGGGGATGCCAGCACATGTCAGGACACTCAAGTGGCCCTGAGGAGGGTCATGGGCCAAAGACCCAAGACCCTCACCTATAGCCAGTGGGAAGTGGGGCCTCCTACCCCAGTCGGGCCTTCAGATGACAGCAGGCCAACCAACGTCTGCCCTCTCGTGGGGGCAACCTCGTGAGAAGCCGTAAGCCAGCACCGCCATACGACCTCACTCTCAAATTCCTGACCCACAGAAACAGAGTATCAGTGATCGCTTCTGTCACTATTGTTCTGACCTCTTATTCTGAAACAATTACAGAATCACGCAAAGCTGCAAAGACAGCACAGAGAGGTCCTGGGTTTTCTCCCAGTGGCTGCATCTCACGTGATCACAATGTCAGATCCGAACCAGGAGACTGACAGGAGTACAGTGGGCCTGTCTACTTCCATGTCCTGAGCTCACATGTGTGAACACAGAGCCACCACCATAACAAAGACCCAGACACTCCACCCCCATGCAGACCCCCTCGTGCCGCCCCTCCATCGTACAGCTGACCCCAGGCCTGCCGTCCCTCACCTTGGCGACCACGAGTCTCTGTGGCTTTGTCATTTCGAGAATGTTACCTAAATGGGATCATATAATCTGTCGCCTTTTGAGGTTAGCATTTCTCACTTAGCATGGTGCTGTGATGCCAGCAGAAAGTTCATGCTGTGTGTCCCCGTGCCATATTCTGTGGGATGCCCCAGGGTGGGTGGCATTCTCCCTTGTGGATGTCCTGCTGGTGGCCCACGAGCTCTGGTAGCAGGTGCAGAGGCGGGCTCTGGTCTGTGTTCACCCAGGGGCTGGGGCTGTTGGCCATGTCTTCTTCAGTGAAATGTCTCTAGGTGTTTTTGCCCATTTGGGGGATTTTGTGAATTCTTAAAGTACCTGAGATAGGAGTCCTCTGTCAGGTATATGGTTTGCAAACATTCAGTTCTGCTCTATACCTTATCTTTTCGTTCCTTAGGAGGGTCCTCTGCAAGGCAGAGTATCTGGTTCTCATGTGGTTTGGCTTACTGATTTTTTTCTTGTCTACATTGTCATTTTGGTGTCAGCACTAAGCTCTAGTTCCTGAAGATTTTCACCTGTGTTAGCTTCTGAAAGCTTTATGTTTAATGCAAGGTCCCTTTTGAGTTGGTTTTCTAAATCAGGTGTGTTGCGTGGATTGAAGTTTGCTTTTTGCCTGCGGGTATGCAATTGCTCCAGCATTGTTTATTGGAACGGCCATCTCCCCTCCAGGGAATTGCTCTCACACTTTTGTCTGAAGTCAGCTGGCCGTGGCTTCTCTAGACCATCCCAGTGGCCACTGTGTCTGCCTTCTGCCCATCCCACCCAGCGCTGGTCACTGCCACTCTCTAGGAAGACTTGAAATCAGGTACAGGGGCTCTTCTCACTTTTCTTGTTGAAATTTGTATTACCTCTTCAAGTCCTTTGCCTTTCCCTATCAATTTTAGCATAATTGTGTCTATAGTTACAAAAAAGAATATTTCCATAATTTTTATAGGAATTGTATTAAATCTCTATATCAGTTTGGGGAGAAGTGACACCTTCCCAATGTTGAGCCTTCCAATCCATGAGCATGGTATATAGTATATCTTTCCATTTATTTTGTTTTTTTTTTCTTCTTCAGAGTTTGCAGTTTTTTGTTTTTTGTTTTGTTAATTTTTTAAATTTTTATGTATTTGTTTATTTTTAAAAAGATTTTATTTATTTATTTGACACAGAGAGAGGTCACAAGTAGGCAGAGAGGCAGGCAGAGAGAGACAGGGAAGCAGGCTTCCTGCTGAGCAGAGAGCCCGACATGGGGCTCAATCCCAGGACCCTGGGATCAGGACATGAGCAGAAGGCAGAGGATTAACCCACTGAGCCACCCAGGCACCCCCAGAGTTTGCAGTTTTTAGCACTGAAGTCTGTGCATGTTTTGTTAGATTCACATGTATGCATTTTTTTTAAGAGTGAGAGAGAGCACATGTGTGTGAGCAGGGGTACGAGGGAGGGGGCAGAGGGAGGCGGCAGAGGGAGAGAGAGAATCTCAAGCAGACCCCATGCTCGGTATGGAACCTGACATGGGGCTTTATCTCTCGACCTGAGATCCTGACATGAACCTAAATCAAGAGTTGGATGCTTAACTGCCTGAGCCACCCAGGCACCACTGGTATCATATTTTTGACACAACAAAATGATATAACAAACACAGATAGCGTAATACCATAAACTTAAAAGAATGAAAGCATTCTTTTTTTTTTTTAACTTTTTTAATTTTTTCATTTGACAGACAGAAACCACAAGCAGGCAGAGAGGTAGGCAGAGAGAGAAGGGGAAGCAGGCTCCCTGCCGAGCAGAGAGCCCGATGTGGGGCTCGATCCCAGGACCCCGGGATCACGACCTGAGCCAAAGGCAGAGGCCCCAACCCACCGAGCCACCCAGGCGCCCCCAGTAATACCATAAAAATAACATTCACTTCTTTAAAAGTGGCTTCATTGAGATGCGATTAGCACCACATAAAATGTACCTGTCCTACATGACTTCTACCAGATTTACAGGATTGCACCATCACCACTGCATTCCCATTTCAGAACATTTCCATCACCCCACAAGCTTCCCCCAGCCCATCGGCAGCCACCCCCTGCTTCCACCCGAGCCCCTGGTGTCCATGTCTGTAAATTTGCCCTTTCTGAACGTTCCCATACATGGAGCTCTACAATACAGGGTCCTCCCTGTCCAGCTGCACTCAGCATCTCATTCTTGAGGTCCATCCACATCACAGGGATCCATCCTTCATTCCTTTCTTGTTGAATAGCGTTCCATTGTGTGGATGGACCACATCTGGTGCTTCCCTTCCCCAGTGGATGGATGTTTACATGGCTTCCATCTTGGAGGCATTATGGAGACACTGCTACAAACATTCATGTACTCAGCACGTGGACGTAGGTTTTCATTTCTCTTGGGTCAATTCCCAAGCATGGAATTGCTGGGTCATATGCTAAGTTCATATTTAGCTTTGTAAAGAAGCTGCTGGGCTGCTTTCCCTCTTTTCCCCCAGTTTATGGCTCATCTGTTCATTTTCTTAATGGTGTCCCTTGAAGAGAATATTTTTATTTACAGTGAAGTCCAGCATATGGATTTCTCTTTTGTGGATTGTGCTTTTCTGGTGGTGTATCTCACTCCAGATCATAGCGATTGCCACTGTTTTCTTACAGAAGTTCTCTAGCTTTCGCTGTTACATGGAGCATTTTGAGCGATTTCTTGTGCTTGGTGTGGGGTTTAACCTTTGTGTTTGCAATACCCAATGGTTCTAGCGGCATTTGTCTAGAAGACTGTCCTTTCTCCATTGAATTGTCTTGGTTCTTTGGTTCTTTGGTTTTGTCTTGTCTCGGTTGGTTGAAAACCAACTTCTCATAAAGACAAGGGCTGATTTCTGGGCTCTCAGTTCTGTTCCACTCATCTATATTCCTATCCTTGTACCAGTATGACAGTGTCTTGATTCCTGTGGTTTTATCACAAGTTTGAAGTTGTGTCGTACCGTCCCTCCAGCTTTGCACTTCTCTTTCAAAATTGTTTTGGCAATTGTTCTGGGTCCTTTGAATCTCCGTATAAACTTTGGGATCAGCTTCTCAATTCCTACCCAAAAAAACCTACCAGGATTTTGATAAAGCTTGTGTTGAACCTGTAGGTCACTTTGGGGAGAATTAAATATAGAATGTCTTTCCATCTAAGTACTATTTGTGTCCATGATGTTTTGTTCTTTTCAGTATACAAGCTTTGCCCTTCTTTTGTCACATTTATTTTTAACTACTGTGTTATTCTTTGTGCTACTGTAGATGGAATTATTTTTATTTTCAGAATGTTCATTGCTTGTATATAGAGCTATAATTGATTTTTGTATATTAATCTTGTATCCTGCCACCTTGCTAACCTGGTTTATTAGTCTGGTAATCCTTTTGGGGGATTCCTTGGGATTTTCTACATCAAGGATTATGCCTTCTGTGAATAAAGATAGTTTTACTTCTTCCTTTGCAATCTGGATTTCATTAGTTTCTT
The DNA here is from genome assembly GCF_010015895.1 of Lontra canadensis. Lineage (NCBI taxonomy): Eukaryota > Metazoa > Chordata > Mammalia > Carnivora > Mustelidae > Lontra > Lontra canadensis. The sequence continues at coordinate 13,690,188 of NW_022631039.1, read as the reverse complement.
TTGTTTTGGTTCATTTTATTTGTTCCTTATTTCCCCTGGCTAGAGTCTTCAGTGTAATGTTGAATAACAAGGATAACAGTATAATGTTGAATAACAAGGAATAACAAGGGTAACAGTTGAATAACAAAGCTAGAGGGGGAAAAATTCTGTCCTTCGTCATTAAGCACAGTCATTAGCTATAGCTTCTCATAGATGCCTGTATCAGCTTGAGGAAATTCCCTTCTATTTCTAGTGTGTTGTGAATTTTTATTATCAACAGGTGTTAATCTTAGTCAGATGTTTTTCCTACATCTATTGCCACAATCATGTGTTTTTTTGGTCCTTTATTCCATTAATGCAGTGTATCCCATTAATTTTGAACATTAAACATAGTTTTGAACATAGTTTTGAACAATTAAACCAACTTTGCATTCCTGGAATAAATTCCATCTGGTCCTTTGTACGTGTTGCTAGATTCGGTTTGTAATATTTTATTAAGGATTCTTGCATCTGTGTTCCCAAGGACATCAGTCTTCAGGTTTCTTGTGATGTCATTGTCTGACTTTAGAATCAGGATAATGTTGCCCCCATCTTTTATCTTGTGATGGATTTGATATTACTTCTTCTTGAAGTGTTTGGTAGAATTTACCAGTAAGGCCATCTGGGCTAGACTTGCATTTGTGGGAGGATAGTAACGTAGCCACCCCAGCTCTCTTACGGCTGTTCTTTACATATCCATTTACCTCCATCCATTCGTGTCTTTGAATCAAAGGGTTAAGCAGTGTGAAACAGGATATTGATTTTTTTAAGTATTTCGAAAATATAGTCTGAAAACCTCTGCCTTTTGATAGGGAGGTTTAGACCCCCAATTTACATTTAATGTAATTACTGACATAATATCTATCAACCCAATTCTGCAATCCTCCAACCCCAACTGAGTGTTCTACAAGTCAGTTCAGTTCTGACACGAAATCCCTGGAGTCAGTGCAGACCCCACAGGTGAGGGGCCCCCACGTCGGACATCAGCTGCAAGTCCAGGGCTTCCAGGCTGCCTGCACGCCTGTCTGACTTGGCTGCCTATTCATTGGCTCCCGTGACCTCCCTCAGGGTCAGTACTTCACTAGAATGACTCCTAGAACTCAAGAAACCACCATACTTAGGATTACAGTCATCATACAAAGAATACCACTAGGAAACAGCCAGGTAGAGGAGATGCACAGGGCCTGGTGGGGTGGGGGAGAGGGAGAGAGGTGTCCAGTGTTCCACACCCCCTCCAGATGCACTACCCTCCCAGCACATCTGTGTCACCACCTGGAAGCCTCAGACCCCCTTGTTTGGGGGTTTGGATGGGGTTTCTCTACTTAGGCATGGTCGATTAAATCATTGGCTGTTAATGATTAAGCTCAGTCTTGGGCCCTCTTCCTTCCCTGGAGGATGAAAGTTCCAACCCTCTAACTTTGGCTGGTTCCTCTGGGGACCACCCCTCCGAAGCTGTCCAGGGCACTGCCCCATCCCAAGGTCTCATTAGCATAAACCCAGGTGTGGCCCACAGGGGTTGATTATTAAGAACAGAAGGCATCAAACAGGAAATTCCAAGGTTTTAGGAGCTCTGTGCCAGCAACAAATGCCAAACCACTTGACTATTCCACAGTTAGATTTACATCTTTAAGTTTGCTGTTTATTTTATAGATGTCTCCCAACTATTTCCTTCCTCTCTTCCTCCTTCACTACCTTCTTTCATATTATATCAATGTATTTTAGTGTGCCATTGAAATTTCTCTGTTGATTTTTTAAACTGTATTTGTTAGTTTTCTCTTTCTCTCTCTCTCTCTCTCAGTGATTTCCCTGAGGATTGGGTGTACCTCTTAATCACAATCTGCTTCTGATTAATCCTGACTTAATTCCAGGGAAACACGGAAACCTTGCTGCTCTCAGCTTGTTCTCTCCCCACTGCCCTATGTAGTCGTTGTCCACACACGACATTGGCAAGGTGTGTGCACACAGTCTGGTGTGTTAACGCATGCCATCGTCCCCAGAGCTGTCCATTTCTCTCTGCGGACTTGAGTGACCACCTTGTTTTGTTTTATTATTTTTTTTTATAGCCTAAAGGATTTCTTTTAGGTCTCACTGTAAGACAGGTCTGCTAGCAACACATTCCCTTAGACTTTTCACACCTGGAGATGGTCTTCCTTCATCTTCAGTTTGGGTGGATAGTTTTGCTGGATATAGGATTCTGGGTTGGCTTCTTTTCCCTTTAGCCAGTCACTCTGCTGTCTTCACCAGCTTCTCTGGTTTCTGCTAATAAGTGAGCTGCTAATGCTATCATTCCTGAATATGTGAGGGTGGTTCTCCTCTTGCTGTCGCTTACTTTTCTCCCTGGTTTGATTATGACCTTGTGGTGGCCTTGAGCCAGAGGGTGCAAGCAATAGCTCCAACTTTGCAAATTCCGTTCAAGACCCAAGTCTGGGAAGCAAATGCACCAACCAGCCCATCCTTGCTGATCTGGGCAGTGAGAAGAAGAGTCCAACCAGAAGACCCTCCAGGTACGTCCAGGGAGGGACGTACTCCAGAGATGGGAGGGCAGACTCCAGAATCATCCACACACCAGGACCACACTGCCCAGGGCAGGGTGGTTCTCCAAAGGGAAATTGGCATATGCTTGGAAAGGGGCAAGTGAAACAAGTGTCCCCTCCCACTGGATGGGGAGGAATTAAGGAAGCTGACAGTATATAAGGAGAGAATCAGGAGAAGGGCATTTGGGCAGAGTGGTCAGTGGGGGCCAAGGTTTGGAGGCTATACCATGGGCGAGCAGCCTGTGCTTTTGTCTGCCTAGGGACAGGCTCACAGAGAGCAGGAGGGACAGGTGACACCACCACGTTGGCTCACATAGGTTCATGGTCCACATCATAGTGTTGCTGTCATTTTACCAACGCTGCTCAGCAAAGGTTGGGCATCCCACCCATTGTCTGATTGAAGCAAGCCCTGACTCAGAGCCTTATCCAAGGCTGGCCCCGACTCCCTAATGCACGTCTTCTCCAAGCCTCAGTTTCTCCAGGGTGTATTCCCCTTCCCAGGGCTGCTGAGAGGCCGGAGCGTGGGAAAGCACTCAGCTACACGTCCATGGCCAAAGACACGCCAAGGCCATTGTGCCAGCCTGGTCTCCTGGGTGCTTGCCACACTCTGGCGCCCAAACAATGCCCGCCTCTGAGTGGAACTGCGGGTGGGCCGTAACCATGGCGAGGGGCCCTGTGAGGCAGCAGCGCCAACTGCCTGTCCAGGGTCAGCCCGGTCTGCGGCCCTGGTTACGGCTTTGTCCCGCGGGCTGGAACTGCTCCCGTGCTAGCAGGCTTAGAATGGCTGGCTGTCAAGGAGGGCAGTGCTTACCGAGAAGGAATGGCACTCTTGGCTGAAGAGGGGTTGAGGTTGAGATGAGGATGGGGAGCTGTTTCCAGGGTCCTGAAACCACAGCCAGGTTTGGGTCGGAGCATGGCCTGGGTCACCACACTGCCGGTGGTGCCTTCCCCGCCAGACTGCAGGGAGCCGCTCCACCCCCTCCACACCCCCACCCTCTGTGCAGGGCCCCACAAGGTGCAGGGCCCTGGTGCTCCCGGAAGGAGGCTGCCTCTCCAAGTTCCGGGATGTTCCAGGCAGCTGGCCAGAGTACACGGGGTCCCCTCCAGGCTTCTCTGGGCTCTCTCAGAGCCTGGATACTGCTCGGCCACTGGCTCTGCCTCCTTCCTATGAAGCGTGGGCCATGAGTGTGGAGGCTCTGTCTGGCCCAAAGTGACCAACACCTCCCCAGCCTTGGGGGTCAGAGTCTCCCCAAAAGACCTCTTTTTTTTTTTTTAAATAAGAAGGAAAACTCTACAAATGGGACCTGAATATATGTATTTTTCCAACTGCAGCCACCCAAATATCTAGAAGACTCTGGAATCAGATCGTCTGGGTTCAAATCCCAGCTCTGCCGCAGACAAGCTATGTGACCCCAGGCAGGTGGCTCCCCTCTGTGTCTGAGTTCCGTCAGCCACGAAGACAACCTCCTAGGGCTCTTGTGAGCAAAAGCGAGGTCATCACTACATGGTTAGAAAGGACACCTGTTCTCTTGAGCCGTCAAGGGCCTGGCCCCACTCCGGGCCTTCAGGGTCCTAGTTCTCCTGAGTTCCCCAACTTCCCTCCTCTCTGCCAGGTCTGCCTTTAGCCCCTGAAATGCTCATGAAAACCCCAGCCAGCAAGGGTGAGAGAGCAGAGAGGGAACTTAAGGTGGTGCTACCACCCACCCCCAAGCTGGGGATAGGAACCCCCTGGAGGGGCCTCCAGAGGAGGTGGGAGGTCAGGGAGAGCTTGGGGGGAGGGGAGAGGCGGGGTGGTGTTCCTTCCCCAACCAGTAATCCTGTCCCCCTCGGGTCCCCCCACCCCTCACTTCCCCATTGGTCTAGGCTGCCCTCCTAGGGAGAGCCTGGGGGAGGTGGGACCAGTCCCTGCTGGAGGGACTAGGGGCAATCTAGGGTGGGCAGTTTCCTCCTATCTGCTCTTCCCACCCATGGAAACCTAAAATATGTCTGGGGTGCTGAAATACAATGAGGCCAGCTAGACCCTATCCTAACCCCCTCTGCAAACCAGAGGCACTGCTCCCCAGCAAAAAGCCAGGACCATGCATGATACAGAGAGGGGGCCCAGTACTCTCTATAGGTCCACATTTCCATGGCCTGACAAGCCTTGACCCCAGGAACCACCAGGCCGCTGGTCAGAGGGGAGAGACCCAGGGTCAGGCACACACATCAGTGCCACCTCAACCTCCTGGAGGAGAGCCATCAGGCCCAGAAGACCCAGGGCTGGGGCCTCCATGCTGACCTGAGGAGCACCTCTCCCAGTCAGCTGGGGGTCAGTGTGCTGGGCTTCTTTGGTGATATCCATGGGGCACCAAAGCTGGAGCTGGGGTGCCCTGAAGAGAAGGGGTGCAAGCAGGGGGTATCATGCTTCCCTTTTTGCCCCCCCACCTCCTGGCAGTCTTGGGGCCATGGAGAGGGCAGAGAGGGAAAGCCTTTTGGCCTCATCCAAGAGCAGTGCTCCCAAGGGAAAAGGACCCCACTGCCCAGCTACAGAGAGGACACGATCTTCTAGCAAGTACCCCAGAGATGAGAGCCCTCCACGTGCCCTCCCCCATCTCGGCCACCCTACTTATCCCACTTTGACCTCTGCCCCTGGGTGGGTAGAAGCCACAACCCCTGCCCAAACCCCTCCTTCCAGGGGGTCCTTCCTGCCCAGGGTTCCTCTCCTACCCAGCCACTCCCCACAGGTCCCCACGGCCCCCCAGCCTCCCAGGGTCCCATCCCCTTGGGCCGGGCTGCTCATCTCCTCCTGCCCGGGGGTCTGCAGCCACTGCTGGGGGTGTGGAGCTCAGGGTCGTCCTGGCCAGCGCTCTGGTGCCAAGGGCTGCTCTGCTTGGTGCTGAAAAGACAGCTCCAGCCAGCGGCCTGCCAGCGTCGGAGGGAGGGAGCTAGGAAGGACAGCCCCACTTGTGGCTGGCCTCTGGGATGCAGGGCAACCCATGACAAGGGGGTTGGGGGCCCAGACCAGATGGTGGGGGGAACTGAGGCCAGCATCCAGGTCCCACCCCTGCCCCTCGCTGTTGCCCCCCTGGCCCCTCTCTGCGTGATAAGTGTCCCCTGCCTGGCAGCACCAGGGCCCACAGCCCCCAGGCTCTTGGAGACACTGCTACCCCGTTTCACAGGAGAGCAAAGTAGGCTTCCAAGAAGAGCTGTGAAGGGGTGGTGAACGTTAGTTAGGGATGCGTGAGCTTGAGTGTCCAGGTGTGGTTCCACGGTTGGCCACTTGGGCTGAAATGAATGGAAACCCAGGATGGGGTGGGAGGAAGCCGTGGGGCAAAGCGCTCACCCCCAAGTCCAGGGAGCAGCAGTTTGCAGGACTGGACGCATTTCCACTCTCTGGACGTCTGAAACTTTCCGTGATGAAATGTCAGGGGGAGGGGGAGAAATGCACACTTCACCTGCCACCCCCTCTCCAGGTCCCTGTTGCCACTCGGAGTAGCCGCTGCAGCCAGGTCTCCTGAGCCTTCCAGAGCTGGTCAACAGTGGACAGTCAGGTGTGAACCTATCTCTTCCCGTCCGACTGGGGGGCAGGCCTTGCTGCCCGTGGGCTGCTGTCCCCACGGCTGCTGGTGTGGGACCTCTGGCAGAGACATCTGTGGGTCCCCTGGGAGAGGCAGCATCCACACCCTGTCATAGGAATGGCCCTGGGGGCCCGAGGAGGTGATGGGCTCAGCTGCTCGAGGCCATCCCTGCCCTAGGCGGAGAGAAGGCGAACCGGGGGTGTTACTTTAGGCCCACGCACCTGGCCTGGTGGCCCCCAGCACCCCCAGGTCATGCTGGGCATTAGCCTCCCTCTGCACTCATGGCCGCTGTTCCAGGACCTTCAGGAAGGGCAGAGGGGGAGCCGAGGCCCAGGACACCCAGTGGGGGCGTGGAGATGTCCACGGGGCCTGGCAGGGAGGGAGCAGAGGGACTCACGCAGACAATGTTCTCCTGGACTTAGGGGTGCCAAACATGCCTCGTAGCGGCCACATCGACAGAATTGGAAACTGAGGCTCCTAGAAGTGGTATTTGCTCAAGGCCACATGGCTTCTGTGCATTCATTCCATCCTTCAGCCCAGTGCCAGGCCCTGGGTTCTGCCAGCAATTAGGCCTGGGTGGGGGCGCGGGGGAAGCTGGCCATTCCCAATGATCCCAGTCTCCCCCTCGGGCCTCGGGCCTCAGGCCTAGGTTCTCATTCTGGGGAAACAAAGAGTGGGTCTTTGCCACCTGGAGCTGGGGTTGAGGGGAAACCCGTGTCTGGAGCGCCCTCTGCTGGGTGGTCTGTTTCTCACTGGGGACCCCAGAAGTTTTAGGAAGGGGCTGGACTATGGGCATGAGGGCAAGAAGGAACTCCCCACCCTCGGGCATCCAGGGAAGACAAAGCAAGGTAAAAGTTGTCTTTAGACCACAGATCTCACACTGACTGCCCCTGGGTCTCACCATGATGGCTAGTATTTCAAAACAGGTATCAGATGTGTTAATGTCAGATCTTTTAAAATTGGAAGATCTGCCCACTCTGCACACTTCCCTGGGCACAAGGAGGGAGCTGAGCATGGTGGGCCGTGTGCTTTCCTGTAAGCCACAGACTACACCAGTCCCTATTGCCCTGTGCCCACCTGCCTCTTTGAGTTACGTGGCCCTGTGGGCATGTGTGCTCTCTCCTCGACCATCCAGAGGGCCTGGCACCCTCAGCCAGCTGGTAGCATCGGAAGCCTGTGGACCTGACCTTTCGAGGGCCCCCACCTCCTGAGTGAGGCAGCTGTGCTTCCCCACACAGCCCGGCCCGGTGGATCCCCCCTTGCACATACACACACGCACACACGCAGATGACTGAGAGGGGACTCTGGCCCTCTGAGGGCTTGGCTGAGCCTGCGGGGAGCAGGGGGCTGACTTGGGGAGCCTCTTTCAACTCCTCTGGCTGGGGCACCCTACCTTACTGATGTCTAAGGGTCTCTGAAGGATCTCAGGGAATGTGTGGCCTCTTTCCAAGGAGCCACCGTTATGGTGCAGAGCAGGGACAGGAAGAGTGGGAGTTAAACCACCTCTAGAATTTGCTTCAGTCACTGCTGTGGTAGGTAGTGAGCTGCTTGTCCCTAGAAGGGTTTAAGCGGGGTCTGGTTCCATGCACTCGTTTATCTAACAGATATTTATTGGTGTGTGTGATGTGCCAGGCCTTGCTGCAGGTATGAGGACCCCCATGGTGAGCTCCCTGGTTGGCCGTGTCGTGGAGCTGGTCATCAGTGGGGAAGGACAGCTGTGCACCTGTGATGGGTGCTAAACCCATGAACCACTAAATGCTACCTGGGACGGGTAGTGGCAAGGAGTGAGCCCAGCTGCGTGCTGGGAAGAGCAGCAGGGAGGGGCTGGTGCCAAGGCCCTGGGGCAGAGATGGCTCCCTGTGGTTCAGGATGGGAAGGGGGGCAGACAAGTGACGGGGTGACGGGGTGGGTGAAGCCAAAGTTGCAGGGCTTTGAGACCACGGTGGGGGAGATTGGGCTCCTTCCCTTCTCGTGAGTTCAGGGACCAGCTTATTAGTCGGAGCCTCTGTGCTTCTGGGGTCCCTACTGGGGGGTGATGTCTCTAGCTCATTCAAAGCTTTGAGTGGTTCTCTTCCAAGTCGGGCATTTATTAGCTCACATCAGCACACCTCTTAGAGCCTGGGGTGTTCCAGGCCGCCGGGGCTGGGGGCTGGGGGATGGCCTGGTCGCAGACTTCCAGAAGAGGCTGTGTGATAGGGGTGCAGAGCAGAGGCCAGCAGAGGCTGTAATGCTGAGCCGGAGGTCAGGGAGGGCTTCCTGGAGGAGGCCTCAGCTGAGGGGCCAGCCTGAGGGCTGCAGAACTGCGCTGGGACACGGTTCTGGACAGGCCAGACAGGCACCCACACTGTGTGCTGAGGGCAGGGGGGGTAGCGGAAGGGGCCATCACAAGGCATTCCACCCCCAGGGCAGGATGCCCTGAGCTCATAGCTCCCTGTGCCCCTTTTCACAGAAGGGGAAACTGAGGCCCACGAATGCAGGGGTCTGAATTGTCCACTGGCAGCTTGTAAGCAGGAGTGGGCAAAGGGCTGATGGGAAGCTGACTCGGTTCAGGGCCCGTGGCGGAAGGACCAATGTGCAGGCGCGCGCTCATGCATGTCGGGCCTGGATTTGGGGGCTCCATCCCTCATTTGCTGAGCAAACCTCCTCAAGTTACTCTGCCTCTCTGAGCCTGTCTCACCGTTTCACGTCTGCAGGATCAGTGTTACTCCGCATACCCGGCCGAGCTCCCGGGAGACGGTGTGGGCCTGGCCCCCACGCAGAGCCCGGCAAAACTTACACAGTGTGTCCGACTCTGAGCCACAGGCCATCTCCGGGCTCGGCACTCCCGTTTCCCACCCCCTGGAAAAGAAAGTCTGGCGTCGCATTTTACTAGTTTGCCTTCCCACCTTGCACGGCTGTTGGGAAGACCGACTTCACCGTGACGGGAGCTTTTGGTGTGTAGGGAAACTGAGGCCCAGGGAGCGTGAGCCACCAGCTCGTGAGCCACCAGAGCAGCAGGGGCCTGGCATCCCAAGCAGGGATGCCCCCATCGCTGGTCTCAGAGTCCCCAAGAGCAAAAGCAGCCTGGCCAGATCACAGACGCAGGCCAGGGCGCCCCCTGAGCCACACGGTGTGGGCGACCCCCTTCCCGCCACCACAGCTCTGCCCAGGGTACAGGCTTGCCTGCCAGCCCCCAGCCTCCCCATCGTGGACACAGGAGGCGGGGGCAGGGCGGGAAGGGGCTCCTGGGCCAGCTGGCCTGTGAACACCAGCGGGGAAGTGCACGGAGACAGGAAGGAAGCCGCACTGCTGGGGTCTGGGGCCACCATTGTCTCACCTGGGGGTGGGGGTGCTGAGATGGGCCCTCGGCTCAGGAGGCAGGCGGGCCCCACCCCGCGGCTGTCTCCTGCACTCTAGCCTCAGTCTCCTGGTCTGTAAAGCCTCAGAAGGCCAGATGCGTGTTGTGTCTGGAACTGCACAGCAGGTGACATGTGCAGGCAGCCCTCCAGGGCTTTGCCCAGACCCACTCCTGGGCTGAGGGCTTCGCTTGTTCCCAGAGGCCCCGGAACTCACCCAGGGTCAGACCTCAGGAAGGCAGGGCTGGAAGTGGGACCCGGGCTGCAGGCTCCAGAGTCCAGGGCCTTCCCTGCTCAGCCCTGCTGTCTGCTACACCAACCTGCCTCTTCCTTAAGGAGCTCCCTCGTTTAGGCTACACCCTCTTTCAGGCTACACCCTCAGGGAACCTCATCCTGGGCTGTGACATCAGCACTTCCATCAGGGTAGAGCGAGGGACAGGTGATGGGTAGGTAGAAGGATGGACAGACCGATCGATGACTGACGGGGAGAGAGAGTCGCTGGGGTTGACGGCAGCACTGGGCGGCTGCCCCGGACGAGATTGCCAGGGCTCCCTCCCTTCATCTACACCCACCCTGTCCCCACCCCTCACACACACACACACACACACACACACACACACACACGTGCGCACATGCACACACGGACACACGCACCCACGCACGCACACACACAGCAGAGCTGGGAGCACGTCTCATTTCCAGGTGGGCCAAGGAGAAACAGGAAAGACTCCTTCCTTCCACCCAACAGGAAGCAGGGCGAGGAGGCTTCGGGACCTCCCAGCAGACGGTCCTGGACTGGGCAGGATGCTCCCCCACAAGCTGAGCCAGAGGGGTTGTGCCCAGGGGTCTCGCAAGGGCAGCTGGCCAGGAGCCCCCCATCATCCGATGTCATCTGACACCAGTCCCCTTCCAGGGAACGAGGGGAAGAGGTGAGGGTTCAGACCATCCCCAGGAAACACGGGTCTCGGGGAAGACCCCACCCCCATCTCTGGTGGGGAGACTCTAGGGCTGCGTCCATCACCCCACCTCACCCCCTCCAGCCCCCCCAGAGCAGCGGAGCCCCTGCAGCCTGCTCAAACTTTATTGAAGGTGGAGCTAGAATGGGAGGGGCAGAACCACACACCACTCCCCTCAGCTCCCCCAGCGTGGGCTCCACCGGACAAGGGACGGTTGCTGACTGAGGCTCCCTCCGGGGACTTCGGGTACAGCTCAGTGGCCCCCGTCCCTGCAAGCAGCCAAGACACCTGCCTCATCCCCAGCCCGGCCCAGACCCCAGCACAGCCTCAAGGGTGGGACATGTTCTGTAGGCCCTGCTCCCTTGGGCCCCCCTCCCAGGCTGCTGGGGTCTGTTGGGTCCCGGGTGCGGCAGGGGACAGAGCTGGGCGGGTGGGGGGGCAGGTACGTTACCACCAGCTCAGGTCCCTCCTGGCCAGCGCCACCTGGGCCAGGCGGTGGTCACTGAGCACCTGCACCCGGGTGATGGCCGCCAGCGGCCTGTGGCGGTGTGCGAACTGTAGCACCTTGTGCTCCTGGACGTGGACGTGGAAGTGCTCCGCATCTGAGCTGACCTCCATCTGGGGACAGGAGGCTGGTGAACCACAGCCCGCCACGGAGCCCAGGGCCCCTCAGCGCGTGGAATCCCCATCGTGCAGCCCACCGATGGGAGACCTGCATCCCCACCAGATGGACGTCCCTTCCCTCTCTGAGGGGTGCACCCAGCCGCACCCAGCCGCAAGACTCCCCTGGTCTTTACCCTCCGCAGTACATGGGGACACAGCGTCCTTCCTATCAAGCAGCAGCAGGATAGCCTGCATGGCCTCCCGGCCCCCTCAGGCCTCCCCCTGCCCCCCCATGGGCCTCCCCTCTGCTGCCCTCATCACCTCAAAGGGCTTCCCCAGCACCAGTGGGAAGACACTGGACACCTCCTCCTGGCCCCAGCGGCCCCCCTGGAACGTGTTGCCCACCACGGTGGCGCTGGAGAACCGGGGCTTGACGTGGAAGGCAATCTCCCCCGCCTCGGACAGGAAGTTGATCTCAAACCTGGGTGGGGGGGCGTCATGGGAGTTGTGGGACAGCAGGTAGCTGGGGAGTCACCCCACCCAAGGCTGAGAGGGGCTTCCCTGGGGAGGGTGGTGACCCTTACTTGTCCTCTCCAGAGTCAGAGTGTCCCTGGACCAGCAGGCTCCAGCCAGGGGCCAGGCCCCCTGCACAGAAGGCTTCAAACTGCATGCAAAAGGGGGGCAGAGTGTCCCCCACTTGTCCAGAAGGCCCCAGCCCGTCTCACCCCCAGCACGGACTCTTCCCCGGGACCCTGGCCCAGCGTCCCCTTCATGGCAGGGTGGTAGGGGGTCCTCCACGCCACACCCTCTCATCCTGCAGGCCTGGGGAAGGGGCACCTGGGTGTGGGGAGGCCTCGCCTGGCCCTGAACCCTTCTCACCCACCTGCAGCGCCATCTCGCTTGCCTGCTTTTGCGGGCGTGGAGCCTGAGCCGAGACTTATAGGTAGGTGGGCAGGGAAAGTGGGGCAGGACCCAGGAGCCCCACCCCTGGGACAGCCGGCAGACTGACTGGCCCCTCCCTGGCCCCAGCCCTCTCCCCACCACCTTATCAACACATATGCTATTTAAGCGCCAGAAACAGGGTGGCAGGCCCTGGGCCCCTCCCCACCCCCACTTCACTTACTAGGGTCCTAGGAAAGCACTTCTGCTTCCCACCCCGAGCAGCTTCCTCCGGGCTCCAGGGACCCAAACCCTCATCACTGCTCAAGTGAGAGGAGGTGGGGGACGGCAGGCCTACCAACCCTGCCTAGGCCTTCTGGGGGCCCAGCCTGTGTCCCTCCCAGCCCAGCCCAGCCTCCCCGGCTGCCCTGCTCCAGCCAGCTCAGCTGGCCCCGTGGGGCACTGTGCTGGGATTAGGCTGGGGCTGTGGTCAGCGCATTCCTGGGCTCTGGCTGATGGAGTGGGGGAGGGCCTTTCCCATACCCCAACGCCCCTGCTGGCCTGGAGCCTCAGCCCCTCTCAGCTGAGCTGCGGAGGAGGCCAGGCCGGGGCCCCCACGGAGTGTGTAGGGGAGGGGTCAGGGTCTCCCCAGGCTTTCAGGGTGGCTGGGGGGGCCACCTGGCTGGACTGTCCAGGGAACTGGCCTTAAGGGGAACCAGGCTGGGCCCGAGGAGCGCTGGGGCTGCTGCATGCGGTGAGTGTGTAGGGAGTGTGGGCGTGTGGTGAGCACGGGATCCCATGGCTGCACAAATAGGTGTCTGTGGACGTGAGCCCCTGGGTGTGAGAGGTGTGGTGTGCGAGGGCCCCCATGCAGTTTCCCTGCCCAGTGCATCTCTGGGGGACTGGCACCCATCTGCACACCCCAGGCCCCGGGGACAACCTGGCTGGCTGTCACCCCCTTGTTCCCCTCAGCCTCCCCCGTGTGCGGGCCAGTCTTGACGAGGGGATGATGCTAAGGCCAGACTGGAAGCTGAGATGGCCAGGATGGCCCGTGGGTGGGGTGGGGCACTGTGGTGCGCCTGGGCCAGGCTGAAGGGGGCAGCACTGAGCAGTGGGGGGGGGGGGGCTGCTGTCCTGACTCCCACCTTGCAGAGCCCTGTCCCAACCCAGCCTGGCTGTCCTAGGGTTCACAGGCTGCAGACCCCTCACAGCTGCCTCCCCACGAGGACCACGGAGAAGGGAGGCCCTGCCACAGCTGGCTAGCAGGAGAGTGAAGCCTATCCGTGCCTCTCCACCTCCGCGTCCTGTGTCCTGTCCCTTGTCCCTAGAGTGTTGGGACTGGGCAGTCAGGGGTCCAGAGAAGGCTTGAGCTAGTAGCCTCTGGGTCTCAGTCTTCCCAGCTATGCCCTAGGCTCGGCAGTCTTGCTCTGCCGTGCTAACATCTTCCCCCTGTGCCTGTCCCCTCAAAGGGGGATGGCAACCCAGGCAGCCACAGCCCTGGCTGGACACAGGAAGCTGGGCCATTGTCACCTTACTTTGGGGTCAGCAGGGGCACTGGTGGAGGGTCCTTGGGAGTCAGCTGTCTAAAGCCCTAGCCAGGCATTAGGGGACCTGCAAGTGGGGCTTGTCCCCCAGACTCCCTGGACAGAAGGCCTGAGTCCTCTGCCTGGACAAGAGCACTGGTCTGGGGTGAGGAGGCCTCAGGAACCCCTGCCTGGGCAGGCCCGCTGCTCCCTGAGTCTCCCTGAGCCTCCCCATCTGAGCAATGGGGATTTGCAGGTAGCCAGGGGGCCTCGAGGGTGCAGGGCTGAGAGCCTGGTCGGTCCATGGCCAGCCTGGAGACCTACAGTAGGCGTACCTACACGAAGCAGACCCTGGGCCTCCACGCACACCGTGGCACTTGTTCCTGGTGTGAGTAGACACGTGGCCAGGCTGTGGTCTCGCCCAGCCTAGGCTTTGGAACCTCTCCCACGAGGGGCGGGAGCCAGAAGCAGTCTAAGCAACCCATGGCTGCAACCCGAGAGGCCCGAGTAGGGCCGGGGAATGGAGAGAGGGACATAGAGGCTCCATGTGGTTGGCCCAGCCCTGTAGGCATCCCCCAATGTCATGGAGTTCAGGTGGGGCCACAGCCTGGCCCAGGGGGTCGGGGCAGCTGTGGACAGTGGCTCTCCCCCCTCCCCCACCAAGTTGCCGGCCAGGCAGTGCTGGGCCCCGGGAGCAAACAGACCTGGCAGTCCAGGTGCTTCCCCGCCCCCCTCGCGGATGTGTGGTTTTTGCCCTGGGCTCCCGACCTTCACAGGCTCAGAGGAGGCCGAGGCTGTTCACCAGGACTCCGCACCAGGACTCATCCAGTGGGATGGGGCGTTGTCTGGGCTGGCTTCCTGGAGGAGGTGGTGCCTCAAGCAGGCCTTGAAGAATAAGGACTTAGAAGGGTGCTGGAGGGTGAGGTCTCAGGCCTAGCACTGGGGGGATCGCTTGGGAAGGATCTGACACAACTTCAGGACAGTTGTCAGCGATCCATGACCTCACCTCTGGAGGGCAGCCCACCTTCCGTGGGCGTGCTGGAGCCAGTCAGTGCCCCGGCTGGCTCAGACTGGAGGAAGCCCCCAGAGTCCCTCAGGGAGGGTGGCGGCGCGAGAACACTGGTGCCCAGTCTGCTGCTCCTCTCAGTGTGGGCACCTAGCCCGGCCCAGCCATGGGCGATTCCAGGTCATTGGGATCTCGAACCAGCCCTCCCACGACCCCCACGCTGTCCCCCACCCACATCTGGAACCGCTTGCTGATGGCAAGGTCAGCGCAGAAAGTCTCCACCCCGACCTGGCAAGGGGCAGCACTGGAACTGGGACACGTGGCCTCAGGCTGGCTGTCCCCCTGGCTGGGCCCTTGGTGGCCTTTGGCACGTAGCAGCTGGTTCTCCTCTCTGCTGGGGCTGTGACGCGAGTGTACATTCTGGGGCAGCAGGGAGACCCAGTCCAGTACGTAGTGTGCTGCCAGTCAGGAGGCTGCAGGCCACCATTGCCCAGATGGGGAAACCGAGACCCAGGAGCCCCATGGAGGGCCCTCATAGGGCCTGCTAAAGGCTGGAAGGGACTGATCCGGCGCAAGGACAGCAGGATCCCCTACTCCCTGGTGCCCCCTCGCCTGTCCCTCTGGAGCCCCCTGCCAGCTATGCCCAGCGATCACCCGCCGCAAGTCCCGCGGGCTCACAGCTTAGCCCCATCTCTCATAAAGCCCTCCTTGCTCTCCCTCCTCTGAATCATTCGCTCACTCAGGGCAGCAGTCGCTGTACTCCAGGCCATTCATGGAGGCCCTGCTGTGTGTCAGGAGCTGCCTGGTACCCTCTGGGGTCAGTAGGAAGGAGGCAGGTCTGAGCCCGACCCATGGCAGCCCTTCTCTCACTCCATGTGTACGGAGGCCCCCAGGCCCAGGGGAGGAAGATGTGGGGGTGATTGGGGAGCTCAGCTCATCGTGACTATGGTAGGTTACTTCTACAGTGTGCCCAGTGCGGTGCCTGCCACACATGTCCCTTGCTGGGAGAGGGAAACAACCTCTCACTCATTCACTTGCTCAGAACACGTTTCTTGTGCACCTATGATATGGAAGGCCCTGAGCAGTTTCACAGACAGACAGACATGCAGACATGGTCCCCGCCCTCACAGAGCTTCCAGTGACTGAGGGAGGGGCAGGCATTAAATGACTAATCCATTCTCACCTTATCCAGTTATCAGTTTCTAAAGGGAAGTCTGGGGAGGGACAATTGTGGCCAGGGGGGCCTGGCCTGATACCAGCAGGTCAGGGAGACTTCCTGGAGGAGGTGACTTTGAGCTGAGCCCAGAAGAGGAAGGGCTCACCAAGGATGGGGCGAGGGCAGCATGTGCGAAGGCCCTGGGGAGGGCAGACCTGTGGGAGTGTGAGGGGCCGGGATGGGGCTGGGGAAAGCATGTTGCCACCCTGTCTTTGTTGCCTGGCTGGGGTCCAGCCCTTCCAGCCTCCCCTGCCAGGCGCCACCTTCCCTTTCCCTAATTTGGCCCGGCATTTTTCCTGGCCAGGCCGCCCACCCAGTGCCTGGCCATTGTCTGGGTGTCTCCTGCTTCCCGCCCTTGAGTCTCTTATCACCCAGAGAATCTGCTCGCTTGGGGGCATTTGGGGGCTGATAAGGCTTTGCTGGAGCCAAGGACAGGCAGGCGCTGCCTGTTCTGACGCCATCCCCTTGCTGGCATGGGCTGGCCAGCAGTGGCCAAAAGATACTCAGCAGACATGGCCTGGCCTCCCCGCTGCAGGGACCACAGGGCTGCCCCTTCTACTCTGCACCTTTCCCTCTGTCCCCTATAAATCAGAGCAGACCCATCTGCTTCTTACAGGCCGCTTTCTGGGCCCCAGTGTCTCCATCTGGGGTTGTGGGATCATGGGCATGGCCCAGATGCTCGGCCAGGGGACAGAAGCAAGGCTGCCCTGGCCAGGGGAGGTTGGGGCCGGCCGGCGCTAGGGGACCCTCTCGGGGGACACTGGCAGTGAGCGAACCAGGATGGCAGCCATCTCTGAGGGAGCTCAACTAGCTGCACCAGCCACCCAAAGGGCTGCCTGGGTCCCGAGGCCCTGGGCCAGGCACAGGAGGCCATGGGAGGCCCTGTGCAGGGCTGGGGCTGGGGGCCAGCTGTGCAGGGCAGGCTGGGGGTAGACATCTGGACTGGAAGGGGGCTGTGATGATTTCTCCAGATGGGCGCTGGGCTCCAGGGTTATAAACACGCAGCAGCAGCCGGGACTCGAGGAAGGGAGAGCCGGGAATCCGATTAGATCAGAAAGCAGCTGGGTGGGGATCCTGGAGCTGGGCTGTGGTGGCCTAAAGATAGGATACTGGAGCCTTGGGGATCCCAGGGCTCTCCCTTGGTAGCAGGCCAGGGTCTGGGACACCAGATGTAGGTTCAAGCCCCCACTGTATAGACAGGGCGGCCGTGTGACCTGGAGGTGCAGCCCCTCCCGGGGTGGGGGGCGAGGCACGCAGGGAAAGGGTGCAAACGGCACAGACTCCCATTCACTACACAGCCTTGTGGGGGCAAGACGGACGTGTGTTGCAGCAGGACAGATGAATGATAAATAGCTCGACAAGGGCACAGAACATTCTAGATGTGTTTAGGCTAGGAAGAAAGGGAACTAGAGAGCTGGGCAGTCTGTTTTGGTAGGTACCGACCACACGTACCCACGGAGCTGCTGAAATGGGTTTTAGAAGACTCAGTGCAAAAAAAAAAAACCTCATTAATAATATTTAATATCGATTACTTGTTAAATGAAATTATTTTTGGATATAGTGGGTTAAATAAAATATATGATTAAAATTAATTCCACCTGTTTTAAAAACTTTTCTTTTCTTCTTTTTTTTTTTTTTTTAGGTAGGCTCTATACCCGGCACAGAACCCCACGTGGGGCGTGAACTCATGACCCTGAGATCAAGCCCTGAGCTGAGAACAAGCTGGCCAAGACCTGAGTTGGACACTTAACCGACTGAGCCACCCAGGTGACCCTTTTAAGCTTTTTTTTTTAACATGTCCACGAGAAAATGTCAAATTAGTTCTGTGGCTTGCAATTCGCGTCTATGTAACAGTGCAGAATGGAGAGGGTAGGAGGGAGGGGTGGGAGCACTGGGGCCAGAGTTGAGAGGGGGCTCTCAGAGGAGGTGACCACTGAGATCTCGTGCTGAGAAGGACGCAGCCCAGGAGACCTGGGAAGAAGAAGCAGACAGAAGGAATAGTAGGCGCAAAGGTCTTGAGGTGCGAGCGGCCAGCGGCTGCGTTTCTGGAGTGTGGGAATGTGGGGCAGGGGTAGTATGAGGTGAGGTCGTGAAGGTGAGCGGAGGCCACATCTGTGAGACACCAGTGTCCCATTCCCCCATCCCCCAGGGCCAGGCCAGCTGGTGGGGAATGAGCTGGTCTGGGTCTGCCCCCACTCTAGGACCCTCTCGGGACGGCTCAGGCCCAGCATAGCCAAGGAGCCCGCGACCGCTGCCTCCCCCTTCCCTCTAGACACCAGGATGTCGTTGCCCTGTGCTGTGTCCTCACAGCCCAGTCCGGGCCCGCTGCCACCTTCCCCTCCCGCTCAGGCTGACCCCCGTTGGCTTCCAACGTTCCCGCCAAGACTCTCGGGAGAGGCCCAGGGGAGCCGCCAGCTCCCGAAATAACCTCACACCAGTTCCAGGACATCTGCAGAGGGGCGGAGTGCCGGAACCCGGGACTATGAGCACCACTGAGCCCCCGCGGGCTGGGGGCTGGGAATGAGGATGCGGGGATGGGGAGAGGGAAACAGAGGGAGAGCAGCGGGTGGTCGGGGGCAGGGAGCCTCTGTCAATGCCCCCAGGCCAGCAGGCCTCCAGAGTACAGAGGAGCTGCACCCAGGAGTTGGCGTCCGGTGGGTGGGTGGCGCTGCAGACGGTGGGGGCTGGGTAGAGGATCAGGGCCAGGCACTCGCGCCCTGAGACCAGGTTGGGCCCCGCAGGACTCAGACGTCTACAGGGCTTATCTCCTCCACCCCCGCTTTTTCCCAGGTGGGAAACAGGGTGCAGAGAGGCTGAGCACGTGTCCGGGGACCCCAGTGCATGAGCGGCAGGCGAGGACATGGCTGGCCAGGCGCCTTTCCCTCGGTGGCCTTCACGCGCTTGGTCACTGTCCTCCCAGCTGGCCGACAGGCTGACAGAATGTTCTCCCCCAGCACTGGGTCCCCAGGGGCCTGGGACTGTCTTCAAACAGCTCGGCTTGCCATGGCCAGGCCTATGGAATTTCCCCAGCCTGAGGAGCGCTGTGCTGGGCTGGCCCCTGCAGAGGCGGGTTTGGGAGGGGAAACTGAGGCAGGAAGGGGCCGCCCAGAGCCCAGTGTGGGATTTTGGGACAAGAAACTGAGGGTTGGTCTTTTGAAATGAGAAGGGTCTTCCCTACAAGTCCCCCAGCCGGATCCCCGTGATCCACCCATGCACTCAGCAGTTCCCTCCAGAACGCTCGCCGTGTGCTGGGGGCTGGGAGACTATGGCGGACACGGGGAACAGGCCGAGGGAAGACAGGCCAGGTGGGCAGAGGGGAGGTGGGCAGCCCGGATTGGTCCGGAGTTTGTATGGTCAGCACCAAGACTCTGCGGTGTCTGGGGAGCCCCCAGTCCACAACCCCTCCCAGAAAAGAGAGGCGCTTCCTACTGAAGACCCGGCTGGCTGCTCAGTGGCCCATGGCCGTTCCCCACCCCCCACACCATCCCCGCCCCCCAGCAGGCAATGGTGGAAACTTTGCATCATGTTTCTCAGGATAGAAAATAAAAGCAAAGAAAAACCACTTGCATGTTAGCTCCTGTGGTGAGGAAGGGCCTTCCACGGGACATTCAAGTGAGGGCCAAGGTCAAGAAGGGGGTGCCCGCAGGGTGCCCCAGGGAGCCGTGAAATATAGGAGGGCAGGCTGGGCTGACAGCATCCTCGCACCTCGCCGGAGGACGTCCACCCCAGGGACCAGGGAGCTGTCCTGGGGGCCGGACAGGGTGGCTGGACAGAGCCTGTGGTGCCTTGGTGGGGCAGGAGAGGACCCAGTGGAGAGGGAAGCTGGGGTGCGTGGCCAGCAGGGAGCAGGAGAATTTTCAAGGGGAGCTGATCCCCAAGATCCCCCCCCAAATCACGGCTCAGCAGTTGGGGGGCCTGGGGCAGACAGAGTGCAAAGAGTGGGCGGGAGGAAGTGGAGACCCTCCTCCCACCATGGCCTTGGCCTCCCCACCCCAGACAGGCTCAGGGCCAGCTTACCGGCTCACTGCAGCCACCGGGGCCACCGGGTCACTCCCACCCCTGCTCCCCTCTGTGCTCTGACTACTGCTGCCACTTCCCTGGGCTGGGACGGACACGGCATTCTTTCAAAAACATTTCCTTTGCAAAATAATCCTTCGAAATATGTTTTTGGAAATGGACTCCTGATCTGAACAGGAAGAAGTTAATTATGGTCCCTCCCCAGAGGGGTGCGGGGGAGGAAGCCCGGGGGTCAGAAACATGAGTGAGGGCCAGGACGGACGCTCCCCCGCCGCACCCCAGGCCTGGCCTCAGCTCCCCTTCCCGACGACCCCTGGCCCCCCTGCCGTCCCCACCACCCCACACCCATGATGGCTCTCCAAAGCCCCAAGCTCCCCAGCCCACAGATGGGGAGATAGAGACCCGGGGAGGGCCAGGGACTTGGCCAAGGTCAGAGGTTGGAGGCAGAGCCCCTCCCTTGCGTGGCATCCACGTGGATGTGTGAGTGAGGGTGTGCGTGTGCAGGTGGCCGAGGAGGGCGCGTGGGGTCTGTGGCGTTGACTCAGCTGGCCGGGGTGGTGGGGGCTCCAACTTCCCCACCTGCCAGGCCACCTTCCCAGGTGCAAAGGCACCGGTTGGATTAGGATCCCAGGGGGAAGATGGTGGGGGCTCCCTTCAGGCACCTGCCCTCAACACCGCCAACCACCCTCCACACAAGGGCCACCTGGTGTGCCCGACAGACCGCCTCGGGGTGCCTCTGGATACCTTTGTCCCTCTCAGTTCTGACGCTCCGTTCTGGGCCATGCATCTCACAGGTACAAGGGCTCGTAGTGATCTCGGACGCTGGGGTGTCTGGACTCCTGTCCAGCCGGGGGGCCTTCCCCCTCCAGCCTCCAGCACCGGGGTGAGAGTGTAGGTCTCAGGCAGGAGCCCCGTCCTCAGATCTGCCATCCCGTCATCCCGCTGTGCGAGAGCCCAGAGAATGCGTCCTGTCTTCTGGTCTGGGCTGACGGGTAGGGCCGACGGGCTAAAATCAAGATCAAGGCATCGGCAGGTTCATATTCCTCCTGGAGGCTCTGCTTTCTCCAGCTTCTGGAAGCCGCCTACATCCTCGGCTGAGGGCTGGTCGCAGGTTCCAAGGCCACAAGAGCACCCCCCACCCAGTGTCGGCAGCCGGCCCCACCTGCCTCCTGACCCCTGAGCCGAAGACCCCTGTGATTGCACTGGGGGACACCCACGGGACCCCGGATACCCCCCTCCTTCTCTAGCTTCGCCGAACCACATCCTCAACGCCCCTTTGACCGTGAAAGGGGACATGGTCACAGGTCCCAGGCAAGAGGCCCCGGACGTCTTTGGGGGGGGCTCTGTTCCGCCTGCCACGTCGTCCTTCCATGTTGTCTGTCCATCTACTCACATGTTTCTCCGACCTCCAACCGTCCTGTACTTTATTTGCCCGCCTGTCCGGTCAGCAGGCCAGCCAGGCATCATCTTTCCATCCCCTGCCTGTCTGTTGGTGCAGCCATCCTTCCAGCCATCCGTCGTCCACCCATCTCTCCATATAGGGCAGGATGCTGCAGAGGAGGACCAGAGAGTCACAGCAGGCGTGGGGGTCACAGGCTGGGGCCCCGAGCCCTCCCACTCTGCCAGGCTCAGTCTTCCTCTTCCTCACAGCTCCTTCCTGAAACCCGCAGCTGTCACCAGCCCCCAAAGACAAGCAGCTTCCTCTGTCCAGAGAAGGGCTCCCTGAGTCCAGAGGGGCACAGCTCACCCTCCTGGTCTCTGGCCCCCACCCCGTGGAGCTGGGAGTATTTGCTCCGTGGGCTCAGACCCGGCATCGGCCCCAAGGGCTGCGGAGGGAGCCGCTGCCCCAGTGGACAGACGGCCACAGGGCTGCAGGGCTGCGTGGGCTCCGCTGACCCCACGCACTGCTTCTCTGCCCCTCTGGAGTTCAGTGCGGGGGCAAGCCTTGGGTCCTGGGGGAGGCTGTGGGAAAGACCCCAGCAGACCCCTCGCCGGCTTCAGGGCGTCTTCTGGGGGAGTGTCAGTCACCTAGGGCTTGGGGAGAGGGCCCTGGACCAAGCCCAGGATGATTCGATGAGGAAAAAATGCCCCCAAGAGGATGAGCTTGCCTCAGCTGCCAAGACGACCACACTTTTCACAGCCTCATTCCCCTTATCTCCCCAGTGGGATGAGCAAGGGGACGCCAGGCTCCCTGGCCCCTCAAGGGGACCCCAAACCAGAGGCTGGGATCCTCTCTGGGTCTCACTGTCTCTGTCTCTCACTGTCTCCCTGTCTCTGTCTCTAACAGTCTCCACGTCTCATGTCTCTGTGTCTCACTGTCTCTCCGTTTTGCTCTGTCTCTCACGGTCTCACTGTCTCTCACTGTCTCTGTCTCTCACTGTCACTGTCTTTATGTCTCACTGTCTCTGTGTCTTGCTCTCTGTCTCTCACTGTGTCTTACTGTCTCCATCCCTCACTGTCTCTGTCTTGCTGTCTCTGTCTCTCACTATGTGTCTCACTGTCTCTGTGTTTCACTGTCTGTCTCTCACTGTCTCCATATCTCTCTGTATCTATGTCTCGCTATCTCTCTCTCACTATCTGTCTCTGTCTCCCTCTCTCTGTCTCTCACTGTCCCTGTGTCTCACTGTCTCCATCCCTCACTGTCTCTGTCTTGCTGTCTCTGTCTCTTCCTCTCTGGCTCCCTCCACTCCCTCTCTGACCACACCCTCCCTCTCGGAGCCTCACAGACACAGAGCCCCTGCCATGTAATGTGACAGCCCGGGATTCTGCCCTTGTGCCCCCCACCATGGTCTCAAGGACCTTTTCTCCAGGATGGGATCCTCGTGGCCAGTAGGAGTGACCTTAGGGCAGGCCGTGACCCCCGTGGGTAACCCCCAGAATCTGCATCCCTTCCTCTGCCTGCCTAGGTGTTGAGGGGTGGCCCCCTGGGGTCCAAGACCAGGACGTGGTGTGGTCAGGACCCATGACTCAGCCAGCATCCTGGAAGTCCTGAGCACATGGGTGGGGTGTATGTGTCTGTGGACAGGTGGGTGTGTGTCTGTGGATAGATGGGGGTTGTGTATATGGACAGGTATGTGTGTGTGTGTGTGTCTGTGGACGGGTGGGGTGTGGGTGAGTGACCGTGTGTGGCTATGTACATGGGTGGCGGGGTGTGTGTCTGTGCAGAGGTGAGGTGTGGGTGGGTGGCTGCGTGTATGGCTGTGTGCACGGGTGGCGGGGTGTGAGGACTTGGCAGAGACAGATGCTTCATGTGTGCGGGTCCCCACAGGGCCATGGTGGTCACCTGGGCCCGAAGCCTGCCCCGCAGCCACTGGCCAGCTCCATCCCCCCGCCCTCTCTCCACGTGGCCTTCCGAGGCACAGGCCCGAGAGGCCGCCTCCCGCCAGCCCCCCGCCGGCGCGTGGCCTGTGAGCGGCAGGCAGGAACGGGTGTGCCGGGCTCGTGGGCCAGGGCTGCTGGAGGGCCCGGAAGGGAGGCGGGCATCCCAGAGGTCCCTGGGTGCCGGGGTGGGCAGGGCAGGCGGCCGGGCGGTGTCTCTCAGGGCCACGGCAATGCCCACGGCCCTGCCTCCTGCCCCCGAGGCCTCCCCCAGACCCGGGCTCCCCTGCGTCTGGGAGCACACCAAGTCTGCGGGGGTCACATTGCTGAGGGGTCCGGCTCCAGTGTAGCCACCACCGGCATGGCAGGCACAGCAGGGGAAGGAGTCCGGACGCAGGAAAGACGGCTGACCCCGAGCCCCGTGTGTGTCCCTGTCTCTGGGCCTCAGCCGGTCAGGAGGGCGTGGATCTCCTGCTTCCATCCCCACCCGCTCGTCCAGCAGCTCTGGGCCCTGATGGCCCGCGGCTCCGGCCCTCCCCAGTCCCCTGCCCCTGGTCAGGGCTTGAGGTCCCTTTCCCATCGTCTCCTGAGACCCTGGGGAGGCCAGGGGGGCCGGCGTTTAATGAGGAAAGGGAGTGACCTGCTCTCCCGTGCCCGGGACAGCCCCTGGGGCCCTGCCCCGTGCGCCTGCAGCTCCCAGGGGAGCAGTGTGGGCCCCTCATCTTGCTCCCGAGGCTGCCGCGGCCCCCACATTCCCCCGCACCTATGAAGTCTGTGGGGCCACAGGCCAGTGAACGGGGTCTGGGAGGGCCTCCTGCACATTTGGGGCATTTTCTGCTTGTGGACCATGGAGGGGGCTGGGGGTCCAGAAAAGAAGAGAGGCTGGTGGGTGGTGATGGGTGGGGGAGCAGGCAGGGAGGGTCGCAGACCCCCTATGTCCCGGGCCACTCCTTCTAGGTCCCCTGCCCGTCATACCCGCAAACATGCACACGCACACACACACACACATGCCTCACACTGTAAATGCTGGTGCTGGGCTGGGAGGGGCATGTGGGGAGTAAACTCTGGGGCGGTGATGGACCCTCACCAGCTTCTTCCTTCCCGCAAAGAGCAGCCCCGCACAGCACCCAGCGCGTGGCTGCCCTGCCTGCAGCCGACAGTGGGGGCCCACTGGACCGCGGCCTTTCCATGTGGGCAGCAGGCTGGGTCCTGGCTCCCAGAGGCCAGCCTCTGTATCGGTGGTCTGGTTCACGCTCAGATCCCCCACCTCAGTCCAAGTTCTCCTTGAGGTGGGGGTGGGGCGGGCCCCGGGCCCAGGGAGTCACGCCAGCTTCTGGAGGTCGTGGCTGGCAGGCGGGACTAGGGCACAGGCCAGGCTGTGCCCAGGGTGGGGGCTGCGTCCTGTCTGTCTGTCCATTGTTTGCAGCCAGAGTGGAGGGGAGGGGCTGGGGGAAGGGGGATGTGGGAGCAGGGGTGGGGCAAGGAGGGCCAGACCTGTTAACAAGCTTCTTCCCAGCCCCCAACCCTCCTTACCTCCCCGGGCCCTTTCCAGGCGGAAAATTCAATTAGTTTCGAGCAACTGCTTTGCTTAAGAGCCAGAGAAAGGGGTGATGAGGGAAGGGGGTCTGCATGGCGGCTGGGGTGTGCACTGGGGGGACACAGCAGAGGGGACATGGGAGGCCAGCAGCCTGCCTTATGTCTGCGTGTTTCTGCTGAGTCCCTGTCCTGTGGGCCTCCGTTGTGTGACTTTGTATGTGACTGTGTGTCCTGGGTCCTTGTGTGCCCGCTCCCGTTCCCTGCACAAACGCGGCCCTCACAGCCCCCAGCACCCCCGTGTGTGCACCGGCATCAGTCCTGACTGCCAGCCCCCTGTCCTGGCTCAACTCCAGGCTCTGGGCTGTCGTGAATGGATGCCTGGTTGTGGGTGGGGGGGCGGTGCGGTGCACACAGACGAGGAGCATTGCCCCCTACAAAATGCAGCAGGCCACCACCCACGCTCAGCTCCCCAGGCTGGGTGCTGGCCCCTGATCTAGGTCTCATATACTCTAGCCTTCTGGCCACAGGGCCTTTGCACATAGCCTCGCCCCATGCCTGCCAGCTTCCCCTTGAGGAACCTTGCCCCAGCATGGCTCAGTCCTTGTTTTCACTCTCCAGTCATCCCTGGGCATCACAGCAAGTAGTCAAAATCCTCCTCTGTGACGAGGTGGGGGTAGTCCTGCCTGGGCCCCTCTCTGTCCCTGTGCCCGGAGTTGTGCTCCGCAGATGTTGGCTGAGTGAGTGAAGTACAAGGTGCATACAGAAGTTTAGAAGCACCCTTCTTTGCCTAGCAAACTCCTATGCACCTGGCTCCCAGTACCCCCTCCTCTGGGATGTGCAGAGTGCTCAGAGGGTCAGTGAGAACTAGGCCCTGCAGTTTGGCCCTCTGCTGGGGCTTCTGCGCCTGCCTCTGGGACCTGCTGTCCCCTGTCCCTGGCCCATGGTCTGCCATCCTGCCCCATTTACTCTGACCCAGCGACCGCACGGACTCCCTTCTTCCTGCTATGATCCCACTCAGAACGCACATAGGACACGTGGGAGAGGATCTGGTCCGTGCGCCTCTTCGTGGAAGGCCTCTGTGCCACCCAGGGTGCCAGATGGGGCCCAGGATGCCCGTCTGACCCAGTCCTTTGTCTTGGCGCCTGTGCCCCTGCTGCCCAGCCGGCCTTCCCCCTGGGCCCCCGCTCTGCTCCCCAATTCCAGGGTCTCTGAGGCTGTGAAGAGTGGAGGGGGGCCACCTGAGCCGGCACACTGTGGGTGCCCTGGACATAGACGGGGTGGAAACTCACAGGGAGACCGGGGGCATGGGGAGGGCAGCTACCTGTCTCTGTGCTAGACGGGGAGGGACCCTTCCCGGCAGGTACAGGGCCTGCAAGGGAAGGAAGGGGTTCGGGCAGGCCAGATGTGGGGAGGGGCTGCCTGCAGAGGAATGTGGCCTGGCCCCTCCTCTTCCCCCAGGAAGGACAGAGGCAGATGGCAGCTGGGGGGTTGAGGACAAGGGAGAGGCCCAGCCAGCCCAGCCCGAGGCCCCTCGTCAGTAGCTCTGGGGGCACATCCTTCTCAGGTTCCTGGCCCCCCAGCCTGCACCAGCTGTGTGCAGCTGGGGCCTCGTCCTAAGGAAACCCAATACTGGTGGGGGGGGCGGGGCTGGGGTCCGGGGCACCAGGCTGCTCCCCGACCACTGTGCATGGGCTTTCCCCCAGCCACTTGTGACCTGCTTGTCAATAGATGGTGACGTGTGTGAGCACACCAGCTGGGGGACTGGAGGTGGAAGCACCCCAGGGAAGGCTGCAGGATGCTGGGTCCAGAGGGGGTGCCCGTGGGCGGCAGGAGAAGACGCCAGGCCCCACACCCGCCCCCCCGGACTGCTTTTCCCGGACCATTCCTGCCCTGGCCAGCCTCTGGCACCTCCTTTCTCCCGTGGGAACCTCCCCACCTCCAGGAGGGGACAGGACTGAGCCTGGGACTCTGCCCGTGTCCAGGAGGAGGGACTGAGGTCTGGAGACGCAGCCATGTGCCCGATGCCACATGGAGCGGGCTTTGCCACTGGAGGCCGCTGCCCTCCCACGCCACCCCCGTCGAGGCTCTCCACACCCCCCAGGGCCCACGCCTGCCACTGTCCCACCACATGGATGGCACACCGACCTTCTGCCCGGGCTGCCAGCTGCCCCCAGCTCCCTGGGTCCTGCCCGGAGCCCGGAGAGCATAGACCTGCAGTGAGAGGCTTCCACATGGCCATAATCCCCGTCGGTGGGGCTTAGACACCTGCCCCTCCTCTTCCCCACCTCCCCTGCCCACCCCTGGCTGCCCACGTGTTTCTGCACATCTCGGCTTGCAAGGGGCCTCTCCTTAGCCAGAGGCTGAGGCTCCTGTTCTGGCATGGGGGATGCTGTCTCTGCACCCCGTCCCTGGCCGGACTTCTCCACCCCCAGGTACAGATGGGTCCCAAAAGCCAGACTGTTGCTGCCCCTGCGTCCCACCAAGGGCTATCTGGGCCTATCACTCAGGCACCTTTTCTGGGCGTGTGCGAAGCCTGGGGAGATGGAGGCCAGAGAGCACTGTGGAAGGAGCCAGCAGGCAGGGTGCCCCAGGGAGAGAGCCGGGGAGACCCGAGGGCACTCTGGGCGCCCCCCCGCAGTGTGGCCCTGGGGCCTGGAGTGGGCCAGCATGATTGTGGGGATCACGTGGGCTCCAACACCTGCAGGTCTCCCCCCACCCCAGGGCCCACAACCCCCCATCCAGTGGGTGTCTGGCTGGGTAACTGCCGGCCCCCTCAAGCCTGGGTGTCCCCTCCAGGACCATGTGCACGTGAGCCACAAGGGCGGAGGCTCCGCTCCATGCACCTGGCCTGCGCCCGGCAGTGCGGGAATGCAGGGAAGGAAGGTGGCGGCCCAGCACCTGCCCACAGCCCGCCCTGCCAGCCCCGCAGGGCCCCTTCTCCTCTGCTGCCTCTTTTCAGGGTCCGACAGGCCCTTTCAGGGCTGACGGATGGCAGGTCTGGATTTCCATGTCAATGGGCTGGGCTCCGCCTGGTAAGCTGGTTAACAAGCCCCCAGCCCCACTGGGGAGGCTGTGCCGGGTTAACACAGGCCCCTTTCTCCCGGGGCTCCCTCCGTGGCCTTGCGGTTGCCATGGTGCCCTGCGTGGCCTTTTGGGCCACGGCTAATCCTTTCTCTGGGGCTTTCATCCTGGCCTTCCCACCCCCAGGCTGGTCGCCCGTAACTCAGTCTTGCCCAACAAGGCTGGTTTCTCTGACAGGGTCAGGGGAGGCCATAAATCCAACCCCTGGCCCTGGCCCTTTGGCCCTGGCATTGTCCCCAAGTCCACAGCCCTCCCCTTCTAGGAACGCCAGTGGTGGGAAGGGACCCTTTGCCAAGTGGTCAGCTCCTGTCCTATGGAGTTTTTTTTTTTTTTTTTTGGGGGGGGGGTCCTTTCCTCTGCTTGTTTGTCCACCCTCAAACCCAGAGTCCTCATCTCCCTTCTTTCTCCTGCTCCCTCAACTTTGGCCATGACCTCCATGCTGTTCCAGGAATGACTGTTCCTACCACAGTGCCTTTGCTCCAACTGTTTGTGCTCTTGTCTGGAACGTTTTTCCCCAGATATTGCCCCAGCTGACCCCCTTCAAATTTCCACTATACTGTCACCTTCCCCATGAGGCCACTGGCCCTTTTCCTCCCACGCCTGCCCTGGCTCTGTTTTCCCCTTAGCCTCATCCCCTTCAGCATGCCATGAGGACCCCGTGTGCCACCCTCCTTCCTTCCAGACCAAATGCACCAGGGACGCTGCCGGCCTGTGGCAGGTGGCAGGCACTCTGCATGAAAGACTGGGCAGCTCTCAGCTCAGAGAAGGGGCCTCTGAGCCCCAAGGACACACAACATCGGGAGGCAGAGGAGGACCCAAGTCTGGACTGGTCTGACTTTATGCTTGAAGTTTTCACTGGGCCCAGAATCTCACCACAGAGACTGCCTTTCCTCGGTCCTCAGAAGCCAGAATCCCGGAGTGCTGGGGTTGCAGGACTCCATCAGCCTGGCCTCCAGCCCTGGGTGTGGCTCCTCACGGCTCCTGCCCTGCTTGCATGCATCCAGCAAGGGAGAGCTCACCACTGGGGGTGTGGCCCATGAGAAAGTGCCCACCTGTGGGTTCCGGCTCAGATGGCAGGGAGGCTTAGCTCCAGGGGACATTGCTGGGGGCTCCTGGTCCTGGGGTGAGTGTGCCTTGCAGTTGGCACACGGGGAGACTGGCCTGTGTGTCCCCACGCTGCACGGACGCTGATGCTGGCCAGGTTCTCCGGAGTCCTACGGCAGTTGCTGGAGGCAGGAAGGCCAGCCACAGGCTCTGCTTCGCAGCGGTGAGAACTGTCTGAGGGGGCCCAGGCTGGAGCCTCACTTCCAACCCTGAGACCTCCCCCAGGTCCCCCGACAAAGCGGCAACGGCCAGGCCCCATTGCCGCTGGTGGAGGGACCTGTCGCTGCCGTGACCACTTTCCAAGCCTCAGTGCACCGGCGGGGTGTGTGCAGAGCAGGGCTTCCCCACAGGAGGCTGGGCCCACCCACTCCCACCCCCAGGATGCTGCGCCGGTTCCCGTCCTGTGTGGGCCTGGCCCCCAGCAGCACCCCCGTGGTGGAAGTCAACTGGAGCAGGCCTGGGCGATGCTGGGGGTGGGGGAGCAGCGGAGCAGGGATGGGGGTGAGTGAGGCTGAAGGTCGAAGGGCGTGGAGGTGCACTGAGGGGTGCGCAGTGAGAAAGGCCAACTGAGAGAGGACAGGGGTCCAGGGCTGCTGGCCTCCAGGCAGGGACAGGACAGGCCATGCCAGCCAAGAGGGCAGGCCCCACCTCACAGGGTGGCAAGGGGCCCCTCAGTGGGGCGAGGGACTGTCGGGGGTCCCGAGAGAAAGAAGGGAAGAGGAGGTGGAGAGGACTAGCGGGGAAGCCTCTCTCAGCCATGGTGGTGAGAGCAAGATTCCAGAACTCCCCAGGGAGACCGAGGATCCAACCCTGCAGCTGCCATTGGCCACACTGTTGGGGACTGTGGCTGTCCCCACCCTGTACTTCCTGCCCCCCCCAGGGGCCCTCAATGGACAGGGCATGAGGGTCGAGCCCCTCCTGCCATCTGGGAGACCTCACAGCCCAGGGAGAGGCCCAGAGACCTGCCCACGGTCATCCAGCGAGAACCCGTGCCTGCAGAATGAATGAATGAGTGACAGAATGAATGACAGTCCTGCTGCAGCACCGTGGAGCCTGCGTCCTCCATGCAGGAGAGCCCTGGCAGAGGGCAAGGTGCGGGCACGGGGAGGCCTTCCTGCTGTCCTGGCCACTGTGCTGGGGGGCGCGTGCCAGCTGCGGGGGCCTCCCCCTCCCCCAGTTCATGTCTTGGGTGGAGGTGGCAGAGACAGCCGTCCCGCCTGTTCCCACCCCGAAAGACTGCTCATGGAGGCTGGCACGGGTTCCTCGGGGGGCAAGGGGGCTGCCACTGTGTGGGCGCCCAGGCCCGGAGCAGTGCCGGTCGGCGCGAGTCGGGGCAGGCCTGCCCACCTGGGAGCAGGCTCCGCTTGGCGCCTGCAGGGGCTGGAGGGCCCCTGCCTGCCACTCTGCCTTCCTGTCTTCCTAACCCCCAGCTTCAGCCCTCCGCCCAGCCTACCTGACAGCTCCTTGGCACCAACAGAACCTGGGGGGCCTTGTTCCGAGGTTCTCCCTCCCCGGCCTCAGTTTCCTGACAGCATCATGCAGGTTGAGGCACCCTCTTGGGCAAGGCTATGAGGACCCAGAGAGAAACCCCATGAGGGGTGCAGGGCTGGCAGGGGGACGTCTTGCTGGGGAATCAGAGTCGGGGAGGCCGAGACTCTGGAATGAGGCAGGTCTGGGCTCAAACTTCTGCTCGTGATTTAGAAACATCCGCTGAGCGCAGCTCCATGTCTGTGCACAGCAGTCGGGGCTCCAGGTTCACTAGTGCAGCAGGAAGGGCCAGCAGGGGTGGCCGTCATGGCAACAACCCCACAGGGCACCAGGCTGTGTGCAGTGGCTTGTGCGGCCCTCTCCACCCCCTATGGAGCAGGCCTTCTGATCATTCCAATCTACAGTGGGAGAAACCGAGGCACAGAGAAGTCATGTGACTCACCAGGGGTCACCCAGCCAATACTAAGGAGAGCCAAGATGAAAACCCCTTGGAGTGGGCTGCCAGGGGCAGATAAACACGTAGAGTCACCTTGAGCAAAGCTTCTGGCCCCTCGCAGCTCCAATTTCCCCACACTGTCCAGCCTGAGACAAACAGGGTAGGTGTGATGTCGTCAGAAGCAGCACCTAGTGTGGACTGTGGGGGCCCCACTGCATCGGGCCTCCCTTCCACTTCCTGCAAAACAGGGTCTTGATCCCGACCCCCCTCCAAAAAAGACCCAGCAGCCGAGGAGGGCAGGCCCCTTGCTGGGGGAGTGTTTTCAGTACCCTCTAGCCCCTGCAGCCTGAGCCAGCGGACCCCAGGCCCCCAACCACAGCAGGTGGGGGTGCTGCAGAACCAGCCGAGTGGGGTGGGCCCAGGGGTCCTGGGAAGGGGCGGGGCAGGGGTCACTGTGGACACACTGCGGCCCAGCCTCCTGGGAGAGCAGGAGATGGCATCCAAGCCAGCCTGCAACCAGACGGCCACCCGCCTGCCTGCCATCCTCACCGGTGGCCCCTGGGGAGTGACCCTCCCTCTGGCTCCACAGAGGCAAGGATGGGAAGAGGCAGAGGAACCGGCTGCGCAGGACACCTGAGCCCAATGACCAGGCCTCCCAGGGGGCAGCCGCTGGGGGGCTGGGAGGCAGGGCGGCGGCCCGTTCCCACCACCTGCCCCCAGAGGGTCTGGGAGGAAGCAGGTCAGCAGGCGGCAGGCCAGCTGGAGTGGGGTCTGACCCCAACCCGCTGCTGCTAGACACGGGAGACAAGGCTGGGCTCCTTCCGGGCTCAGGTTCTGAGTCTGTGACCAGGGGCACTGTCCCCTCCCAGGGCCCCTGGGAGCAAGGCAGGCATGCGGCCTGTCACCCCTCTTCACACCTGGGTGGCTGAGACCCAGAGTGGGGCTCACAGGAGGCGGTGGTGCTCCGGACTCTGCTGCTGTAGGGCTGGTGCTTGGGGCCCAGGACCCCCACTCTGTTTGGGGGCCCATGGACCCGGCTTTGGTCTGGGCTCTACCACCTTCCAGCTGGATGAGGCCACAGCAGGCTTCCACGTTGTGTACGAGATGCGCTGGAGAATCAGGTGAGCCCGTGTCTTGGCCCGGCTGGTTGCCAGGCGGAAGGCGCCTTCCGGTCGTTGGGGCAATCACAGGGCGTCAAGTACTGGGCCTTGCTGGCCGGGGGCCTGGTGGCCATTTGCCTGGTGCTCATGCCCAGACCTGAGGCGGAGACAGAGATGTGCTTCTAGGGAGAAGGCCTCGCAGAGCGCTGGGGGCTGAGGGGGTGCTAGCCCCTTATCCTTGTGCCAGCCAGGTGCCTGGAGCCCCAGAACAGGTGGGGGCGCAGAGGCAGGCCACCTGTCCGTACTTCCATCCTGTGCAAAGGAGGGGGCCGCCCCAGCCTCCACCATCTGGCAGGCTCTCTGCCCCTCCTAACTCACCCATGTCAGGGTGCGGGGGCCCTGGGGCCTGAGGCTGCTCTGATGAAGGGCGGAGGCTCGGGCTTGGCAGTGAGGGAAGGTGCAGCCTCCCAGCTCCCGGGCATTTAGGGTGTACTGGGTTGAATGGTCGTCCCACAAAAAGATAGGTTCAAGTACTACCCTGCCCCCACCCCCGAACCTGCCAAGGGGCTTTCTTTAGAGAAAGGATCTTTGCAGATATAATCAAGGCAAGGATCTCAAGATGGGGTCATCCTGGCTTTAGGGTGGGCCCTGAATGCAGTGACAGCTGTCCTTCTAAGAAGAGGGGAGGACTCAGAGACATGGAGGGAAGGCCGTGAGCCTGGGGAGACCAGCGGTGGCTGGCAGCTTCCAGAGGCTGGAAAGGGGCCTCAGGAGGGAACACCCCTGCCCGCACCTTGATCTCGGTCTTCTGGCCCCAGAGCCGGAAGACAGTAAGTATCTTTTTTCAGGCAAGTTTGCAGTAATTTGCTACAGCAGCCCTGGGACACTAATGTGGGGGGAAGGGGTGTAAAAAAGTTTATCTCCCAAACCTGGGTGGCTGGGGGAGGAGCAGGGGCCTGGGAGAGGGGCCCAGCTGGGGTGGGAGGAGGATGGCTCAGGCCAGCCTTCCCCCAGCAACTTCTGGGAACACGAGTCCCACAGACCCCTGCCCCAACTTGGGTCCACAGCCCACTGGCAGGTGAGCTGACAGCAGACCAGGCCTCCTGGGCCCACAGGACCAGCTGGGCTCTCCTCCCACAGCCCTGCCAGGGTCCCTCCCCATGGCCACCATTCCACAGACTGGTCCCCCGATAGGGAGCCTTCTTCCTTCTCCTCTCTCAAGTTCCAGTCCCTCCAGCACAGACATCCCCCTGTGGCTGGCACAGCCCTCACCCTTCCATCGCAGACAGGCCCTCCCCAATGTGACCTTCCCTCTGAGATCCCATCCGCTGCCCACATAGCTCTGGCTCATGGGGTATGCGTCATGAACACCCCGTGATGTGTGGGCAAGTGGTCAGGGAACCCTGGCCGACCCCAGTGCCTTTGACCCTGCTCTGTCCTCTGGCATTTGCCCGCGTTGCCTCCCCCATTCTCTCCTTGACTGTCCAGCCCAGGCATGTTCCCTGGTTAGCTCGATCTCCGTCCCTTCCTGTTTTTCCCTTCTGGTCCTGATGGGAGCAACGTGTGTTTGCTAACAGTCTATGCTGGTCCCCAGGGTACCACGGGCTAAGCGGGGAAGCCCGGGTCTGTCTTGCACCCGTTCCGTCTCCAGGTCCGTCAGGGCCTGCGGCGTCCATGTGCTGCCAGCTACATGAAGGGGAGGGCTTGGGGGCTGCTCAGGAGGACGGTGAAGGGGGTGACCTGAGGATTCCCCAGCAGGAGCCCCCGGCTGTCCACCCAATGCCTGTCTGTTAGCAACCTTGGTATAGGCTCCCTCTGGGCCTCTACTTCCCTCTCTGTATCTGGAGGGGTTGCCAGGCCTGGCCCAGCCTGGAGGATGCACCAGCCCTGAGTCCCAGATCCAGCCTCAGCAGGGCCCAGAGTGGCTGCCCAGATAGAAGGATGCTCTCGACTCGGTGGTCCAGGGAGGGTCTGTGGCCACGGAAGTCAAGAGGGCCCCAAACAGGAGAAAAGTTCCCAAGTGTCCAGCCCTCCCTCTCCAGGGCCCTGGAGCACACCCTAGGTCCCTAGGCACACCCTGCCGGCTCGCGGCCCCCAGCCCCTCCTGAGGGCAGCGAGAGCATGGGGACTGTCTCTGTCTCCACTCCAGGGGTCCCGGGGACACCGAGAGGGTCAGGGCAGGTGGAGGGAGGCCGCAGAGCTTCAGCCCACTCTGGGGACAGCAGGAGCGGTGGAGGTCAGGGCAGCCTCGGGAGGAAGAGGTGGGAGAGGACGGGGATGCACTCTGCAGGGAGCTGACTCAGCCTCCACAAGCCCCACTTCTCCGGCAGCGCCTTTTTGGTGGGGCCAACCTTCCGTCCACACTGCTGCCACCGGCTGGACAGGAAGCACGTGGTGGGGCCGCGCCCTGGCCTCAGCCTCCCATCTTGGCCCGGCTGCCTCTCTGGGGAGCAGGGCTGAGGCCAGCCCGGCTGCCTCCCCGTTTCCAGGTCCGCAGCTGTGCTGGAGGGAAGGAGGCTGCTCAGACTGCGGGGGTGCATGTGCGCGCGTGTGCTCACCCGCGTGTCCTCTGCATGCACTCACGTGTGCTCTCTGGCATGTGCGTGCGGCGTCTCACCCCTGCACGCAGGCTCTGTCACCCACAGCCTCACACTGGAGGACCTGTGTCTGGGGCGGCGAGAGAGCGCTTGGGACCCTTCTCTGCTGGGCGGGCCTCAGCTTTGCGGCCTTGTACAAGGGCCCAGATTGGCTCTGCAGGTCCTCACACCCGCAGGTGAGGAAGGGGAGGGTGATGGAGAGGCAGCACCCTCAGGCTTGGCCACTGGGGTGTCTCACCCATCCTCCAACAGCCCTACTCCTCCCCACCCTTGATTCCTCAGGGAGGAAAGGCCTGCCCCGAGGTCAGCTCCTGAAGGTGGCAGCCCGCTCCCCACCCTCCCTGGCCCCTCTGCTTTCTCATCAGCAGGGCCTGGCCTGTGGCTCCGTCAAGAGCACGGATGGCCTTCCAATCAGAGCTTGGCCAGAGGGACTAGATGGGGTGGAAAAAAGCCTCCAGAGCGGGGGTGGGGTGGGGGGACTGTGGGAGGCAATAGGAGGGCTTCAGGGCATGCGGGTGTGGCCCCGCTCAGACCCTGCTCTGTGCCTTTCCACAAGGGGGGCATGAGGGGCCTGGCAGGGTCTGAGGACCCAGTGTGCGTGCATCCCAGCCCGCCAGGCCAGAGTGCCCGCTTCCCTGAGACCCCATGGGGACGCACGTCCACGTGCCTGCACTGGCTCCGGCCAGAGCTCCTGTGGGCCAGGAGGTGCATCCCTGTCTGGCCCAGAATGCCTCCGTTCCCACGCCATCACAAAGGCCCCCCGGGGATGGAACCTAATCTCGGGCTATTGAAGACCTGAAAGCCTCAGCCCCTGGCCCTGGCCCGCAGATGGCCCCGTCTGGGACATATGATCCATCGCCGCCAAGGGGGACACGGTCTCCCCAGGGCCCCCCGCCCCACTGGCACACACAAGGAGGGAAACTGGGTCACCGGGGTAGAGTGACAGCAGTGGCTGGCAGGGATGACACCAGAGTGGGGACGGCCACGACAGGCAGGTCCAGGGATCTGCCCCAGGGCACTCAGCCCTCCAGGGGCCGGGGACTGCCAGAGGGCCTGAAGTTTGGGGGGAACAGCAGAGACGAGAAACTGTCCGCCTAAGATCAGCACAAGGTGTTGGGGACAGAGCTGAGCCTAGGGACCCTCCCTTCCCCCACCCGGAGAGGTGCCTGTAGGCCATCTTGCTCCCCCGCCCCTCTTGGAGCAGGCCAGCCGGCCAGCTGCACTTTCCCCTGAAGATGCCCAGCTCCTGCTTGGTTTCCCAGCCCTCGGAGAGCGTTTCCAGGGCAGCCAGGAGGAGTCAGGCCCGGCCCGGAGCTGCTTCTGGGAGGAGAGAGCCAGCCCTTCCCTGGCTGCGGTCTGTTTGGCATCACGAACTACCTCTGAGAGGAGCCCCTCACCCTCCTGCAGACCCCGAGTGGGGACCCTGGAGCTCAGCCCCACAGGACTGCAGGATTCCCTGTGGTGCCGGAGACCCACAGGAGGAGCTGAGCCTGCAGATTCTCGCTTTCCGCAGTGGCTGGAGACGCACGCTCACCCCTGCATGGCCTTGGGCAGGACCCGGCCTCCTCCCCGTGAAATGGCCTTCGCCCTTATTACCCGTTTGTGGGTCTAGCAAGCTCTTAGCTCTGTTCTGGATGCTAGAATGTGTGCTGGGGGCCTGGGTGGGAAGAGATAAAAAGGCGTGAACCGGGAAGGCTCTTCCAAGGAAGTGGCGGCTGGGAGTGGGAGGCCGGGATGGAGGGGCTGAGGACTCCCAGGCGGGGAGCAGGGAGGCTGAGATGGCGTCAGACTAGGAGCCCATATCTAGGATTTGGGGGCCAGCCCTCATGTCATCCAAAACCGCAGTGCCCACTCCTCAGTGAGCCGGCATGGACGGGGCCTGGAATTATGATCCACCTCCCACCTCAGGCAGCCACGGACTCTGTGGCCTTCAAGATGGTCCAGAGGGCCTGCTGGCTTAAGCACTGCCTGCTGGACCTTGGCCCCATGGAGTGAGCTGCCTGGGAGGAGAAAGGGGCCCACTGGGCTCTTGCAGGCCTGACGTCACTGTCAGGCCCAGAGACTGCCCAGAATGACCATAGAGCAGCCTGGGGCACTCGTGTCCTGCCGGCCCCTGCAGCTTCCTCTGGCAGTGGGGACATTTACAGCCTGGGCAGCCCAGGGCCAGGTCCTCCCCACCCTGGGTGCCCCGGGAGGGGCTGCCACACAGGAGGGCACTTGGGAGTCCACTTGGGCCCTTTGCTTGTCAGCACCGCCCCTAGCCTGTTCCAGAACTGGGGTAGGGGCACCGGGGGTGGACAACCCCCCGCAATGCTGTGTGACCCAGGCCAGCTCACTTCCCTCCCTGAGCCTCAACTTCCTCATTTGCAAAACGAGAGCGGGAGACACGCCCTGCTAAGGCTGTCACCCTGGGCCCCCTCTTCCCCTCCACTTTCCTGCCCCCTCCAGCCACCACTGCTGTTGGCGGAGCCGGTGGGGGGTGCCGTCTCTCCAAGGCCTGGTGGGCACAGGGTGGCTCAACCCAGGGGCTGTGGGAGGAGGGGGGCCTGTGTGTTTGAGGGCAGGAGCTGCCGGGCGGCCCCCCAGTGGGGCAGCAGGAGGAGGGGGCCCAGGGAGCTCAACCTGGCAGGCGCTCCGGTAGTTCCGTCTCTGCTTCTGTCAATACGAGCCTTCCTGTTTTGAAGATTAAACCTCGGCTGAGCAAACAGCGTTCAAGGAGGCCCCTCCCTGCCACCTTCCCAAACCCGGCCTGGCCTGGGCAAGAACCACCTGGAGGTTGGGGGTGGGTGGGAGGGGGTGATAGGGTGCCGCTCAGCCGCCCCTGCCCCTGTCAAGCCCAGGACCACAGCACGGGTGGCCCAGCCCCAGCCCCCACTGAGCTCCGCCAAGGCTACCGCACCCTTCGCCCAC
Source organism: Lontra canadensis (assembly GCF_010015895.1). Lineage (NCBI taxonomy): Eukaryota > Metazoa > Chordata > Mammalia > Carnivora > Mustelidae > Lontra > Lontra canadensis. The sequence continues at coordinate 13,652,974 of NW_022631039.1, read as the reverse complement.
TGTGTCATCCTTCCGCTCCCGACAGGACCTCTGTCCCAGCAGCCCTGCCCACAGCATCCTCTGCCCTCACGTAACCTCCTGCAGGAACTGGGGAGCTAGCTGCGCCTGGGGCCCTCCTGGCAGGGACCTGGCGCGTGGCTGGACTGCCCCACAGGGGCCTGTGGCTGGGGAGAGAGGCCAGTCACCTCACTGGGCATTCCTCCCTCGGCTCCCCTGAGGGACCGGCTGCACAGTTCCGTGTGTGGGGCCTGTCTTCCATGCCGTCAGGGGGTTTAGCAGCAACCCAGGCTCCTAGTGACTCCATGCACTCGTTCTGGCGTACCCCCAAATGCCTTCCAGAGCCCCAAGTCACACTGAGGTGGAGAACCCCTGGGCCAGTCCCCATAGACCCTACATATCCAAGAAAGCCAGGCTGCAGAGAATGGCCTGGCCTTGCTCTGGTGCAGGCCTCAGCCCCGTCTCTGTCCTTTCCCCCTAGCCTCCATCATCCCTGCCCACCAGGGCCCACCTGCCTCCGAGGAGCCTGGCCCTGCTGTCCTCCAAAACCCTCCCCAGACTGAGCTTTTCTTCTGTGAGCCACACAAGGAAGGGAGGAGAGAGGGAAGGCCTGGACACAAGGACGCAAGGCCTGGAGGGAGGCTTAGGTGGACTCCTGTCTCAGCCGGACCTTCTCTAATGCAGCTCGAACCACATCTCTTTGGTTCACAGACCTTCGGGGGCTCCCCCTTTCCTCCCCCGCCTGACCCTGAGCCAGGAAGGACTTGGATGCTCCCGCTCACCTCTCTGGCTTCACGTCTCACAGCTCATGGAACCACACCCCCATCAAAGTGCACCAGGACTCCAGACCCGCCGCAGGCCTTCCCTGCCTTCCCATCCACCTCTGCCTGCTGAGCCTTCGAGGTACTGGTCAGTGGTCACCATCTTTCCCTGGAAGCCTTGCCTGAAGCCCTCTACTGCCAGCCCTGGTTGGGGAGTAATGGGTTCCCCCTTGCCCAGACCCCAGGCACCCTTGGGCTTGACCCATCTTCCAACCCTGACCATGCTCTACCTGTTTGGAGGATAGCTGGGAGCCTGAGGAATACTGAGCTCCCTGGGGCCAGAGGCTGTGTCTGAGTCACCTCCTCAACTACCTCAGAGCCAGGCAGAGCCGTGGGTGGAGAAAGTGCCCCGGGATACTGTTGAACGCCTGGGTGACGTGGAGAGATGAATGGACAGACAGGTGGATGGATGGGTGCCATGGTGGTGGCTTATCTCTTTTGAGTGCGATGGCCGTTCCTGGGCTCATAACCTCGCCCAGCCCTCATTTCCAGGGCAGCTGGAAATAGGTATCAAGGCCACATCCTTCTCCATCCCTGTAAGTGAGGGGACTTACTCCTTACCCAATTCCACTCCTGTGGCTGAGAAGGAGCCTGAGGTCAGGGAATTATAGAGATGATGCCAGTGAACAGGGCCCCCTCAGAGCCAAGACCCTGATCCCCACTACCTCCATCTGGCCAGGGGGCCCTCCTTCCACAGCCCCCAGGGCCTGGTCCCACAGACATGGGCACGGGGTCATGACTGGGGCGAGGGGTCGTGCCTGGGGCCCGGCAGGCACCGGGGACAGCCACACCCCACCCTGTGGCTACAGCACAAGCTAGCCATTCTTGGCAAGACAAAAGCTGCCTGGGGTAAAGCGGCTCTGGTGTCTCCCCGGTGGGTGTCTGGCCGCTGTAGGACGTCCGTAATGTGTTCTTGTGGCCAGGGTTCCGCTTCCGGGGGCTGCAAATCAGATTAGGGCAGTCTGGCCCCCGCACAGAGCCACCAGGAAGAGATGCAGCTGCCAGCCCTCGGCCTGTCTCCCTCCTCCTGCCCATGGCTCAGAGACTCCCCCTCCCCGACTGGCTGTGGGGTCAGAGGCGTACCTCTTCTCCTCTCTGGACCCCCACGTCCAGTCTGCAGGACCAGCAGTTTGAACGAGACCTTTAGAAGCCTTTAGGTGGTAGTGTTTGGAAACGCTCCCAGTGCAGGGTGGGCACACAATATGTGATCACTGAGAACTTCTAGGGACGTCAGCCCCTGCCACCCGCCACAGCTCTGCCCGCAGGCCTCCTTCCTGTGCCAGCCCAGAATGCAGTGGGCAGTCATGCCTCCTTACCCTGAAACCCACACTCCCTGAGGCTGAGTACTTGTAGGAAAGAGGAGGGGCTGCTCCCTTGAGCCTCTGTATGTCCATGTATCTCCATCTTTCCATCCACCCGGCCATCTGTCCATCCATCCACCCACCCAATCTGTTCATCGACCCATCCATCCATCCATCCATCCCCTCACTGATCGATCGATTGATCCATCCATCCGTCCGTCCGTCTGTCCGTTCATCCAACCATCCAGTCTCTTCATCCGTCCATCCATCTGCCTATCCATCCATCTACGATCTAACAAATATTTCTCAAGTTCCCAATATATGCCACGTACTGTTCTAAGCACTGGGGCCCAGCCCCAAATGACACAGTGTCTCTGCCCTCATGTAGCCAGCATCCAGCAGCTTCCCAGCCATCCACAGACATCTCTGTCCTTTTGTCTTTCCATCTATCTACCTGCCCATTCCCTTACTCGTCTGTTCAGCCAGTGTTTACTGAGCACCTACTTTGGGGCGGGCACTGACGGGAATCCCAACGTGGCCCCTGCCCTCACGGAGCTCCCAGGCTAGCTGGGGAGGCAGACAGGGAAATGGGCAGTTACAGTCTCATGTGGTCAGTACCAAGATGGGGGCAGATACCACACAGAATGGAGGAGGACTTCCTGGAAGAGGTAGCACTTAGCTGGCTTTGAAAGAGCCTATCCCCTGAAGCCTTCCTCGGCCACCTAGACCAAGTCCCCTGGCCACTCTGACCATGCCAGGCCCTGGGTTCAGGCCAGAGGGCCAGGCCACTGGTGGTCATTGCCGCTCCACACCTGTGGAGTACCAGCCCGGGGTGGGCAGGGCAGGGAGGGCGGCAGCTACACCCTTTTACAAAGTCAAGTATGATCCTGAGCTCCACAGAGAGAGGGAACTGGCCAAAGACCACACAAAGTGTGGCCTGGGGATGAGGGGCTCTGGGCAGAGCGGGTGTGCAGGCGGGCCAGCCGGGGGCGGGCGGGGGGGAGCTCCGCTCACAGCTGTAGGCTGTCTATTCTTCTCGTGGGGACAGCGCCCGCCCCAGCAGCAGCAGTAATGGGAATCAGCTGCCACCACCGGCTGTGCCCTCTCCCCCCGCCACGGAGCCCACTGCACCCAGCTTCAGAGCCAACCCCTCTTCCTTACGTTGCCTCCTGCCAGCCGGACTCTTTGTCCAGAAGCTTCTGGGCCTCTGTGGCCAGGCAACTCACTGCCTCTGGGGGGCTGGCGGGCACCCTGGAGTCTAGAATCCTCCCTTACTGCTAGGTACTCTCTCTCGTGCCCTCCTGGCAGCATGGGGGGCAGCCACCGTCAGTCCGGTGGGGCTGCTCGAGGCCCAGCTCTTCCTGCCGCCAGCTCCCAGAGGCAGAGCCTTCAGTCTCTGGGCTCCACTGCTGGGTTGGACAAGGCTTGCTCCAGGGACATGGAACAGGCCCACCTCGGATGACTTCCTGCGAGTTCACGGTCACCCATTCTATCTCTTAGATCTTCCCAGGAAAGAGACAATCCAGATGGAGCCAGCCTCAACGTCCCCAGGAGCCTGTGGAGAAGCAGTTTCCAGAAACTGGTAGGACCGACTCCATCTACAGGATGTCCCAGACAGCCCCAGCAGGGAAAGCAGGCCTGGACTCAAGTGGGGGCACCATACTGCCTCCAAGCCTGATGGGGAGGGCAGAGTAGAGCCCCACGGGGCCTCGTGGTCGTGTGGGCCCCCTTTCCTTGGCCACTTCCCTATAACATCTTCAACCAGCAGCTCTGAAGCCATCCAGCCACCTGCTGCCCCAGAGCCCCATGCTGGGGTTGTTGGAGACACTATGAGGTCGGTTGCCCAGGAGGCACATGGATCCACATACCCCACAAGAGGGCCAGGCTGCCTGCTTGCCTGGTGTTTTGCCCACGAGCACCTTATCAAGTGGACAACAGTGTTATTATCATGCTACGGGAGGAAAACTGGGGTTCAGAGTGGGAACATCCCAGGTCCGAGGTCTTGGAGCAGAGAAGGGGCCCCTCTGATTTTGTAAGGCTAGCCAGCTGGCTGTAGAGGTGTCTCTGTCCCTGGGCTGTGCTCACACACCCAACCCCAGCCTCCACTCCCAGCCCCCTTCCCCAGGACCCTAAGGCCCCCAGGGACTTCCTGGCAACCAGGTCAGCCCCCTCCCCATCCCCTCTCAATCACCCCATTTCCTGTCCTGAGCCCAGCACCTCCCCTTCCCCCATGGCTGTTCGGCTCAGTGGGTCTCTTGTGGGAGACTTTGCTCCTAGGGAAAGGGCAGGGGAGGAGAGTGCCTAAGGCTGGGGCAGGGGGCGGGGGTAGCTAAGCCAGCCACCCCCTTACAGTTTTTAGACCTCAAGGAGTCACCATGAAATTCCATTCTCCTGACAGCAAAGAAACTGAATCATTCTTGCCAAAGCCCACGGCCCCCACAAGAATGCTGTAAGGCTTTGTCCTGCTGTTCCCAGACAGGCAGCCGCACCCGGGGTGGCCCCCCCACTCCCGGAGCCTGGCTGCAGAGAGGCCCAGGAAAGCCCTGCCAGGCTGGGCCGGTTCCTCTCTGCACAGTTGCTCCCTCTCCTCGCTCCCTGTATGCAAAGCAGCAGTTCACGGAGCTTCACCTTGCATTCTGTACAATGGGCATGCTGCTCCCGAGGTCTGGTGTGCCAGAGGACCCTGTAGCCAGGCCGTAAGTCAGAGAAAGCGGACGGCCATCTCATGGGCAGGACCTTGTCAGGCAGGAGCGTGGGGTACCATGATGGCATGCTGCTCCCCTCGACCTCTTAGAGAACACTCAGCATCTAGAGGGTACTGGGCAGGGATGCCACTGACCTGAATCTCAGGTATAGGCACAGCTCATGCAAAGATTTGGGGGCTCAGTGGTGCTTGGGCTGTTGGGGGATGGGGAGGATTGCACGGTTCAGCAAGAAATAGGGCTGGGAATAAGTAGATATGAGGTCAGGATTTGAACTCAGAGCAATGGGGAGCCATGGAAGATTCTGATCTGTTTGTGTGTATGTGTGTCGGGGGTAGGGGGAGGTATGATTTGAGCTGCCTGGTTGCGGAATGCAGAATAAAATAGAGCAGGTAAGACAGGAACAGGGAGCCCAGGCTGGAAACTGCCAAGCGGTCTAGAGGAGAGATGAAGATGGGGGAAGGGACTCCTCAAAATAGCCCAGATTTGAGATGGGAGTTGATGGTGGGGCAAGGGACACGGGGACTTTGGACTTGAGGCTGGGCTGGAGCTCAGCCCACTGGGGGCAGCCCATGCCCCCAGCTATAGGGTCCTTTTCTCCCCTGCCCACCCCCACCCCTCCAGCAGCCTCCAGGCTTGGAGGCTGGGCTCTGGCCGATGGGGGAGGGGTTTATGGCAGGAGGTGACACCACGGGAGACTTGTCACTTGGGGAAGGCCAGCACCATCTGCTCCAGCATCTGCCTGCCGGAGGTGGCGCCTGCTAATTACCTGGGGTGGGGGGGAAGGAAGAGGCCTGGGAACCACTATCCCCCATCACCCCCCCCTTCATGCCAGAGGGCCTGGGGTAGGGCCCAAGGACCCTAAGAGCAAATGGGCCACAGCCTCTCCCCTTCCTCGGTGGAGGGGGCGGCAGACATTTCCCCAGTAAATCCTTCCAGAGCACCTATTATGCTCCAGCCCTGACTTTGCAGGAAGGGAGACCCATTGCAGGCAGAGGGTTAAGCGCTGGGAGAACTGGTCAGTGGGCAGAGTGAGCGCTATATGGGCCCTGGGGCCCTGGTGGTCGCACAGGGCCTCCTGAGGAGGGGATGCCCGAGCCCACGGGGAGGGGAAGGAGGAGCAGCCAAGCGGAGAGCCGCCCCCAGCTGCGCTTCCGGAAGATGCTCAGGGCAGGGAGCTTGGACCCTGAGCCCCCGCCTGCCCCCGCCCCCCCCACCGCCACTTCCGGGCCCCTCGCCCCTCACCCTCACCCCGGGTGGCTGGCGCGCATTCCTGCCGCCCCTGCTCGTGCGGCGGGCCGGCCCGGCCCGTGGGAAGGCCTGGGGGTGGGGGCCGCCGTGTGCCGGGAAGGCGGGGCGGGGGCACAGCTGGGCCACATCTGGCCTGAGCGTAGAGGGACCAAATGGGACAGAAAGCAGCCTTTCATCCCGCGAGGGGCGGGGCGACCTCTGTTTCTTCTCGCCACGGGGCGCCGGGAGGATTTCGGGGACCAGCTCCGCACCGCCGCCGCTGGGCTGGGATTCGAGGAAATTAGCTCTGGGCGGGGCGCGGTGAGGGAGAGCGCTGAAGGTGGAATTTAATACAGGTGCTTTCTCGGTGGAAACACGTGTCCCTGGCCGTTGCTCGGAGGGCTCAACTCCTCCTCAATATTAATCACGGCTGCCTTAGACCGAGCGCTCGGGTGCGCCCAGGCACCGCCCCCTCTTCTTGGCACGCACCACCCCAGGGGGAGGATGCCGGGCTCGGGGAGGGGCAGTGCCCGGCGAGGAAGTGAGGACGTCTCCTGCGGGACTGCGGAGCCCGAAGTCCCCGTGCCAGAACCCCGGTCACCGCGCCGAGGGCGCGCCCTTCCGCGTGCTAGACGCCCCGAGGGGCCCCCGCCGGCTCTGGCTGGCCTGGTTTCCCCTTCGGGGACACCGGGGCGAGAGGGGCCGAAAGCCCCACGCCCCTCGGCCGCCTGCGGGGGACGACCTGGGCGGGGCGGGGCGTGCACGTGCTCACAGGGGGCGGGGGCGACGGCGCCCGCCGCGCAGTTCCCAGACCCCCGCGGCGGCCCCACGTGGGCGCTGCGAGTCTGGGGTGGAGGAGGGCGGCCAGTTCGAGGCCCCGCCCCAGGACCCGGTAGCCAGTGAGCGCGCGACAGGGGTGGGGACTAGCGGGGGACCACGCCCACCAGAGGGCGGAGTCCGGCAGGGGAGCTTTAAAAGCGCCGGGCGCTAACGGTGGACAGCTGAACGCGCCGCGGGAGCCAAGAAACTCGGTGAGGGTGTGTGGGGCAGGGCAGGGCGCACCGGGCAGGGCGCGCCGGGGGCCGCCACCCCACCATGCTCAAGCGCTGCGGCCGACGCCTGCTGCTGGCGCTGGCGGGCGCGCTGCTCGCCTGCCTGCTGGTTCTCACAGCCGACCCGCCGCCGCCCCCTGTGCCCGCCGAGCGCGGCCGGCGCGCGCTGCGCAGCCTGGCGGGCCCCGCGGGGGCAGCCCCGGCGCCCGGGCTGGAGGCGGCGGCGGCGCCCGCTGCGCTCGCCCGCGAGGTGCATAGTCTGTCCGAGTACTTCAGCCTGCTGACCCGCGCGCGCAGAGACGCGGGCCCACCGCCCGGGGGCGCCCCCCGCCCCGCCGACGGCCAGCCGCATGCCCCGGCCGAGTCGCTGGCGCCCCACGACGTCTTCATCGCGGTCAAGACCACTAGAAAGTTTCACCGCGCACGTCTCGACCTATTGCTGGAGACCTGGATCTCGCGCCACAAGGAGATGGTGAGCCCTCACGGCCTGGGCGGGGTAGGGGGGGTGCCGTCTTGTGCCGCGGGTGGCTCTATCAGATGGGCGCCGGGCTGCGCCTCTGTCCAGCTACGGGGAAAATCTAAGGGTAGCCACGCCAGTCCATCCCTTTCCAGCCGGGTCTGCTTGATGGGACCACTCTTCCCATTAAGTTGTGGAAGTGTCAGAGGGAGACCCGACCCCATCCAACTTCCAGAGCCCTGGATGGTGTGCGTTGATCCTACACCAGCTGCTGTTGCTTTGGTTGGTGTTGGTGTTCTGTGAGGTTTCTTCCCCTCACCCCCAACTATTGGGGTGCATTACTAAGGAAGGTGCTGTTGCCCCCAAACCTCCCCCCAAGGCAGATTCTTGGCGGGTTCTTGGCGGGGCATCCACCTGGGGCCCTGAGGAGGAAGACTTCCCTGAGTGTTGGAGTGGGGTTAGAACCCCCAGCATAAGGCTGGTCCCCTCCCTCATCTGAATCTTTGCCATGGGATGGGGGACAAGTCATTGTCAAAGAGAATTTGGAGTTGGGGTGTGTGTTGTTGAGTCCTGGAGAATCCGTCTCCAAAGAGAGCGCTGGATTTTGGGGGTCTATGTCCCCACAGCATGGGAGTCTTCGGAGCCTGGAACCTTGTGCTCACTGCACCCTAGTTGAGCACTGGCTTCCTACACATAATGAAGACACACCCCACTTTGAAAATCTTCCTGGAGGCTGCAGCAGAACGGTTGGGTTGGGGCGGGATGGGGCAGTGTGCGCCCTGCCAGGGGAGGGGCAGTGGGGGAACAGCCCTGGGCTGGGAGATTCAAGGGACTAAGTGGGACTTTGGGGTGAAGCTGAGAGACCCTTGGCTGGGGTGAGGGCTCAGAGAGGACCCCACACCTCTTCCTCACTGTTTAAACCTCACAGCCTGGGATCTGGTGGCGTGGATGAGCCCTGTTTTGGGACAGGGTTCTGGTGAGGTCATCATGGGGCCTGGGGGATGGGGAAGGGTTCTCTCTGGTTCCTGTATGGGGAGGGGGCCCTGGGAGCCCCGTGGCAGCTTCCTGGGAAAGCAGCATCCCCTTTCCCAGGGGCTCAGCGGGCCAGCGGGAGGGGGCGGCGGGGGCCGTGGGTTTTGTTTGGCTGCGGGGCCGTTAGGATTCCCAGCGCCCGGCGGCTCTCACGCCGGCCGCTTGGGCAAGGTAACAAAGCCCCTTTCTCCAACGGAGAAAGGCGTCCGGCCTCTTGTGCGCAGCTATGTGCTCCATGGGAACCGCCACTGGCGTGCTGACCACTCAGGTTGCCTGGCGATGAGGGGGCCGATGGGCCCCCCCATCCCTGACTGACAGCTCCTGGTGGGGCACCGGGCTGGAGCCCGGCACCCTGCCCCCCAGGACTCTGCCTCCCTGCCTGGTGACCTTTGGCAGCATTCAGCTCCTGCTGGGCCACCACCAGGTCTGAGCACCTCTCATCTTGGATTTGGGGGGCATTCTCCAGCAGAAGGGATGTGGTCCAGGGGTCTTGGGTACCAGTCCCAGCCGAGGTGGATAATCCTGGGCAAGACCTGAGGACTTTCTGATCCCTGGTCTCCTCATCTCTCGAAGGGCCTGGCAAAACCTGGAGGTGGAGGGAATGAGCCCAGCAGTTACGCAGGGTTGGGGTGGGGTCTGTCATTCCCCTGGTCCCCGAGGTCCCCGTTGAAGGGACACTCAGATTTCCTTCTTGCCGGCTAAACCCACCCAGGAGAGGCTGCGTCTGCCCCGGGCATAGCTCATGTGTCACAGCAAGCCAGAGCCCTGCACATCGTGTTGGGGGGAGGGGTCCTTGAAACTATCCCGACCAAGGGCCCTCCTCTCCCAGTCCTGTGATTCAGACCCAGTCTGATGGAGGAGATGCAGAGAAGTCAGGGCTTTGGTGGGGGAAATCCAGAAAGACTGTGCAAGCTGAGAGTGGGCATCTGACCCACGTGGAGGGTTGGGGGACTTCCTGGAGGAGGTGCCATTTGATCTAGACTGACAGCACTGGCATGGAGCATGTGTTAGAAACTTCCAGCAATTAAGGTGATGATGGAGAGGAGGGAAGGCAGGGGCGGGGGTTGGTCAGCAGGGTCCACACTGTGACAGTCCTCAAAGTCCAGGATGAGGGGCTGGACCTTTGGCCTTCCCCCACTCCTCCCAAGAGCAGGCCAGGCTGTTGCGGCTGCCACCACAGTGGCCACAATTGCTGGGGGAGAGCTTGGCATCCTGTGTTTCTTTGAATCGCAGCTCCAGGAACAATGCCGCTTCCTGTGGGTGTCCCCCCACACCCCCGCCCGCTCTGGGCCAGCCCTGCCGCCCTTGCTGCCCTGCTCTTCCTCCTCCAGCCCCATGGTTGGGGAAGTGGGGAGGAGGCTGTCGTGGTGGGAGGGTGGGAGTGGAGGGGTCCCCGGAAGGTGCTTGGGTCTAGACTAGCATCACGTCTGCCACAGGGTATGACCACAGGCTGGAGGCCGCCCCTCTTTGGTCCCCAGTGTCCTTACTATCCACTCAGGTAGCAATGGTGCCCGCCTCTCAGGGCTGTTAGGGAGACCAAAGAAGGGAGTGGGTCTCAGTGCTTTGCTCTGGGTACAGATCAGTTTTTGTGATGCCCATTTGACAGAGGGGGATACTGAGGCCCTGAACTACCAGGCAGCCTGTCGCCTCCTCTGCTGGTTGTTCTGATACAGGAGGCCAGGCACTGTGTACCCTCACAGCCCCACCTTGCCTCGTACTCCTCTCCAGGCCGCCCGCCTGGCTCTTCCCTTAGCCGAACAAAGGTGACTTTAATCTCCATAGCCTTGGGCTGGGTTTTTAGGGCACCACCAAAGCGCGGGAGAACAGGCCTCGCTTGATCTCATTAAGAAAGCATTTTCCTTTTAATCCAGCGACGGCAGTGGCGCGTCTGCACTGGCCAGCCTCAGCCTCCCACAGCATTCCTGGGCTGCGAGGCTGGGGAGTGGGTGGGGGGCTGGGTGCGAGTCTGTGCGTGCGGGCTGCCTTGGGGTGCCTGTAGGGTTCTGGAAGGAGGGGGTGCGTGTACAGAGAGGTTGTCCACGGGGCCTGTCCCTTCTCCAGTGCTAAGCCTGTGATCAGCAGCTTGTGGCTTCACCTGCGTGTGTGCTCCGGTCTGGGGTCAGGATGGCCAAGGAGCCAGGGCCGCCCGAAGGAGGGTGGGGACCCCAGGTGGATCTCCCAGGTTCCTGGGTATGAACTGTGCTCTGGGCCTGCACGTGCTAGATCCTTCTTTGGACCCGTAAAAGGAAATTGAGGTCTGGTGGGCATGGAGGTGGGTAGGGGGTCTCCTGCTGCCTGTGCTCAGAGCACCCGCCCCCACCAGGCCCCAGGGTTTGCATTCAGCCTTGCCTGGGTGCGCTGGGTGGCACGCGCTGGGCGGGCCAGGCGGAGGAAGGAACATTCCTCCCCGTGTGCTGACGGGCCCAGGCGGGTGCTGGCAGCTCCTGGCCCCGCCCCGCGTCCCCCCCAACCACTTCCTCAGAGCTATCCTGGCAGGGGTGGCCCTGTGCTGGCACAGGTAGAGCCTTGATGTGGCCTTGGGCAAGGACTGTCTGCCCGCCTGGATTTCCTTGCCTGAGCAGTGGGGCGGGGGGTGCTGGGCCTCAGGGGGGCTGGGGCATCCGCGGTTTCCCGCCTCAACCCTCTTGCCTATTGGAGCCTCCTGAGAACAGCGGTGCTTTCTTAGGCTCAGACAAGGTGACCTGGCCGACTGGTCACAGTGCCGGGGGCATGGGGGGCCCAGCTCTGAGGGCTGCAGGGCTGTGGCCGCACCCCTGCCTGTTGGACCCTTCGCCCGGCCCGGCCCAGTTAACCAGGCCAGCTGTATGGTAATGGGCCGCACGGCCACTCCTGCTTAACGCGGCCGAGTTAAGGCCAGCCCTCGCCCCTCGCTGCGCGGCCGGAGACAAAGCCTGCGGACAGCGCCTGGCGGTTCATCCTCCCTCCCGGCCCTTTGTCCGCCGGGGCTTGGCAGCCGCCCAGCACAGGCCTTTGTCCCTGACTGATTGAGACTTGGCTTCCCAAAGCGGACCTCCTCCGCCTGCCCCCCCATGGCCTTCTGCCCCCTCCCACAGGCTGCTCGCTGTGTCAATAAGGGTGTGTGCCCTGCCAGGTGTGCGGGGCGCCAGGAGCCGGTTACCTGGCGGGTGGGCGGGGCACCCCACCTGGCTCGTGCCAGCACAGCCGCCAGGCGACCTTGGGCCCAGCTGTCGATGGCAGGGTAGGGCCTGCAGGAGTTCCGCCCAGTTCTGCTTAGGCTGGGCACTTGAGACCCACTCTATGCACCTGGGGAAACTGAGGCCCACGGAAGGGTGGAGAGTGGACATGACTGAGCCCCAGGGTGCCTGGCCCTGCATCCCCTATGTGGCCCTGGGACTAGGGGACAGAGAGCTGCCTGTTCAAGGCCACGTTTCTCCTTCCAGACGTTCATTTTCACCGACGGGGATGATGAAGCCCTGGCCAGGCGCACGGGTGAGCCCTGGACTTCGGGAGGCCGGGGTTGGGGGGGCTCCACTCCTGGGAGGAACCGTCCCCTCCCCAGTCCCCTGCAGAGAGGTCTTGGAGGCCACGGGCCAGAGAGGGCCCTTTACTCAACTGGTTTGCTCAATGCCCCGCCCCGCCACTTGGGGGGGGGCACCCAATTCTCATGCAAATGAGGTCCTTTCAGCTCCCAGGGCCCTTTGAGCTGATGTGGCGGCAACAGGTGGCCGGTGCTGGGAAAAAGCCGCCTGAATGGGCAGGGGCGGGCCGGGGTTGCCCTGGAGGGGGTTGCCCTGGAGGGGGTTGGGCTGGGGGGGCGCTGCTGTGATCACTAGGCCGTGGGCCCTGGGCCGGGGAGGTGGGCAGCGGGGGGAGGCCGCTGCAGGGCACAGCTTGGACCCAGGGCGCCCTGGGACAGTGGTCTGCTCCGTCCTGCTCTGCTCTCACGGGCCAGCTCAGACCCGCTTACGGCCCCTCCCTTGCTCCCAGGCCACGTGGTCAATACCAACTGCTCAGCTGCTCACAGCCGCCAGGCGCTGTCCTGCAAGATGGCCGTGGAGTTCGACCACTTCATCGAATCAGGGAGGAAGTGAGTGCAGCCAGAGGAGCGCGCCCCTCCCCTATGGGTCCCTCCCCCATGGGTCCCTCCCCCAACAGCCTCCCACCCTTGACGCCCTCTTTGCGGCCGGCCGTGGCTCTGCAGGTGGTTCTGCCACGTGGACGACGACAACTACGTCAACGTGAGGGCTCTGCTGCGGCTGCTGGCCAGCTACCCGCACACGCAGGACGTGTACATCGGCAAGCCCAGTCTGGACAGGCCCATCCAGGCCACGGAGAGGGTCAGCGAGAACAAGATGGTGCGTGCTCTGCCCTCAAGGGGCCCCAGCCGGGTGGGCAGGGGGCCGAAGGGGTCCCGGGACCTGGGGCGAGGGTCTCACCATGCTCCCCTCCCACAGCGTCCTGTCCACTTCTGGTTTGCCACTGGCGGGGCTGGCTTCTGCATCAGCCGTGGGCTGGCCCTGAAGATGAGCCCATGGGCCAGGTGAGTGCCCTGGGGCCCCTGCCCAGCAACGGGTGTCCCCAGCCTCCCACGCCCAGGTGGGCTGAGTCATGGTGTCCCTCCACCGCCACCTGTACCTCCACCTCTGCTGGCTTCCCACCTGCCAGGCGCCAGACCCAGCTACCGCTGGGCAGGGGCAGGATTCCTTTCTGTGCAGGCTTGGTAACCCCAGCTCTGAATTATCAGCAGTTCAGAGGAGGGCGCTGTGCGGGGGCTCTGGGAGGGTTGGAGCCACTGCGGGCAGCCTGTTGGTGTTCTGGTCCTCTCCCCTCCGAAGGTTGTGCTCCTTCATCCCAGGTGGGGTTCTGCCTGTCTGTGGCTGCGTCCGAGTGAGCTCCCGGTGGGGCCGCCAGCGCCACCCTTGCTCATCAGTCGGTCGGGCCCTCTCCCCTTGCAGCAGGGGCCACTTCATGAGCACAGCCGAGCGGATCCGCCTGCCCGATGACTGCACCATCGGCTACATCGTGGAGGCCCTGCTGGGCGTGCCGCTCATCCGCAGCGGGCTCTTCCACTCCCACCTGGAGAACCTGCAGCAGGTGCCCGCCTCCGAGCTCCATGAGCAGGTGCGCCTCCCGGGCCACAGGGAACCAAGTGGAGTGGGGGGAGGGGGTGAGTGGAGTCACTGTTTTAAACCAGGAAGTCAGGAAGGGCCCCACTGTTGGCTGTCCCTCAGACACCCAACCCCACCGGCGGGACCCTGCTCCAATCCTGGGTGTCACACCTACTCTGTGCCATTTGGGGCATCTTTTGGCCCAAGCTGGTGACTCCGCTAGCCTTCCCTGAAGCCCCTACCCTAGACTTCATTCCTGGGTTCTGCAGAGCAGGTGGGTTTTACCACACCCAGGCCCATGAAGCCCGGGACTGAGGCCTTCCTTCCTGGTCTGGGGAGGGCGGAAGGCAAGGCTGTCCCCTTGCACAGAGCCCCATGGAAAGCCATGGACAGAGCTGGGGATATGGGGGCCTCTCCTGGTCTCACCTGCCCAACCCCCCCCAGGTGACCCTCAGCTATGGCATGTTTGAGAGTAAGCGGAATGCCATCCACATGAAGGGGCCATTCTCGGTGGAGGCTGACCCATCCAGGTGAGGAAGCAGGCCCAGAGAGAGGCTGGGCCTGACATCGGGTCCCCCAGGGGTCCGGGGCCAGAGGGGTGCTGTGGAGAGGGGTCTGCTGGGGCAGGTCTGCTGGGGTCTGGGGGGGTGCCCTGGGTTTGGGGTTCTGCTGGGTCCAGTCTGCTTGGGCCAGGGGATGCCCTGGGTTGGGGTCTCTGCTGGGGCCAGAGGGGGTGCCCGGGTGGCATCTGTTGTGGCCAGTTGGCAGGGGACAGGGGTACCCTGGGTAGGGGTGGTCTCCTGGGGTTGGAGGGGGGTTGCCCTGGGTTGGGGATTCTAGGGGCCGGGGGGCTGCCCTGTGTTGGGGGGTTTGCTGGGGCTTGTTTGCTAGAGCCAGGAGGGTTGCTGTGGGTTGGGGGTTGTGCTAGGGCCTGAGGAGGGGTGCCCTGAGTTGCGGGTTCTGCTGGGGGTCGTCTCCTTGGGCCAGGGGGATGCCTTGGGTGGGAGCATCTGGTGGGGTAGGGGGATGGCCTCGGTTGGGGTCTGGTGGGCCTGCTAGGGCCAGAGGGGTGCGTTGCGGGGTCTGCTGGGTCAGGGGGATACCCTGGGTGGGGGCATCTCGTGGGGTCAAGTGGGGATGCCGTAGGGGTCTGAAGATGGGGGCTCCGCACCTCCTCCCTACACAGACCCACCGCCTCCTCTGTCTCCACAGGTTCCGCTCCATCCACTGCCACCTGTACCCAGACACACCCTGGTGTCCCCACACCGTCTTCTAGCAGCCATGGTTGAAACCCCGTCCTCGGGCGCCCCTGGTATCCAAAGGGCCCGGGGACCCGTGTAGAGCTGCCCTGGCCTTGGCATTCGAGACTCCCCCAGGGCTGTGCCTGTGTGTGTGCGCACCACGTGCAGTCCGCGGAGCAGGCTGCTGGGCAGTTCCACTCTGCTGAGGAGCAGGCGATCGTGCCGCTTGTCTGCTCCGCGGGGCCGCTGCCTCCTGAGCCCCACCCCAGCAGGATGGGCAGCAGAGGTCACCCTGCAGGCGGTTTTATTACCGCGGGGTCTCTGGGCAGCATGGGGTCAGAGGCTGCTCTGCCGGGATAGGCAGGTGCCTTTCCCTTCCTGTCAGGTGCAGGCCGGGGGCTGGGGGACCCTGTCTCTGGAGATCCCGGCCCCCCCCCACCTCCAAACCCCCAGCATAGCTGAGCCACGCTCAGTGCACAGAAAGAAGCTGGGTTTAGGAGGAGTGGCCCGAGTCCCCTACTCCCGCTGGCTCTGGACTCAGAGGGACAGCGGACAGCACCTGCGTCCTGCCAGCACCACCTCCGGCCCCCATTAAGTCCCTAGTGGCCGTGGGGTGAGGGGAGTAGGGGCTCCCCTCCTGACCATCCTGGGTGGATAGTCTTCCCAGCCCTCATGGTCTCTTTGTCTCCCCGTGTTGGGAAGACAGAGCTGAGCATTTCATCTCCTCTCGAAGCAGAGAGAATGTCGCCCATAGTGGGCGTGTCTGTAAATATTTGTGACAGTAATTTTTTACTGTGCTTTTTTTTCATAAGGGGGGTGGGTAAAAGGTAGGGTGTTTTTGTCTGTTTTTCCAGGGGGGGGGGGGGGGGGGGGGGGGGCAGGGCGGGTGTTATTTTATCTTTTCTGTGGATCAGAAAAAGCAGAAGCCAAACTTGAGATAATCTTTGTTGTTCAAAGCGGTGGAAAGGCCTAGCCCCCAAGCGTATTTATGTGTCCCTGCGTGCGGACTGCCCGTGCCCCGTCCTGCACGTTACCTGTCTCCCGCAGGCCCAGTGTGGCCCACCGGGCCCGTGGCGTATGTTTTGTCTTCTGTTTTTCTTTCTGCAAAGACAGAGCTTGGAAAGCGGCGGATAATGGAAAAGTTCTCAGGGAATTGAAGTGTGGTTGCCATGGTGACGTCCTTTGCTGTGAATAAAGGTGCTCTTTGGGGCAACCCCCTGGGGTCCTGATCTTGCTGGAAGTTGGGCCTGAGAAAGCAGGTCTGCCTGAAGGGGCTCCCAGGGGCCTGGAGGCCTGTGTGTGCTCCTGTGGGGGGAAGGGAGGGAGGGGATCTGAAGAGCAGCTTACAGGAGCCTGAGAGGCATGGCAGGTCCCAGGGCACCGTGGAGGGGATCAGGGGGTGGCTGGATCCACAGGTCTCCCCCAGAGAAGCAGTCTGCTTCTGCAGACCCAGCCTTTCCCACAGGAGGGACAGGGGCTCGTGGTCGCCCAGCCTGATCTGGTTTCAGCCCCACCACAAACCCACAAGAGGCCATATTGTTGTCCCATTATGCAGATGGCAAAACTAAGGCTCAAGAGCCAGTGACAGCCAAGGTTAGGCACCTGGGCTGGGGCTGGGGGTGATCAAGTGCTCAAAATCAGGCCTGGTGGTCTTGGATCTTGGCCTCCCCTTGTGCCGGGGACCCCACACTTGCCCTCGCCTCCATGAAGGGGCTGCATGGCTGGACCAGTCCCAGAGCTGGGCCCCCGGGAGGCTGGGCAAGGATTCACACTGACCTTGTCTTCTGCCTGTTCCTCTATGCCGCTTCCTCCTTGAATGCAGCCTTGGTGGGCAGCAGGGGTGGGCAGGAGCTGCTGCCCCCTCAGCTGGGGATGTCCCTCAACGCCACCATCTGGGGTGGGGGCAGCTGTGTTCCCTCTTCCTTGCGCGGTGCCGGCTCTCCTCCTGGCCTCCAGGCTCCCAGGGCCATGCCCGCTGACCGCTCTGCTCCACGATGAGCCTTCTCAGCATGTTGGGATAAAGACAGGCGTTCGCCAAGGGCCTCCTTTCCCCACCCCTGACCTGTCAGGGACATGATGCCAGTTCCATGCCCACGAGCTCCTTGCTCACATACTCAGCACCCCCAGATGCAGCGTGGAGTCAGGAATGCCCCCCCACCCCTTGCTGGTAGCTCCTTGGGCCTGGGGCAACTGGCTGGGGCCTGACCCCACACCTTGGCCTTGTGCAGCCCTGAGTCAGCAGAGTGTGATTTGCAGAAGGGCTGGGAGGGAGCAGCTGCCTGGGGGATGTGGGCAGTGACTGGGACGGGGTTGGGTGGCGGTGAAGGAGGAGCCCTCAGCATCTCAGCCCGATCCCTGTCCAGAGGGCACCCCCTCGGCACCACATCTCAGCTGATGGGGCAGAGGTCATCCTCGCTGACATGCTGGGGAAAGGGAGCTGCTGGGGCGGGGGTGGGGGGCCTGGCCATCTGCGGGCAGAGACCAGGGTCACCCGGGGCGGTCAGAGGAGCCTTCCGGCCTGGCTCCAGGGTAGCCCCAGGGCCCCAGCCTCCCTGCAGAGCTGGTGGCCCTGGGGCACACACGTGGCTTGGCAGCCCTCACGGGGACAGGTGGAGGCTGCCCCAGAACTGGGGATGTACGTATGTGGTCATCACCGCTGGTCCAGACTCTCCCCTGTGGGGAGGAGGCACTGGGACCTTCACTGGAGAATGGCATAAATGAGCCCCTAGGGCTCTGGGCCTGGGAGGTGTGCCGGAGCAGCAACAAGCACCAGGGGCCCTTCCCTCTTCCCAAGGAGAAGGTGAGGGAGGTCAGTTCCTCCTCAGAAGGGGAAGCAGGTCCAGGAGGGCCTTCCGGGAACTGGGCAGCCTGATTCCTCCCAACTTCTACCCTCAGCGGGGTGAGGAAGGGGCCCTCCCCTAAGATGAGTCACAGCAGAAGCACTGACCTCGCTTTGCCCCCAGGGCAGGACTGAAGGATGTCCTGCCCCCGCCTGCCCTCCCCCTGGGCTAGTGGCTGGCCCATAGGGCTGCCCAGCCCCTCCCAAACTGCCCGTTGTTTGTGGGCTTTCCAGAGAAGGAGCAACACAGCAACATGGGGGCTGCTGGGAGCCCCCACCCCGTGCTGCCTGGTGGCTGAGTTCAGAGCCAGGTTCAGGAGGGACTGAGGGGGGCAGGGTGTGTGTGTGTGTGCCCTCCCTGCTCAGTTTAAACACACCTCCCTCCACCTGGGGCCATCCCAGCCGTCTGACTTACCCCAGACCCCAGATGGGCTTCTGAGCAGCAGCCGGGAAGGGAAGGCTTGATAGAGGGGGTGGGAGAGGCTTCAGTCTGGGTCTCAGCACAGCCCTGGGCAAACTGCGGCGGTGGGACAGCTCAGAACGCCTGGAAACCTGGGAAAGAGGAGGACAGCAGGGGACTGGGTCCCCACAACCCTTCTGTGACCTGGCCCAACCTACCTGCAGGCAACCGGGGCTCGCCCTAAGGCTCCCTTCCCTCTGGGGGTTTCAGCCCGTCCTGTCCCAGCTGGGCCCAGGCTGAGGGGGTAGGGGGATGACCAGGGCCCGCCCCATCTTTTTGTCAGACCAACTGGACTATACTGCTGCTGCCCCAGGCCCAGAATGTTCTTAGAGGTGACCCCTCCCTGCCAGAGCCCCTTCTGAGCACAGCACTTGGTCCATCACTAGGAGGAATCTAGGGGCCCGTGGGGCTCCCGTCAGCTCCCTTGAGGTGCTCGTAGAGTTGGGAGCTTAGGGCTGGGGCTGCTCTGCCCCCACATTCCCCCTACCGGCCCTGCGCAGGCTTCTGGAACCACCCCTACTCAGGTGCAATCCAGCTGGGTCCTGATGAGAGCTGGTGGTTTCTTGCCCTGCCCAAACTGACCTTCCCCAGGACCCACCACATCCTGGGGCAAGCCCCATTCCTGCCCTCCAACGTTCATGTCAGGAACCTGAAAATTCTTACCATTATGTGGTTCACGTAACACATGTAAGGTCAAGAGGCAAACTCTTGCCATGGGCAGCAAGGCTGCCATCCCGCGCGCTGATGCGGGGCTGGCCAGTGCATGTCCTCGTGGCCCGTCCTGGTGGGAATCGTTGGGTCCGCCACTCAGCAGAGCCACAGTGAGCCCCAGACCAGCAGCACTGCGGTCAGGGGGACTGCTGGGAAGGCAGAATGTTCTGAGCCCCTGGCCAGGTTCCCCGCCACCTCCCACATCTCCCGTCCTCTGAGGACCCAGCGCCCCCTGCTGGACATCTGTCTGCCTCGCTCCTGGAAATGCTCTTTCCATCACTGGTCGCACCCCCCACCTCCCTGACCTCCCAGGGTTGGGATCACAGCACCTGCTTCCCCTCCCCTCGCGGGGTTATCGCGGGCCCCTCCTTCCGGGGTCTGTTGGCTCTTGGCTCACAGGCGCTCTCACCTGGCTCTTGCATCCACTTCTGGTCTTTGCTGTCCATGATCCTTCCTACACCTTTGGCCTCCTTGCCCCCAGCCCTGCCTCCTTGGTCCCCACTGCATGGTCAGTCCCCAGACCTTGCCTGCCCCATGACCCCACTCTGCCTCCACCTCCCTCCCTCCCATTTCCTGACCCTGCTGGACCCCCAGCCCCCTTACACCTCACGGGCTTGCCCCCTCCTGCTTGAAGTCCCAGGTCCAGTCAGGCCCATGAACTCACCTTCGACCTCCCTTGGCCTCTTGGTTCCTCATCCTCTCTCAGTCAAGCCTCTGGTGTCTGACCTCCTGCACCTGCCCTCTGCACCTGGTCAGCTGGACAGAAACACTGCCCTCCGGGGAGTCTCACCCTGAGTTCCAGATGGAGCCTCGGGCCCTTGGGGAATCTCCTGTCCCCGCTTTGTCCCTGCTCTCTGGCTCTCCCACAGCCCTGGAGCAGGGGTCTACGCCTTCTCTGCCCCCAGCCCCCACCACTTCCTCTGGCCTCCATAACTCCTGAGACAACCCCCACCCACAGCTGCCTGAATGCTCTGACCACTAGGCCAGCAGGGGGGTCACACTCCTGTCTATGGCAGCCCCCACCCCCACTGTGACCTGGGTCTCACCCTTCTTGGTCTCAGGAACACCACTCTTGGTCCTAGACACTCTTGTCCAAAAGACATCTTAGGCTCAACATGTCCAAAAGTGGACCACTGACCCCCTGATCCCAAACCTGCTCCCTCCCCAGCTGCCAATCTCTGTTTATGACAACAGACCCTCACACCCCCCACGGCCCCAGGCAAACCCCACACCCCCATACAGTGTGCCAGGAAGCGCTGATGGCATTTCTTCCAGAACCCAGGGCTCACCACTCCTCAGCTGGCCAGCACCATGCCTGGGCTACCCTCAGCTCTAGCCTGCACCATGGCCCAGGCCCCATATCTGCTCTCCTGCTTCTGCCCTGGCTCCTTTCCCAACTCACCAGCTAGGGCCATCCTGCTAAAACGAAGGTGAGGGCTCAGAGGCCCCACGGTTCCTGCCTCTCACAGAGCCAGTCTCCCAGTCCTTATGAGACCCACAGGCCCTTTGGGATCCTTAGTCCTCTGCTTCCTCTCAGACCACTCTTCTCTGCTGTCTATTCCAGCGACCCTCACTTCCTTGCGTGAACACACCAGACATGTATCTGCCTCAGGACCTTTGCACTGGCTGTTTTCTCTACCCAGATATCAAGACCTGCTTCCCTCGTGGGCCAAAAGAGTAACCCCCGAAGATGTTCACATCTTCACCTCCCCAACTGATGAATAGGTCACCTTCATGGTAAAGGGGACTTGTAGATGTGAGTAAATGAAGAACCACGAGACAGGAAGATTATTACCCTGGACTATCCAGGTGGGTCCAGTGCAATCACAGAGGTTCTTAGGAGAGTGAGGTGGGAAGGTCAGGAAGATGGAGGGGCTGTGAACCGAGGAATGGGGCCACTTCTAGAACTAGGATGTCACTGTGCCCTCCCTGACAGGGAAATTGAGGTCCAAGAAGGGTGGGGAGTGCCTGGGTTCCTTCCCTCCTGGGGCTCTCCTGCCTTTTGGGTTCCTTGGCCCCACGTCCCCAGTTCACTCTCCTTACTACCCGGCACCCTAGAAGACTCCGATGTCTCCACACCTCCGCACTCAGCGTCTGCTCTTCAGGGCTGACCAGTTCTGGGACCCCTGCCCCCAGAGCCGGTCAGGTCAGGGGCTGGGGACCCGGGGCCGCTGGTGTGCGCTCTAGCCCAGAGCGCCCCTTCCAAACCCCTGCGCTCACAGCAACGCCGCCGGAGCCTTGTGCCTTCCACGGGGCCCTGCAGGGGCCTCGGCCACCTGGGCCCCGGGCGTGGGAGACCCAGGCTTTCCCGGTCAAAGGGCGCGTCCTCCCAGTTCCACGGGACTCCTCGCCCCCTCTGAGGGAAGTGAGCTCACCAGCAACCCTCCAGAGCTCCGCACGGGATCATGTGGCGCCTTCCAGAGTCCATTCCTCAGATGAGGACAAGAATGACTGCTAAACCTTAAAAACAAAGCAGCCGGTTTTCCCAGAGGCGAAGCGAGCTCGCTGGGGTGGACACCGCAACGAGGACCCACACCTGCGCGGGAACAGCAAACACGCTGAGAGCCAAGGGGCGGAGCCTGCATATATACGGCGGGCGGGGGGGGGGGGGGCTGTCCCCGACGGGAGCCCATTGGAGGACACCCGAGAGGCGGCTTCTCATTGGCTGGGCTGCTGCAGGGCGAGTAGACACCTGGGTCCTCTCTTTGGGTGGGCAACTGGGTGCGCGGTTGGTTGCGGGCGGGGCCCTGCCCGCCTCCCAGCGCACGCCGGGTCTCCTTCCCTCCTTTCCCCGCCACCATCTCACCTGGGGAGGCCAGTGACTGGAGGTGCACCCACAGCAGGGGCCCAGAACACGCTCCTCCCCGGCACCTTCCGTTGCTCCGACCTGGCTGCCTCCAACACTTCTGCCCGGGGCCAGGCCTGTCCGCTACCCAGGCGGCCGAAGGGCACTCCGCACGGGCATCCCCGGCCGCTCCAGGGCATGTCCGGACCGCAAAGAGAGGCCTTTAGAATGTCAAGACGACCGCTCTGGCCCATCCCGCAACACAACCACCCCCACCCCGGGACTCTCTGGTAGGTTTCCCCCTTCTAACCCCACCCTCTCTGGCGAACTGGGCCTCCCCCCACCTTGGGGGGGGGGGTGTCTCTCAGCTACCCAGCACGCGACCACACTGCCCACAGGACCCGGCAGGAGCCAAATCAAGGCAGGAAAAGAGCCCTGTTTTTTAAAATTTGTTTATTTTAAAACATGAAACCCAAGCTGAATAGAAACCACAGAAATTACATTGACGAGATTTTTAGTTATCTGCCAAGAAAATAAAGCCCCAAAGAAACAAAAATCAAACCCCAAACCCAGTTAAAAAACAAACAAACAAAAAACGATAATAAAATAAAAATAAAAAACACAGCGACAGCACATACGGCCATGGCCCTAGGGAGGTTGGAGGAAGATGCCGTAGGAAGATGCCGAGGGGTTCGGACCTCAGTTCCCCCTTTCCGCTTAGGGCCCTAAATCACACTGTGGGGGTGGGGTGCAAGGGCCAGGAGGGGAACTGGGAGGGTCAGAGTCTTAACAAAATTATATCGAGTGGCATGTTGTGTATAAGAAGTGGTACAGCGCACAACCATTTCGGTCAAAAAAGCCCCAAAGAAGGTGCCGGCCCCTGCAACCGCCCCCCAACTGGAGCCCAGGGAGGCTACCTGCTGGCCTCCCACAGGGGGCTGGTCAGGGGTCCGGGCTAGGGAGAGAATGGTGCTTGGGCTGGGATTGCATAGTGAGATGGGGTGGGTGGACATGGCAGGGGGTCCCATGGGCCAGATGTCCCAGTCAGACCCCGCTGGTTTGCCCAGCCTGTGGGGGCGCGGGAGCCAACTGGACCCTGTGGGGCTTCAAGACCCTGGGGGGCGCCTCCCTCCCACCTTCCACCCACTTTGTCGAGCCCCCCAACCCCCCGCAGGTGCTGCAGGGCCCGTGGGGACCAAGGCCGGGAGGGGATGTGGAGAGGTCACTGGGATGGGGACTGGTTAGGAAGGGGACCCTGAAAACTAAGAACAGAAAGAAAACCAATGGCAAGACCTGCTCCCCTCCACAGACTGAGGCCGGGGTCTGAACCCCTTTTGATGATTCTCCTTTTCCTTTATTCAACCTCGGTGAGGAGAAGGAAGTGGATGAAGTCACAGACAGGGCAGGCACACACGCACACGACGCACGGGGGAGCTCCCCGGACAGCCGAAGTCCACAGCCTGTCCGGGCAGCGCCCGCCTCCATGCTATGTACATTCACATTGTGGGCGGCCTCCCAGGGCCGCGGTCAGCCGTTGTGCTTCTGAGCAGGGGCCGAGCACACAGCAGGCACCCAGGCAGAATGGCCAGGGCCTCCCTCCTGACGCTGGGCCGGCAATGCTCTCGCCGCTGGAGGAGCCCAGAGGAAAAACTGGGCCGGTCTGCAGTGGAGGCCCAGAGCGACGGCCAGGTGGGGCCTGGAGTACAGCGGCCCTGCAGTGAGGTTTGGGCCGGGCCCATGGGCTCAGATGCAAGGCTCAGGGACCCAGACCACCTGGGCATCTTGTGTTTGCCTGCTCACTCCCCTCCTTTCCCGGGGCAGAGGCAGCCTGGCCCCCAGTCCACCCGCCCTTTTGGTCCCAGACACCAGCACAGAGATAGGATTGTGGAGGAAAGGCGGGTGGCATATCCCCAAACCTGTCCCAGGGAAGGACACTGACCCGGCTCTGGAAGGGAGAGCCCACATGCCAGTAAACAGCTTGGCCAGCTGCCTGCCTCCCACTGCAGGACCCTGGCCCGGGCCGGACACACAGGCCAGAGCCTCTCTGTCTCAGGTTGGCTAGGCCAGGGCTGAGACTGGCAGGGGGGGCTTCCCATCCTGAGTAGGGGGAGGCACACCCTCCACGGCAGGAAACACAGCACACATTGTACACTAAAGCCAAAGCACCTTAGGGGAAGCCTTGTTCCCACTTCACAGGTAGGGAGACTGAGTCTGCACAGACCGCAGTCCTACAGCCCAAGGGACACTCGTTCCCGAGGACACTGTTGTCCTGGGGCAGCACCTGCCCAGGGACGGCTTTCCAGGCTCTCAGGCTGCCTGTCCATCTACAGCCCTTCCCTAGCAGCACCCCAAGAAGAAACGGCTACTCCAGCCCAACTCCCAGCCGGCTACCCTAGGCCTCATCTCTGGCCTGGACTCGGGGTGACACTCGCTGGCTCTAGGTTGACCAGAGGTGCACACAGAGGCTGGGTGAGGTTAGTGGTTAGTCCCAAGTGGGGGCGGCAGGGGCCGAGGGCACATTCACGGCCACAGCTCGGGTCCAGTCCCAAGGCCGGGCCTGGGACGCTGCACCTGGACAGAGAGGGAACCGAGAAGGGAGTGTGCTGCTCGGCCGGCAGCCCCGCCTGCCCTAGGATGACAAATGTGGTTAGTGCAAAAATGAACCAGACGAGCTGCCCAGTCTTGGGGCAGGGGAGGGGGTTTGGCACCAAGAAGGTGGCCAGGACTGGGCGAGCAGCCTGGGCTCGGTGTGACACCTGCCATCCTCTGGCCGCTGCAGAGGGCTGGGCTCCCCCGGCAGGGTGGGTGCTGGGGGAGAGAGTGGGGCTGGGCGGGAGGCTTCCGGCAACTGGCAGGCGGGGCCTTTGGTCGGGTGGAGAGGAGGAGGGACTGCCTGGGAAAACACGCCGAGGCCCGCCGAGGTCCCTCCAGCCGCCGGCCCAGAGGGAGCCCAGAGTGGGCACCGCATGGCCTGTGAACGCAAGAAGGGACGCACAGAAGCCTGGAGGGCGCGGCAGAAGCATCAGAGCTGCAGGAGGGAAAGAGCAGGCCGGGGCGCGAGCCGAGGAGAAGATGGGGGCCCACGGGTTGACCTGGTGCAGAGTAAGTGTCAGGACACAGCACCGAGGCCGGCCCAGAGCCGGGCTCCGTGAAACCCCCTCCTCAGAGGCAGAGGGGCATGGGGGCGGGGCTGGAGGGCCCCGTGTCGGTGGCGCCGCTCCTGCGTCCAGGTGTGTCTCTGCGCCCCTGCGGGAAGGGGAGGGGAGGGGCGAGCGGCCGTGCGGCGGGTCTGGCGGGTCCGGCGGGTGGACGCAGCAGTGCTGGCACGGGGAGGAGCAGGCGATTGGCACGTGTGCGGCGGGCCGGCCGGGGCTGTCTAGTGGCCGCTGCCGCTGGAGTCAGGGCGAGGCTGGCTGGTGGCGAGGTATTTGGCTCTCATGCTGGAGGTGTACTGGAGGGAGACAAGGTGGGGAGAGGGGTCAGCGGGGCGCTGGGCGCAGCGGCGTGGGCCTTGGAGAGCTGAGCGAGAAGCACTGCTGCGGGCAGGACGGGACGGTGGTGGCGTGGCTGGCAGGGCCCTGGCAGAGGGGCTCCAGAGTGGCCGGCTGGCTCCACGAGCGGAGGGCCAGCCTCCGTGCCCCAGGCTCAGGACGGGACTAGCCGGCCTCCTCTTCCTCTTCCGGTGATGAGAGTGTGCTCAGGCATTTGGGCACCCAGCCAGGCAGAGCCCTGCCCCACAAAGGGCCAGCGTTGTGAGGCCGCCCAGCTGCACCCCACATGCCCAGGACCTCCATGCCACACGCAGGCTGCCCTCAAGGGCCTGGCCTGGGGGACGTGGGGAGGCCTCCTCCCCCAGCAGGATCCTGATCGAGGAGCCAAGAGGAGAGCATCGTGCAAAGGCAGAGTCAGGCTGGGTTCGAGAAAGGGTCAGGGGGTTTCCCAATGGCCCACAGCCCCTGGAACCAGGAGACCCCACAGCCACTCTGCCCCATCACCTCAGGGAAAGGGGGATCCCGAAAGTCGCACAGTCCCCTCGAGCTGGGGGATGCTGTTGCCTGCTTGGGTTGGGAACAAAGCGTGGGCTCCTCCCAGCTCCCGGACACTGGAACGGAAGCAGATGGGGGCACGGTGGGGGTGCACGGACGGCACATCCTCTCTACCCTCATCCAACTCAAAGCATGAGGTGCTCAGTGCACACGCGTGTGCGGGTGTCCTCACGATGCACACATGTGGAGGAGACGTGTGCAACAGCCACAAGCCTGAGGGTGTGTGGGCAAAGGCCCAGGCATGTGCCAAGTGTCACCAGAGGTGGGGAGATTGGCAGGCTGACCCCAACCTGAGGCACCACACCAGTGTCCCCAGATGAGGAGGGTCACTATTCCCGGGCCCTGATAGCCCTCCTGGAGCTCCTGGGGGAAAAGAAGGTTGTGAGTGCCAGGGTCAGCCACTACACTGGGAGGGAGGTGCTCTGGGCACCTGGGAGCCATGTCATTGCCGGAACATGCAGCAGGGGGCAGAGCAGCACCCCAGACCCTGAAGGAGCCCAAGCACGCACACGCGGATGTGGGGGGACGGCTTGTCTGCGTGCACCTGTATGTGCTTCTGAACATGCGGGGAGACGCCTCCAGGGCTAGGCCCACTGGCCAGGATGGCGCGAGTGCACAGAGCCGGGCACCAGGGGCAGGCGCACCCTCGGGCCTGCGGAGATGGTCTCCTTGCTGGAAGGGGACAAGACGGGATTGCCTGCAGCTGGGCCGGGGGGCGGGCACTGTGCTGGATGGGAGCGTCATGGGCCCAAGGACAGCGCGAGGTCTCTGGCTGGGCTAGGGATGGACAAGCTCATCGTGGCCCAGAGCTGGCCCAGCGGGGGCCAAGGGCTGAGCAGAGACACAGGCCCGAGGCCAGCCCTGGCAAGGGGGCAGCCGTGAGCGGAGAGCATGAGGCACAGAGGCGTGACAGGCAGGCGGTGCGGGCCACCTGGGGCAGGTCAGTACCTGTCACTCTGAGGGCAGGGCCACCACAGCATTCGGCCACTATCCATGGGCTTAAACTGCCAGCCTGCGTGGCTGCCAGAGTCCAGGGCCGCCAGATAGCGCTAGGAGGGCCCAGGGTGGGAGGGGTAGAGGAGAGAGAGAGAAAGAGAGGGCGACCTGAATGCCAGGCTGTGGGGGGGCCGGAGTGGAGGGCCACTGGAAAGGGCTGCTGGGGCATGATGGGTGGCTTGTGCGCCACACAGACTCTGGTCCGGGCCGTGGGCACCCCAGGGCCACTACACAGGCACGCTTCTCAAGGCGGGTGGCCTTCAGCTTCTCTGGCCCTGTCCTTTGCAGGCCACCACCTCCAGGAAGGCCACCAGGGCCCCTTTCAGTCGGCAAGCTCCTTCTCTTTGGCACCAAACTGCTGTCCCCCCTCTTTTCTGTCTCATTCCTGAGCACAGAGGGGACACTGGCTGGAAGAGCCAGAGGCTGGGTCCTATTCTGAGCTCAGGAAGTCAATGAAAGAAATGAAAGGAAAGTGGACCAGACAGGGAAAAGAGAAGCCAGGACCCCTTGAAGCCAAGCTGACCCACCAGGCAGGTGGCCCCAGCTCACTTGGGCCCCAACGTACCTCCAGGCCAGCCTGAGGCCCACTCGGCACTGTCTCCTCAGGCCAGACGCCCACTGGAGAGCCCTCCCCCCAGCACTGGAGGCGCACAGCCCTCCCCGGCACCCCCCATACCCCTAAGACTTACTGAGGGCGGGGGGGACTCGCGCCCGATGAGGGGGGTGTTCTCACAGCGGGGATTCTGGAAGTTGGCATTCTGGCTCCTGCAGTGTGAGGAGAGGGGGCCATGAGCGACGTCCTCGGCAGGCCCAGGGCCGGTCCAAGGCCGCCCCAGGGCAGACCCAGTGTCCACCCTGCTCAGCCCTGGGCCTTCTTATCACCAGCCTACATGCGGCCCACTGGCAGAGTAGCTGAGAGCTCTAGGCGGCCCTAGGTGGCCCACCCCTGCCCAAAGGGGCCCCTCACCATGAGGCTGGCCCCTGGCCTCACCCCAGGCATCCCCACACCCTCCCTACAGCCTCTGAGCGAGTGGCCTCACTGCGGCCACCACCCAGGCTTGCCAGGACCACCCCGCCAGAAGCCAGGGCAGCTCCTGCTCCAGCCCCCACCCCTCCGTCCAGCTTCTCACTGCGGCAGACGCGCCTGGGTCTGCCTCCCCCCACCCCAGCTCCAGCACGGCTCACATGTACTCGGTGACGGGGGCGTTGCTGACGGTGTGCGCCGCAGCTGGGAGGCTGGTCTCGCTGCCGTAGCTGCTCCCGCAGCTGTACAGGCTGGGCATGTGCACGCGATACAGGCTGTCGTGCGTCTGCCTCGGCCCGGGGGCCGCCTCCTCCTCCCCATCCTCGTCCGGGCCCCTGCAGGGAGGGACACCCAGTGTTCGTCACACCCCGGCCCAGGGCAGCCAGCCAGGGGCCCCGGGCGGGTCTGCTCAGAGGCAGACACACGTGCGGATCCTGCAATGCTAGCCGACGGCCCACGGCACTGTGACGTGCCACCCTGGTTGCATCCTCCGTGAGACGGGGGAGCCGAGGATGCCGACCCGCAGCCTGTACACAGGGATGCTGTCTGCCTTCAGGGGAAGGGGGAAGGGTCCCTCCTCGCCGGGCGGAGAGGGCTGAGGCCTAGAAGTGGGGGTGTCCTCTCCTGGCCCTGCAGGTCCCAGCCTGCACCTTTGGGTGGCCTGAGCCCAATCCTCCCACTCTGCTGTGCTCTGGCCTTCTGTCCCCTCTGTTCGGGCTGCTGCGGGGTGAGGCAACAGAGCCGGGGGCCAGGTCTTAGGCACACGCAGCTCTCCTCACGTCCTGCCTGCTCCGGGTCAGACTTGGGGCCAGGCTACCTGGTGGTAATGGCACAGGTCTGCCAAGCCGGGGCTCCCATCCCACCTCCGAGTGCCAGCTCTGTGACTCTGAGCAGAGGGCCTCCCCTCTGGGCCCCTTGCAGTGAGATAAACAGGACAGGGGTAGCAGCCGGCTGGGCGGCAATGACCAGCCAAGCCCCGGGCTAAGCCCTTACATGCATCGGTTCACCGAGGACCTACCAACCCCAAGACAGGTGTCTCTCACAACCCCCATTTCACGTTAGGGAGACGGAGACCCAGAGTGGTGAAGTGACTTGCCCACAATCACCTAATAAGCAATAATCTGAAACCCAGGCCATGTGGTTCCAGGTCTGTTCTCTGAGCCACTTCCCTAGGGCTGCCACCTTTATTACTACTCCCACCATCACTGCCAGATTTCTCGCTGCCACCACCACTGTCACCGTCTTCAGGACTGTCATCATCAGCATCATCACCATCACCACCCTCACCGCCACCGGCAGGATCACCGGTGCAGAACCCCAGACAGAGGGAAGAGATCTGAGCTGAGGTCCTTGTCATCTGATCTGGGCCACCAAGAAGCAGCCACAGCCCAGTGGGAGGGGAGGTGGTGAGTCTGGGAGATGAAGTGTCAGGCCCCAAGCAAGGGAAGGGGCCCGGCTCCTCCCTGCACCACTCAATGCAGTACTGACCAGGGAGACTGAGGAAGGAGCTGCCAGAACCCCCACTTCAAAGACAAGGACATAACAGCCCCACAGGAAGTAGCTGCCGTCCCGGTCATCCAGCTGAATAGGCCACAGAAGCCACAGCCGCCCAGGGCCCTCCCTGCGGAAGCTCCATGTCCCCCCGGCTGGACAGCTGCTGTCTCCATGCGCGAGCCCTGCACACGTGCCCCAAGGGGCGGGGAGACGGACGGGACACCCCGAGGCCAGCCGGTCAGAGGTGCGGAGGGGCGTGGGGCACGGAGCCGGCGGCGGCGGGCGGGACAGCTGGCTCTACCTGCCTGCCCTGGACTTGCATGTGCCCTGGGCCGGGAGCCCCTCTAGACTCGGTCTGCCATCCGGGAAATGGGGGCTGCTTGCCGCGGACATGCTAGCCTGTGAGCACCGCAGCGGTTTACAGAGAGTCAGCCGGGGAGGAGGCTGTCCGCTGCTGCCTCAGGGGAGGACGGCGGTGTCCAGAAGGCACATCCCGACAACATCCCGCCGGCAGCGTGGCCAGGGGCGAGGGCTGAGCCCCTCACCTTTTCTGCTGCCAGGTGTGGGGGACGCTGCAGACGATAGAGCTGAACATGAGAGCCGTGACGAGGGAGAAGAGCGCCAGGTAGACGAGGCCCTCCACGCCGTCATAGCAGAAGCCCGTCAGGGCCTGTACATAGTCCTAGGGCCAGACAGCATGGGGACAGCCGGCCCAGAGACCGGAGAGAGACAGGGAAGGCAGGATGAGATGGGACGCGCGGAGCCGCAGCCCAGCCCACGGCTCGCCGCCTGACAGCCCCCCGGCTCCAGCCTGGGCTTCGGGCCCCCCACCCATGGGTGCGCGCCCATTCTCCAAGTCCCCACCCCCACCCAGGTGCATCCTCTGCCCCCCAGCCCCCAGCCGCACCCCTGCCCCCCAGCTGCACTTCCAGGTGCACTCTCTGCCCCCCAGCTGTACCCTCTGCCAGCCCCCCAGCGGCACCCCTGCTCCCAGCTGCCGCACCCTGGCTCGGGAGGCCGGTTCTCACCAGATGCAGGCTGCGGCAGTCCACCAGGGCGGTGAGGTGCTGTAGGTTCACCTCTGTGCTGTTCAGTACCTCCTGGACACGGAGCAAGGGGTCCTGGGCGGGGACACATAGCACACAAGGTCGGTACCACGGTCAGGAGGGGGGGCCCCGAGCCAGGCATAGGTCCTCTGGGAGCCCTCCAGGTGCCCGTCCACCCATACCCTGCCATCGAGACAGCCCTTGACCCCGTGGTCTTGACCCAGGCTCTGAGGACCTTGGGTTTCTAGAAATGAGGGCCAGAGTCTGTGTCCTGGCCCCAAAGGGACTGCTGAGGACAGAAGCATACTGGGGTAAGTGGGACCCATGAACGCCTGTCAACACAGGAGGGACAGCAAATGCCCACGTAGCTCCTGATGGGGGCCTGGCTCTCTGGAAGAACCTTACTTTCAGGAACAGTTAAGGAGAAAATTTTCATACTATTTTAAGTGACAAAACATTATTCAAACACTCTGTATAGAGCGAGCCTGGTCCCGTAGTGTGTGTCTGTCCCTCTGTGTGTGCGTGGGCATGGGCACCTCTGCCGCATCCTGTCCATGGGCAGACGACTCCACAGAACCCTCCAGGGTGGACAGGGTGCCTCGAGACCAACCAGAGGGCCCAACACGGCCTTCCATGGCGCACGTCCCAAGAGCGCCCAGCGATTCTGAAGCGGATCCCCAGACAACAAGACTCGCCATTCGGGGCTGAATGGTCACTTCCTGCACCAAATTCCTATGTTGCATTCCTGACCCTAAACACCTCGGAATGGGGCTGTCGGTGGGGTCTTTCAAGAGGTAACTAAGGCAAGCGGAGGTCACGAGAGACGGGGGCTCCAATCCCATGGGACCGGGGTCCTGTAAGAGGAGGGGGTCGGGGCACACACAGGCAGAGGGGGACGACTGCATGAGGACACGGGGAGAACATGGGGTCTACACACCACGGAGAGAGGCCTCGGGAGACGCCTGCCCAGACCATGCCTGGTGTTGATGACTTTGACTTCTAGCCTCTGGCGCATGAGGGAGCGCATCTTGGCTGTCTCAGGCTCCCCGGGATGCAGAGCTCCCCAGTGGGACCCCAGCTACCTACCCACTCGCTCGCAAAATACCCAGAGGGTGCCCTGGCCTGAACAAAAGTAAGAAGCAACTGCAATAGTGTGTCTCCATGTGCATCTTTTCCTTAAGTTTTGCAGCTTGTTACAGAAGGTCCAGCTGGTCACAGAAGTCTGAGCCCAGCCGTGTGCACACATGTGCCCCAGCCCCCTCCGCGCTCTGCAGTGGGGCACACACAGGCAGGACCCCCGCGGGCTGACCCCTCTCCGCCGCCCCCAGGCTGACCCCCGGGGACGCTAGACTTCGTCAGGAGTGCGGTAACAGACGTGTGGACAGAATTCTCAGGACCCAGAACACTGCAAGGGAAAAACCGCCAACCCCCCGCCCTCCCAGTTCCCAGAACACCTCCAAGGGCTGGGGGCGGACCTTCCTTTGTTCCCACATCTGTCCCCGTTTTCCCTTTTCATTTTTTTTTTAATTCAAAGAGTTGGTATTACTTTTAAGATAAAGAGCTACATTATTTTTAAAAACCTAGCCCAAACCCCTGGGGCAATGACAGGCAGTGAAGGGGAGGAGGGGAAGCCTCTGTGAGGAAGGGTGGGGGAGGGGTGGCGGCAGCCGGAGCTGGGGGCACAGCACCCTGCTCACCTTGGTGGCCGGGTACTCCCGGGGGACGGTCTTCAGAAGCTCAGCCACCAGGTCCTGCATCTCCACCAGCGCCTTGTGGCTGCCAGACAGCTTCTGCTCCACAGAGAGGCCTGCTGACTCCGGCAGGGGTAGCGCAGCCCAGCTCCCCTCCCCCAGTCCCACCCACACCCAGGTAAGGCAGTGCCGGGGTCTCGGGGGAGCCCTTGGGGAAGCTGCTCCTGTCCCCGGGAAGCTGCTCCTGTCCCCGGGAAGCTGCCCACACACACAGAGGGAGTAAGATCACCGAAAGCATGGTGACTTCAAAGCAGGGAGCGTTTCACGACCCCAGGGGCCCGCACAATCTTGGGCAGTGACAGCATTTCCCTCCAGACTCCACTGTGACTCTGGCTCAGGTGTTCCACAGTGGGCCCAGGACCCCTCCCCCGGTGAGACATCCCTGGGCCCCTCCGCACCTGCCCTGCCTGAGGTTGGCTTTGCCCTGCAGGGTGGCCCCGGGGCGACCCAGGAACTGACAGGAATTCCCAGTCCCTGGGGGGCATTAAGCAGTCCACCCCAAAGGGCTTGCGCCAAGGGCATCAGGGCGCTAACCACGGGCGCAGTTAGCGACGCCAATGTGGCATTCATCCAGCGGCCCCCCGCCCCCCAGCTCCTGGGGTCCCAGGGTCTCAAGGCCTCTGAGAAGGGCTGAGGGCCGCAGGGCTTCCCAGGGGTGGAAGCAGCTGAGCACTCACCTGCTGGAAGGGGTTGGTGGCCCGGGCCGAGCAGGCCAGGTAGTACTGCAGAATGTCTGCGGACAGAGGTCAAGGCGGTGGTGTGAGGGCGGCCGTGTGCATGAGCCGTGTGTGCGCCCGTGTGAGCCCATGTGTGTGCTTACATGCACCTGCATGGATACTGCGCGCACATGTGTATGTGCACTTCTGCACGAGTGTGTGAACAGACACACATGCCCACACATCTGTATGCACACACACACACGTCTGTATGCATGTATGTGTGTGCACGTGTCCATGTGTGCATATGTCTCTGCACACATGCGTATGCAGGTGTCTGCATGTTGTGCCTGTGTGTACTCAAGCACATGTGTGAGGAGCTGTGGCCTACAGGGAGCCCAGGGCCAGGGCCCAGACCCTTCTGCTCCAAGCAGGGTCCTTACGGCACGCACATGTGCCCTGTGGGATGCAGCCCTCTTCCTCTTTTCCCTCTGGGGCAGCAGTAAGGCACTGGGGGTGGGCAAGGGGTCAGAAGAGACGCAGGGATGCATGGGCTCCTTGCTGGCAGAGGAGGGGACAGGGCCTGGACACGGCTATCGGGAGGGCCCAGGACTCAGGTGGCCTGTCTACTCCCCATTAAAACATGTGTCGATTCTGTGTCCAACATTTGAAGATGGGATTCACTTACAATTGTGATTCTGGAGACCCCAGGAGGCCCACACCTGGCTGTAGCTGAGGGAGGAGCGGGGAGCCCGTCTGCCTGCCCCACGCCCATAAGGCTCTCACACCCGCAGACTCGGGGCTCAGCGCCCGTACCTGCAGCAGCGACACTGTGGCTTTGGAGTCCCAGGTGCCTCCCTCCTGGGGCGCTGAGGCCCAGGACAAGAGCAGGTGCATGGGGCTGGCCGCAGCCTGGCCCCCTTCCTGCCCTGCTCCCACCTCGGCCTCTCGGGGCTGGGCTCCTACACAGCTCACTTTGGCCGCTTGTAGAGGGGCCGGCACGCTGGCCTTGGCTCTGTCTGGCCCCGGGAGGGGGACCCGTGGCTTCCAGGCAGGATCTCACACTCCCTTGAGGCTGGGGGCTGCTCGAGCTTGCTAAAGACCTGGGAGTCCTCAGCAGTGAGGACCTAGAAAGGCTGGGGACAGTGGTGGGCACAGCAGGGCCACTCCTCCCCCATGGGAGGGGGAGGAAGGCAGACAACCCTCCCTCTTGGGGGCTCCTCGGGCTCAGGTGGAACCTGTTCCTCCAACCAGATAAGCCAAAAACCAGCCCCCTGCTCATCCCTGTGGCTTTCTAGGCAAGGAGGGAAGACGGTCTTCTGAAGGCCAGCATTTTAAGGCCACTTAGAACCCCTGTCCCTGCGGGGACAGTGCCTCCACCCTTCTCTAGAGGAACACGCAGCACCCACAGCAGGGCACACCCACGAGCTTAACACCTTCCAGCTCTGGCTGCACCTGAGCCCCAGAGCCCCACATGCAGCTGCCTCTTGAGATGGCCAACTGGCCTCACACTGTGGCCCCCAGCCTCACCTCCAGACCCGCTCCCTGCCCCTACCTCGGTCCACAGCTCCAGTGACCATGGCAGCTCAGGCAGAGAGCAGGTCCTTGGCGCCTCCCTCCCTACACCCCACTTCTCCAGGAGCCCTGTCCTGCTGCTTCACAGCACGTCCCCATCCATGCTCCGCCCTGCTGGCTCAAGGCACCCCATCTCCTGACTAGAGGAGCGCAACAGCCTCCCTGCCTTCCTGCTTGACCTTGTCGCTCCAGCAGCCCACAGATGCTTTGATAAGGCAATCCAATCTTGGACCATGTCTCTTCTGGGCTTCCCACTCTCCAATGGACACCCCAGAATTAAGCCCAAATTCCTGTCCTTGACCTGGCCTGCTGGGCTCCCCACCCTTTCCTCTCCCAACTGGTCTATTTTCTGCCTCACAAACATACCAAGTTTGTCTCTGCCTCAGGGCCTTTGCACAAGACACACAGCCTTCTCTTGTTCAATTTTAATGCTACCTCTTTGGCAGGCCACACTGCTACCTGCTCTGAAGTGGCATGTCATGACTTGCCTTGCCCCCCTTGTCACCTGTCCCCACCCTCACCACCCCCGTCCCTGGCTCAACATAGCCCCGTCCTCATCCTCAGCACCCCCCGTTCACAGAAGGTGTTCCTGTTCACTTACTAACTTCCTGATCGACGTAGATCCTGCCTCCCCCAGACTGAGGACCCAGGAGGGAGAGGATGCCTTGGCCTAGCTCAACGGGGTCTCCCTAGCCTGGCTGCTGGGGTCCTGGCTCAGACACGGCTGCAGACTCACCCCCACTCAGCACCGAGTGCTCCTCCACCATCCTGGTCACATAGGTGTCGGGGTCCACACAGAAGTCACTTGAGCCCTGGGGGGATACAGGCAAGGAAGATGGGCTGACCAAGCTAGGTCCCCCACCCTTCAGCTCTCACAGATAGAGCCTGCGGCCCAGGTCTGCTCTCAGCCCCGGAAGGTAACATGTAAATGCTGTGTGCCCACGGAAAAAAGTCTCCACTTCTCGTGGAACCTCAGTGTCCCAGGCGAGAGGCATGTGACGTTCCCCACCCCCTTCCCATGCCTAGGCCCAGCAGACCAGGATCACACATACCCCTGCTACTCACCACAGACACGGCCAGCTCCAAGCCCAGTGAGCCCCAGCTGATGACCAGGGCCAGCACCCCCAGGAGGCAGACCCTTGGGGCAAAGAAAGCCAATCAGCATCCCCCAGGCTGGGATGCCTGCAGGCCAGAGGGCCAGGGCCCCGGGGAACATTGAGGGGGTCTCCCCACACAAGGGCTGTGGCTTCTCCCGTGGCCTGGCCTTAGCCAGAGCCACCCAAAGGCCAGGCACAGATGGACTTCTCTCCCACCTGCGGTGGGGCTCAGAGCTCAGAAAGTGGCTGGTTTTCCTGCTTCCCCCTCCCCTGAGCGGACAACGGGTCTTGGCCTTCACCAGGCTCTCCCTTTCCCCCAAGCACTGTCACCAGCAGCGCCTGGCCCAGGTGGGGGCAGGACACAGCTGTTCAGCTGTCCTGGGGGAAAGGAGGCCAACATCTCACAACTACCCTACGGATGAGCCATCCCCACCTTCGTCTTTGAGATGAGGACACGGCGGAGCATCCGTGTCCAGGGGCCACCCGCCCCAGGTGGCCAGCTGAGTAAGCCGCACAGCGGGGATCTGAACCCACAAGGCCTCCAGGCCAAGGACAGAGCCTCCAGTGTGACCTCCTGGTGTCCCCATGAGCTGGTGGGGACCCACCCCTCGGCAGACCTACGGCTACACCCACAGATGGGCGAGGGGGAGGCAGGGTTGATTGAGAAGGTGGTGCTGTGGGCGCTGCCCCCTGCTTCCCACCGGCCCTCAGGCCCACAGACTCACCCAACCAGAATGCCCTTGGAGCTGCGGATGAGGCCCACAAGCACCAGCAGACAGATGGCCACTTCGAGCAGCAGTAGGCCGAGGTAGCCCAGCCACCTGTGGGCACACAGAGGGTATGGGTGGGGCCCAGAGGGGCACCCACGGGCAATTCTGGAACATTGGGGGCCTAGGGGGCTGCCATCAGCTCTTGTAAGAGGTTCTGGGGAACTTGGCCCCTCCTACCCACCAAACCTCAGACCCCGGGCTCTAGGGGCCAGTTGGGGCAGGGGGCAGAAAAGGCGGCCAGCCGCACCTGTACCAGTCGTAGAGGTCCACCTGCTCCGCCAGCACCTCGAGCGACACGGCGGGGTTCCTCCAGAACGGGATGGCCGCTGTGTAGCCCAGCAGCGTCCCCAGAAGGCCCCGCAGCCGCTGCACTGCACGCAGGGGCTCCGGCCGTGCCGCCAGCTGCCGCTCCAGGCTCTGCAGACTGGGCTCCGCCGAGCGGTTCAGGGCGGCCGCCGTGTCCCACACCTGCGCCGGGCCGGGGGCCGGTGAGCCCGGGCACAGACCCGCTCCCAGCACATGCCCACCCCTGGGGCGCACACGCAGACACAGGGTTCAGGGGCAGGAACAGAGCCCCCCCTTCCCATCGGACGGCCACTCACGCGGTCCTGGACCCCTGCCACTGTGCGGTTGGCGTGGCGGAGCGAGTAGGTGGCCCGATGGATGCCGTCACTGGTCTCCCCGTTGCCATAGAACCCCACGGCGATGCCGGCGCTGGGACGGGGCGGGGGGGCGGATGAAGGCGCATCGCCTGCACGCGGGGGGGCCCTACCGGAGGGGGGGTGGGGAGTCCGGCCCGGCTTGCCCCTTCCGGCCCCGCCCCCACCTGGCCATGCGCTCACCTGCAGACCAGCGTGGCGATGATCACGCACCAGGCGGTGCAGCAGCAGTCGGCATCCAGGTGCTCCTCGCTCTTGCGCCGCCGGCAGCACAGCCAGAAGGAGTAGAAGAGCAGGAAGAGGAGGTCCAGGGCGAGGCAGGCCAGCGCGGTGGCCCCCAGCAGCAGCAGCGCCTGTGGGAAGTGGGGAGGCAGCGCTGGAGGGGCGGG
Source organism: Lontra canadensis (assembly GCF_010015895.1). Classification (NCBI taxonomy): domain Eukaryota; kingdom Metazoa; phylum Chordata; class Mammalia; order Carnivora; family Mustelidae; genus Lontra; species Lontra canadensis. The sequence continues at coordinate 13,615,753 of NW_022631039.1, read as the reverse complement.
CGCGCGGCCAGCTCTGCCGCACCTCTAACATGCTGCGCGGGGCGCACTGGAACCCAGCCGTCCTCCAGCCCTGGGGGCAGAGGCTCCCCACACTTGGGTGCTTGCCAGTGAGCCCCCAGACTCCCGTCCTTAACCCTGCACTAGCCACCAGGACTGGCCCAAGCCACACTCCCAGCGGCCAGGTGAGCATGGCCATGGGGTCCTCCCAGGTCCAGGGCCCCCAAGCCCAAGCCCAGGAAGGAGGGGCCGGGTGGGCAGGGCCAGCACTCCTGATGATGGCCCCGTGGCCACGGAATGCCCCTAATCTCCTGGAGCCCATTTTCTCTTCTGTAAAAAGGGAAGGAATGCTCTCCCCAGAAGAGGCCAGTGGGAGTCTCCAGGCCATGCGCACCATGGAACCAGGCACACAGCAGGGCCCTCCCTCTCGGCATGGACACTGCTCTGGACCTTGCTGCTTTTGTGAGCCCCCGGGCCCTGGGCAGCCAGAAGGGCCCCGAATTCTCCAGCCACATCCAGGAGTCACCAGGGAGGAGGAAGTGCCCCCGCAGCACCCTCCTGTCACCGAGGTCGGCGCCCCCGATGGGAAGTGGTTGACTTGCTCCAGCAGGGACACCCACTGTGGGCTCGGCCCGGGGCTGGGCCTCCACCTGTTGGAGCACATGGCTCTCCCTTTCACCTGGCCCAGTGCATCACCTCCGTTCCACTGATAAAGAAACTGGCTTCAGAGAAGTTATGGAGGAAGGACCCAAGTCCCACGTCACAGCCCGTCTGGGACCTCTGCCCATGTCCTGTGTTGGGGTGGGGGTGGTGGCCTGATGGAGCTGCAGGCTGGGCCTGACCATGTTCACCTCCTGGGTAGCGGGGGCGCTAAGTACCAGGCAGAAGGTCCAACACACAGCGGCACCCACCCCACGGGGACCATCAGATTTGTGGTATGGCCACTGGGCCCCCCACAGCTGCCCTCACTGGCACCGCTGCAGAGATGCTGGGCCTCAGGGAGACCTGGAAACACCCTCCCTCCCCCAGGTCTGAATGCTCAGCAACAGTGGCTGAGGGTGTGTGTGTGTGTGTGTGTGTGTAACACCCACCTGCCCCTCCCCCACCCACCGCAGGGCCCCCCCTTGGGAAGAGGCTCAGCCACCTTGGCCCTGGCCCCCAGCAGCTGTCTCCCAGGAGATGGCTGCCAGGCAGCGGAGGCAGGATGGCACTCCCTGCCCTCCCAGGGGCCCGTTGGTCCCAGAGGTCTCCTGAGGCCCACCGCTCCCGGCCAGCATCCCCCCACACCTAAGGCGGGGCTCCCCCACTTCCCACCAGACAAGGGCCTGCCCCTCTAGCCATGCTTCAGAGCAACACGGGCACCCCGGGGGCTGAGGTGCTGTCTGGAGCCACCACAAGGCACGGGATGGGGAGGACCAGGGTGACACCATGAGGCTGTGGTCACAGGCCACTGCCCTGCCCTGTGGGCTGCCCCATACTGCCATCTGGCCACAAGGGGTGTCAGGGGCTGGCGCCCTCCCTTCCTCCTTCAGGCTGGGGGTGCAGCTGCCCACCGCCCCCTCACTGGCAGGAGGCCTGATAGGTGCCCTGAGGCCCTGCTCATGAGCTGGCAGGGGGAGGGGAACTGGCCTCAGGGGCACCACATGGGCCCAAGGCTCCTGGAGGGCAGGGGCGCTCACGTCACGGAGGGTACTCCCAGCACCCAGGCCGCAGCCAGGAGCCTCCAGGCCGCAATCAGGGGCGTGGCAGGGGGCCAAGGGCCAGTCACGGAGGGGGCTCGTCTTGCGGGTCCTGGTATCAGGCACTGCCCTCATCCTGTCCAGCCCCGGATGTCAATAAACATCAGAGTGCTTGCAACAGCACCGTCCTATGGGTTCCCCGGGTCTGCCTCACACGCACAGTCTGGACATTGACCCGAGGGCTGCAGGCCCTGCCCACCTGCTCTCTCTGGGCAGAGGCCAAGGGCGGAACACAGCACGGCTCCTGGGGCCATGGCTCGCTTGGGACATCTGCACTTTCCTAGCCCAGGCTGCCTCCCAGTCACCAGTCCTGACACAGCCACCTCTTCTCCACCCTGCCCCTGGGCCCTCCAAGACCACAGCACACCCAGACCCAGCCCCCTTTCACCACCCTGCTGACCCTGACTCCCATGCTTCCCTGTCCCTGCCCTGCGCTCACAGTCCCCCTGAAGGTCACCTTTTCTCCAACAGCTGTCCCTTGGTCCTGGCCCTGCCCTGCCATCATGCCACCTCCTATCCTGCCTGTAACCCCTCGCCCCACGCATGCAGAGAACAGTGGGCATGGAGTGGGTGTTCAAATACGCACACGGACACACGTCCTCCAGAGGATGGGGAGCCGGGGCCAGAGGCCCAGGGCCCCAAGAGCCCACCTACTCTGGCGCTCACGGTCATCAGGACTCCCAGCACTGACGGGCCCAGGCGCTGCCTCAGAGATGTCCGGACCACCCACTCCCATTTGCCAGGCAGGAAAACAGGCCAGCCAAGCAGGCCCCTCACACCTGGAGGGAGGCGGGGCTTACAGTGCCTCTGGGAGCCAAGCCAGCCTGGTAGGTCCCCGGAGGGTACTGCCCGAGGGCTCTGGAGCTGCCAGGCTGGTGGAGGGAGCCGGAGGCGCCGCCTGCTGGACACGAGCTGGGCCACGCAAACCAGAGAGAGCAGGCCAGGGTGGTGCACCGGGCCTTGTCCGTGAGGTCCTTGTCCACGTCCGGAAGGTCCCTGAGGCCGGGAGTCACGCTTGTACCTTTCCTGGGTCCTCTCCTACCGCTTTGATTTGGTTTGTTTTGTTGTTGTGGGTCTTTTGGGGTTTTCTTTTTTTTAAACCACACACTTATACTAACTTCGTAATTACAGTGCAGAGCCAGAAATCTGTCAGTAGCTCTTTCCAGCCGAGTGCGGGAGGCCCTGGTCAGAGCCCAGCTCTGCCACGTGAGCGTCCCGTGCAGTCTCGCCCGGCCTCTCTCTGCACCCCGTTTTCACCTCTTTGAGTCGATGGGAGTGTTCCTCGGTCCTCTGGGCTATCCTTGGGGAGAAGGCCCCCGGGACCCCAAATTGGGCCCCTCTCGGTCCATGGTGTGGTCCCACAGGCCCTGCTGGTGTCCAGTTCCCCAGGAGCCATGACGGACAGGAGGGGAGGGATGTCCTGGCTGGCTAGCAGGAGGCCCAGAACTACCTGCTGCTAGACAGAGGAGCGAGGGAGGGGGGTTCTGCCCCGCCCCCCCAGCCACCTGAAATCTGAGGCCCACGTGGGGCAGTCCAGCCTGCTGGGAACCAAAGCACCGAGGTTCCGGTGCTGCTCAGCCTGGCTCAAAGACATGACCATGAGTCAACCTCGTGCCTCAATTTCCCCACCTATAAAGGAGAGACAGGAACATCACTCTCCTGGCCCGGGACTGTGAGGATGTCAGGAGCTAGTCCCTCAAACACGCAGAACAGCACCTCCACCGGGGTCCCCCAGGAAAGGTCAGGGTCCTGAGGGCGGCTGCTCCCAGGGCCAGCTCTGCCACCGCACAGCCCAGTGGGCTGGGGGCAGAGAGAGGGCATCCTGCCTGCTGGGGGGGCTGGTCCAGGGCCACTCAAGGACAGGCTGAGCATGCCCACATCTATACCCACACGTGTACTCCCGCACATGCGTGTCCACACTCACATGCACACATCTACACCCATCTGTTCCCAGACGTTCACACCTGTATTCACACTCACACATGCATGCAAAGGTGTCACCCTGTGACCTCCCCAGCAGGGGCACAAACAGCAGCTTTTGGCTGGAGCTCCTGGGGATGAGGGGGTCCCTAAGAACCTGGGTGTTGCGACACCTGCTGGGACTGGGAAGTGGGGAAGGCCGCCTCACACACGGCCACCTGGCTGGGGGGCATAACCGCCATGGCCACGGGAGCGGAGGATGCTCCCATCCCAGCCCAGCCTTACGGAGCCAGTCAAGGACCAGGGACTCAGGGAGGACCATTGCCAGGGAGCCCCGGGCCAGGCTTGATGGGGGTCAGCTCTGGGGCTCAGAGCTGGGTACCAAGGAGGTAAGTTACTTTCCAGAGGCTTCCTTGGAGGCAATGACAGGCAGAAGCCCAGGTGCCCCGTCACCCCCACATACCCCTGGAACCCTGCCCACTAGGAGCTAGGCGTCCACCTTGCCCCCTGCTGGTTTTCCTCCCCAGCTTCAGGAAGCCCCCTTACTAGGAGAACGGGGTCTGTCTGCATAAACCTTCCCCGGGGGATGCTGGAAAGGCCTCACTGAGCTCATCAATCTAGCGGAGGCGGTGCCCACTCACACTTGGCCCCGGCCTCCAGCTCTACACCCCACGGTCTGACAGGACAGTGGCTCTGGGGCCTGGGCCACCACGAATTCCCTCTGCCCCCAGGGAAGGTGCTGGCACCTCCGGCTCACAGGTGTGGCACGGGGGCACAGTGGTGGTGGGGGGTCTAGCCCATCTAGCAAAATTGCAGAGCCCGTCGCCGTCTGGGTGCACGAGTCGGGCACGAGGGCACCCAGTGTGACCTGTGCCCGTCTCCTCTTCTGCTGGCGTTGCCGTGGCAGCCCCGCCTCCCCTGGCCAGGAGCTGGCGTCCCCTTCACTTCCCCTGGGCCCATTCAGAAAGAGAATGGGAAATGTCTGATCAGCATCTGGGCTCTGACCAAATGGAATTTTCCGTCTGTGATGGAAATGATGTCAGCACTCGGTCAGGCGAGGCGAGATGCTCGGGCCCGTGTCCCGACCGCTGGCCACAGCGCTGGCTGCCAGCCACCCGCAGCACTAAGCACACACTGGGCTCTGTGAGGGTGCTTGCAGTGGGGACTCGGTGTGGCCCTCCCGCCCCCCCCCCCCCAGCCCTCCAGCTCATTTCTCAGCCCTGGGCCACCCCCTCCTCCCAAGGCCCCTGCAGTCCCCGCCGGAGCACAACCCCCTGCCCTGGCCTGTGGCCAGACACTCTCCTGCAAGCCCCAAGGGCCCCCAAAGCCCCCCTCCACTCTGGAAACACCCCAAGAGCCAGAGCTCAGGGTCAAGAGCCACCCCTGGCCCAGCTCTGAGGCCTGGGGCCCAAGACCCCAGACTTGGCGGGGGAGCCAAGGACAAGAAGGGGCCCAGGGAGGCAGCTGTGTTCCAAGTGAGCCTAAGCTGGTTCCCTGCACGGGGTGGGGGACCCCTGGCTCAGCCCCAGGCTTGCTGGCAGGCAGGGAGCTGGGGGTCCCAAGCTGGGGTCCACAGCGTGCCACCAAACCTTCCTAGAGCTTTGCAGCAGGCAGGAGGCTTGGCCCCATCCATGGACGGAGACCACAGCGTCAGGGGCTCCAGACTGGGAGCCCATCCCTTCGACACCCCACCACTGGCCTGGACACCACATGTTGGCTCCGTAGCGCAATGGATAGCGCACTAGAATTCTTCTGGACATGGCGTGTTGGTGCCTGGGCATCTGCACCCCGCCCCTGCACAACATTAGGCTCAGCTTCAGGGCAGGCTGCTCCAATGTGCCTGAGGCCACCAGGCAACGAGAGCCACACAGGACCCCGGCTGCAGGCGCGAGTGTGCCTGCGTGGGAGCACGCCACACGTGGTCCACACATCGGAACCCCCAGCAGACTGCTTCCCCACACACCCCTCTCTCTGGAGAGGAGCCTCTGTGCCTGAGGTCCCCCCTACTGCCCATGGCATGAGAGGGGCCAGCAAGGCCCCGAAGCCCGTGGTGGTGGGGCCCCCTGCAGGAGGCCATGGCTGGCAGGGCTGCCACTCGGCTTGCCCCCACCCCTCCCTGCACCAGCCCTCCCTTCAAGAGGGCTCCTCCAGCAGTAAAGGGCAAAGCTCCAAAGACCAGGCAAGTCCACATTCCTCCAGGGCCCCGGGACCCCACTGCCCCACACCCCAACATCCTCCTGTTGGCCGCCTATCTCCCTGGAGTGGGGAGGCCCTCAGCCCAGGGCCAGCCTGAGACCGAGACACATCAGCATGGGCAGTGTCCGGATTCAGCCCCAGGCCCGACACGGGGACACAGGACACAACAGACACAGCCCCTGCGGGGCACGCAGCTCCCGGGACCCCGGCATACAGGCTGTGCACTGTCTCAGAGGCCATGGGAGCCAGGCAGACAACTCGCGGGGGGGCGGGGGGGGTGCAAAAACAGGTGTCTGAGAGCGCCAGCAGGGCACCATGAAGGAAGGGTGTGCTCCCAGAGGGGGACGGCCTGGGCATAGGCCCGGCATGAGACCCAGGCTGCATGCCTGGGTTCCGAAGGGCTCTGGTGGCTAGAGTGGGGGCAGCAGACCCTTCCACTGCTCTCCAGCAGGGGACATCCTACCCCAGCCCCAGAACGGCCAAGGGCCTTTCTCCAGAGGAAGAGACCAGGTTAGGGTATCCAGGAGGCTGGCGGGATCCCAAACCCCAAGGCACCATCTAGGAATCCACACGTGGCTCGGCTGGAGCCCGGGCCCAGGCTGGACTGCTGCCCTAGCTCCTGGGTCTGGGATCCCTTGCCGGGAAGGGCTCTCACTGCACACGGCTGCCCGCTCCCCTAGGGCTGGCTCTTTGCCTCAGCACCCACTGTCGCCCAGCCACGCACATTCCCTCGCTGGTCCCTAGACCACCTGGGGAGGGGGCGGCACCCACCTTCCAAGGCCAGGGGCCCGAGGCCAGAAGGGATGCCGGAGGCCCACTCATGTAAGTGGTGCAGGAAGCAGGGTCTGAGCCCACAGAGGCCTGTTGAGGAAGGCTCCAGAAAAGGGCCCCCCTCACCTCCCGGGCCAGGCCGTGGAGTGGAGCTGGGCGCCGGGCTGGCTGCTCGGCCCGCAGCCCCCCACCCCTCTAACACACTTGGCTGTGGCTCCCAGATGCCGGCAAGAAATTAAAAACAGATTTTCCACTGAGCTGGACTTGGGTTTCCCGAATTCCATGATGGTGAGCTCGTGGCCATCCCGGAGAACACACAGCCAGCGGCCAGCCAAGCAGGAGCCCAGAAGGGGCCCAGCTGTCCACCCAAGTCCCCTCACGCTGAGGTCTGAGACTCAGAGCGCCAGTTCGCACATGGACGTGCAGCAGCTGAGCCCTGACGTCCCCACGGGGTACACACCACACTTGCCCTTATCCTCCGGGAACCATGGGGACAGAGGCGTAGCAAGGCCAGAGGTGGGCAGAAGGCCCCGAGAGGAGTGCTGGCGGGTCATCCCGCCTGCCACCCTCCAGGTGTGGGGGGCCAGCCTGCTCTCCTGCTGCCCGTGTGACACAGGCTCACAGCAGGAACGGTCACAGGGGCTGCCCTCCCCACGGCAAGGGTGTCTGTTTTGGTCCCGGTGCTCTCACACATTTCCCAGCATGACACCCAGAAAAGCCCTCCACTCTCCAGGTCTGTTTGCAAGCGCCTCGCCCCTGGCCAGCCCTAGAGACCCAGGCCACAAGCCTCAGTATAGCCCGGGGCCACCAGACGGGCCTGGTCCCAGGACACAGATCGACCAAGGAGATGTGGTTCAGGGGGTGCAGCCTCCTGTGAGGACCCCGGCCTCAGCCAGCTTCCTCTGGGGAAGGGGCCCGCTAGGGGCCTGCTAGCTGAGGCCCAAGGGCGGCCCCCATGTGCAGGCCCGTGTGTGCACATGAGCCCATCTGGACACCTAACAACAGTGGAAAGGGAGTCTCACAAGGGGTCCTGTACAACCCCTCCCCCACAACTCGCCCTGTCACCTGTCACCTCCAGACCCTGGCCCAGCCTGGGCCCTCAGCCTGCTTCTGCTCCTGCTCCTGGGGGCACTCCCCTCACCCAGGTGCCTTCTCTGAGGCCCTCCTCCTGCCCCTGATATTAGCCTGGAGGTCTGGCCTTGACCCAGGCCCACTGAAGCCCTCCCAGCCTATCCACAGCGTGAGGTAAGCTTGCCGCCTGGGCTCATGTCTCCCATGCTATGGACACCACTCCCCCTCGACCCCAGGCCCCGGAGTCCTGCCGGGCAGACGGCAGACCTGATTCGGGAGGCATGAGCCATCCCATCTCTGGCGGAGACCCCAGGGTGGACCCAGCATTTGTGGACCTCTCCTTAGGACCTTATATCAGGGATGGAGGCCCCCACCACCGGGTGGTCACATGTCCCAATGCCGGGGAGTCACATGGGGGCACTTCCCGTATCTGGGACCCAGTCCCTGGGTTGCAGATTCGGTTCCTCTTCTCCAGGCAAAGACTCAGCAGAGCTGCTGGTGGGGGAGGGGGCCCGCTCGCAACACCTGCTGCGCTCCCCAGAAACAGCCCTGCCGGGGGACCCAGGGAGTCTCTGCATGGGGGCTGCGTCCACGGAAAGCAGGCCAGACAGCAGCCTGCACACATCTCCCAGCCCACTGATGCTGGCTGGCCAGTGGCCACGACTCTGCTCCCACAGAGGACACAATGCCCACCCCAAGGGCCACTGTGGGGCCGCCCCGAGGAACACTTAAGGAAAGGACAGCAGGGGCCCCTCTGGGGGAGCGGCCATGGCCTGGGCTAAGAGCCACAGTGCAGCCTGCCTGAAGCCTGCCTGAGCCCCTGTCCAGGGCCAGCAGCTGACGTCCCTCCCTGCACGTCCCCTGCACAGACCACTATGGTGCCGGCAACATGGCTTCCCAGCACGTCCCCAGACCCTTGGAAACCAGGAGCCACCAAAGGCAGAAGGATGGGGCCCAACGAGGCGGACCCCACACCGACGCCAAGTGGGGGATGTGCCAAGTTTCCCAGGACACCCACCACCCACACACCACTACCCAGGTGGAGACCTGGGACTTGGCTGCAGAGGTCACCAAAGGCCGTGCCCTGCCTCCCCCCCCCCCCCCCCCCACCAAAAAGGAAACAGCCAGGCTATCTGTTCTGGCAGGGGCTACCCTGTCCCCTCACCACTGCATCCCCAACGGCCAGCCCCTCAGTGCTGTCCGTGCACAGGGTGCTCTAGAAGCTTCTGCCCTCTCCTCAGTGAGGTCCGTCCCATTTGGTGTGTTTCTGTCGCTTGCAGCCTCAGCGCCCTGACAGTGACCACGGGACGCTGGTCAAGCATTAAGAACCAAGGGCCAACAATAAGGCCTAAGAGGCGGTGACAGCAAGGGCACACGGAGTGAATGCGGTTTAAGTGACACGCACCGGACAGGTAGACTTGCACGGACCGAATCCAGCCAGAGGGGCTTTCTGGTGTTTCCTCATGCTTTTTCCTATTTCCCAAATATTCCATGAGTGTTTAATGCTTTTGTAAATGAGAAGACAGGCAACATGCACTTTTCGGGACCTCCAGATCAGTGAGGAGGGTGAGAACGGGGCAGCCCACCCACAGCCTGCAGTCAGGTACGCACCTCACCTTGCCTGAATCTCAGCTTTTGACCAAGATCCTGTGGTCTTAGCTAGGAGACCGCTGGCCCTGGCAGTCATACAACCCAGAGCTCAAAAATGCCCTCTAAGCAGCGCCCCCGATCTGGGTTCGCACACTTCCGGGCACAGAGTACGCGCTCACTCCCTCCCGAGGGAGGACGTTCAGACTCCCTTATTTGGGCCTGAGGCTCAGGCTCCTCTCTGCTCCAGGGCCTTTGCATGTGCTCTTCCTGGTGCCAGGAACCGTTTTCCCCAAGGACTCTACATGGCTACTTCAGTCTTATCTTTAGGGTCTCAATGGAAACACCCCAGCACTCGGGGTTCTAACAGGAATCCACGTGCTGAGTCCTACGTGCTGAGCAAACATGAGGGGAATGCTACCATATGACCTGGACGGGGAGCCAGTGTGCCCACTTATGCCAGACTCCCAGGCAAGTCCCAGCCTTCTGGGTGTCCCAGCCTGACTGATACCCTCCACAGCAGGCCAGGTAGCACCTCCTCCAAGAAGCCTTCCCTGACCACTGGGCTCCTGCAGGCCCTGTCCTGACACTTCCAGCCTCTCACAGCTTCCAGCCTACCCCCACCAACCCTGAACTGGCAGAGTAAGGGGGAGTGGGGAGCCGGGAGGGCTGGTGGGGACTAATGGTGGGGACTGATGGTGGTGGGGCAGACTCCTTGACAGAAGGAAAGCCCAGATAGATGGCTGGTCCCACCCAAGGTCACATAAATGGAAAGCCACAGAGCTAGGGCCCAGGCCCCCACTCTCCAGCTGGAAGAGAAGGCTCTGGGACCCCTGCCCAAAGCCAGGACAGGCCCTACCATCACCACAGAGCAGGCTGGCCAAAGGAAGGCCACATCAGGCCCCCAGACACGGGGCCCAGCTGGCTCCGCTTGGCCGTGCAGCCACCCGGGGGTCTCCTCCTTCCTCTGGGCCTGCAATCTTCCCTGCTGCCCACCCCCCGCCAAATGAGAGTACCCACCCATTGAGCTGTCCCTGGTGCAAGGAGCTCTAGGCCCAGCCCTAGGGGCACCAGACCGACAGCCCCTCCTGGAAGGCAGCGGAGGGTGGGGTAGCACTGAGCAAACTCCAGAAGCTTCTCTGCTTCCTTCCAGTACCTGCCTACCCACAGATCCCATCAGCCCCCACAGAAACCATGGTGCACCCTCCCTGTAATCTGTCCACTCAGCAAACATCACGGGCCCCCAAGAGGTGGATGCAAAAGGCTCCCCTCCTCATGGGAGCCTGAGACCTTCAGCCCCAAGAGAAATGCCATCCTTGCTCCTGCTGAGGCTCCAAAGTGCCCAGTGTAGGATCAGCCAGAGCTCTGGGGGACCCTCCATCGGCTCCTAACCCCTGCAGGGGGCCAGCAGAGGAGGACCCAGGAGGTCCCCCACCCTCCCAGAACTGACTCTGGCTCCTACCACCTAATCATTATGGAATTCTCAGCCAATCCCCTCTCCGAGCCTCAGTTTGCTAATCTGTATGATGGAGACAACCATTTTCATCTCCCAGGCTTGGAAGAGATAGGGCTAGTGAGAGACAGCCCCACACATGTTCCCAAACCAGAGCCTAGCTCATGGGGTTTTCCAGTGGGTTTTACCAGGGCTCCCAGCAGTGCATGGTGGGGGCAGGAAATAGCGAAGAAGGGCCAAGGCTGGTCTCCTCATGCCACACACACCCTCTCTTCCCTGAACCCAGGCCCCACTTTTCCCCTGGGTAGTCCAGAAGGTAGACCTCCTCCCTAGCTGGATCCAGCCCACATGGGGGGGTGGGGAGGGGGTGGGGGACTGCCAGACCCTTCAGCCTAGGTGGGGGCCGGCCTAACAGGCTCCCAGACCGGGGCAGGGGGTCCCTGGGTTAGGAGGATGAGGGCTCCACCACCCAAAGCAAGAAATGGGATGGGAACAGCTGCCCCCCTCCATCCCAGTGAGGAACACTCCACGGGAGGCACAAAAAGGCTCCAGGCCATGGCCCCCACTGACCCACTGCCCAGCCACCCACGAAAGTAGCTCTGTCTGTTGCAACCAAAAATGGAGCTGGAGCACGGGGCCCTTGCATCCCCCACTGTGACCCCATAAAATCTGCCAGCCCAGATTTCAGGGTGTGACAATGAAGGATTGGAGAGGTCAAGCGCTTGCCCCAAAGCACCAGCACGGGAGGCAGGGGCAGGATGTATGTCCGGGCCTGGCTCACGCTACAGCCCCCAGTCAGGAGCAGAGGCGGCGGGGGATGGAGACGGGCTGGTTTCCACGCTGTGAATTATTCAGTGGCTAATTCGGCTCCACAGAGAGGAGGCAGGAGAGTGAGTCAGAGCCCTCCCACAGCGGAGGAGGGAACAGTGCTCACAGAAGCTGAGGGCAGACATCAGGGACCTCTCAGGGGCACAGGGCCCTGCAGGGGGTCAGGCTGAGCTGCGGGGGCCCACCATCATTCTGGAGGCTTCCACAGGCTGGAGGTGTCGGCCCCTCACTCACCACCCACAACGTGTCCCAGGATCTCCAGAGGGCAGGAGGGGCTCCAGCTGGTCCAACCGAGGCGGGCAGGCAGCACAGCAAGCCTCAGGCCAGCAGGCCAGCTCTGTGTGGGTCCCAGATACCCCAGGTGGCCCCAGCGGCAGCCCCAGAACCTCCCAACTAATAACCGGCGGAGAACTTCCGCCAGCACAGACCCTGGCCTCCAGGAGCCAGGGGCCGGACATGGCAGAGCCAGGACATATGGGAGGCCCCAGGGAGCACAGAAGGGTGCTGCTCCCACACCAGTCCGTACCCCAGGGCTGGGCTCCTAGGACGTGGGCGTCGAGTTTTCTAAAAATCTTGCCATCTCTGGGCATGCCTGGGCCAATCCCTGGCCCCCTTTCTAGTCTGCTTGGAAACAGATCAACAGGGCTGGGGGAGCAGGCCCCAGGTGAGCACTGAGGCTGGGAGTGCTGGGTTCCCATGGTGTCCTCGCTCTCTGCTTCCGGTTCTTGCTCTCTAGATAAGGGCAACCAGGGAACACAGAGTTCTACATAGGTGAGGTGTGATCACGTCCACGGAATCCTGGATTCCCAGGCCATCTCCACCAGCAAGGCCATTCCACTCCACCCAGGGCTCTGCAACAATCCCTCGAGAGAAAGAACCTCAGGGGTGTTCCGGGTGACCAGGCATCCCAGTCATGGGGTTTCTGGAATCCGGATCCCCAGGCAGGAAGGAAATGCCCACAGCCTGGTCCCCTGCCCTGCACTCAAATGACAGCAGCTCAGTGCGGGGGGGTGGTGCTTGGACTCGGCATGACCCCAGGCCTAGGGTTCTACTGGGAGAACCTGGCCCCTTGGGCAGAAGGCTGCAAAGGCTCCCACTGCCCCTTTACAGCCTCCCAGAAGGAGGCCCATCTTGAGTGCCTGTGGCCAGGCCTCCCATCCCCAGGGGCTCCTGGCAGCCACGGCTCCAGCCAGTCCAGGTGTCACCAGAGCACACACTGCACCCAGCAGGGAGTCACTGCCCGCCTGAGAGGGCTGGCATCTGCCCAGCTCACTCACCCACCAAAATCTTGGCAGGGAGTGGGATTCCCCAGCCCGGGGCAGGGGGAGCAAGGAATCCCCTCCTGGCTGCACCCAGTGCTCTGAGGTATCAGCTTGGTCTCAGAGCCCTGGGCTCCTCTGGGGTGGGGGCTCTGCAGGGCCCCAGGTCAGGACTGCCCCAGGTGATGGGCAGGGGCCTGGGCTGGAGCTGACAGCTGGCAGAGGGGGCTCCACGGAGGGAAGCAAGGAGGCTCCACATGACCCCAGAAGGGAGGGCCTAAGTAACACCAGAGGAGAAGGCTAGAATCTGCAGGAGGGCCATGGACCCTCCATGCAGGATGGGGGTCTTTAGACGCTCGCAGAGGGGAGCCCCAGGACGCAGGAGGCGACCCTGTAGAAGAAAGGGGCTCTGACTCACGAGAAGGCGGAGGCCGTGACCCTCCAGGAGGACAGGGGGCGACGGCGACCCTCGGAGAGGAGGACCCCCCCCAGACCCTCGACTGCGGGGGGTGGGGGGTTGGGAGTCTTCAGACCTTCGAACGGAGGGGCCCTGACCCCCGACCCGGGGGGCCGCGTCACCTGCTGGTAGTCGGTGTCCTCGGGTCGGAACTGGCTGCTGGTGGTCTCCCAGCGCAGGTCGAAGTGCGGTAGCCGGTGCAGGAGGTTCACCCACCAGGGCGCCGCGTAGCTGACCCCGGCCATGGCGGGCTGGCCGCCTCGGGCGCTTGCCGCCGCGCGGCTCCTTCGCTGGCCCGGGGGCGAGGGGTTCAGGGGTCCGCCAACCCCCGCCTGGCCGCCCGCATCGCCCGCGCGCTCCTGGGCCCGGCCCGGCCCGGCTCGGCCCGGCTCGGCTGCGCTCGGCTCCGCTCGGCCGCCCGTGCCCGCCGCCTCTTTGTTCGCCGCCGCCGCCGCCGCCGCCTCCGCGCGCCCCCGCCCGCAGCCTGCCGCCCCGCCCCCGCGCTGCCATTGGCCCGCCGCCCGGCGGCCCCGCCCCGAAATATCGCCCCGCCCCCCACCGCCATTGGCCCGCGGCCCGCCGGCGCTGCCCCTCTGTCCGCCCGCCCTCTTCCCGCTGGCTCCGCCCCCCCCCCGCGCGCGCGCCCACCTGCCCCGCCCCCGTGCCGCCACTGGCTCGCTGGACCAGGCTCCGCCTACCAGGGCCCCTTCCCGGGGCCGAGGGGCGCCTGGCGGGGAAGGCTGGGTGGAAGCCAGGACGCTGTCCCTCCACCCGCAGTTGGGGTTGGGCGCTGGGACCCTGGCGGCACGTCCACTCGCCCGGACGCGCTCCCCCGGGCGCTTGTTCGTTGGCTCGACCACTGCACGTTCCGTGAGCTTCTGTGGGGGTCGGCGTGGAGGGGCCTGGGCGGCCTCCTGCGCACGCAGCCTGTGCAGCCCGCAGGCCTGTCAAATAATGGTGGTCTGGACTCCCAGACGGCCTTGGTCGTCCACGGCTGTGTGATCTGGAACAAGTTAAGATGCTCTCTGTTCCTCAGTGCCCTTGTCTGTGAAAGGGAAGTACAATGAGTGTAAGGGCTCAGGACATCGAAGTGTGGCCGAGGAGTGTGTAAGCGGACCGGCGGGTGGATTCAGTCCCGGCCTGGCCACCCCTTTGGGGAAGGGCGTGTCTTCTGTTAAAACCCAAGAGAAACAGTGCTCTGTCCTGGCCTCCTTGAGCCTGGAAGTTAAGGCAACATCCTGGGAGGGCCCAGCACGGACTTTGGAGCCACACAGTCACACTTCCTAATAAGCAGCGTCATGCTTACTAAAGTCAAGTTGGGAGCCCCAAGGACAGAGGAATCTGGAAATGCTCTGTGTGCATGGCCGTGGCTTGCTCTCTCTCTGCACCCCAGGGCAGTGGGTGCATATCCTCTTGGCTCTGGTTTGTCACCACCCTGCAGCATTGTGTCCGGACCTCTTGCCTTCTGAGAAACAGGTCCCTCCCTACACCTGGGACTTTGCCACCTGCACACTCTGGCTCAGCCAGCTCTGTGGGCAGACAGGCCCCTTCTGGCAGGCTGGGCTGGGCTCTTGCAGATGCTGGGCAGTGCTTCCCAAAAGGCCTGTCCCTCTGCTCACCAGATTGCCCTGACTTGTCTGTCTTCCTGTGATAAGGCTGGGTGGCCTCCCACCATGTCCTGCAAAGGCCCATGGGTATAGGAGAGGCCTTTGCAAAACTGTGGTTTCCTCCCTCGGGATAATTTGGATACCACCCTGCTGGGGAATAACGGCCTGACAGGAAGAGAGAGGTCATATTCTCCATCCCTAAAGGACATAGTTTCTGGTTGTTAACAGCTGGTCACACAGCCATGCTTTACCCTGCTTTACCCTGACTCCCATGCTCCCAACACCAGTGTGGCAGGTCTACCAGGGCCCCCTGGGGAGGCATGGGGTCTATGAGCTCTTTTCCATGTTTCCAGAAGCCTCAAAATATTGTGCATTTTCCTCTGATAAGGCCAGAAATCCTGACCCAAACATATGAAATGATAACCCAACTGTATTGAGTTGACTTGTATCCCCTGCCCCCCAAAAAAGGTATGTCCTTGTCTTACCTTCTGGTGCCTGCAACTATGATTTTATCTGGAAATAGGACTGTTGCAAATGTGATCAAGTTATGAGGTCCTACCAGATTATGGAGGGCCCCAATCCAATGACGCTGTCTTCATACGAAGAGGGAATTTGGACATGTCAGCTCAGAAATACAGAGACATAGGGGAGAACACTGTATGAAGACAGGGCAGAGATGAGGGTGATGTGCAAAATGGGATTCCTGCAGACCAGCACCCAAAAAGGCAAAGGGTAAAAGGGGAATACTGGGTTGGAGGGGAAGGGCACAAGTAAGGCCTGTCCCTACTCCACCCTCCTTTGGCCTGGTGGCATTGCGTGGAGTGACGGTGGTTTTTCCTGCCTCTCCTAGGTGACTGTGGCCAGACTCTGGCCCCACTCTACAGATGGAGAAACTGAGGCCCAGGGCCCACCATTGCTCTGGAGGCATGAGAATCACCACCCAAACAGGGAACCAAGATTCAGCCTTGTGCTGTGGACCATAAATGGAAGGACCTGAAGGAGGGCCCTAGTGGGAGAGGTCAGAGAGCACTCAGTATGCTACACGGGCCACTGACCAGGGCACCAAGGGACAAACTTTGAGTGACTCAGCAGTGACTCAGGAGAAGGCAGCAGATGGGGAAACATTTAGTCGTCCCCCAGCTAGGGAAGCAGCTGGGGTGCCCCAGCGGGCGATAAGCTTCTGGGGCATCCCATCCCCTCTGCTATGGGGACCTGGAGCCGGGAGCCCCGAAGGCCTTAGCAGGGCCGGTCAGTTAAGGCAGGAAGGACAACTGGCAGGCCCCAGCTGAGCAGCCCTGAGCCAGATATCCCTGGAGCGTCTACACCCCCGGTGTCCTCCGGCCCCTGGCCAGGTGTCCATGTCACAGAGCGGGGGAGTGTCGGAGAGAGGGGTTTCAAGGCTTAGCAATGAAGACACTTGTTCCTCATCCACACAGTCAGGTGGGAGACAGGCGGGCTTCCGTGTCCTGTATTTGAAACGAGATTAAAACCCGTCCCATGTCCTACGGAGGTGGCGTTGGGGAGGCTGTGTCTGGAGCCTGCAGCAGGAGCTGGCTCCCCGATGCTCTCCATGTGCGTGTCCCATCCCGGGGCTCCCACAACCTCTTGGCCTCTGAGCCCCGAATCTCTTCTATCCTCTGTTCCTAAGTTAACTTTCCCACACGCCACCTCTGATCTCTCTGTGAGCCTTTGCCTTCTCAGGGCTGAAACGGGTAGAGTCAGGCCTTGCTCAGGGGCAGGTGAGAAGCCAGTGAGGTGACATCACACAACAGCACTGTTCTCCGGAGCCGAGAGGCAGAAACCACCCACGTGTCTACCCGTGGGCAGCAGACGTGGGGCAGCCTCCCAGCGGGGCGAACTCTCCAGCCCTGAAGGAACGGACTTCCAGCATGGAAGGGTTTCAAAAACGTGAGGCCGAGTGACAGAAGCCAGACACCAAAGGGCTACGTCTCATGGGATTCCATCTCTAAGAAACGTCCAGAGTGAGCAAACCCACAGGAACGGAAAGCCCGGGGCTGGGGTTGGCGGGGGCGGGAGGAACGGGGAGTGACTGATTTCCCAGGCATTGGGCTTTCTGCTCGGGTTGATGGGGGTATTTTGGGAAGAGAGGTGGTGGTTGCACAACAGTCAGAATTTACCGAGTGCCACTGAAATGCTCACTTAAAAAGGGCCAGAATCATTACGTAGATCTTGACCGCGCACACACAAAAAACGATGACAACCCTGCCGCCCCCTCCCTCCCTCCCTTCCTTCCGCTGGAGTCGAGTTCGTAAGTGAAGGACAGAGACAAGAAAGCTGCTCGGAAGCATCTGGTAGAAGCATCTGGAAGGGAATGGGAGGGCAGGCCAGGCCGGGAACTCCCCAGGGCCCGTGTCCCAGGCTAGGAAGGTGGTTGCGTCGAGGCTCCTGAATGGCTGCCCCAAGACCTGTGGGCGCCAGGAGAAAGGCCAGGCAGGGCGGGGTCCCCAAATGCCAGGGTGGAAGCCAGAACAATGGCGTCCCCTGCCTTTGGACCCCTTCCAGGGTTCACATTTTCCATGGAGATAGCACTCATGAGAACTGGCAGGGAGAAGAGAAAGCCAGTGGCTGGGTTTCCCCGGCGCCTGCCGTGATGTGGTTGGGTGATGCACCGCTGCGTGGCCAGCCCCACACGCACTCCCTGCACACACCTGGCTCCTGGGTCCCGGCCCATGGGAAAGCCTCAGGAGCTCTGCTTTCAAGGTACCTCGTGGAGCGATGCGGCTGGTGTGGTTCCTGAGGGGTCCATAGAGAAAGCCGGACACGGACCCAGCCACAGTGAGCTGCTGAGCCCCCCTCACTGTGGGGAGCACTGTGCCAAGAGTCACGGGAGGGACCTGGGGCTCATCCTGGGCTTTCTCTGCCAACTACGAGCCCTTTGGAAACCCGTGTCACCTTCGGGGGCTTTGTGCTTGCTAAGCCCTGTGTCCCCATTCTACAGCTGGGAAAACGGAGGCTCCCCACCGTAATCCTGGCTCATCAGCAAAGCAGAAAGCTGCATTCAGTGGCTCCTCTCCCTCACAGGGCGGGACTCCGTACAGGACATGACACAGACATTCCCACAAACGTGCCGGACTGCAGCCGGACGGCTCCTCTCTGCAGCCCATGAAGGAACCGTCACTCCCTCACATTGCAGACAAGGACACTAAGGCCCAGAACATGAAACCGCTTGCCCCAAGTCCCAGGCCAGGAAGCTGGAGACAGTGTCCCCCCTCGTGGTAGGCACCACAGGGCCACGGCTAGTCATCAATGTGTCCTCGTCCACACTGAGGTCTGGCCTTTGCCTTCGGCTTCAGGGAGATGCACGTCATGTCTGGCGGCCGTGTCTTTGTTTTGAGCAAGGACTGACCACATCAGAGAGACCGGCCGTGTGATTTAGAATGGGGGCTTCGGGTCATACAGTGTCCATTGACCTGGTGACCCTGTGGGCCATGATCAATTGACCGATCAATCAATCTTGCCTGCCTAATGGGAGCCACGCACCAAGTCTGGAGGCTGGGGCTGGGCTGGGCAGCCCTGGCTGGCCACACTCCGTACATTTGGTCGCACATCAGTGCTGGAGGCTCACACTCCCTGAGCACAGCAGGAACCTTGCCCGTGGACCTCTCCCGGAGCCCCATCTTGTGACACTTCCTCAGGCTGATTTTCATCCCTTGCTGTAATCAACTGTAACAGTGAGTCCGTGAGTCCTTCTAGTGAGTTCTCGAATCTCCATGTGGTTTGGGGAGCTCTCCAGGCTTGTGACAGCCAAAGTGAGAAATGGTGACCTCAGGATCCCGGCTGATGACCTGTCCCACTCGGGTCCCACTCGGCCCCACATGAGACGGATGACCTCCATCCCCATGTTAGGAGGAGGAAATTGGGCTTAGAGAATTAGTTCCAGGTCCAGGATGGAAACCCCTGTCTCCTAACATTTCTGGTCTGACTTTGTCTGCCGTGCAGCCCTCTGGGTGATGGATTTTTGGCAAGGCCAGCATATGACTTATTTCTGGCTGCATAACCCCCAGATGTCAATGGTTTTTTGTTTGTTTTTTTTTTTTAGAGAATTTTTTTAAAAATTTATTTATTTGACAGAGATCACAAGTAGGCTGAGAGGCAGGCAGAGAGAGAGGAGGAAGCAGGCTCCCCGCGGGGCAGAGAGCCCAATGCGGGGCTCGATCCCAGAACCCTGGGATCATGACCTGAGCTGAAGGCAGAGGCTTTAACCCACTGAGCCACCTAGGCGCCCCAGACGTCAGTGTTTTAAAACAACCTTGGCCCTGCTTATTCATGACCCAGGGGTCAGCCGCTTGGGGTCAGCTGGGTGGTGCTTCAGCTGCTGTCACCCAGAGTCACGCATGTCATGCGGCAGCCCGCCAGTGCTGGACGGTCTCAGGTGGTCTCATTTGTGGCTGGGGGTTGGTGCTGACTCAGTTGGCCACACAGCTCCAGCCATAGCTTCGTCCAGCTTCTTCCCTGGTGTCTCAGGGAGGTTGGGGAGGACGAGCTGTGAAGCATACACACTGGTCTGTTCCTGTCCCATTTAAGAATGCTCTGTTGGTGACAGCCAGCCACGCCAAGCCCAGAAACCATGGGCAGGACGGAACCAGGCGTGGACACAGGGAGGTGTGGACGCAGGGCCGTGGCCGTGTCAGTCTTGACTGCTCAGACTTCCAGAAGAGGGCTGATTTCCTCACGTCCTGGTGCTCTCAAGGAATGGCTGTGGTCAGCCAGGATATGTCCTTCCTCCCCGGCAGGCACAGAGGACGGACGGGACACGAGCCTCAGGGACCGGCGGTGTTGGAAGCTGCAGTCCTCGTGGTCTCCTCCCGGCAGCTCAGGAACCTCGCCTCTGTCTCCAGGAGCAGCGGGAAGGGGATTGCAGCATCAAGGGGATTGTAGCGTCAAGCTGGTGACAAAGGCTGGCCAGGCAGCTGTTGGAAGGACAGACTGCCGATCACACTGTCCCTGTGCTCCGGGAGAGAGGACGCCTTTCTGGGGCCTTCGGAAGCAGGCCAGCAGTGTGGGGAGGGATTGGGGCCTCTCGCCTGGGGCCGTGCGAGAGCCAGGCTCTCCCTCCCCTCTCCTGAGCCCTGCCAGCTGCTCCCAGCCTTGAGCTCTGGTGACTGTTCCCCTTCCAAGAGCTAAGACCCTTGGGCTGGGCAGCCTTCCAAGCCTCGGTCCCCCTATCTGCAAAAGGAGGACCCTCTTTTCTTCCCTCCCTGGGTGGAAGCCAGGATTGCGCTGGAAAAGGGATATTCACAGCTGAAACCCAGCTTCTGTCCCTCATTGTGAGCCGTTCCCCCACATGATGTGCCCAAGTGCCCCCAGGGGCCTGTCACTCACCCCACAGCCACTACGGCTCTTCCTTGCCTGGGTGGAGGCCAGCCATCGCCTCCCCATGTGGGGGCCCTGGGGGCCCAGACTCCACGTGGGCTCAGACCAACCTCGTTCCCTCACACATGGCCTCGCTGGTCAGGGAGCCAGGCTGAATGAGCCAGGGTCTCTCTCCCCAGGGTGCGCTGCCTCTTCTGGGAAGCCCCGGAGACCTCCTGTTCCCCTTGGCTCCAGAAGGAAACATCAGCCCAACCAGGGCCAGCTGAGGGTCACTGGGAACACGGGGCCAACAGGGCTGTGCTCCTTGCCTGAGCTTGTCCTCACCACCCCGTCTGCATGAGGGATGCAGACCGTGCCATTCTCCGGCCATCTCTCCTGGAGGGGCAGGGGTCAGGACAGGAGCAAGGCAGAGTCTTCCGGAACCAAGGCCACGATGATGACGTTACCAGACCTTGATGGGTGCACCGTGCATGTTTCTGGAATGGACATCGTCACGCTTTCTGAGAGCTGCCCTGGCTGGCATAGGCCCACTCCGGTCACCTGCTCACTGCCTCTCAGAGACATAGCCCCTGTCATTCCCTTCTTTACAGATGGGGAAGCTGAGGTCAGGTCACCCCAGGTCACCGGCAAGGGTGGTCTGGCTGGAACTCTTGGCTTGCATTCTTGCCTGTAGGCCCAAGACCCCTTTCCTCCCGATACCCAAGCTGGCTCTGCAGTATGAGCAGGGTGGGGGGGGTATGTGGGCGAGCAGGAGGTCCCACGGGACTCACCTCCCTGCCTGCTCCCACTTTCTGCTCCATCGGGGCCCTGGGAATGCACCGAGATCCCGAGGAAGGAATGTGCTAGAAATCTGTTCCCCACCCTCCAGGTGTCCCCTACCCCCCCACCCTTCACCCCCCAGGGCTCTCCTCTCTCTCTGCAGGTGGCCAGGAGGGGCTGGCTTCACGGGGCTTCAGGGGGCCCTGGGGGAGGACAGTATTCACAGGGTTCTTCACCAGCCCCTGAGCCAGTGTGCACCCTCCCAGGGCCAGTGGCCAGTGGCCAGCAGCCAGCAGCCAGTGGGTCCTTTACCTTCTGAAATGCAAAATCGGAGGCTGAGTTTTGCTACTTGCCGCCCTTCCCTGCCCCCAGGTTCCCAGGGTGAGGGCCGAACGCCTAAAGTCTCTGCTTCTGTCCCCTTGGAGCCCCTTCCATCTCCAAGGTGAGGACTGAGGGCTCCCGAGGCAGGAAGACCCCTACCCACCTGGCCCCA
This sequence comes from Lontra canadensis, assembly GCF_010015895.1. Classification (NCBI taxonomy): domain Eukaryota; kingdom Metazoa; phylum Chordata; class Mammalia; order Carnivora; family Mustelidae; genus Lontra; species Lontra canadensis. Next base: position 13,594,282 of record NW_022631039.1, on the reverse strand, counting down.
CCCCTCACTCCATCCCCTGGACCCCTGGCCACTGCCCTCTCTGCACTCTGCGCCCTGGGCCTCTCACACCTGGACCCTCACTACGCTGGTGGGGAGGGCTCAGCCAGAGGTCCATTCGCCCGTGCGGGGCCTGGCACCTGGGCAGGTGGATATTTGCTGGGTGCGGGAATTGGCCCTAGTCTGCGTGGAGCTCCACCCAGTTGACAGACGTGCACACAGATGAAATAAATTCTGGCAACTGAGGGTATCCCGTGCCTTCCTCCCTCAGTGCCCGGTGCACTGCAACTGTGAGAAGGTGTAGAAGGGAGGGGCTGAGCCCGGAGAGCTTCCCGGCAAGACAGGGCCCCTCGGGATGGCCTGGGGACAGGACACTGCTGGCAGGCAGCCAGAGGGGGAAGGGAGGGCCTGCATGTGGCTGGAAGGGAGGGCAGGGGTCAGGGCCGCACACAGGGAGGCATGCCAAGCCCGGGCGTAGAGGGAATCCAAGCGGCCACGTGGAACCTCTGTGAGTCTGCTGGGGAGAGAAGGTATGTGTTTACCCTGGTTTTGAACCAAGGCCCACAGGGCAGTGTGGGGAGGACAGAAGGAAGGGCCTAACTCAAGAATCATGGTGCCAGGAGGGAAGTAAGGAACAGGGAGGAGAGTGCTGGCCATCTGGCTGGATCTATCCTTCCCTTCTTCCTTAGTAACAGAACCTCCTGTTTTTATTGCATCTACAGCCACCTAGAATGAAGACAACATTTTCCAAGCTCCTCGGCAGCTGGATACACAAGTAGCTACCTTCTGACGAATGGGATACCAGTGAAAGTGTCCTCAAATGAGGGGACACCTCATTTCTCCTTCCTTCCTGCTGGCTGGAGTGCAGGTTATGGCTGGAGCTCAAGCAGCCACTTTGGGCCATGAAGCCTTGTGTCTGGAAGTATGAAGCAATAAGAGTGTGAGTTTTTGAAACTCTTGCAGCCACCATATCTTACCCACACTGTTTCCCTGGGGCCTTTGGAAACTTCTAATGTGTTTGGGTTACTGTTATTTGGGTGTTCTCATTCTCTAGCTAGATCTAAACTTAATGGGTGTAAGGTGGGAGGGGAGGGCTCAGATTCTGAGGGCTCTACTGAGACTTGATGGAGGATGGGGGAGGGAGAAGACAGAGCCAAGGCTGCCTTTGAGGTCCTGTTCGGAGGTGGTAGAATGTTTCTCTCAGCATACATTAAGTGCCTTCTGTATTTGCTGAGGGAGTATATAGGGGAATGGCAGGCCTGCTATCTTCAGGGAGCTCATGGTCAGACAGACAGACAGACACTGTCTGGGGGGACAGGCAGACACTGAAAGAGCTCTGCTGGAAGAAGGAGCTGCCAAGCTCCTCGTGTGCTTGTTCTGCACAGTTATTGAGCACCTACTGTGTACCAGGTGCTGTATTAGGCCTTGAGACCAGCAGTGAGCATCATAAACTCAGCGTGGAGCTTAGGGAGCCTGATGGGGAAGTGAGACAACAATGCAACGATCTCATCATTAAATGTCAGTGTAGAACTTGCCAAGTGCTACAAAGGGCGAATCCTGTGCCCTGAGCATGAGTGGTTATGATGGGGGCCACAGGAGGCCCCGGGGGACTTTATGACACTCTGCACCACGGGATGGATGTCTCCAGGGCTCTCAGAGAGCCAAGCCACTTCCTCAGCGAATCTCCCGCTTGTTCCAGGCCGCCCTGGACCTTGGCTGCGGTGGACGGCAGACAGGGCCTGGCCAAAGCAAGTCCGGGCCCACAGGACGAGGGGGCACAGGCGCGCAGCAAGGCCATGGTGGTGGTCTGAGCTGTTGCACGCAGGGCTGGATACGGAGAGGAGTGGACAGGCGTGGGCCATCTTTAGGAGTTTAAGGCGACAGGAGATTTTGTGGACACATTGGGGCTGATGATGGGGAGAGGGGAGAGCCATGGATGGGGTGGAGGAGGGATCCCTGGGGGTGTGCCTGCACGGGAGGAGAGAATCTTGTCGTTTACAAGGATTTTGAAATTGGGGTAAAATACATATAACATCGAATTTACCATCTTCACCATTTTTCAGCATCAGGGGCATGGAGCACATTCACATTTTGTGCAGACACGACCTCTGTCCGGCTCCAGGACTTTTGTTCCTGCAACACAGAGACCCTGTCCCCGTGATACACTGACGCCCACTCCCGCCCCAGCCCAGGCACCACCGTCTGCTCCATCTGTGGTTTGGAGGACTCCAGGGACCTCGTATGAGTGGGATCAAGCTCGTTTGTATTTCTGCGACTGCCTTCTTCCAGCGATCATCGTGTCCTCCAGGTTCGCGCCTGGGGAGCACAAGCCTGTGCTTCCTTCCTTCTTCAGGCTGAGGAATAACCGGTCAATTCGTTGGACCGTGGACATTCAGGCCGCTTCCAATTCCTGACTGGTGAGCTCTGCTGCCGCAGACGCGGGTGTGCAGCTGCCTCTCCGAGGCCCTGGTGTGACTCCTTCGGGGTGTGTCCTTTGTCGGATCCCACGGTGATACTCCTTTGAGGAGCTGCCAGCCTGTCTTCCAGAGCGGCTGACCCACCTTCCATTCCCACCGACGGCATGAGGGCTCCAATCCCCACCCACCCCCCAGTCCTCGCCAGCACCCCTGATCTGTTGTGACGTCTCGCGAGGCTGTGAGAGTCTATGTTAGGACTTTGGATGTGACTTACAACTCTAGCCATTCCAGTGGGCGTGAGGTTGGTGAGTGTAATTTTGGACCAGTTGAGGTGGAAGTCTTGGGACATCACCAAGGCAATGAGAAGGGGGTGGCTGGGCAGCCAGGGGTGGGGGTGCGGCGGGCCGTCGGCCGGAGGTATGGGAGTTACCATCTTTGCGGCAGGGATGATGGAGGCCATGCACGGGTGAGCTTGTGGGAGCGGAGGAGAGGATTTCCACCACTACCCCGGTGGTCTGGGGCATAGGGGTGTGGGGTCTGGTGCAGCCAAGGGAGGGGGAGGTGGTCAGTGGTGTCACCTGTCTCTAGGAGGTCTAAACACCCGCGGGCTTCGGGGTGAAGACGGGGCACTGAGGCAGGAGCAGAGCCTCCTCTCAGTCCCCAACAGAAGGAAAGATTAGACACAGGAGAGAGAGGTCAAAAGTCCATCAATAGTAACCATATAAGGACAGGGATGCAATCAGGCAACAAATGGAGATGATGATTCTGGAAGCGTACCCACAGATAGCATCCCCACTCCTGGCCTCCAGAAGCAAAGAAGCAAGGAAGCAGAGTCCACAGAATTCTGAGAGACTGTCAGGACCTCTCCCGATTTTCAAAGAACTTGCTGCAGGGGTGTAGGGGTGAGCGAAAGACGTGCTCCTGAATGTTCCAGAATGCCCTGAGAACCCACACGGTGGCAGGGTGCACTTTTTTGGAGCTCTGCGTGCTCTGCTGGGGGGCAGTCGGAAGCCGTTCCAGTGGTTCTGGGCAAAGCAACTGCTTTGGATGCGGGGCGAGCCTGAGGGCAGCCCCGGTCCCGCGCTGCAGCTCGTAGGAACCACGCAGAGAAGCTGGGGCTGGACAGAGCTCTTTGTCCGAGCAAGTGGGACAAGCAGTGTCCTAGGAAGCAGAAGCCACACCGCACCACAGCACCATGGCAGAAGGGAGGGAGGAGACAACCCTCACAGCCTGTGGAGGACGGGCGACCCACGTTGTCAGCAAGCATTTGAAGAGGCCAGGAAATCCCGGTTTGGGTGCTTGGTGTGCAGAACCCGACGGGAGCGTGCCACAATCAGTGTGAACGTGGCGACCGGACGGTCCCTCGGACTCCCCTTCCTGTTGGAATTCAAGTAAAATTAAAGGTGGTATTTAAAAACCAAAATAGCGTGTATCTGTCTCTTTCTAGGCTACTGTAAACTTATGTCTGTGTCGCATTTACCCATCTGCCCTTCCTTCCTCCCATCCCTCCATCCGCCCTTCCCTCTGTATACAAACGTGGAGAGGCGGAGACGCGATGCTATTTACTGAACAGTGACAGCGGTTATCTCTCTGCAGAAGGACCCTGTGTGGCTGCTCTAAGCTTTTCTATTTTTTACAATAATGTGTTAGATGAGGGCAGGGGCTCAAGGCAGGTGGGAATGGGTGGGTTCATTCCGGGATGGTCCAAATGTAGGAGGAGGATTACCCTCCAAAACACATCCTTGGAGAAAGAGGACCCCCCCGCCCCTTTCAGCCTAAGGGCCTACCAAGTATTTCATCCCAAGGGGCTCTCCGTGATGGCAGCCTGGACCCCTTTGGGAAAGCAGCCCGAGAGCCATAAGTTGGGGACCCCAACAGAGCTGACTAAAAACAGGTAAGAAATGGAACTCCAACTCGTCACCATCACGGGAGGAGAGCCTCACGTCTTAAGTGCTGTATGTCCGATGAAGCAGCCTTTGGAAAGTCACTCTGTGCACGTGACTGTGGTGACACCGTGCAGAGAGGAGCACCCATGGCCAGGCAGGAGCCAGCACCCCTGGAGAAAGATGTACTCACACCCATCCTCGATGCTCGGGGAGAAGCATTTCCAGAGGCCGCAAATCCCCTATGGATCTTTCCATGGCTGATGAGCCAACAGCTTGGCCAGGAGTGAGGATGACAGGCATTGCGAAAGGGTGTCCGGTGACTCGCATGGGATGCTGTAGATGCTGCTGTGAGCTCGTCGAACCCATGAGTGGCCTCTTATATGTGATGTGAATAGTTATGCAGGACCCAAGAACACAATGCTCGCCAAGGAGCTGCTTTTGGACAATTTCATCCACACCGATCAACGGTGCCTATTTTCACGTTGGTCACATGGTCCTTCTTAGTGGTCTTCTCTTTGGAAAAACAGAGGCGCCCCATATAGTTCAGCACGGCTTGAGTTTACAGCCTGTGTGTATGTGTCTGTTTTTTGTGTGTTTTATGTATTCATGAGTTTTTGTGTATTCATGTTTGTGGTGCGTCTTTGTGATTTATGCGTTTACCTGAGCGTTTGTATGAGAGTATGTGTTTGTGGTGTGTGTTTGTGTGCTTCTGTGTGCATATGTACGTCTGCCCATGGGTGTTTGTGAGTATGATGGGCAGCGTGGCACGTTCAATGGGGATGCCTGGTGGGCTTGCCCCATCTCCCTATAGATGTGGCAGCAGAGCAGGGGGCTCTGGGGAGTAGCCTGGGGCCTGGTGACCGACTGTGGGGTGAGGAGCGCAGAGGGAGACACGGGCAACGGCCAGGCTTTTGGCTCAAAACACCAAGTGGCTTATGATGTTGTCATGGAGACAGCATCACTGGGCAGGGGCAGGTTAGGGTGTGAGGTCAATCAAAGCTGGGCCAAGCTGAGTTGAGGCACCTGAGGCACGTACGTGCAGATGTCTGTCTCGATATTTGGGGAGTCTGGGCATTGGGCATGGAGCCCTGGGGATGCCCGCGTCTAACAGACACGCAGGGGCCCGGGCTGGTACAGGCCGGGGGTCAGGGGAGAAACTGAGGGAGAGGAGACACAGGGAAGGGCCACTGCATCAGCATTGCCAAGAGGGATGGCCTTGGTGCCGAGCGGGGCAGAAGGCGGTCTAGGTGGGTGGTGGGGGAAGAGGCGGCCGGCCATCAGCAGGGACAGCTGCTCTGGGGCCCCAACCGCAGCCACCCCCGCCCTCCCCAGCTTCCATTCCCTCCGCGCAGTCCAGGAAGGGGAGGGCTGAGGAAGCAAGCGGCCAGGCTGGGCTGCCTGAATGAAAGCTCCAGGGGCCTTGGCACACATTGGACCCTCTCCTTTGATTCTCAGGCTGTTCTGGGGCTTAATTAATGAATAGCTCAGGGGCACCCCTCTCCCTATTCAGAAACGATTCCATGGAAACTTCTCACAGGTTCCTTCGGCAGGCTCTGGCTAATGGGGCCGCCCCTCCAGGCTGTAACGGCCCCGCTGGGTTCCCAGCATGTTAATGGATGGTGCTGGCCTGAGGCCATCATCAGCCAGTGCCCCAGCCAGGAACGGGGACCTATTCCTCCTCCTCATTCAATGTCCTCAGCCCAGCAGCAGTGCTGAAAGGAACCCGGAACCGGATTCTGACATTTCCCCCCATATTCCCTGGCGACTTTTGAAGAACCTCATATTTAAAGTCATCTTGGCAAGGGTCTGGGGGTAAGTTGCAGTAAGAGACTGTAAGGACTCCTTGTGGGGAAGGCTGAGCACTGCTTTCAGACCGACAATTCCCGAAAGCCAAAAGCCAGTGGCAGGAGCGGGGAGGGGGCGTGCGTAGGTCTGTCTGCATGCATACCTCCATATCCACGTGTTTGTCTATGCCTGCTGGCTGGGGGCCCGAAGCTGGACCTCACTCCACTCTCTCACCAGCTCTAGCTGAGACGCCCACCCCTGGAGGCTCTGGGGAGAATGCACGGGGGCGGGCTCGTGGCCAGGGAAGGGGTCTGCCGTGCCCTGCTCTCCGACGCTGTGCAGACTCGAGGCCCAGGCCGCTGCTTGACAAAGCATGAAGCCTTCCGAACAGGCCAGCTGCCCACGAGACCCAGGGTGATAGGGCAGGAGGTGGGCTCGGGCAAATGCTGGAAGCCGCTGACATGTCCTTGGAGGGCCTTCCAGCAGATTCCAGGGGCCCTAAAGGCCCAGCAAGCAGCTGCGTGCAAGCAAAGCCGGGTACTGCACAATCCTGGCAAGCGGTATCCCCAGAGAGCAGCTGTCTCCCGTCACCGGGTGGTGGGATTCCTGTCCACAGTTCCTTCCCTGCTCCTCAGGTGAAAGGTGAATGGAATTTGGGGAAATGCACTGGGCCGGCCTGGAAGAGGAAGTGGCGAGGCGAGAGGGGGCAGCTGCGGGGTGGCGGTAGGGCCCCTTCCTTCCAGCAGGCCCTCAATGCCCGAGCTGGTGCTGCCACCCAAGCGATGGGCCAGAGACCCAGGAAAGGCATGTTTCTCAACCACATCGGCCGCTGAGTTTGCACAGTGTGGGTGACAGCGTCACTCCCCTGGGGGCCATTAGAAGCAGTAGGATTTATGGGGCAAACGAGACAAGTACCTGTAAAACCACCGTAATTGACCAAGGCCAGTCCTGAGTAGCACAGACTGAACCCGTATCCCGTCCAAAGACTCACGTACGCACGCCGCGTAAGGTAGGAGTAATTCTAATAAAAACGCTGAGGATTTGCAGATTCTCCTGAGCCACCCGACAGTGTTAGGATCCCCCCTGGCTTTTAAGTACACTGGCCTGGCTGGGATCTGTGGCTAGTGGACTGCTGGGAACTTGGCGAGGTCGCCCGCTGGACCCCCGGTCCTCAGAGACATCCGTGAGCCCTGTGACAGCAAACCCTGCTCTGAAACCAGAGCGGGGGCTTGGAATGAGCTCAGGTGGGTTGTACGGAATTCAAATTGCGTTCAGACCCTGAAGGGTAGCGGGCTTCCTTCAGCGGGTAGTTATTTCTTGAAATCCCAACAAAGCCCTGCTGCTGTGCTCACCCTGGTGGACGAGCTAGGCTGGCCTCACGCAGGTGTTCTTGGGGGACAGAGGGCTCTGGCCAGAAGGGCCAGGACACAACACAGGTGGCAGCACAGCCAGGGCCGGTGTCTGTTCCACAGACCCCCTCTTAGCTCAAAGAGGAAGAGCAAACAAATGGGACTGCCCCGTCCCTTGGAGGCCTGCGGGGCTCCGCCCCTCCTCCCTGCTGGGGGCGCCTCCTGGCCCGCAACCCCCTCCAGGGTCACTCTGCAGAGACACCCGCAGCTGCGCTCCCTGAGAACCGCCCACCTCCTGGCTTGCCACACGCATGTGCCTCACGTCTGCCCACGGTTCGGCCCACACACCAGCTGGTCCTGCCCCGTGGTCTTCTCACCAGCACCCGCTCCTCCTGCCCCTTCTCCTCAGCCCACGCTTGCTGGGTGGGTAGGAGCTGAGGGCTGCAGAGGCCACGGCATGGCCTGGACTCATGTGTCATTGGCCAGCACCTTCAGACAAGTGACACAACGCTCCGTCCCTGGCTCCGGGGCCGGGGTCTCCCCAACGTCCTGGTGACAGGAACAGCATCTTGAAGGCCAGGCCAGGTCAGCAAGCATCCTGGGCAGTGGCCCCGTGGTCCCCGAACCACACTGCTTTGGGAGGGTGGGCGGTCGCAGCCTGGAGCCCCACCCCTGCGGCCAGGGTGCCGGCATGTGCTCTGCCCTGGAGAGTGACTGTGGCCTCCCTGGTCAGCCAGGACCGGGCACTTGGAGGGTACCTGGGATGGAGAGGCAGCAGCTTCTCAGAGCCCAGCTACCTACACAGACTGATGGTAAATGGTTCTGCAGCTGGGGGTCCCGGCTGACGTATAGGTGCCATGACAACCTGGGCAAAGTGAGCCATGCATGCCCCCGGGCCTCCCCCCAGAAGGGCAGTGACCTGTGTCTCTGGGGTGCCCAGGGCTTTCCGGCTGGATCCCCTTCCCCTCTGTCTCGTGGGCCTCAGCGGGGCCTGGCCCCAGGGTGAGTGACACAGCGGCCGCAGTTCCTCAGGGCCCCTCTGCAGCCGTGGAGCCCCAGCCCCACACCCAGGCCCTGCAAGCGCGCCGGTGCCCGGGGTTCTCCACGGGACCTGCGGGGTGACAGAGCTGTGGGGCAGGCCATCCTGCAGAGGCTGTGCGTGGTGGACATCAGCTCCAGTCACGGCCTGAGGCGCATCAGTGACCGAGGCAGCTTTGAGACTGTTGGTTTTTACTAGATCAACAGCGTTGCACCCAAGTGCATAGACAAGTGTACACATTCGCAGTTCTCTGTGGTATTTCCTTGGAAAACCCCAAGTACAGGGGCTGACCTTGTCTTCTCAGCCCCGCCCGCCGGCCAGGCCCCTCTGGCCATGGCGCACAGGCCGGCCCGAACGCAGCGCGCAGCCGCCCCTGCCCTTCTCCAGAGCGGGCCTGGTTCTCTGGACCCAAGGCAGGGATGTCCCTTTGACCTGAGCCCCCGAGGCCATGGCTCCTCAGAGGAAGAGTGGGCAGGAAGGCCGTTGTTGGCATGAGGGGTGGGAGCTGCGTCCTGGGAGCCAACGGCCGCGGGCCCCACCTTCACCACCACCCCCCTACCCCCCGAGCTCGACCCGCCCCTGAGCTCCGAGCCTGCTGCCCGCAAGGGTGGTCCAGTCCCTGGGGAGCGCACCCCACAGACGCCACAAGCCAGGGCCAGCAACAGATTCAGTCAAGTTACCAATCAGTCCAGTGGGAGAAAAAGAGAAAAGAATCGACGAGGCAGCCCATGACTGAACAAAGAAGAAAAGCTAAACAATCAAGCGTTCCAGCTGAATTTTTCTAGACCCGCTGTGGGAACGGAACCTAGCTGAGGAGACCCCTCCCACTGGGGGATGGCGATGCAGAGCGCCCCCCGCCACATGCCTAGCTGGTGCGGGAGCTGGAAGCTTCCTGACCATGGGGAGGATGGCCTGAGGTTCCCCAAGGAGACCATCATGCTCCCCCAGGGGCGACCTCAGAAGGGCTCCAGGGGCCACCCTTGGTCCCAGCAAGAGCGAGCTTTCTAACGTCAGACACCTGACCTCGGGGACATGGGGCTCTAGAGACTCTTGAAATGCCACCCAAGCCAGAGGCTCCCCATGTCACCATCAGCAAGGGCTGATCTCGCAAACAAAGGGCAAGACTCAGCTTCTGAGTGAGCTTTGTGCAGCAGAGGCCGGGCCGTGGAGCTGGGGTGCACACGCGGCAAGGGCTCACGGGCTCCCCGCTGCCCCTTCCTCGGGCCCTGGGGACAGCCGGCCCCCCTGCAAGTCTCAAAATTCCACCAGACTCCCTCCTGGGCATAGCAGCTCATGGGGACAGCGCCCTGGGGAGGTGGGGACGATGGCAGATGAGGGTCTGTGTGGAGAGGCACAGGAAGGAGCAGCCCGAGGAGCCCAAGCCTATCTTGGGGCCCTGACATCTTCATGTCCCATCACGGGGGGTGGGGAGAGCCTGCCCTGCACAGGCCGGTCACGTCCCTCTCTTCCGGAAGGCATGGCCCCAGCATGTCCAGCCTGACCTACTTACTGGGTGGAGGTCAGGGCACATGGTGTCGGAGAAGATGCTGGCAGGCAGAAGGAGGTATTGCTGGGCGGCTCCACACAGAGCCGCTCTTCCTAGCTCAAGGCCAACGGCAGCCAGGAAGCCGCCACCCGGAGCGTGTGTTTGCCCGGCTCGCGGCTGCCTCCATCCCGGACACACATGTCTATCTGGCTGACCCTGAAAACCAGCCCAGACATGAAGCAAAGGCTTCAGGATTCCTACACAAACCGCCACACAGGCGGCAAAACCACACTGAAGAGAAAAGCCCAAGAGAGTGCTGAGCTGTGGACTAGGTAGTTCTTGCCTAACAGGATAAATCACTTTCCAATTCTGGTCACTATGTCCTCTAGAGCGCACCTCATCCTCAAAACCCTGAGCTCCCCCGCGGAGCCGGCACCGCGCGAGGACCCAGGGCTGGCCTACGGTGGGGTGGTGGCCTTCCTCGTGGGCAGCAAAGGAGCCACGACAATCTCATCTGAGTCATCGGAGCTGCTGTCATCTGCGGGCGGAGGCTCCGTGGGCTGGGGCTGGGGCTGGGGTCGTGGTCCTGAGGGAGAGGGCGGCCCTGCAAGGAAGCAGAGGAGGCTGTCACCCCAGTGGCTCAGGGTGGGACAGACCTTCAGAACTGTGTCTCAGCCGCCACAGAGCCACCTCGGCTGCCAAGCCCAGCTCTGAACATGCTGGCCATCTCCAAAAGGCCAACACCTGCAACAGGTGAGGGCTGGCCGGCGGGGAGCAAGGGGCGCGGGCGGTGCTCCGATTCTGGGGCCGGGGTGGGGCTGTGACCTGCGGGCAGCCGGGGCCGGCGGCCACCAGAATGGGTCAGAGCCACCTTCCTCGAGACTCAGGCCTCCAGGCGGGGGAGGCAGGCAGGACCAGGGGATGCCCAGGGAACGCCGTGAGCTTCCCAACAGACACCCCCCACACCCCGCTTTCTTCAGCACAGCTGACTTCCCCAATCCTCAGTCCACCTTCACCCTGGATGTGGGCTCGGTGGTGAGGGAGGGAGGGGGGAAGGCAGGGGGGCGCCTAGTCACAGGAAAGGCCGCACTCAGACTGCTTGGGGACATGGCAGTCACAGGGCGGCCGGGCGCTGACTGCGCTAAGGAGGGCAGGACACAACACAGCTGCTGGCAGTCATGGGACTGGTCAGCTGTCCTCTGGGACTTCTGAGGGAACTATTAAAGGAGAGCCTCAGGACACTAAAAAACCTGTTTTCAAGCTTATCTTCAGTTTTTTCCTCTACAAACACTGGCACTGTTGGAACACACATGGGCTGGTCCCACTTGCCCTGCAGGCTGCCCTGGGGGCAACCAAGAGCAGTGAATTCTCACGGGGCTTTGCGGCAACCTCTGGGCAGGGCACGGGGCTACCCCCTGAAGATGACACATGCTCAGCAGGAGGAAGAGGTTGCCTACGCGGTGACAGTCACCAAACGTGCGGTTGGGCAAAATCAGCATGAAGCTGGTTTCTGCAGGACAACGTGAGCTTTGGGGAGCCCGGAGGTTCTAGATGACAGCCCCTCAGGCTCTGCGGGCTCTGGTCACCTGCACCTCATGTCCTCCCTGCTCACCTGCACGTCCTCCCCGAATGCCTATGTGTCCTCCCTGCTCACCTGCACGTCCTCCCTGCACACCTGTGCATCCTCCCTGCACATCTGCACGTCCTCCCTGCACACCTGTGCGTCCTCCTCGCACACCTGCACGTCCTCCCTGCACACCTGCGTCCTCCCTGCACACCTGCACGTCCTCTCTGCACACCTGTGCGTCCTCCCTGCACACCTGCGCGTCTTCCCTGCACACCTGCACATCCTCTGCACACCTGTGCGTCCTTCCTGCACACCTGCACGTCCTCCCTGCACACCTGCGCATCCTTCCTGCACACCTGCACGTCCTCCCTGCACACCTGCGCATCCTTCCTGCACACCTGCACGTCTTCCCTGCACAGCTGTGTCCCCCCTGCTTCCCCCGGAGCTGCTCATGTTCGCTCCTTGAACTTTATACGTGAAGCTTGTGAAGCAAACACCAACGTCACAGGTCGCAAACTCTGACAGGCTAGACAGGGAGTGGGGACCTTCAGGTCAGACAGGGCATCGAACTCTCAGCTCATGCAGGAGATCCTCCAGGACCCAGCCCCAGAAGGGACGGGCTGGCCAGGCCTCCCATCCCCAGCCACGGCCTCCCCCACTCACCAGAGCAGGGCGCCAGGGCTGCTGGTTTCCCTGGCCCCCATGGCCCTGGTGCCTCGTCCTCAGCCGCCGGCCCCTCCACGATCTCCCCGCTGCTCGTGTCGCTGTCCTCCTGACCTGAAACAATGCGCACACTCCAGGCGCCCGCCCTGCACGGAACTGGCAGCGGACGTGGACAGGGCTCGCCACCTCCTCCTGTCTCTCCACCCCAAAGGGCTTTGGCTCAGAAATCTACTTCCTGTTGTAGTTTGTCCTGAAATGAAGCACCGCTCCCCACCAGCACCTGTCCTTCCCGGATTCCATCTGTGCAACTGAGAAGCTCGGGACGTAACAACCCTCCCCATGAGCAGCGCATGGTGACTGTGTGGCATCCTCACACCCAAGACCTCAAGATGTATTTCTGGGTCCAAGGGCAGCATCAAAGCTCACAACATGACCTCCCTGATATCTCCAGCAGCGGTACCGAGAGTGCGAGTGAGCAGCATGGAGGGAGGTTCCCAGCCAGCATAAGGGGCTGTCGGACTCGCGGGGGCCCAAGAAATGCTCTGGTGGCCTCGGGCGGGTCTCCACCTCACTCAGGACGACTTAGGGCCCTGCCCGGGACCCCACATCAGCTGCCGGGCAGAGCAGGGACTGGGCCTCACAGCTGGGGTGCGGCACCCCTGCCAGGTCCTGAGATTTCTGCACTGTTTTCTACCCTAATGAGGTGGAAAAGCAAATACCAACAAAGGTTCACTCAAAACCAACACACAGGAAAAGCACTGGCCCTAGGGAAGGAAACCACACGGCTGCAGTAGAGCCAAGAACAAAAGCCAGAGACATACAAGCCATGAGGCTCCAACTGTGTGGCCCGTAGCTGCCTGGATGCCGCCATGATGGACCGGCCAGCTGCCTCCCATGGGCTTGCCTTTCCCTGCAGCCTGAGGGATGCGGGACGAAGTCGTGTGTGGGAGGCTCGGTGGAGGCATCTCCCTGCCGATGGCCTCGCTCCATGGATGGGGGTCAGGCCCCCACGCGTGCCCACACACCCCAGGGCAGTGGCCACTCCTTGCTCAGAGCTGAGTGCCCCAGCCACCCTTCGTGTGGAAATTCAAAATGAAATGAAATTACCAGGAGAAGCAGGGCAGGGTGCAGCCGGCAGCTGGCAGGGGCTGGCCAGAGCGGGACTCCTCCTCCTAGAAGCCGCTGCAGCGGTTCTCGGGCTGGAAGCACTGGAAAAAAGAGAGAGACTGGCCGCTTGGACTTCACAGACTGCCCCCATAGCCTGGGTGCCCAGCGGGACTCACGGAGGCACCAGAGGGCAGCAGAGCCGGCACAGGTGGGCTGCAAGGGACACAGGGGGTGCCCTCTATCAGACTCTCGGGCACACACCAAGGTCAGACCTCAGACACCTTCCTCTCCCAGTCTCTCGTGCCCACTGCCATCTCCCTGGACATGGCCACCGGCTGTGCGACTCTCCCTGGACTGGCCAGGGCTGGCGGCACTGTGAGGGACCCTGACCTGCGCCATGCCCCGGCCGTCCCAGCTTGTCCAGAACTGGGACCGTGAGAGTCTGCCTCCACCGCTCTCCTCTGGCAGAGAGGTAGCAGAGACTGAAAAGTGATGTGTGGACTGGGAAATAGGGGAAGCCTGAGCCGCCTGCCCTCACACCACCCCTCCACCCCCGGAGACACGCCCCTCGCCTCAGGGCAGATCCCACTCTGGCGGAGTCGACCTGGATGGGGTCTGAGTCTCTGCGGCTTTGGCCCCAGCAGGTGAGAGCGAGTGTGAGCTGCCGTGCGAGGGGCCTGACAACACCCATGTCCCCCTGAATGCTGGGGGGTGCATCACTTTTTTTTTTTTCAAAGGGTGGTGTGTTAGGACAAGCAAGCCACCTTATAGACGGTGGGGACCAGAACCACACGGTGTGTAAGCCCTTCTGCTGGTTTTCCGCCGGCATGAGGAACCGTTCCAGGAAGGCCCCTCCGAGGGCCAGAACTAGTGGGCTACCCCACCTGCAAGTGCGGGAGGGACCCTGCACAGGCGTTTGCGCTTGGTGACTCGCCAAGGTCCTGGCTGCCATACCCCGCGCGGGTGCACTCTGGGCTGCCCTTGTCATCAGGCACCTTCCTGCACTGCATCCCAGGGACACAGGACAGTGGTGGCCTGACAGTTGGATTTACCTGTGCCCGACACGTGCCAGGTGTGCCCGGAGGACAGACTGGATGGTGGTAATGGCCTCTTCCTGCCCTGGGTCATCCTCGGCCTGGACGGCAGGGCTTGGAACATGTGGTGGCAGAGGGTCCTGGGGGGACACGACAGTGGGGAAGAGAGCCCTTTGGGAGCCTCTGCCCACCTCCCGGGTGTGGCAGGGCCCCCGCCCAGCCCCCAGAGAGTCAGGTGAACGCAGCCCCATTCCAGGGAGCCTCCTGACACTCAGACTCTAAGAGATTCTTAAAATGAGTGTCTGGCCATTTTTGCAGAGGAGGGACGGATCTAGAAAATGCTTATCTTAATGCTTCCATCTTTACTGTGAGCTGGGCATGCTGCCTAGTGCGTGAGCACCTCCAAGTAATGTGGCTCCCGGAGTTAAATCCATCCGGCGCCTGCACCACGGGCTCCGCCGCCGGGCCCCACGTGGTCCCCACGACAGCAAGGCGCCAGGGAGGACACGCACACTGCGATGCTGTGCTGCCCCAGCTGATGGGCCACGAGACGGGACATGGAGAGAGGGCAGGTGGCGCCCCTGCTGCGTCTGGCCCCCCCAGGGTTACCTGGCTGGGCGAGCTGGGTGGGCCGGGGGATCCTGAAGCACGCGCCTGGCTTGACAGTAGCTTCACCCGTGCTAGGTGTCCCCTGAAAGCTGCCTGGAGCACTGTAGCCGCCTGGCGGGAATGAGGGAGGGAGGGAAAGAGAGGTTAACTCCCTTGTGCAGAGGACAGGGTCTTGAGGGAAAAACTCTACCAGCGGAGAAAACTACGTCTCTCACTATGCCACCCGCCAGTGCCTCCTGCAGGAAGAGCCACCCCCACCGCCCGCAGACAGAGGCACCCGCGTCCCCTCCCACAGTAAACCGAGTCCTCCGTTAAATGCCGTTCCGTTTAGCGGCCAGTATTTGTCCGTATTTTACATGCAGGTATGTTTCCATGTTGGGCAGTCAATCCCATGCCACGTGATTTCCATACACATCTTCCAAAACCAAGCGGGGCAGACGTGGTCTCAGACTGTTGCCAAGGAATTATCTACCCTCTGACCTTAATTGTAAGTGGTTTCTATCTGGATGCTCTGTTAAGTCCTGAGATCAGTGTTCTGGACTCTGGGGGCAGCCCTGGCTGGACATGTCACAGCGTGAAAGGGGTCGAGCTTTTTTCGCATCTCAGGGGAGTGCCACATGAGCACATGGGGGCCTGACTCGTCATGTGTCCAGAGGGCATGACCTTCCAGAATCACGGTCACTAGGAGGAACACCATCACTTTGTTGTTACAGGAAGCAGGGTGAAGGAGATGTTCTGAACGTGGGGTTCAGAAAGTGGCCCAACAAAGCCTGGAGAGAGAACCCTCGTTCGGGCAAATTCGAACAATCAGGTACATGTGTAGACAGACCCAGGGGGCTCGCTGCCCACAGACAACCTGGGGCAAGGGCTCACTATAGGTGACACAAGCTGGGGCGACGGCTGCTGTCGTCATAGCCACCAGAATCTGGCAGAAGCCCAGCCGAGCCGCAGCCCCACACAGGGGTCCTGTCATCGCCTTGCCTGAGGAGGTGAGGACATGAAGGCCTGGGGGGACCCCGGGGGACCAGCAGCAGAACACAACAGTGCATGCCAGCTGGCTGGCTGGCTGAGAAAGACGCTACACGGTCCTTCGAGGAGTCCCCAGCTCACCCACTCACCCACTCATCCCACAAATATTTGCTGAATGCTGACCATGTGGCAGGCACCATCTAGGAACCGTGGATACAGCAGTTTAAGAACAGAAGTGGGACTTACATAAATTGCAACAGGAGACAAGCAATTTAAAACAAGCAAAATATCAAAACATCAAGGACGGATAAAAGCTACAAAAAGAAATAAAGCAGGACCCGGGGCTGGAGTGATGGCTGGCACGGGGTATTCAGAGAGAGGGTCTCTGAGGACGCAACATTTCCTGTGTAAAGCGGAGGGGGCGGGGCCAGGCATGCAGGTGTCTGGAGGAAGAGCCATCTAGGCAGAGAGAGCAGCCAGTACAAAGGCCCTGTGGCAGGAGTAAGCTTGGTATTTCCAAGGAGTCCCAAAGAAGCCTCCAGACTGGCTAGAGGAGAATGAGCAGGGCTGAGGGGTGGGGGTGGGCATCCAGGGTGTGTGGCATGGAGGATCTTTAGGCAATAGCTTTGGCTCTTGTTTCAAGTCTGGGAGCGAGTCATGAGCAGTGGTGGGTGTTACTTAACACTGAAAACATGCCGTGCTGGAGGCTGCCTGGGGAACAGGCTGAGGGAGGGCACGGCAGCGCGGCAAGGAGCCTTGTGGGTCCCCGTGCAGTCCAGATGGCTGGAGACTCCGTAGGGTCCCAGCACCCATCACAATGCATTCTGCTGCTCACCAGACCTGCTCTCCTCCCAGGCAAGCTGCACTCCTGTGTACACCGTCTTCTGCCAGCAGCCCTTCCCTCTTAGCCTGGGAGCCTGCACGTCCTCCAGACCCGGGGCCAGGCCTTCCTGAGAGCCCTAACACAAGCCTTGCCATCCTGGCCTGCAGGGACCTGTCTCCACACCTTTCTGAGTCCCGAGGGCCCGCAAGATCACTGGACCCAAACTGATGACCGAGAAAGGTGTGTTGAAAAATCACTGAGTGATCGAATGACTCCGAACGTGGAAAGTTATACAAATAGTCATCGGGCACTGGGGTCACCCGGTCTGGTGGGTTTCACGAAAACAAGGCATCGACACATTCTACCGTGACCTCGCTCTAGTGCAAGAATATGTATTGGAGGGATGCCTGGGTGGCTCAGTGGGCTAAAGCCTGTGCCTTTGGCTCAGGTCATGATCTCAGGGTCCTGGGATCGAGCCCCACATCCAGCTCTCTGCTCCACAGGGAGCCTGCTTCCCTCCTCTCTCTGCCTGACTCTCTGCCTACTTGTGATCTCTGTCAAATAAATACATAAATAAAATCTTAAAAAAAAAAAAAGAATACGTATTGGAAACAGGTGACATAAACCTCACTTACCTCAGTCAGAACAGCCTTTTTTTTCTGAAATAAAGAGACAGATTATGAATTAACACGAGGATGAATTTTTCACAATACGGCATTTGTGTTCTCATCCTGGCCCTGCCACCGTCTCCACAGATGGAAAGCAGAGCCGGGGTACCAGGGCGCACCCCTCACTGAGAGTCTGTGGAGGGCTCTGGGGTCCCCGTTCTCCCCTGCCTGGCAGACAGTGCAGCGGGAGCCAGCAGCTATAACCAGATGGCCAGGCTTCTCCGGGCGAGCCACAGTTAAAGACGAGCCTCGTTGCTGGCGCCCACGCCTCTCAGCCAACCTGCGGCAGCTCTCCAGGAGACATGACCCACGAGTACCACAGTGGGCACTTGTCTTCAGCCCCACGTGAGGAAGCCCCTTCCCCCAGCCACAGCTGTCCCGACATGGGGGTCCACTCTGGATGGTCACACAGTGGCTGAGCCCCCACCTGCTGGAGAAGCTACGAGGGGGACCTCCACCCTTCACGGGTCAGGTCACTGGCTCCCAAATCTGACCCATCCTCAGAAACACCCAGGGATTGGAGAAAACAAAATTCAGCCACACCCACGGCTGAACAGTGAAGCCTGAGTCCTTCTGGAGTGGAAACCCCAGGATGACACACGTGTCGTGGGGGACAAGGGCCATAGTCCCTGAAACATACACCCGCCAGGTCTATGACATCGCATGGCCCCCACCTTTATAGAAGAGAGTATGTCCCTCTACAGATTAAGGAAACATGGAGTATGAGGACCAGCGGGATGTACAGTGAATGAATGAATGAATGAGTGGACGAATGTTTAATCACAGTAACAATCAAGACCGGCGAAGACCGCGCAGACGAGGACAGTGCCAGAGAGGATGTGGGGTGCACTGCAGGATGAGGAAGTCCAACAGGAAGCCTGGAAAGAGCAAAAGTGCAGGAATGGAAATGTGCTGTGACGAGAGAGAAGGAAAAGCCGTGTTGCCCACGGAAATGGACCCTGGGAGGAGGAGGCATGTTGGACCGCGGCCAGCCGCTGGCCCTGTTGAGGACAGCCTGCGGCTCGCCTCAAAGCACTGGCCAGGTGGGCTCGGGCGGGTCCTGGGCTTCCTCCTCACAGCTGCAGACACCCCTGTACCCCGAGGGGAGTCTGAGTTGTGCAGACCAAGAGGACCCTGGACTGAGGTCCCAGGACCCCGAGGTCCAAACAAGTGGGCTTTCAAATGCTTTATTCTCAGATGTAGGTATGTGCATTTGATTTTCCTGAGTTGTTTTAACGCAGAACCTTGAAGGAAGGACTCAACTCGTGAGTCAAGAAGGCAGCTGTGCCCAGCTCCCGGAGGGGCCAGCAGTGGGAGCTGGTGCGGGTGGCTAGGCCTGCCCAGGGCGTGGGGAGCAGTCAGCTAGGGCACTGCTCTTAGAGCACTGCATGTTTTGTCTTTTTAAAGTTAATTAATTAGGATGCCTGGGTGGCTCAGTTGGTTAAGTGTCTGCCTTCGGCTCAGGGTCCTGGGGTTGAGCCCCGCATCGGGCTCCCTGCTCAGCGGGAAGCCTGCTTCTCCCTCTCTCTCTGTCTGCTGCTCTTTCTCTCGCTGTCAAGTAAATAAATAAAATCTTTAAAATAAAATAAAATAATTTAATTAGAGAGTTTAATTACTCAATTTGAGAGAGCGAGCATGAGCAAGCCGAAGGGCAGAGGGAGAGACTCACAAGCGGACTCCCTGCTGAGCGAGGAGCCTGATGGCGGGGCTCGATCCCAGGACCCTGAGACCATGCTCTGAGCTGAAATCAAGAGTCAGCCCCTCAGCCAACTGAGCCAACCTTAATTTGTCTTAGTGAAGCAAAGGCCCAATGGGGAGAAGGGTGAAAGGTGAGGGGAAAAGCTGCACAGTCAAGTGGCTCAGAAGCGGCGAGCACCACCCAGGTCTGGGCTGAGGAGGACGAGGAGCTTGGGACACCCTCTTGTGCAGAAAATAAGGGTGTGCCAGCAAGACCAAAGATACCAGAGCCAGGCCCGAGCGCTCCCACAGATCAAGTATGAGACACGATGCACGTGAAGAGAAAAATGACACATTGATCTTAAAAGCAGCAGTGCTCCCTTCCCTGAGAGAGAGCGGGGGCAGAAGCCCGCTGGCCCCCCCTCCCTGGCTCAGAAATCAGTTCTCACTTAGTACGTAAAGGAAAACAGCGAAGCTTTTAGCCTGCCTTTTTGGAAGACCGTGGAGCTGGGCCCCCTTGACCAGCCGATGAGGAAAACTGCTTTACAGAAGAGTGCCAGCCACTAAGTAGCGGGGGGATCTGAAGTCACCCCACAACCGTGTGAAAGATGGGCTGAGTTATGTGGCGTGAAGGGTGTAGAGTCACCGGCACAGGGTGGGGACCAGGGCTCACGGAGGCCACCCCCCCGACAGATGGATGGGCTCATTATTGAGGGCAAGGTGTTTCCTGAGAACGGCAACATTACCACGCACCCACAGTCACACACATGGGCGGGACTACCTGGCCTCATCTGGGCCTGGAGCACCTGGTCCCCAGCACCACCTGCGGGGGCGTGCTCTGGCCGAACACGCCTCACCCGACCTGAGGCAACCTGTACACCCGACATGCCACGTACGGGAAGTAAAGGGGACAGAGGAACAAGCTAAGGGCCACCTCAAGGACACAATCGGACAGAGGCAGGATGCGGGACATCCTGCAGGAGAATGGCCTGTGCTCTTCCAGAAGAACATGACTTTCAAGAGAAAAGAAGGCGGGGGCTGGTAAAGCACACTGCGCAGGTTTACACAACCAAAGAGGAAGCTTCTACTGGGTGCAGGTCAAGACCCAACCTTGACTGGATCAGGGTTGAAAAAGACAGCTGAGTGGCATCCTGGGGCACGGGGACAGATGTGACCGTGAGGCGGACACCAGAGGACTGAGAGAACTTTTGGCACGTTTCGGGGCGTCTGACGGTGCGACATGTGGTCAGTGAGACGGCCTCATGCTTAGGAGACGCTGAAGGTTCACAGCATCTAAGACTCTCTCACACGGTTGTGCAAAGAGACGATCCGCATAGAAAAGAAACACGGCTGCGCGTTAACTACTGTCGAGCCGAGGTGGGGGCAAGCATTTGTGCTGGACCTTCGTGAATCCGTGGAATTCTTTCAACTATTCTAAGTGTTCTGTACATTGTCGTAACAAAAGGTGGGAAGAAACCGTAGTTGGAGAAACTCTACAGACAAAACCGGAGCTGAGATCGTATGATACCCAGGCCGGTAGAGGACTCCAGCTGGAGAGAAAGGGCGCTGCTGTGCTCTGCAGAACTGGGAGCTGTTTCCGAGCGCGCCGCTCGTTCAAGGACATCGCTACCCTTACCTGGGAGCTCAGGAGAGGGGCTTCATTCCTCTCTCCACGAGACAGCATCGGGGGTCCCCCAGGATTCTCACCCATCCCCCCACGTCCCCCACCCTGGGCTCCTCTCTCATCCCCGAACTTCCCCACCTCCCATCGGCCCACTTGCCCCCGAGCACGAAGGCACTCAGCGCAGAGCCACAGCTCCTCGTTTCCTGGGGCCTGAGACGTGCAGGCTCAGCTTGGTGGGTGGTCCTCCCGTCCCCGAACCTCCAGGTGCTGTCTTCTGAGGAGCAGCCACTCAAGGCAGGTTTGTCGTAGTCCCAGTAAAATGGACCACAGCTCAAGCTGCGGCCCCCCAAGACAACCCCAGAAGAGGGGCGACTCTGGGGGTTTGAATTCCCAGTTGTTTCTGCAATGGATGCGTC
Organism: Lontra canadensis; assembly: GCF_010015895.1. Taxonomy (NCBI): domain Eukaryota; kingdom Metazoa; phylum Chordata; class Mammalia; order Carnivora; family Mustelidae; genus Lontra; species Lontra canadensis. The sequence continues at coordinate 13,573,166 of NW_022631039.1, read as the reverse complement.
TGCGTGGGGACCCTGTGCTTGGGCCGGACACGGGGCAGTGATTCCAGAGCGGGTCTCCCTGGCAGTCCACCACCCGGCCGCTGTGTTCACCGGGTCCATGGGCCAACAGAGGCTTCCGGGTGAGACACCGCCATTTTCCACTGGCCAATGACCCCCGCCCTCAACCCTGAGGAAGAGCTGAAATGGAAACCTCCTCTTCCTTCCTGCAAGACCGAGTCCTTCCATGGCAGGTCCGGGTGCTGGTCTGTCCCTCAGCCCCCATGTTGTTTCTCCGGCCGCATCTGGTCCATCCTGCATTTCCACCCACGCCCGTGGCGCCAAGCCCACAGCCCACGCAGCACAGGGACGGCGTCCACAGTCTCTCACCTGGCGTCGGTACACCTTCCACCGGGTCTGCAGGATCCTGGCTGCCGTGTCTCTTCGCCCCTCGGAGCAGCTGGAGGGGGGCCGGGAGCCCTCCTCGCTTGTATCTGGCTCCCAGTCCTGCTGAGAGGGCCTGCTGGTGGGAAGGGAAGGTCGGGGTTCTTCTGGGGTCTGCAGAAATTCAAGGTGTAAAGGACGGTTAAGGCAGGCAGGGAAGATGGGGAACGGGTCGGGCGGCAGGATGTCCGGGGAATACGGACGGAGCTCATCAGGCTAGACTCTATAATGCGGAGGAGAAATCTGTTGGTTCGGCACGCTGTACGACTAACAACATCCCCGCAGAAACAACGTACCCCTAATAAACAACTGAAGGTCGGTTTTCATCCCCCTCCCATGTCCCTCCCCTGGGAGGACAGCACAGTGACACCACCTGTGGGTCGTGGCCCCTTACTCGCTCGGACATATTTCCCGAGCTCAGGGACATGTGTGTGTTATTGCAAGGTCTACCTGCTTTTTGGGGGTCCTGTGTTTGGTCTTTTAGTCTGAGACTCTGACAGAAACAGGACCTCTGTGATGAAAGGCATTAGATTTCTAGCTGGGTTTTCCCAGTAAAAAGAAGCAAGAATTGCTATTTGACCATTGAAATAACCTCGATTTCTACCATACTCGAGGGCCCAAATTTATTATCTTCAGGGACATTTCTCGATAACAATCAGCACACCAGACTGTCCTCCTCACCACTGGGGACACATGTAGAGGGGGGAGTGCCCTTCAGAAGACCAAAAATGGGGGCGCCTGGGTGGCTCAGTGGGTTTGGCCCAGGTCTCAGGGTCCTGGGATCGAGCCCCGCATTAGGCTCTCTGCTCAGTGGGGAGCCTGCTTCTCCCTCTCTCTCTCTGCCTGCCTCTCTGCCTACTTGTGATAAATAAATAAAATCTAAAAAAAAAAAAAAAAAAGACCAAAAATGTTAAAAACTGTGAAACTGTCCTGGGTCTGGGCCCCCCCGAGCGGATCAATCACTGTCACCAGTCCCTTCTGGTGCACCAGGTACTTCCCGCTGAGATCCCTGGCATCCTACTGGAGAGGCCCGTGTTCTTCCCTAACACACCCCCACATCGCTGCTTCTCTGGAGCGACGTGAAACCTGTCACCACATGGCCCATCCCAGTGTGAGCAAGACAGTCACAGGAGTCACCTAAGATAAAGGAACATGCACTCAAAAACTCTTGGCAAACAGCTAAAAGAATTTTAAACTTTGATGTAGAAACTCCTCGAGGCGACTGTTAGAAACTGCCCCCACCATCACCCCATTTAAACGTACGACTAATGACTCACATCCCAATGCTAAGAACTGAATCCCGCATTTGGAAATGCTTCTCCAGCAGGAAAACACCCAAAGCCTGTTACAATGACATGCGTGCCTGTAGAAAATTCCAACAATGCTAGAAGTAAACCAGTTCCCGGATGCCACCGCTCAGAAGCAGCCACACTTTGGTAATCTGTTCGGACGTTTTCCCAGGTTTAAGTTTTTTCTAACATCAGGGGATCAATGCTATGACCTTCTCTGGAGGACAGGGTCACAGGCGGCTTTCGGAGTCAGCAGATGGAGAACCCGATCTCCCCTGGTGGTGGCTGGACAGTGTTCCCGTGTCCCGCTGTCCCACCAGCAGATGCACCGCTCGCCCACGGGTCTCCTGTCCATGGTGTCTGCACCACAACCGTGGGGCTGCACCTAACATCCTTGTTCCTATAGCTGTGTGGACAGCACGGCTGCCTCCTTCGGCCTAGTCTGTGAATGAACAGTGGGGTCCGAGACCCGCTCCTGCCGTTTGTGGGGACACCAAACCTCCAGGTTGGATACGATGTCCCACTGAGTACTGACTGTAACGCCAATGCCAGGCAAACGGGAAGGTCCTGCGGGAGATGCAGATACAGTGATTAAGGATGTCATCCCTCGAGGAAAAGAATGTTCATCGGGGCTTCCTTTCGACACGGCCAGAGGGCCTCACACTGAGTTAGTGGATCAAGATCCCAAGTTGATGGGATTAGCAGGGACAGCGACATGCTTGTGGTTAGAAGCGGGCCTGGGCCTCAGGGCCTCCGTGACCTCCTGGAGGTCAGCGCGAGGTCTGGAGAGGCGAGGGGCCCGCAGTTGGGGCCACCTTCTTGATGGCGGCTGCACGTCAGTCCCTGGGGTGGACACTGGGCTACTGTGACTCTATCTCTGGAGTGAGCTGAAGAGACAATAGGGGAAACTTCCTTTCCTTTCCATGTGAGTGTCTGTGGGAACCCCCAGCAGTCCTCCCTGCAGAGGACAGGGTCTTCAAGAACCAGAGAAATTAAGATAAGCAGAAGAATCTCCATTGGTTTCTGTCGGGTACCTCCCCGGGAGTCAGGATCACGGACAAGTCACGGGTGGGCAAGTGCTGCTGTTTCAGAGCCCAGGGAGCACCTGTGTGGGAAGAAAGGGGGCCCCACCAGCAACACGGCCCCTGGGGATATGTACGCTCGTCTCTGCCGCACACGTGGCATCCCTGGCCTCCTGGCTGCCCAGCGCCGACAGCAGGTGTGGACCTGCGGGGGAGCATGGGGTCCCCTGGAGAGTGAGGGTCGTGCAGAGTGGCTCGCTTCGGGATGTGGGATGTTCACCAAAGCACTGGAAAACCAGCACGGAAAAGCATCCCACGGGGAACACAACAGTATGCTTTACTGAGCAGCAGAAACAGTTCCCAGAGGATCGGGAAGAACTCACAGCGTTTGTCCCTCACACTTGGCCACCCAGTACCAAGGCCGCACTGCAAACTGGAGGGTGGGAGGCTCCTGCCAGCACATGCCACACCTCTGCCTTCCCTAGCCTCCCGGGGAAGCTGCGGCCCATCTCGATTTGCAGCCAGAGCTGCACTCATCATCTTCTCCAGATCCCGACTTCCAGCTCTTTCCCAGTTTCGAAGCACACGGTGTCCTGCAGTCAAAGGGCCTCCCGGGGGGAGACTCCAGCCAGTAAGCCTCAGAAGCCGGCCCGGATTCCAGCACCGCCCTCAGCAGACTCAGCCCCAGTGACCATCTCCATCAAGTCACTGGCTATAAAACAGGAAGTCGCCTTCCAAAGCAATAGAACGCCTTGGCCAAAGCGTACACCAGGCAAAGCCCCGCCGTCCTGGTGGGCCCCCTGGTGTTACCACGTCTGCAGCAAACAGACAGACAGAGGCTCGTGGAAAGGGACCGCAGACAGGCTGCCATTTGTCCTCTACCATCTCACACACTAACCAGCTCAGCACCAGCTACCCGTGGGAGCGTCCTCTGGGGAAACAGGGCAGCCCCAGGATTGTAATACCTCTGTTGTTTGTGTGAACAGATTACACCCGCCATCTGAGAAAACCCGTCAACTGGAGAAAAGGATTAACACAGAGCCACCAGACGTCCAAGTGCAAGTGGCACGGGGCCCATGGGCACCAGAGGGCTTGAGAGTGGTGCCAGCCAAGCCCCTCACGGCTACAAAGGTCAACTCAGCTGCAGCTGCCTCCACAAGGGGATGGGGACAGGATGGTGGGAGCCCACACTTACCTCTCTCCTTGAACCCGCCATTTACCACACACTCATTCAACACCTGGACGAGCGCACAGCAGCTCAGTGGCAGGCACGGGGGCCCCGCAAAGACACCTCACCATAGCGAGCGCCCTCCCTGCCAGGCTGTGTCAATGTCATAGTTTGAAACTCCCACGAAACACACGAGGCGGGGGGACAGGAGGTCCTCGCTCAGTGTCACTCCTTCTCACCCATGAATGGACACACCCTTGTCAGACAATTAGACTTTCTGCTTATGTCATGTTTGGGGAAGATCTTCACTCGGCTTCACTATCCAAGACTCAAACCCTCATTCAAAAGTCACTTAACTGACAACAGATGGGTTCAGAACCCCGGATTCAACACACACCGTTGATGAAGATAGACAGGCACGATAAAGGGGAACTGGACCGTCAGCGTCAGAGTCAGGACAGCCGAGGACAAACCCCGCAGAACCATCTAGGCCCAGCCAAGAGCCCCGCGGTGCCCACGCAGGAAATCCGAAACCCCGCTGAGCCATACCTCGGGACTCCTCTCCACGGGGTTGTTTCTCTCGTCTCTCCTGATTTCTTCCAGTTCTTGACACTTCTTCGTAAGTGTTTGAATTTCCTCTCTAAAGGAGGAGAAAGATGACATATTACTCATCATCACGCGGTGGCCCACGCCTGTATGAGACGGCAGGGAGGGCCGCCCGCAGGGCTGGCAAGGCCACCCCTCGTGCCATGATGTGGGGCCCCGCTACCAACCCCCTGCCCCTTGGGTGGGATGGGGTCCCCACTGCGGGACTGCACTCTGAGGCCTGTGTCCACAGCTGGGCCTGCAGCCCTGAGAGGGTAGGGCCAGAGGATCCCGGGCCAGCAGCACTTCGGGCATGAGGGAAGAACTGGACAGACCGTGATGGCAGGAGTGACACACAGGAAAGCAGCACTCGGGGTTTTCAGCGCACAGTGTGCATGAACGCAAATACACCTTGCGTCCTCGCTACAGGTCTCAAAGGTGACAGAAGAACGGCTTTTCCCTGTGCACCTGCCCCTTCTGTCTCCTTCAGCCCTGCTTTCTGACAAAACCTAGTCACGGTTCTCCGGAAGATAAATTTTTTTTTTTTAAGATTTTATTTATTTATTTGACAGACAGAGATCACAAGTAGGCAGAGACACAGGCAGAGAGAGAGGGGGAAGCAGGCTCCCTGCTGAGCAGAGAGCCCGATGCGGGGCTCAATCCCAGGACCCTGAGATCATGACCTGAGCCGAAGGCAGAGGCTTAACCCACTGAGCCACCCAGGCACCCCCGGAAGATAAATACTCTTATTCGTTCCAGCAATCTGTGTCTTCCTCAGTATTCTGAGCGCTGAATATTTCCGCTCAGGGTTCGAACTTACTTTTGGGGGCATTTCTCACTGAGGTAAAGCTCGTAGAATGTAAAATTCACTAGAGTAAAATACAGGATGAAATGGGTTTCTGTGTGCTCATGGCGTCGTGCCATTGCCACCAACTCCAGAACTCTCCTGCCACCCTGAAGGAGCCCGGGCCCGTCGGCCACCCCTCCTGCTTCCCTGTCCCACACCTCCTCTCCGAGACTTTGTCTGTGTGTGTCAGGATTGTTTGGTGCGTGGTGCTTCCTGTCTGCTTTCTTCACGCAGCGCGATGTGCGGGAGGCTCGCCCACTACTGTCCCGTGTGTCAGAACATAGTCCTTTCTATCCCTTTATGTGGACGATCTACTGTTTGTTACCTGTGCCTCAGCTGATGGGCTTGGGGCTCTGTCCCCAATTTTGGGGTTTGAGCAATGACCCTGATGGTGCAGGAGGTCCCACCCCAGGAGTCCTGACCCGGGGGGTGTCAGAAAAGGGTGCGTGCAGAGGCAAACCCCGGCCTGATGGGGAAGAGCCCTTTCCCAGAACCAGGACTTTTATTCGGAGGACCTGATCAGGACACGGGGGGCGGGGCACGGGGCGGACCTGGGTTGGGGCCACAGGCAAACTGGTCCAGAAGCTGCAGGGAGGCAAGATGGGAGATGCCTGGAATCCCGTGATCTCCTGACAGCCCGTGAGTCCTGGCACACTCACCTCAGAGCCTCCTCTCTCCCTCGTCTCTCCTCTTCACCTCCCTTCGCACCTTCCAGCTCCTTCCGCAGCTCGGCGTTGGTCTGCAGCAGCTGCTTTACCTCCAACCTGCGTGCACAGAACCACAGAGCTTCAGCGTGCCTGAAAACAGGGGCCACGGTTGCGCTGATAGCCACAGAGCAGGAAGAGCTCTCCGAGAACACCAGCCGCCCGACTTCCTTCCTTATGACAGTCGATGGACCCGGAGGCAGAGGGACAGAGGTGCTCACTGATTAGCCCGCGGAGCCAGGAACACACCCAACAGGCCTGCCACCCCGGCAGTGCTTCTGCCAGATATTTACTGAGCACCTGCTATGTGCCCGCGACGGTTAGGTGCCCGGGATACAGGGGTGACGAGCTGCGACCCCAGACAAGCTGGAATAGTGTGTTATCCCAAGAGTTACACGGTATGTGACCCTGAGATGATTGATCAGAGGGTCTGCCCTGCACTGCACGGGGCTGTTGCCTGAGCCGAGCCCATCGAGAATGGGGGGTGGGGGGGTACCCAGGACCTCCAAACACATTGCTTCCCAACGAGGTATCCCGGGTCCCACAGGTGGCATGTGGCTAAGAACACTGCTCCGAGACAAGACCTCAGTCTGACCTCAGCTCCATAGCTCACTGCCATGTGGCCTAACTATTCAAGGTCCCTGAATCTCCTTATGAATCAGAGGGAACACCCTGAGTGTTCCACAGAACGCCTGTCACAGAGCAAGGGCTCGTTAAGTGTAAGGTTTTATCACGCCAGGTGACAGCCGAAGAGATTATCAGAGACGTTATTTACCTTTCAAAATGACTAGCTCAATTTTTAAAATCCTTCATGAAACACTAATTCTTACAAAGAACCTACCAATTTGCAAAGAGGCATTTGGATTGGAGGAGTAAGAACAGGTGGGGTGTGAAAGAATTTTCCTCTGCTGTAAACAGAAGGCAGCAGAGAGTAGACAAGGAGTCAGCTAGGGAGTCCTTCTGAGACCTAAATGTGCACAGGAATTGCCAGGGGACCTCATTAGACACAGAGTCAGATTCAGGAGATCTAGGTCTGACGAGGTTCTGCATCTCTAACCAGCTCCCATGTGGGAGGAGACAAAATTCTGCATCTCTAACCAGATACCCCTCCATGGGTGAGGCCTAGAGTCTGCGTCTCTAACCAGAGTCCCTGATGGGAAGAGCCTACGAGTTCTATATCTCCAACCAGCTCCCAAGTGGGCGGGGCCTAGGTTCTGCATCTCTCACCAGCTCCCAGGTGATGATGAGGCTACTGGCTTCCCAGGCCATACTCAGAGAGATAAACCCCATCTCAGAAGACATGAATTTGGCTTATTTATGACAGAACTGCGACCAGAGAAGCCACAAGTAAACAGCAGAGGAGACAGACACATTTTCAGTAGGGCTACAGATCAAGACACTAGAGAACAAACCGTGAACAAGCATAATCCGGAGACTTTGCCTCTCAAACTCTCAGGGTCACACCGAACACAGCATTTGTGTCTTATTTGGCGTTTAGACTGGGTATCACAAACATATTACTGACTCTCTAAACCACTCTGCCTATCTACTTTGTACAAATCGATGAAAGTAAATTCTTCTCTAAAAAATAATTTGGAAGTCAGTCTGGAGTTCAGCACAAACAGATTTAAATGATATCTCCCCTTCTTTCAGTGACATAATATGGTCAATTAATGTCTTCTTTTTACCACTAAAGTCACTTCTACTTCATAAGCAAAATATAGGAAGTTTCTGAATCATATAAGACTATAGCAGCAACTACGACGAGGAGCTGAGCCTTTCCCCTGAGTTCTCCAGAAGGGCTGGACTCTAGCCACAAGCCCACCCCTCCCAGGGCCGCGGGGTGCCGGCCGTACCCCACAACCTACTCTTTCTCCTGCAGCTGCATCTGTAGGGCGTTCCGCTCGCTCTTCAGGCTCCGCATGGCCCCCCGGAGACGCTCGCTGTCCTCCTGCCGGTCACCTCGAGGCTGCCGGGGCACAGCAGAGCTGGACGCAGAGGGCACCACGGCGTTTGAGTTGACCACTTCGGAAGTGTGGGACTTGGGGCTTTCCATCGAACTTATTATCTAGAGGCAACACAGGCATTTTTTTAAGATATTCTTTCTCATTTTACTTTGTGGTTATGAAACCCAAGGAAGAGACGAGGGAAACTCAAGCACAGCTATGGGACCGCGTGTGACCTCACAACCCCAGGACAGCTCCACCTTGTGGGAGCCTGTTGGAAGGGGAGCCCGTCGGGGAAGTAAAGGGCACCCGGCCAGCAGAGACCAGCCTGGGGCGGGCAGGGGGCAAGACGCCATTCATAAAACAGAACACGGGCACAGGAGGCGAATTCATAAGCTTCTTTTCTTTGTGCTCATTTACCCTAGTGTTTCTTTAGGATTTCTGGGACTTTCAATCTCTGTGCTTTCATCCTGAGTGATAGCCCAGCGGTGCCAGCGGAGAGCTACGGAGCCCTGCAGCCTGCCTGACGCCAGCCCGTCTCAGTCTCAGGCGAGAAAGCGCCATCCCGCAGCACGTCTGAGCCACCTCCGGCTGACTCTGTTCCCAGGGAGCTTTGTTTTCAAAATACCCACAATATATAGAAACAGCTTGGGTTTTGCTGCTGTGTAAATATGCAGAACTGTTTTGTTAAGTGCTTCCCTCTAGGTTTACTCTGCTTGGCCCAACAAGTGGGCAGCCCTCACAATTTTGCCAGGCTACTCAGAAGAAGCTGAAACTTCGGGCCAGCTCCAGTAGAATCTGGCTGATTACTGACCGGAGGAGTGAGATCAATTTTGCAAATTCAAATCTCCCCAGTTTTCTGGTGGATGGACAGTTTCCTGAGGACTCAGACACACAGGCTGGTGGGTGAGCGGCCATGGAAACCCACACGCACTTGTCAGGCTGGGTCTCCTATCACCTGCCTCTGTCCCCGGTCACACACACAGTCTGAAACCATGTGCCACGTGACCATGGCATTGCCCCCTGTGACACCAGGGACGGGAGAGGCACAAGGCATGGGTCTCATCCAGACCTTCGAGAAGCCTGCCCTGGGCGCCATCCGTAGACCACCACCGTGCATTCACACGTTCACTCCAAGTGTCCTGTGAGCAAAGGTCTCCTCTGTGTCCCCACTTTATAAGCTGCCTGGCTCCTCCTTGAGCATGGGCAGGTCCGAAAGGGTAGGAGGTGAGCTGAGAGGCGCACCACTCACTTTTTCCAGCTCTGCAATCCGTCTCAGCAGCCGGGGCTTACTCCATTCCACATAACCTGACGGAAGCAATGGTTTTAAGAGACAGACCTCACACAACCATCCCGATGGCCCTTTCAGCCCGGGCCACCCGTCTCAAGCACGGCCTGCGAGTTTCCCCTTCCACAGCCAGCTGCAAAGCCGGGAGACCCCCACCCGGCAGATGCTTATAAGCCAAAAGGTGCCTTCCTGGGAAGGATTCTGTCCCCCACACTGCGGCGCTGTCCCTCGTGGGCCATCCAGTCCTGATTCTACCCGTCAGGCTTGGCCCCATCTGTCCAAGACAGTCCTTCTCAAGGTCACACGAGTCCGCTTTGCCCGATCCTCTACACCGCTCCCTCCTTGCAGCATTTCCTTCCGTGGTGCTCCTAGCTCTGCTGGCCATCTCGCCAGCCACTGGCAACCATGCTTGGGCTCACCCTCACCTCGCCCTCTGCATACTGCTGAGTATGTTGGTGGCTGCACCCGGGGCCTGCCTCAGCTCCACTCACTCTCCGGTGCTCTGAATCCCACCCAGGTCCTCTGCTGGCTGGGGACCACCTGCCGAAGCCTCCACCCTGAATCAGTGATAAGTCCTGTCCCCACCTGGACAGCTAGTCCATGCAACAGACTGGACTCATTCCCTTTCCCCGTGGCCGCCCCTTCTGTCACCTCCACCTCAGTAAAGGACACCATCCTTTCGGGCACTCAGATAAAAGCCCTGGAGACTGGCTCCTCCCTTCCCTCAGAGGCTGCACCAGATCTCCCAAAGGCATCCGGAACCTACCCACCTCTCACCCCCCAAGGTGCCACCCTGCTCCGGGTTGCCAGCAGCTCCTGCGAGGACACCGCAGAAGCCCCGTCTCCCTACAGTCCACTCAGCACAGAAGCTGGTCTTCTCCCCTCAGCCCAAACCCCAGGGGCCTGGGCCTGGACTCCACAGCCCTGTCCTGCATCCAACCCCATGCCCTGTCTCATTGCCACCAGCCTTCCACTGCTGCCACATGCTGGGCACGCTGGTTCTGGGCCTGGCTGTCCCTCGCCTGTCCCAGTTCTGGCAGATGTCACTGTCCCTGAAGCCCCTATCCATAGTTGCACACCACCTTGCTACCACCTGACCTGTGACTGACGGGTTGGCCTCTCGACCCCCTCCAGTGAGTACGATGCTGCCCCCACAAGGGACATCTGTTTTCATTCCCTACTCAACGCCGCTTCCTAGAAGGGCTCCTGGCATACAGCAGGCGCTCGTTACATTGGGAAATAATCTCAGTGTTGCCTGGCAGTGCGCGTCTGCATTTGTGGCAGCTGAACTAGGGCCTCAGGGACACGACGGGTGGCCCAGGACGCTCCCACGGCCTCTGCCCGCCTCTTCCTTCCAAGAACCGGCCACGAGTCCTCTCCTCCAGCGTCCCTCTGCAGGTGGCTCTGGGGACCATACCCTTCGCGGTGGAGACGGTGGGGGAGTTGCTCAGCACGCGGTCCAGATCTTCCTTCAGGCTCTGGTTCTCTTCCGTGAGCTCCTGGACACTCCGGGACAAGCTCAGGAGGGCGCTGCTCACTTTTTTCTGCCTTTTGAGGCCCATTTTCTTCTCCCCGGGAGGCCTGGGAATAACAAAGCCAAGGGCTATGTTTGAGCTCCTAAAGTGGCTTTATAAATGCCTGAACAGAGGGGTGGGCACATGACAGCCTGTCCCTGCCTCAGAGTGGGCTCTGCTGGTGTTTGCTGTGGAACAGGGAACACGGACTTTGAGCCCCAAGGAAGCAAACTGCTAGCCCCCAAACTGAATCCCATTCTCATTTGTAAATCTGCATAACAAAATACTGTATTCGATACTAGTGATCTGTTTTAAATTGCATCACTAAAGACTGTGTGGGAACTTGCTTTCCGTCCGTTTTGTTACATAGATCCCTGTTTAATGATTCTGCCCCTTATCCCGCGAAGTCCAACATAACAGCCAATCCTCACTGTTCCGTTTCTGCATTTGCAAACTCGGCTACTGGCTAAAATTTATTTGTAAGCCCTGAATCGATTCTTGGGGTGCCTTCGCGGTTGCTCAGGGACACGGGCAGTGGGCGGAAAGCCCTACGGGCGAGCTCCTGGCGGGGGTGGGGTAGGATGGGGGTGGGGACCTGGCCTTCCCCGCGGTCCCCACGCGCTCCACCAGCGGTACCTCCACCATCCGCTGAGTGCTCTCCCCGCGTTTGTGCTGTGACTGGTGATCTCATGGTTTAAAACCACCCTCTCTGCCAGCACAACGCTCAGGGGCTATCCGGTGTTCCTAATCGCGAGAAAGCACGTGTGTGTGTGTGTGTGTGTGTGTGTGCGCGCGCGTATGTGCGATGCCGCTCTGGGAATCCAGTATTTACTAAATAAACCATCTCTAAACAGAAACACACACAGAAACAGGGCTGGTGACGATGCCGTGACCCGAGGCTCTAGGAACCTACTCTGCACGCCTGACCCGGGAAGCGAGAGCTCAGTATTCAAGCAGGTCCGTGTTGGCGGACACTTGGCAGAACAAACCTGCTGCGGACAGCAAGAATCAACTGTCCTTTACGGAAAAAGCTCTCCAACCCCAGAAGGGGACTAGGGAAGCTGTGCCTGGCACAGGGTGAAAGTTCGATACTCGTTCGCAGCTCAGTGCTGAGGCTGGTGACATGGCCAAATCTGTGATAAGGGAATCTTTGAGATACGGAAATCCCGATGTCTCTCCTAAGAAACTCCTTTGGGGAAGTGAACTTGTATTCTTTGTACTTGGTATTAAAGGTTCTGGACAAGGAAGGCCTGCTTTCGACAACAGTGTTAGCTGCGTGCGGAAACCGTTCTGTAGCAGGAGCTAGGGACTGGGCGCGTGGAGAGGTGAACGTGCTGTTAGTAGCCAGCACGTGGCCACTAGGAGGGGACATGGGTAACAGTCCCAAGCGGAAACACGTCCACTCGAGCCACTAACACACCACACAGGTGCGGGCTCCAAAGAGGAGGGCACTGCGGGCTCCCACATGATGTCTGTGTTACTCCTAGGACCAAACACAAAACACGGCTCCCGCGGACATGATCGTACTTCCTTCCTATGGTTTCGGAGCTTGCCAAGAGGGTCTGGAGACGGTGGATCTGTAAATGCCAAATTAAAATATATCACGATACTAAACGAGCATGTAGACCTTCCCCTGAAAACAAGCTGAAACCAGATCCCTGATTTCCGCCTAGTAGCTGGAAGTAACACTGAGTTGCTGGGAATCACGTGCAAGCGAAGGGTCCCTGGGTACAACGAACGGGACAACCCCTGCCCCACCCCAGAGAAGGCCACGCACCTCCTCGTAGTAAGTCTCCATGGCAATCCTCATCTCTTCCAAATTAGTGGTCTTCATATCAGTCTGCAGCTTGCTAGAAACCCAAGTTCAGAGTTAGCGCGGCAGTGCCGACACCCCCAGGGGCAGACCAAGGGCAAGAGCACTTCGGGGAACGTCAGCCGAGGATGGCTTTGTGAGAGAGGCGGGCTGGGTGGGGAGCCTCACAGACTCGCATCGAGACCCACGGGAGGATTCTCACCCCCTCAGGACCCCCTCCATGTTGGACCCGCCACCTCCAGGTGCGGTAACAGACTCTCTAAAGCTATTCCTTCCTCAGCAGGAGGCCTCTGGGTAGAGACGAAGTGACTGTGAAGGACCTAGTCTTGGGCTGAGAACAGCTGCCTCGGGGGGGGTGGGGGAAGAGTGCTTTGTAAGGAAGGAGCATCACTTCCCTCCCGCAGCACCAGCCCCTCCTCCCCCCCGCCCCCCCGCAGCCCACAGACAGAAAAAAAGCTCCAGCAGACAAATGAAAGTATAGTTAGAGTTCAGGATTCTGCAACAGGAGAAATCAGCAACTAATCCAAACGTTCACAGTTGACAATTTCAGCAAGAAACACTGGGGGGGGGGCTGTTGTACACAGGGGAGACCGGGGCAACAGAGGACTCCCCTCTGTGTTGTATTACAGCATGTGCAGCCACCCCCAAGCAGCACCAGGGCGTTACGGGAATGGGCCGGCGGCCGGCGTCCCAGCACCGAGGGCTGGCATCGAGACCACAGACCCAGAGCACACCATCAAGCTGTCCACAGAAGACCGAGGAGAGAAAGCAGTTCCCAAATGCACCAGGGACAGGAAAAGAGATGAAGGGATGGACCCATTCCCAGTGACATTTGGAAGAGGTGGCTAATACCTTCATCTTTTGGTGCAGAGAAGAAGCTGGGATAAGGGACATAGGACAGAGGGTGGCAGGGTGGGGGACTGAAGCTGCGGTCTGGGCAGACAAAGCAAACCCTGGTACGGGAGACGAGGCAAGGTGAAGGGCACATGTGCTGGCTCCAGCCAGCCTTCGGTGTGGCGAGGCCTCGGTGACCCTCCAGAGCCCGCCACCCCCGGCCACCCACCAGTGTGTCCGTACTTGATCGTGTTGTCCTTCTCCTTGCACTGCTGCTCCAGCTTGAGAATCCTCTGCTTTAGCCCGTTAACGACCTGCCGATTGAAGACCAGCACATCAAGTTGACGGCTTCCATGTCTGTGATCTCCCCCTCCCGCTAGACACTCAGACTGCCCTGTCCCCAGGCTGCCAGCTGACCTGGCAGCATCCGGACACCCTCTCCCCCTTGATCACTGCCTTCTTTTGTAGTGTCTAGGTGCAGCAAAGAGAGGGCCGGCTGTCCCACGGGCTCTGGGTGTGGTGGCGAAGGCAGGGCAGGGCTGGGGGATGTGCCTTCAGGTGCAGAGCCCTCCCCTTGGCCGCATTCCACATTTCCGAGAATTGACGGGATGGTCTGCACTTTGGAGGAAGCCACTGCCAGCACTAGACACAAAGATCCCATCCTGACCTGTCCTGGGCAACTGTGTCCGCACTTGGAAGTGAGCCTCTGCTGGACAGCGTTCCCCTCCCCTCCCCCCGCCCCCGCGCTTCCCTCTGGGGAATGAAAGACCTCCTCGTCCACCTCATTCTTTCCTTCTCTCTATTAACATGTCACTCTGGGAGATAGCACCCTTATGTTTCTGGAAGACTATCCCCTTCTTTCTTCTTGAACCATCAAACAACTCTTTAATTGGATTTTGAGCTGATTTTACATTATATTAGTAATACATGAATGCATCTTCTTATAAAAAAATTAAAACACTATAGAGGGAACTATCCTCCTTGACCTTAACCCTCTCAACTAAATATTGTCCTCCACTGAATGTGAGTTCTCTAGACCTCATTATATGGATGTGTACCCCTCGACAGGAAGACGTTCTGCTGTGTTTGTGGAAACGGCACCCTACCGCACACAGTCTGCAACTTGTCATTTTCCCACCATGAATGGTCTTGGTGTCTACCCGTCTTGTGCCTACAGATCTCGGTGATTCTTAAACAGTGTGATCATGTGGTGTAGACATCCATCCCTCCACTGATGGATATTTAAGCTGTTAATACAAACAAGCCTTCAGTAGATATCCAGCCCTCCTCATGCACATGTGCAAATGTTTCTTGAGAGGAGACGGTGACCAGCACAGTGTCCAATTACAAGACGCAGTGACTCTGAAGGGCAATTTGGCAGTGGATATGAAAGTGGAAACAGTACATTCCTGAGGATCTAGAATTTCTACCTTTTTTTTTTTTTAAAGACTTTATTTATTTATTTTACGGAGAGAGGCAAGGAAAGTGGGAACACAAGCAAGGGGAGCGTGAGAGGGAGAAGCAGGCTTCCCGCCCAGCAGGGAACCTGATCTGGGGCTCAATCCCAGGAGCCTGGGACCACAACCCGAGCCAAAGGCAGACGTCCAACAACTGAGCCACCCAGATGCCCCTAGAATTTCTACTTTTAATCAACTTTAATAATTAAAAAAAAGGGGGGCACCTGGGTGGCTCAGTGGGTTAAGCCTCTGCCTTCGGCTCAGGTCATGGTCTCAGGGTTCTGGGATCAAGTCCCGCATTGGGCTCTCTGCTCGGCAGGGAGCTTGCTTCCCTTCCTCTCTCTCTGCCTGCCTCTCTGCCTACTTGGGATCTCTCTCTCTCTGTCAAATAAATACATAACATCTTTAAAAGATATTTTTTTTCTGAAAATGTTTTATTGTGGCATTATTCTGATTTTAATGGTTTCTGGTTTAATGGGCAACTATAAATATCCTTACATGAAAGTCTTTATGTTTTTTTTTTGTTTTTTTCCTGCAGACACAGCCCAAAAGAGAGCAACCCTGGACAAATGGCAGGCATGACTTCACAGACCATTCTCAGCTCAGTCCTGCCAACGGAAAACGCAGTGTCCATCTCGGAGCATGCCTGCGCGGTCTCAGTCCTGCTGACACTGGTTCCAATAATCTTACTCGTGGTAGTTGGAGCAAACGTCCTCACTCAAGTACGCACCGCGGGGTAGCAGTGGGGACCCAGGCAGACGCTGCTGGCTGCGCGGGGCCCGCGGATTCACTACGAACCTGATCTGGGCCAATCTCTTAACCTCAGTTTCAGGATTTAAAAAAAATGGGGACTGGGTCCCTATCACAAAAAAATCCACTGAGATTACATACGACCATACAAGATCTAGGAGCTGCTGCTCACTTAAGAATGATTTTCTTGTGGAAACACCGGTGTCTGTTCTAGGCCCTGAGAGCATTTCCTCCGTGCTGTCCTCGGGGCAGAGCCAGGCTTCAACCACTCACGCAGGGCCGGCTGCTTGCTCTCCGTCCGGGCCAGCACTGGCCCTCTGTGTGCTCAGGGCAGATTCTTACCCGCCCCGCTCCCCTTCCTACTGATCCAGCTCCTGCTGTCGTCTCGGGGAGGGGGGGTGGCTGTTACAAATTTTAGGTCACCAAACCCGATAATCACCTCACTAATGTTACTGAACTCCCTGTGTTCAGTAATCTCAGAATTGTCTCCCTTCCAGTTTCCTTTCCGCGTTTTGCCTTTCTAAGAAAAGCGTGCTCCCCTGACTCAGGAGTTATGGGGATGCGGCTCTGTCCACCTGTGGTGGCTTCCCACCACGGCACTGGTCACAGAACGACACTGCTGCCCATCACCTCGCTCCACTCTGTCCGCTGCGGGCTGTACACCCCATGGCCGCGGTGGCATGTGTGCCGTAAGGGTTTAGTCTGTTCCCACTTAGTTGCCGTGTTCACTCAGTGTCACTACTCGAGCCCGATGTGTGTGTCTCAGGTACGGCAGGGATGCCCCCACGGTGACCGCGGTTCCTCCAATGGCCCTTCCGCCCCACGCAGAGCCCGCTCAGCCTCCCCTCGCATCCCCGGATAGCATCCACAGTGCTCCGGCTCCATGGAGGCTGGTTTAGGGAATTCTGAGCCCTCACGCTCTGTCACTCCTCTCGTGCGACTGCGTGAGAGGAAAGGCAGCCCTCCCCCGTGGGGCGATTTCAAATTCAGATTTCAGCGGGAAGGTCATCTGTCCCACGGGCCATCGTACTCACCCAGCCAGTATCAGGCCTTTTCTCTGCCAGAGTCCGAACAAAATCAGGGCCCTGCAGTAAGCAGACGGAGAGATGAGGATACGGGTGGCGCGGCCTCTCCCCCTGACGGCCTGAGGCGTGGAGCCAGTGCCTTCCCAGTCCAAGGCCGGGCGCTGCCACACGGGGTCACCACTTACTCGGGAGGGGTCCAAAAGCTGCTCTATCTGCCGGTCCTTTCTGCTATTTTCCTCTTCTAGGCGCCGAAGCTTTGTTCTCATGAGATCCACATCACTTTTCTGCATGTGCAGTGACTAAAGGGAGACAGAACCACACACACATACACTCCTGCACACACATGTGCACACGAACGGCCCAGTCAAACGCCCGTCGGAGCAGATCTTGCAAAGCGGCCCCGTGCCCAGTCAGGGTGCTGTGTGTGTCGCAGAGGGGAAGGATGGCTGAATGTCATGGCAAGGGCCCTATGTCTGTCACAGTGTGTGTCGCTAAAACTCGTCAAAGGCTAACTACCATCTTAACACCCTTGTCCTCTGCTGGGGCTCTGGGGGTCAGAGCAAAGGCCCCACAGGTTTTCACCAATCTGGGGTGAACTGAGGAGAAAAGACCATGCAGCCCATTTCCCGCTAAACTTAGTTGATTTGATCCCACAGCTGCCGTGTACTTGGAATTCTCTCCCGCTTCCTACTCGGGACTTACATCACCCTTTTAGGAAACGGCAATGGCAGGGTATTTCTCAGTTTTGTCTTCCATGTCCTCACTGAAAAAGCTCTCTCCCAGGCCATGGAACACCAGAGCCCAGAGAGTGTGAGGTCTGGTGGCACTCACAAGCCACAACGGGCAGTGCCCACGCCGTCAGCCAGTGCAGTCAACCAGCTGCCAGCATCGGCCCGCAGCCGAACTGGCCAGCTCTCCTGGGAACACCCTTCTCTGTTCCAGGCACTCATGGTGTGCAGGAAGGGGGACAGTGTCTGAACAAAACCACCACCGGCCAGCCACTCAAAGCATGCACCCATGGAGGGAGGCTTGGCAGGTCGGCCACATGCCTGCGGTAGGCCAGTAGTGCTCTGGGGCATGAGAGGTCGCTGGCACTCGGTGAGGGTTTAAGTCAGTTCATACACAGCCATTGAAAAGGAGAAGAAATCATATCACGGGAATTCTGCTTCTGGAAATAGGGGGTACATTCGCTGTTCCCTCCTGCTTTGTACCCTGAGAAACCTTGGACAGTGTATAGGAGGCAAACATGAGGAGGCTCAGAAGGGTGGGGAGAAGAAGCAGACTAGTTCAGGACCCAGGAGATGACCGCAGAGTCCCCCCTTATGCCACATACTCACTCACTGGAGTATGGGGGAAAGGCAAAGCCCAGACGAGCCCAAGGGCACAGACAGGAGAGCCTCCTCTCCCCAGCAGGAAAGGGCACCTCACCAGGCAGAAAACTTATGGACAATAATGGCTCCACCTCCGGCAGATCCTGCAGAACGGAGTGTGGCCCATCCCTGTCAGTGACAGCTAAGTGCGGAGCCCAGCCCCGACTCCTGCCACCCCCGCCACCCCCGCCAGGCTGTAGCAAGGCTTCCTGCCCCCTCCTTGCTGGGGGAGGGGGTGGTCAGAGGAGGAGTGGGGGAGGGTCAGGACTTCCCTGTCCAGGGGTAATGAGGCCACACACACACACACACGCACGCGGGCGCATGCAAAACAAAATGCGAGACTTAAATCCTAACATACCAAAGATTACATTAAATGTAAGTGATCTAAACAAACCACCCAGAAGACAGAAACAGGCAAAGTAGACCAAGACCAACCATATGTTGTCTACAAGAAGCTGATTTTAACATGGCAAGAAAGGAGGTGGAAGTAGAAGGATGGAAAGAGAGATACCACTGAAACATTAACCAAAGAAAGCAGGAGTGGGTCCGTTAATGCCAGTCAAAGCAGACATCAGAGAGCAGAGACGGATGTCATGTAGCGACTATCAGGTTCAATGGGACACAATGACCCTAAAGGCACACACACCCAACAAGTGACAAGACTGGAGGGGAAGCCATACCCACGAGCACAGTGTGGCCTTCAACACCCTTCCCTGAGTGAAGAGGAAGCAGCTGCACAGAAAGCCAGCAGTGGTGCCAGGAAGCGCACCAGGCACACCACAGGGGCTGGCAACCCGCACACCACACCCTGCCTGCCAGCAGCGTGCACGCCCTCTTCCCAGGCCCATGGCATAGATGCGAGAACGGGCACTCCCTGGGCCACGTGGCCGACCTGGACACACTTACAAGAAACAAAACTACATGGGGTGAGTTCTGTGGCTGCAACGAGTCCACTACAAGTCAGCAACAAAAACAACATGAAAATCTCTAAACTCTCAGACACTCAACGACATAAATCCAAATAATCGTGGGCCAAAGGGTCTTCAGGGAATTAGCACAACAGAAAAGTACAACAATAGCAAACTTGGCAGGACACAGCTGGACCAGGGCTGAGCGGAAGGAGCCATGGTACAGGCCACTCTGGAAGGTTCCTAGGGCAGGACGCTCAGTGGAAACTGCCAGTCTTCAGGGGTCCTGTACAGTGTGATTCCATGTACAGAGCATCATCAGGACATCAAGATTATAGCGATGGGGAGAAGTCATGGTCACCGGGAGTTAGGAATGGTAAGTGAGGAGGGAGACAGGTATGACCACAAAGGGACAGCTCAGGGGACAGCCTGGGGCAGCATGTGTGCTGACAGTATGGCAGGTACATGACCACACACATGTGGCAACATGGCATGGAACTGGACACGCACATGGCGCCCATGTCCATGTCCTGGTTTTGATACCGTGCTGATGGGTGGGGAAGACCAGTGCAGGGTCAGGGGACTCTCCGTGCCACCTCTGCCACTGCTTGGGACAGTCTACACCCTGGCTCCTTGCTGAGTGTCAGGCTCCCTGGGGTGGTCTACACCACCAGCCCCTCGCTGAGTGTCGGGCTCCCTGGGGTGGTCTATACCACCAGCCCCTTGCTGAGTGTCGGGCTCCCTGGGGTGGTCTACACCGCCAGCCCCTCGCTGAGTGTCGGGCTCCCTGGGGCGGTCTACACCGCCGGCCTCT